>NC_138164.1:78530415-79246072 GCF_964165515.1 Mesoplodon bidens
CGGGCTTCAGTAGTTGTGGAGCACGGGCTCAGTAGTTGTGGCTCACAGGCTCTAGAGCTCAGGCTCAGTAGTTGTGGCACATGGGCTTAGGTGCTTCGCAGCATGTGGGATCTTCCCAGACCAGGGCTCGAACCGTGTCCCCTGCATTAGCAGTCAGATTCTTAACCTCTGCGCCACCAGGGGAGTCCTCTTTCATTCATTCATTTATTTATTTGGTTGGTTGGTTGGTTGGTTGTGCCGGGTCTCTTAGTTGTGACAGGCGGCTCCTAGTTGCAGCTCGTGGGCTCCTCAGTTGTGGCTCACCGGATGCCTAGTTGCTGTATGTGGGCTCCTTAGTTGTGTCATGTGAACTCTTAGTTGTGGCATGCATACGGGATCTAGTTCCCTGACCAGGGATCGAACCCAGGCCCCCTGTATTCGGAGTACAGAGTCTTAACCATTGCGCCACCAGGGAAGTCCCTCTTCTCCTTTAATCTAATCAAACACTTCTCTTGCCCTCGCTACCTGCCAGGCACAGTTCTTCGTGCTCTACAAATATTCTTTGTTGTCGCTGGCTCCCCTGGCCGCACATGGTTATGGTGGCTTCTAAAAGGAATCTAAGAAGTGGGAGTTTTTGATACTTCTCTTAAAGGTCTAACCTAAACCTAGATGACTGAAATCACACCCATTTCTCTAGTTCCAACATTTTGCTTCTCTCCCTGCGCTGAGTCCACTTCATTGTCTCCTTCCACAGACCAGAGACAAAGGTTGGTATTTACTGACCACTTACAGGATGCCAAGCTCTTCCTCCCTTGTCTCACCTGATGCTCATGGCAAGCCCTCTTTACAGAAGAGGGAAAAGGCTGAGGGGAGGGGGGAGGGCAGGCATCTCTCTGGACTAACTCCCCGATGGTGATCAGCTGAGCCTAGTAGCGAGGCCCAGCCCAGCCCCAGAAGGGAGGCTGCACACTCCCTGCTGCACCTGCATTGAAGAGCCTCACTGGAGAGTGACTCTTGTGTGTTGGCACTGGAAAAGCCACCCTTGGCAAGGACACATATGGGCTGGCCCTCTAAAATTTTTTTCAACTGTGGTGAAGTTCACATAACATAAATTAACCATGGTAAAGTGTTCAATTCAGTGGCATTTAGGACATTCACAATGCCACGCAACTACCCCCTCTATCTAGTTCCAAAACATTCTCATCACCCCAAAAGAAAACTTGTACCATTAAATGGTCAATACCCATGCTCCCCTCGCCCTAGCCCCTAGCAACCACCTACTTCCTCTTTGTCTGTGGATTTACCTACTCTGGATATTTCATATAAATGGGATCATACAACATGTGGCCTTTTGTGGCTTCTTTCACCTACAGCATAATGTTTTCCAGGTTTATCCATGTTGTAGTATCTTCCTGTACTCCATTCCTTTTCATGGCTGAGTAAGAGTCCATTGTATGGATATACCATAGTTTGTTTACGCATCTAACCACTGATGGACATCTGGGTTGTATCCATTTGGGTACTGTCAACAGTGCTGCTATGGATATTTGTATAAAGATCTGAATCTCTGTTTTCAATTCTTTCACACATATACTGAGGGTGGAACTATTGTATCCTATGGTAATTCTACATTTAACTTTTTGAGGAACCCTTTAAAATATTTTGAAAATATGAAATACTACAAAAGTCAAAAGGACACTGAAAGCAAAATGCAAAGCCTCAGTGAGATCAAAGAAGTTTTTTAAAAAAATGTTTTTCTAGTCTCACCCCTTCTTTCCATAAGTTCAAATCTGGGCAGAATGAACTCAAACAGTACACTTCTTTTTATTTTTATTATTATTATTATTATTTGCAGTACGCGGGCCTCTCACTGTTGTGGCCTCTCCCATTGCGGAGCACAGGCTCCGGACGCGCAGGCTCAGCGGCCATGGCTCACAGGCCTAGCCACTCTGCGGCATGTGGGATCTTCCCGGACTGGGGCACGAACCCGTGTCCCCTACATTGGCAGGCGGACTCTCAACCACTGCGCCACCAGGGAAGTCCAGTAAACTTCTTTTTAAAAGGCCAAGAACACTAAGAGAAAGTTAAGAAATGCAATTCTAGCAAATAATTAACCAGGGTTACAGTGTCTCCACAATATTTTTAACAACAAAATCACACCTAAGCCAAGGGTCCACTCAAAACCACGAGGTGGGCTCTGAGACTTCTGAACCAAAGAAAACAGCTGAGAGGACCCAGCACGGGCCCTAAACTGGGAAGGCTTTCTGTTATCAGGGAAGACTGGATTCTCTGCTCTGGCTCTCATTTTTAGTAAAACCATTTTTCTTTTGGGAAAGACAAACCCTTGGTGCCAAAAAAACAAACAAACAAAAAACATCCCAGCACCCTTTAAAAAACCATCTTGCCACATCATTTGTCATCAGAAAAATGCAAACTAAAACAACAAGATTCCACTACACACCTATTAAAACGGCCAAAATCCAGAACACTGATAATAACACCAAATGCTGGCGAGGATGTCGGGCCATAGGAACTCTCATTCACTGCTGGTGGAAATATAAAACAGTTTGGATTGGAAGACAGCTTGGCAGTTTCTTACAAAACTACACACATTCTACCATCAATCCAGCAATCACATTGCTTGGCATTCACCCAAAAGATGTGAAAACTTATGTCCATACAAAACCTGCACTTGGATGATTATAACAGCTCTATTCACGACTGCCAAAACTTGGGAGCCACCAAGACGTCCTTCAGTAGGTGAACGGATAAACTGTGATACATCCAGACGATGGAGTATCATTCAGCTCTAAAAAGATATCAGCTATCAAGCCATGGACAGACATGAAGGAACTTTAAGTGCATATTACTGAGTGAAAGAAGCCAATCTGAGACGGCTACATACTGTATATTCCAAGCATACGACATGGTGGGAAAGGCAAAACTATGGAGATGGTAAAAAGATCAGTGGTTGCCAGGGGTCAGTGGGGAAGGAAGGCTGAACAGGCAGAGCACAGAGGATTTTCAGGGCAATGAAAACATTCTGTATGATACCGTAATGATGGATACATGTCATTATTCATTTGTTCAAACCCAGTGAATGTACAGCACCAAGAGTGGGTCCTAAGGGAAACTATGAACTCTGGGCAACTATGATGTGTCCACATAGGGCCGTCAATTGTAACCACCGTGCCACTCTGCTGGGGGAGGCTGATAATGGGGGGATTACGTATGTGGTGGGGACAGGCAGGTAGAATGTGGGAAATCACTGTGCCTTCTGCTCAAGATTGCTGTGAACCAGAAACTGCGCTAAAAACGTAAAGTCTTAATAAAAAAAATTGTACGCCCTGTCCCTTAAAGTAATATTTCGAATCAGCTCTAAACCATGAGCACCACTTGAAGAATGACTCGCTTGAAACTTAGTCTGGGACCAAGGGAGAGTGAAGCGAGCCTGAGAAGCAGCCCAAGGTGCACATATACCCTCTCTCTACATCTGCTTCCAGCAGCTTTTATGAGGCTGATAATCACCAATGATTTTAGCTGGGAGGACAGTAGCAAGATGGGAACGCAGAGGGACTGTATCAAAAGAGGACACATCGACACCTTTAAATTAAGTGAAGAAGAAAATAGCTCTCTGAAGGCACAGTAAGCTAACCACAAATGACAAAACTGACTCTTCTGATACAAGCAAGACACCGACATGACCGGGACGGCTGGCAAGTCAGGAAACAGGCAGGCGTGCTGGCGGCATTCGCGGGGCAGGTGTTCGATTAGGAAGCGGGCTGACAACAACTCAATTAATTCACTGTGCATGCCTGTCCCAGAGAACACAAAGATACACCTGAAATACCAGCGGCAGGCCAGAGATTAACTCCACAGCTCCACTTTTGGCAAAAGCAGAGTCTAGCAAAGATGCAGGTGCAAAAGATAAAATCACACCCAGATTAGTTCTAGTAAGCCCTTTGAAGTTCAAACTAAACCCAAGGCCAGGAAGGAAACAAAGCGAGAAGGTAGCTTATTATGACTCAAACAAGTCATGCCTTTCTTGTGAGTGGCTTTCCCTGGTTGCTTCAGATACAGGCAGCCCTGGTGCTTGGACAGGGGAACGTGATAAAGACAAACACAAACATGATTTAAAAACCAACAGCACAGTGATGGGATCGCCCTTGTCTGTAACATCCCTTACATGCAAGGCTCTGTCAAACTGAGACTTAACTCCAGCCCACCAGGCATATGTATGGTCTGAATACACTGGAAGGAATATAGAAAAGCACAAGGAGTCATTTGACAGAAGCTAGGGGAAGAGATATTCGCTGAGAATATAAAATCTAGGAAAGAAAAACAAAGGTTATCAGGACCAACATCTGGCAGAGCGTTACAGTTCCTTCACAGAAAGTGGGATCCTCCTGGCAACCAGCATCACATCACTCGGGCCCAAGAAAAAACAGAATGCTTGGCATGCAAAGCCAAGTATTAGAGTTAGAAGGAGTGTGAGGCATCCGTGCCACTCCTTTGTTTTAGAGAAAACAATACCGAGGTACAGAGAGGTTCAGCAACCTATCCAGGACCAACTGTTAACAATGGCAAAGCCAGGTCTATAATCCTGATCTCCCAGAAGGCCTTCCTCTAAACAATATTCATGATGATGACAATGATGATGACGACGACAGCACCCATGTGCTGAAGAGTTTACGAGCAGACATTACAATGAGGGCTTTACATATATTATCCCATTCAGTCCTCAACAAACTATAAGGCAGTAGTACTATCATTAGTCCATTTCACAGATGAGGTACAGAGAGGTTAAGCTACTTGCCCAAAGTCACACAGCTTGTTAGAAGCACAGGCAGATTTGCAACAGCATAGATGAACCTGGATTATGTTAAGTGAAATAATGCTGACACAGAAAAACAAATACTGTATGATCTCACTTATATGTGGAATCTAAAAAAGTCAAAATTCATAGAGAAGCAGAGAACAGAATGGTGCTTGCTGGGGGAGCGGGGAGACAAGGAGATGATGGTCAAAGAGTACAAACTTTCAGTTATAAGATGAATTAATTCTAGCGGTGTAATGTACAACATGGAGACTATAGTTAATAATACTGTGTTGTATGTTTAAAATTTGCTACGTAGATCTTAAATGTTCTCGCCACACACACAAAACAGTGGTAACTGGGCTTCCCTGGTGGCTCAGTGGTTGAGAGTCCACCTGCCGATGCAGGGGACACAGGTTCGTGCCTCGGTCCGGGAAGATCCCACATGCTGCGGAGCAGCTGGGCCCGTGAGCCATGGCCGCTGAGCCTGCGTGTCCAGAGCCTGTGCTCCGCAACGGGAGAGGCCATAACAGTGAGTGGTAACTATGTGAGGAGATGGATGTGTCAATTTACGTAATTGTGACAATCATTTCACAATGTATATGTATATCAAATCATCTCACTGTATTCCTTAAAAATATACACTTTTTATTTGTTAATTATGCCTTAATAAAGCAGAAAAAAATAAGAGGGAAAAAAGGCTGCACAGGCAGGATGGAAATCTAGGTCTAGCTGAAATCCGTGCTCTTAACATTTATACTTGACTGCTTCCAAGCAAGGGAGGAAGTCACATTTTCAACTAAAGTATACACCAGAAACTTTCTTTCACTGGATAATTTTTAGTGTCTATCACCTTTCCCTCCAAGACATAAAAAAAAGCAATTAGCACTAAGGGATATAAAGAACAAAAATATTTTAACTATGGGGAGAAAGAAGGCTCAAGACTCTCCAGCTTAGACAACAGAACTGATCAGACTCAGACCTGAAAAATCAGAAGCTGAAGCCAAAATCGAGTCCCTTTGGGATTTTGTCCAGTGTCTTACACTTTCAACAAGTCACATATTTATTTTCACATGTTAATTCTGACTGGACGATGGTGCTGCCAGGCCCAGGTGGCAATTTCAGAAATCAGTATTTACCAGATCTTGGAGCCTCGAATAGAAACATTACAAAATCACCACTTTAATCATATACATGGCTATGTTCAGTTTCAGAAAAGTTACTTTTTGAAAATTGTGGTTTAAAAAAATAACATTAAGTTGAAACTGATGTCTTTTTTTTTTTTTTTTTTTGCAGTACGCGGGCCTCTCACTGTTGTGGCCTCTCCCGTTGCGGAGCACAGGCTCCGGATGCACAGGCTCAGCGGCCATGGCCCGTGGGCCCAGCCGCTCCGCGGCATGTGGGACCTTCCCAGACCAGGGCACGAACCCGTGTCCCCTGCATCGACAGGCGGACTCTCAACCACTGCGCCACCAGAGAAGCCCTGAAACTGATGCTTTTTGATTAAATAAAAAGCACCTGACTTTTCTAAGAAACGCCATTGTAGTCTCAGATTCCACAACAATAGTGCCATCTTATTGTATACGGAAGATGCTTTGTTCTCTCTAAATTATGAAACCAGAACATCTCCCTGCACAGACACCTGCTCCACTGCAACACCCATGTCCTTTTACTACACAACCAAACCACAGGGTTGGGCTTCTAGTTCCGTTCAAGATCCACAACCATCACAGAACTGGAGCCCTAAAACGGGGCCACCTGCAGTAGGTCCAGCATGAGTCACTTAATCTCTCTTAATATGAATCATAAAAACAAGAGCAGCAGATAAGGCTTCCTGCCACTCAACGGATGCCAAGCACTGTACTAAAGGCCCTCAGCTCAAGTCCTCTCTTCTCATCCTCACCATACTCTGCGGTAGGTGCCCTTGTTACTACACCCAGCTTAAAGACGGAGAAAGTGAAGCTTAGTAAGAGAAGCTAAGAGAGTGACCCAGGGCCACACACCTGGGCGCTGCACACACAACACGAACCCAGGTTCCTCGGACTTCAGAGCCGAGCTCTTAACTATCACACACTGGGTGGCTCTCTGCTCTCCTCACACACAAAGCCCGGGAAGAACCACCACTGTCATCTCTTCCTGAGGAGAGTGCAGGGCGGGTTCTGACTTTTTCCAGTCTGAAGGGAAAACTCCAATGAGTTCTACCAGACAGACCAACTGACCAACTATGTACCCAGCACTGGGTTAAGGATGGTGGGAGCATAAAAAGAAAGAGAAAGCAGATCCCTACCCCCAAGGACTTTACCATCTAACCTAAAATGATCTAAACGAATCCCTAACTCTCTAGGGCATTTCTGGCCACGAAATGTATTTCCAGTCAGAAATGTATTTCCATCACAATCTGGGACACATTCACATATACTAAGACTTACCATGTGTGATGCACTGATATTTTTTATTCTTTCCTTTTTTTTTTTATTGAAGTACAGTTGATTTACAATATTACAGTTTCAGGTGTACAACATAATGATTCAATATTTTTATACATTATACTCCACTGAAAATTATTATAAAATATTGGCTATATTCCCTGTGTTGTACAGAATATCCTTGTTGCTTATTAATTTTATACATAGCAGCTTGTATCTCTTAATCTCCGACCCCTAGGTCCCTTTCCTTGCTTTTTTAATGTGTCAACCCACTAAACTGATTCTGTGACTATGGATTCTGGATGACAGCCTGAAAAGTCCTGCTCTAGAATGCCCCATTTTAGGTCTAAGGTTTTTTTTTTTTAAAGGCAAAAAATATCGGAAAGTTCTCCCTTACATCTAATTTAAGTTTCTTGGGCTGTCAGGTTAATTAAATGTGTATGGCTGGATACGTTTCCAGGGCAGAGGCAGCAGTGTGTCAGGTTAGTTAAGGGCCTTGGATCTGGAATCTGTAGACCTGCATTCAAATAGGGACTGACCTGCCTGCGTATTAGCTGGGTGACTCCTCCAGATCTTGGCCTATAAAATAGGAGACACTACTACTCACCCCTTGGGCTTGTTATAAGATACCTGCCTGGTACCTGGTTCCTCAACAGAGGTGCTATGGGCATGGGGTGGGGAAGGGAGACAAGCCTCTTCTGGAGGACTGGCCTGAACATCAGAGGACTGTCAGCCTCCCTGGGCCCACACAGCTCCCAACGCCCCCTGGTGGTTGACAGCCAATTCTGCAAAATAAACGGCTGCAGTTGACGACTCCCCCGATAGCCTCTCCACCATGTCAAGTGATCCCAATGCCTTCAAATCTTTTCTGTAGGTTAACAGTTGTGTCCCACATGAAAGCATGACATGTAAGCAGTAACAGGGCCTAGGCCAAGTGACTGCCCCTGCAGAGCTTGCCGTCAAGCTGGGCAGATGGAAAGGTAAACAGGTGACTGTAACCCACTGTGCCAGACGGTGTAACTGAAGCCCAGGAGCCCAAGGAGAGAGCAGCTCATGCTGAAAAGTCCACTCCATAATCCTATTTGTAATTATTTTAGTAAACAGGTGACTGTAACCCACTGTGCCAGATGGGGTAACTGAAGCCCAGGAGCCCAAGGAGAGAGCAGCTCATGCTGAAAAGTCCACTCCATAATCCTATTTGTAATTCTTTTAGTAGAAAAAACCAAAGCTAACAAATTGCTCACGCATTAAGAATTAGAAACCACCACCACCAAGCCAAGACTCAAGCCTGGTTTAAAGCATCCTTGTCTGCACCCACAGCAATATCAGGACTGTCACAACTCCAGGGCTGCCCCCCTGAAGAGACGATAAGTTCCTTAGGCTGGATGTAAGGTGAATTGCTCAAGATCACATGACAAGTATTCACAAAATTGTAATCCCCAAAGATCGAAAATTGCTGATCACTCTTCCAGTTCCTCCGGAACTTGCTCTATACTTGTCTAGAATCAAACTTACAAGAGGTAGGGAGGGTGAGTAGGATGAAAGGCCTCCCAGTAGATGGTCAAAAATGTGAGACTGAATCTGCTAGATGCTTAAGTAGGCCTTCTGAGAGGCAAGTCCAGAGGCCTCAAATTTAGACTTTAAAAATCATCTCAAGGAACTTCAAGATGGCGGAAGAGTAAGACGCGGAGATCACCTTCCTCCCCACAGATATATCAGAAATACATCTACACGTGGAACAACTCCTACAGAACACCTACCGAACGCTGGCAGAAAACCTCAGACCTCCCAAAACGCAAGAAACTCCCCACGTACCTCGGTAGGGCAAAAGAAAAAAGAAAAAGAGAGACAAAAGAATAGGGACGGGACCTGCACCAGTGGGAGGGAGCCGTGAAGGAGGAAAGGTTTCCACACACTAGAAGCCCCTTCGCGGGCGGAGACTGCGGGTGGCGGAGGGGGGAAGCTTCGGAGCCGCGGAGGAGAGCGCAGCCACAGGGGTGCGGAGGGCAAAGCGGAGAGATTCCCGCACAGAGGATCGGTGCCGACCGGCACTCACCAGCCCGAGAGGCTTGTCTGCTCACCTGCCCGGGCGGGCGGGGCTGGGAGCTGAGGCTCGGGCTTCGGAGGTCGGATCCCAGGGAGAACACTGGGGTCGGCGGCATGAACACAGCCTGAAGGGGGCTGGTGCACCACAGCTAGCCGGGAGGGAGTCCGGGAAAAAGGCAGGAGCTGCCAAAGAGGCAAGAGACTTTTTCTTCCCTCTTTGTTTCGTGGTGCGCGAGGAGAGGGGATTAAGAGCGCTGCTTAAAGGAGCTCCAGAGACGGGCGCGAGCCGCGGTTATCAGCGTGGACCCTAGAGACCGGCATGGAGACGGGAATGAGACGCTAAGGCGGCTGCTGCCGCCACCAAGAAGCCTGTGTGCAGCACAGGCCACTATCCACACCTCCCCTCCCAGGAGCCTGTGCAGCCCGCCACTGCCAGGGTCCCGTGATCCAGGTACAACTTTGCCGGGAGAACACACGGCGCGCCTCAGGCTGTTGCAACCTCTGCCGCCGCAGGCTCGCCCCGCATCCGTACCCCTCCCTCCCCCTGGCCTGAGTGAGCCAGAGCCCCCGAATCAGCTGCTCCTTTAAGCCCGTCCTGTCTGAGCAAAGAACAGACACCCTCAGGCGACCTACACGCAGAGGTGGGTCCAATTCCAAAGCTGAACCCCGGGAGCTGTGCGAACAAAGAAGAGAAAGGGAAATCTCTCCCAGCAGCCTCAGGAGCAGCGGATTAAATCTCCAGAATCAACATGATGTACCCTGCATCTGTGGAATACCTGAATAGACAATGAATCATCCCAAATTGAGGAGGTGGACTTTGGGAGCAACGATATATATATATTTTTTTCCCTTTTTCTCTTTTTGTGAGTGTGTATGTGTATGCTTCTGTATGTGATTTTGTCTGTATAGCTTTGTTTTTACAAGTTGTCCTGGAGTTGTCTCGGTCCGTTTTTTTTTTTACTTAAAAAATTTTTTTTCTTCATAATTATTTTATATTTTAATAACGTTATTTTATTTTATTTTATTTTATCCTCTTTCTTTCCTTCATTCTTTCTATTTTTTCTCCCTTGTATTCTGAGCCGTGTGGAGGACAGGCTCTTGGTGCTCCAGCCAGGCATCAGGGCTGTGCCACTGAGGTGGGAGAGCCAAGTTCAGGACACTGGTCCACCAGAGACCTCCCAGCTCCACGTAGTATCAAACGGTGAAAACCTCCCAGAGATCTCCAGCTCAATACGAAGACCCAGCTCCACTCACCGACCAGCAAGATGCAGGGCAGGACACCCTATGCCAAACAACTAGCAAGACAGGAACACAACCCCAACCCATTAGCAGAGAGGCTGCCTAAAATCATAATAAGGCCACAGACACCCCAAAACACACCACCAGACATGGACCTGCCCACCAGAAAGACAAGATCCAGCCTCATCCACCAGAACACAGGCACTAGTCCCCTCCACCAGGAAGCCTACACAACCCACTGAAACAATCTTAGCCACTGGGGACAGACACCAAAAACAACAGAAACTATGAACATGCAGCCTGTGAAAAGGAGACCCCCAAAACAGTAAGTTAAGCAAAATGAGAAGACAGAGAAACTCAGAGCAGATGAAGGAGCAAGGTAAAAACCCACCAGACCTAACAAATGAAGAGGAAATAGGCAGTCTACCTGAAAAAGAATTCAGAATAATGATAGTAAAGACAATCCAAAATCTTGGAAATAGAATGGAGAAAATACAAGAAACATTTAATAAGGACCTAGAAGAACTAAAGAGTAAACAAACAGTGATGAACAACACAATAAATGAAATTAAAAATTCTCTAGAAGGGATCAATAGAAGAATAACTAAGGCAGAAGAACGGATAAGTGACCTGGAATATAAAATCGTAGAAATAACTACTACAGAGCAGAATAAAGAAAAAAGAATGAAAAGAATTGAGGACAGTCTCAGAGACCTCTGGGACAACATTAAATGCACCAACATTCAAATTACAGGGGTCCCAGAAGAAGAAGAGAAAAAGAAAGGGACTGCGAAAATATTTGAAGAGATTATAGTTGAAAACTTCCCTAATATGGGAAAGGAAATAGTTAATCAAGTCCAGGAAGCACACAGAGTCCCATACAGGATAAATCCAAGGAGAAACACACCAAGACACATATTAATCAAACTATCAAAAATTAAATACAAAGAAAACATATTAAAAGCAGCAAGGGAAAAACAACAAATAACACACAAGGGAATCCCCATAAGGTTAACAGCTGATCTTTCAGCAGAAACTCTGCAAGCCAGAAGGGAGTGGCAGGACAGATTTAAAGTGATGAAGAAGAAAAACCTACAACCAAGATTACTCTACCCAGCAAGGATCTCATTCAGATTTGATGGAGAAATTAAAACCTTTACAGACAAGGAAAAGCAGAGAGAGTTCAGCACCACCAAACCTTTACAACAAATGCTAAAGGAACTTCTCTAGGCAGGAAACACAAGAGAAGGAAAAGAGCTACAATAATGAACCCAAAACAATTAAGAAAATGATAATAGGAATATACATATCGATAATTACCTTAACTGTAAATGGATTAAATGCTCCAACCAAAAGACATAGACTGGCTGAATGGATACAAAAACAAGACCCGTATATACGCTGTCTACAAGAGACCCACTTCAGACCTAGGGACATATACAGATTGAAAGTGAGGGGATAGAAAAAGATACTCCATGCAAATGGAAATCAAAAGAAAGCTGGAGGGCTTCCCTGGTGGCACAGTGGTTGAGAGTCCACCTGCCGATGCAGGGGACACGGGTTCGTGCCCCAGTCCGGGAGGATCCCACATGCTGCAGAGCAGCTGGGCCCGTGAGCCATGGCTGCTGAGCCTGCGTGTCTAGAGCCTGTGCTCCACAATAGGAGAGGCTGCAACAGTGAGAGGCCCGCGTACCGCAAAAAAAAAAAAAAAAAAAAAAAAAAGCTGGAGTAGCAATTCTCATATCAGACAAAATAGACTTTAAAACAAATACTATTACAAGAGACAAAGAAGGACACATTGATCAAGGGATCAATCCAAGAAGAAGATATAAACAACTGTAAATATTTATGCACCCATCAAAGGAGCACCTCAGTACATAAGGCAAATACTAATGGCCATAAAAGGGGAAATCGACAGTAACACAATCATAGTAGGGGACTTTAACACCCCACTTTCACCAATGGACAGATCATCCAAAATGAAAATAAATAAGGAAACACAAGCTTTAAATGATACATTAAACATAATGGACTTAATTGATATTTATAGGACATTCCATCCAAAAACAACAGAATACACATTCTTCTCAAGTGCTCATGGAACATTCTCCAGGATAGATCATACCTTGGGTCACAAATCAACCCTTGGTAAATTTAAGAAAATTGAAATCATATCAAGTATCTTCTCCAACCACAATGCTATGAGACTAGATATCAACTACAGGAAAAAATCTGTAAGAAATACAAACACATGGAGGCTAAACAACACACTACTTAATAACCGAGAGATCACTGAAGAAATCAAAGAGGAAATCAAAAAACACCTAGAAACACATGACAATGAAAACACAACCACCCAAAACCTATGGGATGCAGCAAAAGCAGTTCTAAGAGGGAAGTTTACAGCTATACAAGCCTACCTTAAGAAACAAGAAACATCTCAAATAAACAACCTAACCTTACACCTAAAGCAATTAGAGAAAGAAGAACAAAAAAAACCCCAGTTAGCAGAAGGAAAGAAATCATAAAGATCAGATCAAAAATAAATGAAAAAGAAATGAAGGAAACGATAGCAAAGATCAATAAAATTAAAAGCTGGTTCTTTGAGAAGATAAACAAAATTGATAAACCATTAGCCAAACTTATGAAGAAGAAAAGGGAGAAGACTCAAATCAATAGAATTAGAAATGCAAAAGAGGAACTAACAACTGACACAGCAGAAATACAAAGGATCATGAGAAATTAGTACAAGCAACTCTATGCCAATAAAATGGACAACCTGGAAGAAATGGACAAATTCTTAGAAATGTACAACCTTCCGAGACTGAACCAGGAAGAAATAGAAAATATGAACAGACCAGTCACAAGCACTGAAATTGAAACTGTGATTAAAAATCTTCCAACAAACAAAAGCCCAGGACCAGATGGCTTTACAGGGGAATTCTATCAAACATTTAGAGAAGAGCTAACACCTATCCTTCTCAAACTCTTCCAAAGTATAGCAGAGGGAGGAACACTCCCAAACTCATTCTATGAGGCCACCACCACTCTGATACCAAAACTAGACAAAGGTGTCACAAAGAAAGAAAACTACAGGCCAATATCACTGATGAACATAGATGCAAAAATCCTCAACAAAATACTAGCAGACAGAATACAACAGCACATTAAAAGGTTCATACACTATGATCAAGTGGGATTTATCCCAGGAATGCAAGGATTCTTCAATATATGCAAATCAATCAATGTGATACACCATATTAACAAAGTGAAGGAGAAAAGCCATATGATTATCTCAATAGATGCAGAGAAAGCTTCTGACAAAATTCAACACCCATTTATGATAAAACCCCCCAGAAAGTAGGCATAGAGGGAACTTTCCTCAACATAATAAAAAGGCCATATATGACCAACCCACAGCCAACATCGTACTCAATGGTGAAAAACTGAAACCATTTCCACTAAGATCAGGAACAAGACAAGGTTGCCCACTCTCACCACTCTTATTCAACATAGTTTTGGAAGTTTTAGCCACAGCAATCAGAGAAGAAAAGGAAATAAAAGGAATCCAAATCGGAAAAGAAGAAGTAAAGCTGTCACTGTTTGCAGATGACATGATACTATACAAAGAGAATCCTAAAGATGCTACCAGAAAACTACTAGAGCTAATCAATGAATTTGGTAAAGTAGCCAGATACAAAATTAATGCATAGAAATCTCTGGCATTCCTATACACTAATGATGAAAAATCTGAAAGTGAAATCAAGAAAACGCTCCCATTTACGATTCCAACAAAAAGAATAAAATATCTAGGAATAAACCTACCTAAGGAGACAAAAGACCTGTATGCAGAAAATTATAAGACACTGATGAAAGAAATTAAAGATGATACAAATAGATGGAGAGATATACCCTGTTCTTGGATTGGAAGAATCAACAATGTGAAAATGACTCTACTACCCAAAGCAATCTACAGATTCAATGCAATCCCTATCAAACTACTAATGGCATTTTTCACAGAACTAGAAGAAAAAATTTCACAATTTGTATGGAGACACAAAAGGACCCGAATAGCCAAAGCAATCTTGAGAAAGAAAAACGGAGCTGGAGGAATCAGGCTCCCTGACTTCAGACTATGCTACAAAGCTACAGTAATCAAGACAGTATGGTACTGGCACAAAAACAGAAATATAGATCCATGGAACAGGAGAGAAAGCCCAGAGAAAAATCCACGCACATATGGTCACCTTATCTTTGATAAAGGAGGCAAGAATATACAGTGGAGAAAAGACAGCCTCTTCAATAAGTGGTGCTGGGAAAACTGGACAGCTATATGTAAAAGAATGAAATTAGAACACTCCCTAACACGATACACAAAAATAAACTCAAAATGGATTAGAGATCTAAATGTAAGACCAGACACCATCAAACTCACAGAGGAAAACATAGGCAGAACACTCTATGACATAAATCACAGCAAGATCCTTTTTGACCCACCTCCTAGAGAAATGGAAATAAAACCAAAAATAAACAAATGGGACCTAATGAAACTTAAAAGCTTTTGCACAGCAAAGGAAAGAAACCATAAACAAGACGAAAAGACAACCCTCAGAATGGGAGAAAATATTTGCAAATGAAGCAACTGACAAAGGATTAATCTCCAAAATTTACAAGTAGCTCATGCAGCTCAACATTAAAAAAACAAACATCCCAATCCAAAAATGGGCAGAAGACCTACAAAGACATTTCTCCAAAGGAGATATACAGATTGCCAACAAACCCATGAAAGAATGTTCAACATCATTAATCATTAGAGAAATGCAAATCAAAACTACAATGAGAAATCACCTTACACCGGTCAGAATGGCCATCATCAAAAAATCTAGAAACAGTAAATGCTGGAGAGGGTGTGGAGAAAAGGGAACACTCTTGCACTGCTGGTGGGAATGTAAATTGATACAGCCGCTATGGAGAACAGTATGGAGGTTCCTTAGAAAACTACAAATAGAACTACCATACGACCCAGCAATTCCACTATTGGACGTATACCCTGAGAAAACCATAACCCAAAAAGAGTCATGTACCAAAATGTTCGTTGCAGCTCTATTTACAATAGCCAGGAGATGGAAGCAACCTAAGTGTCCATCGACAGCTGAATGGATAAAGAAGATGTGGCACATATATACAATGGAATATTACTCAGCCATAAAAAGGAACGAAACTGAGTTATTTGTAGTGAGGTGGATGGACTTAGAGACTTAGAGTGAATTAAGTCAGAAAGAGAAAAACAAATACCATATGCTAACACATATATATGGAATCTAAAAAAAAAAATGGTCAGAAGAACCTAGGGGCAAGATGGGAATAAAGATGCAGACCTAGTAGAGAATGGACTTGAGGATACAGGTAGGGGGAAGGGTAAGCTGGGGCAAAGTGAGAGAGTGACATGGACATATATACACTACCAAACGTAAAATAGGTAGCTAGTGGGAAGCAGCCGCATAGCACAGGGAGATCAGCTCGGTGCTTTGTGACCACCTAGAGGGGTGGGATAGGGAGGGTGGGAGGGAGGGAGATGCAAGAGGGAAGAGATATGGGAACATATGTATATGTAGTATAGCTGATTCACTTTGTTATAAAGCAGAAACCAATAACCATTGTAAAGCAATTATACTCTAATAAAGATGTTTAAAAAAATCATCTCAAGATAATTATACAGTCATTGCATGTGTGTGGGCTAAAAGTATTAATGTGTCCAGTGTGTAAATTTAAAATACCTGTTTCTAAAATCCTGTTTCAGCATTTCTTCATTTTTTAAAATACTGGGCCTGGGTACTTGAGAGTGGCCATGTGGTTAATAAGGACGCCTCAGAGCTCTGGTCCCAGCAAATGAAGCAAACATCAGCTACCCCAGTCCAAAACCAAAAAGAATAGGAAAATCTTGGAAAAATTCTAGCTAAAATTAGGGTTCTTTAGGGTCCTTATGTTTCATCCTCTCCCTCTTGCTTTGGAGGAAGGAGTTTACAGGAGAGATCAGTTACTAAGGCTCTTAGGGAGAGGACAGTTTCCCAGGCCTCTGCTCCTATAGCTGAGGACTGTGATTTCTCCAAGTCATGTTGGTTTAAAATAAAGACAGGGGGCTTCCCTGGTGGTGCAGTGGTTAAGAGTCCGCCTGCCGATGCAGGGGACATGGGTTCGTGCCCCGGTCTGGGAGGATCCCACATGCCGTGGAGCGGCTGGGCCCGTGAGCCATGGCCGCTGAGCCTGCGCGTCCGGAGCCTGTGCTCCGCAACGGGAGAGGCCACAGCAGTGAGAGGCCCGCGTACCGCAAAAAAAATAAAAAAAAATAAAATAAAGACAGAACATGTGTAGAACATGTGTTTAATATTATAATAGATTGCTTATGGTGTCACATAGTTTATATATCTGCTCAGAATTCTGTAAGAATGAGATCCAGTAATTGTCTTACTGGTTGCTTCTGAATTGAATATCAGGTCTAGAATGCCATTTTCTTTTCTCCCTCTCTTTTTTTAAGAGCGTCATTTCCTACATAATGAAGGTAAATTGAAACCCAAATTAACTATAAAATAAAGACAGAAAATAATAACCTGTTCATTGAGTTCTGGGTGATTTCATGTACACTGTGTCATTTACATCTCACCCAGCTCTTTCAGATATTATTATTATGCCCAATTTATAGGATACAGACTCAGAGCTTAAGTAAAAAGCTAGGAAATGGCTGGGAGGGAAACTAGGTTGGGTCCAGCATCCAACTAGGATGCTGCCCCCAAGCCCCACTGCATACCTGCCAGCGGGGACAGCACTTGAAGGGGGCATGCTTTCACTTTCAGAACACAACTGATTTTATTTTTATTTATTTATTTTTTTAAATTTATTTATTTATTTATTTTGGCTGTGTTGGGTCTTCGTTGTTGCCCTAGTTGCTGCAAGCAGGGGGCTACTCGTTGTGGCGGTGCTCGGGCTTCTCACTGCAGTGATTTCTCTTTGTTGCGGAGCATGGGCTCTAGTTACGCGGGCTTCAGCAGTTGTGGCACGTGGGCTCAGTAGTTGTGGCTCACGGGCTCTAGAGCGCAGGCTCAGTAGTTGTGGCACATGGGGTTAGTTGCTCCGCGGCGTGTGGGATCTTCCCGGACCAGGGCTCGAACCCGTGTCCCCTGCATTGGCAGGCGGATTCTTAAGCACTGTGCCACCAGCGAAGTCCCCAGACAACTGATTTTAAATAAACTCCTCCGCTGATGTGTCCAAAACTTTCAGAGGAGGCTATGGAGTATGCTACCTCAAAGTCTCAGGTCTGTGATATCCCTTAAGAATCCCTGTCTGTGAACTGGGGGTGATGAAGGCTCGTTGGGAACATCAGGTGAGGCAATGTCTGTGCAAAGCACCCAAAACTCCAACACATCTACAAATATAAACAACCTCGAGCAGCAGCATTACTGCCGGGACTCTGTAAGTAGCTTGGGGGAAGAAACTGCAAGGCAAGACAAAGCAAACGCATACCCAAAAGCTTGTGTTTACTTCTCAAAAATGTAGGGAAAGAACAGAGTACTGAAGATAGAGGGATATTCAGGTGGACAGCCCGTGCACACAGGGGAGGAGGTTTAAATGACTCCATCACCACCTACATTTTCTCATGGACCTCACCCCCTCACTGCACTCACCCAGGGTCTTAGGCAAGAACACCTAGAGCAAAAGAGTGAAACGGGAGACAAATCGAACAAAGAGTAAAAATTCTGAGGATTCTGTGGTCCAGTTACATCAGAGTGATAGCCTAAAACGTAACTCCATTTGCACACAGAAGCCCCCTTGAGTTGGGGGGTCTGCATCCTCAACACCCACGGCTGGCCCCTCCTGGGAGGAGGTCACACCTTGCCTCACAACAGACCCAAGAGCTGCTACCACACTCCCCACTCCCAGCTGGGCATGTCTTCCATTCCCAGGGTTCCCAAGACCAGTGTGGCGTGGTACAAAAGGCCGGACTCTGGTCAGAAGGACCTGGGTTCAAATCTCTGGCCCTGCTACTTACACACCGGGTCGGTTGGCAAATTACTGCATCACTCTGGTTCTGCTTCTTGGCCTACAAAACAGGGACAGTAATCCCCACTTTCCAAAGTTGTTGTGACGGTTAAAAAAATAATGTACCTAAAAGGTTCAATCAGCAACTAGCGGCTCCTACTAATATAAACAGAAGCCAACCGGCTCTGGGTACCAACTAAATTTCATTCTTTAAAAGAAAAAGGTTTCATGAAGTTAGTGAGGACCAACCATTTTCAGAAAATTCAAGGAAGCAGTGTGGGAAAACTACACTCCCTGGCTTCTGGAAGGTTTCTGAAACCTCTCCACCACCGGCGCACCTACAGGAATGGAGAAGTGGCTGGCATGTCTCCTTACCTCCAGACTCTTCACACTTTATAAATATACAACACGACTGACCAGAGAGTGCCCGCTGCCAAACTCCTGGGCAAACAAGTCCAACAGGATTTGATCCGGAAATTAAATGTCCAGGCAGCCCAGCCACACTCAGCACTCAGTTCAAAATAGATCTCCGTGACCTACTTAGTCTTCTAGTACCATTCCCAAAGCCAAAACCAAGCAGGCGGTGAGATGGGACCACTGACTTCCGCAGGGCCCTACACAGAATCCTTGGCTTTCCTGTCATTTGAAATGTGCGCTGAAACAGTGATGGCTCAAAAAATTATCTTGGGGGTAGCCAGACAGAAGCCCTAGCTTTAAAACAGCTGATTCAAATGGTTGTTAAAAAGCAAAGAGTCCCAAAGGCATGCTGACAATTCACCCCTCTGACCAGCCCCTATGATGCATTTTCATTCATTTAGACAAAGGGCTACCACCTCTCTTGACAGTTGCTTTTCAAGCTACCTATCCCTCACCCTCCTAGCTGTTTCTGGAGTAGCTGCGTCTTCTCCAGGACACGTGGGCTCTTTGAGAGCTGAGACCCTGTCTTCTTTATTGTGATATTCCACAGTGTCTTGCATAGCACAGTGTCTTGATGCAGCAAGAAGCAAGCACTGCATCCACCGTAAGATGGTGAGAGTCTTCCCTCACCAGCAACAATCCTCCAGGCCCACCCACTCCTGTGTTTGTCTCCTCAAGATTAGGGAATAGAAACAGACAGATTGGTACTTGCTGTAAAGACGAGGAAGACAGACAAAACCAGGGAAAGGTGCTGCATAGTTTCAACCACCATGTGGCTACAAAATGACCTCGCCCATTACAATTCATTTCACTAGGCAGATGTGAGTCTTGGGGAGGTTGGGGGGGCGTGGACCAAGGACCTTGGCAGAGTCACATGCCAGTAAAATCCCAGAGCATTCCAACATACAGTACTAGGCAGGCAATGGGACCCTATATATCACCAACTAAGCAATGGTGGAGGAAGCAAGCTGATGGCCCCAACCAAAGAAAACAAGCCAAAGCAAAACCTGCCACTCTTCACATCCAAATCCTCCCTTCTCAAGTCTCCAGGGTCAGCCACAGACACTCCTCCCCGCCACCACTGAGCACTCAAAATTCCCGTCCTAGACATTTCCTTGGTAGGCCTTTAGTTTACTTAGCACTTTTCCCCCATCATGATATCTAATCCTCTGCAATCATGGGAGGCAAGCAGAACAAGCATTTTTATCACCCACTTAGAAATACGGAAATTGAGGCCAAAGCATGTCAACCACATGGTAAAATCAGGACTACAGCACAGAACTTCTAACTCTAAGTGCAATGCCCTTTCTCTAAAATCACCCCGCACCATGCGCCCAGACCTGAGGAAGCCAGGTATCTAAGCTCTAGGCCACTGCTCTTTCCACTGTCCCCTACGGCTGAGCACCTGCTGGAGACAGAACTCTTAACACACAGGCCTCGTCACCCTGCCACCCCCATGTACACACACACTTCCACATGTCGAACAAAGACATACAGGAGCACAGAAATCATCAACCCTGGTGTCACTTATGTCAGCCACTCGCGCCCCGAGCCAGGCTCACCACCCTCCTCCCTGTAAAAACGCAAAGCCCAACCCTAGAGCTGTCAAAGGAGACACACACACGAGACCCACACTGGCTTTCTGCGATCAAGCGGCGATCATGGGGCAGGGTAAGTAATCACAGACTCCAACAGCCACAAACCAGAGATCCCAGACCTCCGGGTATCATTGCCCTGCATCCACATCCTGCCTCTGGAACTCCTTACTCTCTGTGACCTTAAGCAGCTGTGTTTCTCCAAATCTCAGCTTCCTCATTTATAAAATAAGGAGTTTAGAGAAAGGATCTCACGGTGAATGTACTTCATGCCACAGAGCTTGAAAATGGTTAAAAAGGTAAGTTTTGTAGATTTCGCCACAATAAAATAAAATGTTAGCATTTGTATTTTTTTTAAAAAGAGAACCTTACAGGTTCATAGTGAGGATCAAATAAGAGTGTAACAGCAAGTTCTTACAGTGTATAGTACATACTAGATCCTAATAAATAGCTATTTATTATTTGTAGTCATTTTTATAGCTTTTATTATCGAGACAATACACGCTCAACATGGAAAGTGCCGAAAAACAGAAAGATAAAAAACCTCCTGTAATACCAAAATCCAGAGACAACCACTGAAATTAAATTCTTTGTAGTATTTTTCTAACACAGAGACATTTCTTAAATTTGGAATATACAGACAACTTTGTCATTATGATCCGTTCTTTTCTGCCTTACCAATAATTGCAAAAACAACTCTCATGACAACATCCAGAAATAAAGGCACTTTGTTTAGCACAAGGATCAAAAGTTGCATGAAACTTGAGACAGGAACAAGGAGCTCACGCTGAACAGCTGGGGACGCCTGCCCCCGGAGCCAGGAGGGGGGTTCACATCAAACTCCCACACCTGTTCCTCCTTCCACCTCAACGCTCACTCAGAAAGCAAGACTTTGGGGGTCTGGCCAAGCAGGACAAGGGCCGCAGGGAAGCTCCTGGAAGCTCTGCATGTGCCAGGCTCCCACTGCCCTCAGGGAGCTCCCACCGTAGGTGCAGGCAAATCACCCCAGGACCTGTGCAAAGGGCTGCGAGGAGCACAAGGAAGGAGACACGCGTGACAACCATGGCATCCAACCCCCAGGTTAAAGATGCCCCAAGGCTGCAGGGATGAGACCAGTCTCACTGTGGGGCCAGAAGACTGAGCTCTCAGGGTCCTGAGCTAACTCACAGAAGCCCAGTTTAAAAAATGAAAACAAAAACCAAACAAACAAACAAAAATCAGGGCCCATATCCTGTACTTATGTACAAGCACTTCTTTACCAAGTGCTTGAGACCCATCAGCACAGAGACAAAGGCCACCTGGGCACAGGACAAGTAGCCTGTTCTACAAGAACCCTTGGGGCCCTGCGTGGCTCCCACTCTTGGGCATGGCCTCTCTGCCTCTAATGCGGAAACGAGGCCAGACTCCACAGACTCCTGGGGACGCTACCTGATTCAAAGCTTCCTATAGCGTCTGGCAAACAAGGAAGCTCTTCTGCTGTGCTGGGGAAGCACCCTCAGAAAAGACTCTGGAGAGGAACTACAGTCCCACAAAACGCACTCTAACGCTCCGTCTCTAGCCAGGCACAAGTCTGCCTCACTTTCATTTTGCGTGGGTGTGTGTTTTGCTGGGAGGCAGGGGTTAGTGAGTGACTGGTGCCCAAAGGCAGCTCCTGAAATCCTATAGAGCAGCTGCTCCTAGCGCTGGGGAATTCTATTTCCATCTCCGCTTACACGTAATTATCTTCTAAAGCGGTGCTCCCCAGAGGGGCGGCGGCGCCAGGGGCCTCCCGGATCACCTCCCTGGACAGGCTGCTCCTGGCACCACCCTTGCAGGCGGAGGCCGGGAAGAGCGCCTGAAATCAAAGCCACCCGTGGCCCGCTTCTCCGGAGCCCCAATCACAAACATGCCAGGCCCTTTCCTTTGGAGGCCTAGGGAGGAAATTAAACGTGAGCCAGATAAGGAGATTCCCTTCAGCTCTGATGCCAGGGAATCCAAAGTTATGATTCCCCCCAGGACCACGCAAACCAAACTGGCACGGGCCCCGGACCATGGGGCCAGCCACACCTGGAGTGCCTTCTTCTCTGTAATGACAGCGCTCAGATGGCAGGCCTGAGTGTTTTTATAGCAAATGTGAATGAGAATGTAAAACTCTGCAGGCCAGTGACAAAGTGGGTGGCAGAGAGGGCCCCGGGCCGAGTGAGTGCAGTGACTGCCCGACAGGCTCCTGGGCTCTCCACAGGTGCTTCTGCAAGTCCCTCCCTGCCCTGTATTTTCCAGGCCAAGTGAGGCCGCTGCCCGAGGCGGCTGACTCACCTTTTTTCACGGCATAGTGACTTGATCCACAGAAGGATGCGGGGAGCTGAGCGCACTGAGCTCGCACTGACCTCAGCAGTTTCTAAATCTGCCAGGGCGAGGAACACCTTCACCGTGGGCACAGCGTTCACCAGACGGCCCAGGGCTGGCAGGAAGGCGCAGCTCCCGCCAGGGCTGCCACGCGTGCCGGGCTTCCCAGCAGCCCTGGCCACCCCCAGCCTTGTCTACTTTCTCTTCTTCATGCTTGTGGTTTCAGTGTGGGCAAGCGGGTGGGTGGAAAGGCATCCAGAAGAACAGAGAACCGACAGGAAAGGGCGGTGGATCAAGGGTCAACAGAGCACTGATGTTTCAAAAAGAAACTGCCGAGTAGCAATCGCTTCAAAACATCTAGGTGCACGGACGAGGCGCCGCAAGGGCCGTCAGAACTTGGAAAAATCCTTGACGAGCTGGTCCACACACCAACGCTGCTGTCGGCATGCTCGCTGACTCAACAGTGGCTCCCATCTCGCGGGGGCAAAAGGCCAAAGCCTCATGAACACACAGGCGCACATACGTGCATATGCACACACACACACACACACGACTTCCACGTCACTGTCCCCATACCAGCCTGGCAGGCGCACATGCCCACCTCAAGGCCTCCCCGTTTGCTGTTCCCTCGGCCTGGACCACATCCCCTCCATACCTCAGCTCCTCCTCCCCTCACCCCTCCTCCACGTGGAAGCTCAAACACTACCTGCTCAGCAAGGCCTGCCTGCACCACCTTTCAGCACCTCACCACCCCCCTGCCCCAGGCACTGCCCGGACTTTTCAGCAGCCATTACTACCTCGTACACCGTTCTGGGTCGGACAGCGTCCCCTCAAATCCACGTCCACCTGGAACCTCAGAATGTGACCTCATTTGCAGAGAGGGTCTTCCCAGAAGTATGTAGTTAGGATGAGGACACACTGGAGGGGGGTGGGCCCTCATAAGAAAAGAGGGGCCACAGACACAGGAAAGAGGCCGTGTGGTAAGGGAGGCAAGAGAGCAGAGCTGTGCAGCCACAAGATCCGGGCGCCAAGCACGCCGGCACCACCGGACGCTGGGGCAGGAGCAGGGAACAGGTCCTCCCTCAGAGCCCCAGGGCGCAAGGGAGCAAGGTCCTGAGGTTGAAGCCATCGGTTTGTGGTCCTTTGTCACAGCGCCCTAGGACACTAGGACACGTACCATGAACTGTAACCAGCTACTGTCTGCTGCCCCTCAGGAGAAAATAAGCTCCAGGAGAACAAGATTTTGACATCCTTTGCTTGTTGCAAAATGTCCGACACATAGAATAGCATCCAGCTGAATAAAACAATGTATTTGCTGAATAGCTCTTGAGTGAACAAAGACAAGCCTAGAAGGGAGACAGGGGTTCTATACCCACCCTACAAGAGGGCAAAACTGAGGGGCTAACGTCCCAGCTCTGCTCAGAGACAGCAGAGTCAGGACCAGAAGTGAACTGGGACCCAGCCTGCTCCTTTGAGAAGTAACCCTGAGCAACTCCAGGTGCCAAGCAAACAGCTGCTATAGGCAGCACTCCGTGAGCACACGTGTGGAGTGGAGGGCAGGCAGGGCAGGCTCCAGGCTCGCCTCTCCTCGGCGGGGCCGTGACCCCGAACCAGGGAGCTCACAGGGTCTCAGTGTCTGCATCTGCAAATTGAGGGTGGATCACAAGCCAGGTCGACTGCTCTCCAAGGAGCAAGAAAGGCTTGTTTTAATCTGTGCTGCTTCTGTGAGGCCCTCTCAGACCCCGGGAGCCAAGGTGACGTCTCCGTGCCACTGATGCACACTTAGGGCAGCACCTCTGGCACGCACCACACGCTACTCTGAAACCTCTCTCACACCACAGGCCACTTGACCTTGCTTTCGTAGTTCACTTCCATACACGCTACTGGACTCACATCATGGGCCTCTGCACCTGGCACTCTCTAAGCCCTGCCTGTGTCCTCGCCAGCCAGCTCTGGTCCTCCCAGGCCCGCAGACACCAGGCTCCTCTACCAAGCTCCACTCCCAGGAGTGAGGTTTCCTTTGCCCACCTGGACCTGGGCTGCCTGGGCTGCTCTGGAGCCTTGAGTACAGCCCTCCCCACACTCAACCGCAGGTCTCCCCCGTTTGGGTAAACCATCAGCAAACAAATCAGGGACTTCAAACAAACCTGCCGTCGTACATGCACATGCACATGCACACGCGCACGGTCGGGGGTATGAAACAAGCACAGACAGCATCCCAGGGCCAGCACTGTTAGGGCTGTGACTAGGCAGAAGGTAAAGCGTGAGCCAGGCAGACCCAGGCGTGAGCCCCAGCCCTGCCCCGCTGTGGGTTACACTTCTGTTACCTTCCCTGCACTTGGGCAACCTCAGCTCACAGCGAACTCAGTAGCAGCAGACAGCAGGCTCTGCAAAGCGCCCAACACTGTGTGCTTCTCTTTTCCTGCATCTTGAAACGGGCAGCACGTGGCCCATTTACCCTGCGTGGAGAGCAGGGTAAAGAGCCTCAACCCCCCAGGGCTTGGAGACCTGGTCCCACCTCTGCTCTGAACGACCAAGTCCGTAGCTGCACCTCACCTCTCAGGGCCTGGCTCGGCCTCCTCAAAAACAAAAGGGAGAGGCTGCCCGAAGGATCCCCAGCACCCAATCTACTTAAGAAAAGGGAAGGCCTCTGCTCTGGGGCCTCGGTGTCTCACAGCAGGACTGGCGTCGGAAGAGGACATCAAATGTGCTCTCCTGCCCAACCTGCCACCTTCGCCGGCTACCCTCCCACAACCCCAGCTGATCCAGGTCTGCCTCTGCCCTCCTTGACAGTCGTTACTAGAGGATGTGCATTTTTACATTTAGCAAACGTAACGCTCATTCATGCATTTAAAAACACTTATTAAGGACAGGAGAACACAAATAAGAGTGGTAGTTGCTTACAACTGCCGAGTACTTACTAGGTAATATGCTCAGAGCTTTACAAACATTACCCTCTGAATCCCCAGAACAACCCTGTGAGGTGGGTACTGATATTATTCCTGGTTTACAGGTGAGGAAACCGAGGCCCAGGGAGAAAGGATAACCGTGCTTAAGTCACACAGCCATACACGACGGAGTGGAAGCTGGAAATGATCCTAGAGTCTCTTCACCACCCCGGGCTGCCCCTCCATCACGCCTTCTCCCTGGCCCTCTTTGAACCGCAGGTAAAGGACACTGTCATTCAGTAAGTCAGAGCCTCCCAAAGCCCACTGGGCTGCTCAGCCTGCAGGGACGGCCCAGGTGACGGCCTCCAGGTGTGTCCTCTACCAGATCAGGCCCCTGGAACACCTTCTAAGGAATCCTGCTCAGAGACAAACCATCACAGTATTCCCATAACAAACCAGGGAAGCAGGGCACGGATCACCACACTGCTGGAAGGAAAGCCCCACCACACGCAGAATCGCGCTTCACTACATGCACGGAGGCTATTTCAGAAGCAAGAGCACCTGATTTTCCATCATGTGATCCTTCTATGTTCCCCCAGTTCAGCTCACCAGCCTGGAATCCCTGCCTTGGCTGTGCAGAACAGAACTGGTATCAACGTGCTGCTTATAAGCACTTGCTTCCTCGGGGAGAGGCTCGCAGAAAGACTCTGGCAGGTTACACCAAAATTATAGTGCTCTATTACAGTGCCCAGCCTCTGGGAAAAGCGGAGAGAACGTGAAACCAGGAGCGCTGGCTTCCAGGGCCACGTTGCCACCCCTGGCGGCAGGACACCCTGAGCAGAGCCTTGGTCCTCGGGGGCTCAGCTCCCTCATCCTCCATGGTTATGATAGACACCTCTCCCCCCCCAATTAAGATCCGGAAGCCAAATGAGTCTCATAGCCATACCAGTGATGGATGAAATGCCTACTAAACACTGTCCATTTCTATCACCTAGCAGAATGGCAGCCTGTGGGAAAATGGGCAGCTTCACATACTATCGGTAGTTTAAACCAGTACAGCCCTCGCGAGCACAGTGTGGGGATTTGCTGTAACAGTTTAAATGAGTAGAACCTGTGGCATACTGATTCCACTCTTAGAGAAACACACGCATGTGTGCATAACAGCATGTATGTATGAAGATGTAATAGCAAAACTAATGAGTCACTTTATACGCCTATCAATGGGGGACTGACTCATAAACTATGATATATCTATACTATAAAATATTTTGTAGACAAATTAAAAGAGAGAAGAACTACATGCAAGAAAAGATCTACAAGATCCATTATGTGAAAAGATAAAATAATGAAACAATATATATGATGCAATCGGATTTATGCTTACAAAAGAAACAAAGGGCTTCCCTGGTGGCGCAGTGGTTGAGAGTCCACCTGCCGATGCAGGGGACACGGGTTCGTGCCCCGGTCCGGGAAGACCCCACATGCCACGGAGTGGCTGGGCCCGTGAGCCATGGCCGCTGAGGCTGCCCGTCCGGAGCCTGTGCTCCACAACCGAGAGGCCACAGCAGTGAGAGGCCCGCGTAAGGCAAAAAAAAAAAAAAAAAAGAGAGAGAGACAATACTGTATGTGTTTGCGTCTGTACAGGCTGACGGAAATTACAATTGGTTAGTGCTGAGGACCCAGCAGGGAGGCGGCACATGGGGGAAGGGTGCCAGAGGAAGGAGGACTCTACATCTTCTGCTCTTCACTTCTCCACTGTTTGGATGGGAGGGTGCGGTGCAAGAGCATAATATATTCATGTATCACCTGTATCATTTAGAAAAAAGCCATCGAACTGATTTAAAAATAGCACCACCACCACCAAAACAGGGTTTCGTGTTCTGGTGTGAAACTGACACAGCAATGTGAACAAGTTTTGGTGCCACACTCCAAGGTCTTCCCAAGAGTGACTGATAAAGTTCAAGTGCAGTCTCTAAGCCACAGATGACAAGACTGGATCGGGATCAACAGGGAAGAAGGGAAATGCGGGATGCAAGGAAAACTTTGGGGTAAGCTCTGTGGAAGCTGCAAACCTGTCCTGCCCTGAACCCACTTGGCTCCAGGACACACTTTTCTGAGACTCCTCCCTCTCACCTCCATAGGATGAGAAGAAAGTAAAAACCAGATGAAGAGAGAATGCCCTTTCCCGCAGCAGAGAGGAGGCCACCTGCTGTCACCAGCAGAGCTGCTCCCAGGCGAAGCCAAAGAAAAAGCCTGGCCAAACTCCACCTTCCCGACAAAGGCACTGCGTGCCAGGCTCCTGGGGCTGCAGGGACAGCCAAGGCTGGCAGCCTGAAGCCCACCCATTTGAGCCCCTCCACTTCAGCAAACAACCAGGCCAGCCTCTTTCCACATTCAACACTAAAATCCAAACTGAACCAGTATACAAATCAGAGGGTTCTGCCAACAAAACAGCAACAAGGTGGCATAAGGAGAGATAAATCAGTGGTATCCTGGATAAACATATAGTTACTATTTCTGCTTGTCCATAGTAACACTTCTGTAAATTCAAACATTTGATAAATACCTTTTTTGGCTTCCTAGTAATAATTAAAACAAACACGCAGCCCAAACACACACACGCAGCTAAACATGGAGCAAAAAAGAAAACAGGGCTTCCCTGGTGGCACAGTGGTTGAGAGTCTGCCTGCCGATGCAGGGGACACGGGTTCGTGCCCCGGTCCGGGAAGGTCCCACCTGCCGCGGAGCGGCTGGGCCCGTGAGCCATGGCCGCTGAGCCTGCGCGTCTGGAGCCTGTGCTCCGCAACAGGAGAGGCCACAACAGTGAGAGGCCTGCGTACCGCAAAAAAAAAAAAAAAAAAAAAAAGGAAAACAGAGGGGCTTTGCTTAGGACATGCTGCTCAGAAGGCAGCCTGACAGCTGACATCCCCACACAAAACGCTCTCCTCCCATTAAATAGGTACCCTGTTAGTGTGAAACACTCACTGGGCACTTCAACAGTCCACGGCTGGGGGCTACCCACAGGACAAGGAAAAGAAGTCACATCTCGGAGGGAAAGGGGTGACCATCAAACAGTAGGGGAGCGGAGTCCTTGTGCAGTGACTCACCACAGAGATGGCCGTGACTGCGGACACCAGGAAGCAGGCAGACCAATAAAGTAACTCTCAGCCTCCTCTCCATGAGGACGCAGACCAAGCAAAGCCAGAACCCGACCAACTGGCCAGAGCCCAGCAAGAACAAACTATCTGAAGGGCACGGCTACTCTGCAATCTGGAAAACGGCAGCCTGGGCAAGTTTCTTACAGACTCTGGCACTGACTAGGGGAGAGGGCACGGCACCAGCATATTTCTGATGCGGCAGTGGTGCATCCTATGATGGGGACATAGGCACACTAGCAACCAGGACCAACCATGTCCCCTAGCTCTGACTCCGGTTCTCCCGAGTATGGCGCAGCTCCCCACCAAGGCTGCACCCTTCAGGGGAGGGTGTTCTCCCCTCCTTGCAGGGCTGGCCACCACTGAGAACTCACCCACCTCCACTCCCCGTTCCCGACCAGCCCCTGCATGCTTGGTGACCACAAGTCACCCCCGCCTAGAGGCAGATTAACCCTTTAGGGAACAGCCAGAACTGAGGACCACAGCCACTGTGGTCCACTGGGTCCACCAGGGAACTGTCGGGTGCCGACTACACCCCAGGGAGACTTCCTCCTTTGGGGGCGTTTCCCCTTCAACAGTTTCACTGTAAGTTTGAATGTTCAAACCAGTACTTCTCTAAATGGGGTCTGAGAACCTGACTTCCATCCTGAGATGCTCCAGGAAAGGTAGAAACTAAGGCCAGGGAGGGTGGGCAAAGACAGGGGAAGGCGCTTTGGGGTTTTCCTCAGGCACCTTTCTCTGGCTGTCATGAGAGACCAAAGGAGGCAATTTTCGTTTCTACAGAGATGTCTGCAGTCTACACACAGTATCTCCACTACCCAGCCTGTGAGGACGAGAAGGGCAGCAGGGAAGGGGTGGGGAGAGAAAAGAGGGTTTGACTGCTCCCTCTCTCAACCCCAATCCAGAGCACTGAGCACCATCCATGCTGGCCCGTTCCCTCTGCTGCATCATCCCTGCCACCATCTTAACGTCTTGAGTTCAAGCCCTCATCCTCTCTCATGCCCATTACCCTGATGGCCTTGTTTCTCTTCAGCACATTTCATAGTCCACACAGCCTACGGAGCCACCCTTCTAAACCCCAGCCTCCGGACGGAGTCCAACCCTGGCAGGGTGGGCGTGACTTCTGCCTGCCCAGGCTGTGCCATCACAGAGATCACAGCTGCTTCTCGGACTGTGACACATGCCACCCCGCCCCCAACTATGAGGATGCACAGGCTTCTGCTTCCTCATCTGTACAACGGGAATAACAGGATCGCCCTCCAGAGCTTCTATGGGGGTTAATCCAAGCTGAGGAGAGCCCGGCCCTCCAAGAACGACCACGACTCTCCCTGTCCCCAAGCTGGCTCCGGACTCTCTGCTCTTCATCACCTCGCTGTGCTACTTCCTCGTAAAGAATGAATACGAGTAAACGCAGAAGAAAAGAAGGCACATCCGAGATCTAAAAATGAAGGGTCATAAACATTAGGCTACCAAGATGTAGAGGACACCAAAATTAACTCATTATCAAAATAATGTGAGAGGAATTAAGGGATGGGAAGAGAAGGAAACATTACTTTGGAGGAACTGCTTTTAAAACAGACAGCTCTGTGATTTTTTTTTTAAAAGACTTCATTTTTTCCAAAGATTTAGGAAGATTACATTTCAAAAGCTCACAAAGGAGACACTTCTGGTTTCTTTCTTAAAACTATTTCTTAATTAATACCTTCAGAGAACTAAGAAGTACTTTTAGAGACTGACTGAATCTTAATAAAATTCTCAGAGAAATTCTGGCATCAGTCACAACAAACACCCTCCTGGAATTTAACTTCCTTTTCCGCATACAACTTACTATGGCAACTCATTTATGATGCCACCACAACCAGTCAAAATCTGCCTGGAGCATAAAAACTTCCAAGCCCCACAAGACAGCCTATAGCACTCGATAGAAATTGGCCCCATATTTAGCCAAATCCTACATCTAACAGAGACTTCCCCTGCACCGAACTGTCCAGGTTTTACTGGCAAAGTCAACTCTTCCATCTCCTTCCCAGCCCATATCTGCACTGCCCTCCCACCTTATACTATAGCTCTAACAATGCCTCCTACCAGCTCGAAGTCCCCAAACTCAGTATCTTTTCCCTGTCCCACAAAACGAATAAAAGAGAAGGGCACAAAATGGGCAAAGGGAAACTAGCTACATCCATCTTCAGCCTCCTACCAAAGACGTGTCCCTTCTGGCTTCTGGTTTGGTTCAAGTCCCTCCTTTTTTTTTTTTTTTAATTTTTATTGAAGTATTAGTTGATTCACAATGCTGTGCCAGTCCCAGCAATTCCCTCCGTTTAGATGACGGTAGGTCCTAGAATATTCACCACGTGTGCTGAGGATGGAGTGGGCAGCCAAAAGCTAAAAGAATTATTTATAAGTACAAAAATGTACTTTAAAAGCCTTTCTCCCTCGAGGACAATTCCTACTGGAAGACTTAATCCCATTATCCCAAGTGCCCATGGGCGAGGGGAGAGAAAGGGCTGGAATGCCAACCATCACTGAGCACCCACTGCAACTCACAAGTGCATCTCATTTAATGCAAGGCAGATACTATCATCCTGATTTTACCTACGGGGAAATCGGGCTCAGAGGGATCAGGCGATGGGCTCAGCATGTACACCAGGCCCATCAGACATCAAGACTCACGTACTCATAAGCTTTACGCTAAGCACCTGGGGACACCCAGGTGCTTAGGGTAAAACACTGTCCTAGGTTGGAGGGCACTTTATAAGTTTACACATTGCTTTTCATATACGAGATCTCATTCAATATCACAGTCCTGTAGGATAGTTAAGAATTACTTTTCCACTACTGTAAAACACTGTTTGGTTTCAAAGGTCATCAGTAACTTGTGAAAGCCAGTGGTAGCACTTATTCGAGTTGCACCCTGTCTAAGCTTTGTTTCCTCACCTCACAGTGTCTGATAAATGGTAGGGGCTCAAATGACAACTATTATTAGCAACATGGTTTTTATTAATTTAATAGCCCTCAGCTAAAGTAAAATTTATAGACACATACACACACACACACACATATAAACTACAGATATTTTAAAGATTCAACTTAATTACCTGCTAGAGAGGATATAATTTTACCACTACCTCCAACTTAGAGAGAACCACTAACTGTAGCTGCCAAGAAACTGACAGAAAAGAATAACTGAAAATGATGTGGTCAAACCCAATATGGATTTTGACAGCTACTAATGCAAGAGAACAGAAGGACAGGAGCATTCAGTTATGATAAAACACACAAAAAATCCTCCTCTCCCTCCAGCATCATGGCTTGACCGTGAAGGTGCTGTTTGACCCAACCATGTCATTTCAGCTCTGTGATGACCCTCAGCATCCAAAATGAGATGGCCGGCAAGTGACACAGATGTTCTAGTGAGAGGTCGCCCAGGAGGTCTAGGGAATAGGGGTGGGACAGATACATTATTACCTTGAGCTATTTTTAATGTGCTGCATCTAATGTACTGTTTGCCTCACTTAATTTTACTCACTTGAAAAGAAACCTGGGAAGTTCAGAAATGCCAGATGCAACAGGGATCAGCTCCCCACTTCTCCAGCTAGAACGGAAAAGACGACAGAAGTGTGTTGGTACAAGGATGGCAGCATCAGTCAGACAGAAGGAAATCTCTGCTACTATGGCAATGAGAGATCCTGGGGGGGTTCTTCGAGAAAGGCTGAGCCAAGACCCATCCAACTGAGCATCTACTCCAGGCTTGAAGGTTCAAACAAAAGAATAAAATTCAGGTCCACAGATGAAACGTACGTAATTTTTTTAAGCACAGTTAACAGCTTTATGGTAATGACAGCTGGACAGCCATGTACACTAATTGCCTGCATGAGAACAATATCCATACTGTAAATCTAATACCAATTATTATTAGTTTTTGGTTTTGTTTTACTTTATGCAGCCTTTCTTGCTTCTTAGCTGTGTTAAGTCCACCCTAATTTCTTTGTAATAGGCTGAGTTTGATTTTGTGTGGCCGATCTCGATTTACAAGGAAAAAGATGTCAGTCTCCCTCAGACACCTCCTCCTGCGCCATCAGACTGTCTAGCTCTTTATTTATACCCTAGTTTGCAGATAAGGAAACTGAGTTCCAGAGAAGGGGAAGTGATGCATCCAAGGCCATAATCCTTGCTAATATATCTAGGACTAGCACAAGGGCTCAAGGCCTACAATGTAGATCTCCAGCTCTGTCACTGTTGCAAATGACCTGGCATACTTGTGTCTTGAATACGAAGTTTATTTGGAGGGGGAAGAAAAAAAAAAAAAAAAAAGCTAACATGAGTCATCTCCTTTGTCAAGGGGCACCACACAGATTGTTCTAATAAAGCATCCAGCATCTCCAGAACCACTTGTTTCTGAAATAGCCAACCTCAGTCCCAGAGAATAAAAGGCCATGTCTTATGCCCCTTCAGGATACCCACGACCCTGTGAGCAGATGCGCTGCAGGGCTTTGGGGATCTGCTAGCCCAGCCCAGGGAATCCGGACGTTGCCGGTACGGGAGACGGAATGGGGTGGGTGGGTGGCTAGGGGAGGGTCAGAGTTGCGTTTTCTCCTGGCAACAGTTATGATTTCATGCAGCCCAATCTTACTCCCCTTGGAACATCTAAATATCCCATCCACTCAGGGGTCCCTCCTCAACTTCCCCAGGACAAAATCACTGCAGTCTGGGAGGTGAATCTGGCAGACCGGGAGGGACGGTATTTGACCCAAGCCGTAGAGGAAGCACCGCTCCGCTCCCTCCTCCACCAGTTACTGGAACTCCCCACCGGATCTTGAGACGCCAAGAGGCGTCCCCCACTCTGAGCCCGACCCCTCTTTCAGCGTCTGCCCCAACGGAGGCGCGAGAAGGCAAAGCCCACTCCCCATCGCTCTACACCGCCACCCACTCGCCTCCGGTCCCCCCAGTGGCCGCCCCCCGTGGGCCTCCCTCCCTCCTCACTCGCGGGGTCCCCGCCGGACACTTGCCTGCTCCAGCCCGAGAACCTGAGCGCACCCCTTTCTCTCCGCCCGCAGAAGACCCGCGTCTCCCGCCTCCGGCCCAGACCCCACTCTCCCCGCGTCCCTCCGCGCCCCGGGTGTCAGCCGCGCACCCGCACTTCCCTCCCGGCCCGTGCGGGCTCTGTCCGCCCCAACTTTTCCCGGCCGCGGCGCCAGCCCCGCAGCGGCAGGGATCCCGCGTCCCGCGCCGCGAATGGCGGGCGGGCTCGCGTCCCCTCGGCCCCGGCCCGCCCCGCCGGCACGAGTTGCGCTCGGGACTCGCTCGGCGCCCGGGCCTCGGCTGTCCGCCCGGCGCAGAGGAGGAGCCGGCGTGGCGGGAACCGCGTGTCCCGGCGCCGGCACCCCCGCCCGGTGCCCGGTGCCCACCCGCGCCGCTCCCTGCCCACCTTCCCGCCCGCGCCGCCGCCGCTCACCTCCTCCCGCGCCGCCGCCGCCACTGCCGGGAAGACGTGGCAGTGGCCGCCGCTCGAGCTCCCCGCCTCGCCTCTTCTCTCGGCGTCCGCGCGGGCGGCTCCGGCGCGCCGGACCGCAGCGCCAGGCGCCCTCTGCCGCCGGGAAGGCGAATCCTCTCGCCCTAACCCTAACTCGCCGGCCGCCCCCGCCCCAAGGCTCGCTCCCAGCCTGGTTCCGCTCTGCCGGAGACCCTCCCTTGCGGCGGCCCCGGCCCCGCCGCTGCCTCTGGGGAGCCCGCCCTGACCAGCCAGCCGCTCGGCGCCCTTCCTCCGTGCCCCACCTGGGTCGATACATTTCCTGCTTCTCTGAATCTGAATGCCTCGCCCACGAAAAAGTAAAATAGGGTTGGGGAACAAACACCACGTCTCTCGTATTCGTCATTCTCTCTCATAGGGCTAGGTTAGCGCCCTGCCTGGAATACCCAAGGACGCAACAAATGCTTCTTGAAGCAGCGAAAGAGTGAATGAATGAGTAGAGATTTTGGCCGCTCTCCACCCACGTAGGCTTCTAAGCCTCCAGAGGACAGATATCCCCACCTGGATTTTTTTTTTTTTTGTCAATTACACACACACACACACACACACACACACACACACACACACACACATTTGCGCAGCGTTGCATGAATAAATAGGATTCACAATTCCCCACCTCAGACTAGCACCAAAGTTGCACAAGGCCTGCAGCTCAACGTTATTCAGGGCCTTTAGTCAAACAGACTTAGGTTTTACAGAGATCTACCACTTAAAAGCTGGGAACTCTCGGGAAAGCTAATCTCCCTGGGCAGTTACCTCATCTATAAATTAAGAGTAATAAAATCTACTTCATAGAGTTGTTGTGAGGATTAATTGAGATCCTGCACTGTGTGTAAAGCACTTTGCTCAACCCCTCCACCCCACCTATACTGTATCTAAGTGGTAGCTACTGTTACTATTATTACTAATCTAGTAGGTAATAAAAACTATAGGCAAAAAGTAAAATAAGGGCTACCTTTTCATCTGGGGACACCTTAATACCCTTGTATGTGGGGTATTGTCACCTATCCAAGAGAGCCAGCCCCAAGAGCAAGGCCTTCCCAGTCCCTCTTCTTCCCCACCCCGAAGAATTAACGGATCTTGGGTTTTAGGACCAGTTATGAGCTGGTCTTAAGAGCTGTAGAACTGGCTCTCCTGTAGGTTTTCCCCCTGAGTTTCGGTGGCCAATCTCTTAATGAACAAGTGTTTATTTTATTGCGAAGGCAGTCAATATTTCAGGGCCCCTGTGGTCTACAGATTCCTCCTGTTTTCTCCTTGCCCTCTCTCAACACCTTGAGGCCGTCTTTTCATTTTTAACAGTCTCCTTCCTCTGCACAGAAAACAGCAGTGAGTGCAATGAAGTGGCATCAGACCGGACTGGGCTGGAATCCCAGCCAATCCGCCTTGGGCTTTCTGCACTTCAGTTCCCTCAATTGTAAATTGTGGAGAATGATGCTTATCTGTGACATTGAGAGAGTTGGTGATCCAGTCTGTGAGTGAAGTTCCTGGAACATATAGGCGTTTAGTAAAAGGCAACTATCGATTCATTTATTTAACAAGCATTTAGGGAGCATCCACTGAGTGTTGTAGGTGCTGGAAGAGTGAGGGAAACAAACATTGGTGAGGTACGATTCTTGCCCTCAAAGGAGTCTGAGGTCTAGTGGATGAGACAGGCACCCACGTGCTAGGGCAGAGGGGTTGGGAGGATATAAATGCTGCTAATATGAAATTAGCAAGCTTCAGTTCCAAATTGGGGCAGTGTTTCTGCAATATAGATTGCTTTAATTCATTATAATTGTAAATGCCATTTTCCTCTAAATATGTACGTAACTTTCCAAGACCACTGCAAAAAATTAATGAATAATTTTGTGAGGCAAACAGAACCATTTGATGTAGGGTTCAGTCCCTTAATAAGGTGACTCCAAGTGCTTCCTTATACTAGAAATAACATGTACATTGTGTCTTTGTGAGAGTACCAGAATTTATAAGTTAAAGTTGCATATCTTGCAATGCATATCTAAGAGGGAAAGTCCACATACTGTGGACCTCTAATGTATCACACCGCCTACCCATGCCCATGATGTAGCCCCCTCCCGTATTAACCCTGGGCTTGGCCACACGACGTGTTTTGGCCACTGGGACATCAACAAACATGGCAAACGCAGGGATGTTTGACGAGCACTTGTGCCTCGCTCCTTGCCTTCTTGAAACACTGTGAAGAAAGTGAAGAAATCTGGTCCAAGCTTCCTTAAAAATGAAAGACTCAGGCAGAGAGAGGCTCACCACCCCAGCTGTAGCAACTCCCAGCCAACCCACCAGCTGAATGTAGCCACATGAGTGAGTCTAGGCACGACTAGCCAAAATGACCCAGGCAACCCAATAGTTGTGAGAAATAAAATGGTGGTTGTTTTAATCCACTAAGTGCTGGCAGCAATAGATAACTGATAGACACATCACACACAGGCGTTTCGCCAGTTGCAAGGTCTCGGTTAAATTCAACCAAGAGTCAATACTCTCACTAATGTTTTCTGTCATGAAGTGTTCAATTGAAGTTAATATGTCTCCGCTTAGCAGAGTATCACACTTTAAGTCATTCCTTCTTTCAAATTTCTTCATTGAATGGCTACTGAGCCTACTACTAGTTAAAGTCCTTTTGCAGCCAACAGGACAATAAGCTGGCAAAATCAGCTTAAAAACCACTTTAAACATTATAACTCCTTGGAACACAGCAGGTGTTACAGAGGTTGGGTATTTAGCTCTCTCTCTCTCTCTTTTTTTTTTTTTGGCTGCGTCGGGTCTTAGTTGCGGCATGTGGGATCTTTTGTTGCGGGGCGCGGGCTCTTCGTTGCGGGCGTGGGCTTCTCTCTAGTTGTGGCACGCGGGCTCCAGAGCGCCTGGGCTCTGTAGTTTGCGGGACGTGGGCTCTCTCATTGAGGCATGTGAGCTCAGTAGTTGTGGCGCGCAGGCTCAGTTTCCCCATGGCATGTGGGATCTCAGCTCCCCTACCAGGGATGGAACCCGCATCCCCTGCATTGGAAGGTGGATTCTTTACCACTGGACCACCAGGGAAGTCCTTATCTCTCTATTTTATTATAAACTTCTTGATGATGGACACCTTGTCCAATTTGACAAGGTTTGACTATAGATCATGAACATCAGAGAAGGAAGGGAAGTTAGATCCACTAATCTACCACCTCATTTTATAGATGAAGACACTGGGGCTAAGTGAGATTAGAAGAGCCTTACAAATTCCTAGGGTCCTGGAGCTGGCTCAGAGCAACTGAGATGACCAACTCAAAGATCTTTACACTGTTTCTTGGATTGGATTGTTCGGTGGGTTGTATTTCCTTTGTGACATTGGTTGCTACTAAAAATATCCTCCCCATGCTCAAAAGAGCTTTACAACTTTCCTTTATATTTAGGATAAAATCCAAAGTCTTCATCTTGCCCCACAGGGTCTGGTGCAGCTAGCCCTCCAGAGGCATTCGTTTGGCAAACCAATCCCTCAGAACCCTCCGCCCACTCCAATTTTTTTCTGTCCTCACATCACTCCACACAAGATTCCAAGCCCTGAATGAAAGCCAGCTTGACCTGGCTTGGTCACATGACCTAGCTTGATCACAACCCCAACCCAAGAAGAATGGGGCTCCCCGAATGAAATCCCTGAAGGTTAATCATCAGGTGTGGTTACCAAAAGAAGAGAAAGTGGATGGAAGGTGACCAAAGCCAATGAATGTCCACTACATTATCTCTCAGACCTCAGCTTAAATGTCACTTTCTCAGGGAAGCTTTTCTTAACTACTCCATCTGTGATACTCTTTCATGACACTCCTGATTTTTCACTGTTCTCATCACATTTTATAAATACATATTTATTTGTTTGTTTGTTTCTGTCATGGTCTCCCTCCATGAGAGAAGGGACTGTGCTTGTTTACCCACCACTATATCCCCAACACCTGGTGTGGAGCCTAGGGCATAATCGGCTCTCAATACTTATTAAATGAATGAATGAATGAATAATATGGGCCTTATGATTCTTTTGACTCAGTCCACATGACATTAGCTTTGTAAGAATGGCGAAAAAAACAAAGAGAACATGAGGGTATAGGTTTGTGGAAGACACACCTTGTTGTGACACTGTGAAGAGGACAAGAACTCACACTCAGGATGAAGGAGGAAACACTACCTTGTGCATTCGATGTGCCATGTTGTGCTGGGCTGTGCCAGTCTTGAGAAATAAATTATAGAAGCAGTGAAGTAAGAAAGTGGAGGTCTAGAATGGTGAAGGCAGCGTGCCTCAGAGTGTGTTTGCAGAAGTAGGAAGCCTCAAAGCTGAAATTGGGTTCGTGGCCTGGCTGCAGCTGCCAGGAGCACAGGTCAGCCGTGTATGTTCATAAAATTGCTACCTCGGCCCCTTCCGTACCCGGCTGTGTAGCCTCTACAGCAGGGTTCCAGGCTCATCTGCTGATGGCCGCAGGTCCTTGGAGATGTTTTTGCTACTCAGGGGCAAAACAAGATCTTATTAGAGCAATGTAAAGCTAAATGCATTCCATTTTTGTATCAATGAATATGAGACTTGTGATAGCTTGGGGGTTTTTTTTCAGCCATTTTTCAGCAAAATAAAAACTTGGCAATATCAGTACCCCCCTAAATGTTTTTGTAATGTTAGAGGGCCATGCAATCTGAAAGCCTTGGACGTTACTGCCTTACAATCTCAGAGACCTGGGTGACCCCTGCAAAGGCTCAGCAGACTCAATAGACCATCACTCATTCAACTGTTGTTGTTTGAATCACGCCTCTGTTTCATTTCCTGCCTGTCGCCTACATGGCAGACACATTAGCTGGTCAGAATGTACAGCCTAAAGAGGCTTCACTCCCAGGACCGCGTCTGTGGCCGTGGGTCAGAAGGAGATTGGTGGTGGCTCCGGAGATGTCCAGTCAGGAATGAGGCTCTGGGCTTGGGGTCTGGTCAATGACAGAGTACGTATGTATGTGCGTGTGCACGTGTGTATGCATGCATGCATGTAGGTGTGTGCTTGTGACAAAGGGAGTCCTTCTTAGTTCACCAACACTGTTCCAACAGAGGGGGGCTACTTACTCCTAAGAGGAGATACTGTTTTTAATCCCTGTCTTACAAAGGGGAAAACTGAGACCTAGCACACTTAAGTAATTCATCTAAAGCCCAACTGAATACAGACATCAAACAGTTAACACCTTTGGCAATGTTTCCCTCCGCAGGTACACAATTGGTGTTAAAGTTAAATCCAATAAGAATTCCCAGAAGCTGACATTCTGGAAAGACTCTTCTAGAACTAGAAAAGGGGTGAAATTTATCTTCCCTAAACTGAGGAAAATACCCAATTTCTTGTATTTGACAAGTGGTGTAGCATTAAGCCCCATACATTTACATTTCCACCAGAAGCTAGCCTACCCATTTCATACACTTAGCTGGAATTTGAATTCCTCAGAGAAGACTACTGCATAAGTATCAAGTATTATAATAAAAACGTCTTGCGGGCTTCCCTGGTGGCGCAGTAGTTGAGAGTCCGCCTGCCGATGCAGGGGACACGGGTTCGTGCCCCGGTCCGGGAAGATCCCACATGCCATGGAGTGGCTGGGCCCGTGAGCCATGGCCGCTGAGCCTGCGCGTCCAGAGCCTGTGCTCCGCAACGGGAGAGGCCACAACAGTGAGAGGCCCGCATACCGCAAAAAAAATAAAATATGTCTTTTTCTCACCGGTAGTAATATCATACATATATACTTTTTTTAAAAAAAAAGACTTGAAACCAAATTTTATACCTACTCAATTCTGCAGTAAAGAGAGACTTGCCCATTTTCATAAAGCTGTAAAATCCCAGCTTTTAAGGAAAGTTTTAGGATCTCTGCTTTCATTTGTACAAAGACATTGGAGCAGTAATGAAAAGTTCAACCAAGATCTTCATGTTCACTGCTTCTGGGTTTCTGAAATTTAAGTCTTCAGCTAAAGAATGGAAAGGAATCCCTACTCCACCCCACTGCTAGCAACCAAAGCAAACTCTCAAGCCAGCAACACCAGTGGATTCTTTCAACTTACTGTCTTCACAACTTTCTCCCTGCTGACAAATGTTAAGTTTCTATTTCAACAGAAATAAGAGCTTCATTAACTTGCCTGTCTTCATGGTCATCTAATTCCTTTCAGGGTTTCATGGCATTTTTCTTTTTGGCTCGGGAAAGTAAGACCACAGTAACACACAACTCCCCAGAGGCCCGTTAAAGGCAGAACGGTTGGAATGGTTGGCGTGGGTGGAACAGAGCAGGAGACCCCACCTTTATTGCATAGGTTGTAAATATTTCACCACAGGTTTTCAATTCCAAACCAAAAAGCAATGTTTCTTAACTACCTTAACTCTCAGATTCATAACCCTTAAGATGTTCATCAATGATTCATATACCAGCAGCCCCTTTGGTCTGGCACATTTTTTAACATCAAACGGTATTTCCTATCAACCGTGCACTTGTCCTCAAAGGAGCTTCATCATCATCAGAAAGCACTGATGTGGTTTCTAGCCTATACTTAACTCTCCCATCACTCCACGCGTACTTCCTGAGCACTTCGTATGCGCAGGCACTGTGCTGAGTTTTGTGAGTGGAGAGGCAAACAAAAAAGACACAGTCCTTTCCCTCCCTAGAAAAGCTCACAGACCAGTGGAGAGAAAAATAAACATGTAATTACAAATGATTTTAAGTGTTTTGAAGAAAAAGAACAAGGCACCTTGAGAAAGTTTAATAACAGGACCTAACTCTAAATTGAGAGGTCTGGGAGGAACTTTCTGGAAGTGACCTTAAAGCAGAGACCTGCGAGATGAATGGGGGTTGGCTCCATGGGGAGCCCATGCTGGGGTACGTGGTCCTCCTCACCCAGGGATTCTGTATTTCTTGGATGATGACCAGGACAAGGAGTGCAACTCCACAGTACCTCATTGCTTTCAGAGAGGGATCCTGGGAGACCTGTGGCCTCACAGGTACAGACACAGGACAGGGATGGTCTTCCTTCACTACTCAACCCACACTTTGCTCTCTCAACTCCTGATTCCTGGTGGCAGCACTTGGGTGAGCACATCAAGTGAGGATCACTTAGGTTACCTGTCCAGGTGAGTGTTTTACCTGGTTCCTGTGTGTGTGCAGCCCCTACACCTAAGCTGTAAGCTCTTGGAGAGCAAGTGACTCTTTTATTCTCCTTGCGCGATGCTCACAGTGCCTAGAAAAGAGCTTGATGCGTAGCTGCTGTTCAGTGAACACCTGCTTAATTGAATTGGATTTCATCTCAGCGTTTAGTTGTGTGGTAAACATCTGATATGAAAGAAGAGCCACACTAGGCAAAGTAAGTATGCTTTAGAAGAGCAGAGATTAAAAGAAAATGGCATGAGGAGTATAGGAATGGAAACACTTTCTGAAGCTTCAGGAAATCTGGCCTGTATGGCTTTGATTGACTCTGAGAGACCACAGTTCCTCGGGTCTAAGACTCAGCTGTAAGATGCAATGCTGATTTGATTGAACAACAGTTTACTTTTCTGGGCATGGGGAGGAGGAGAGGGCTGCTTTCGGTGTATACACATATTGAGAGTGATATCCTGATTTCAGAAACATCAACATGTTCCCAAAAAGTATATCTTATAATAATAATTTTAAAAATCAGTACTCATCACTAGTTTTCATGGGACTTAAAATTTATCTTCTCTTTTTTGCCTGCCTTATAGCCACAGTAATTTTTTTCTTTTCTGTTTTCTTCCTTTCTTTTTGGATAATAGTGCCTCAAATTCCTCTGAGAAATTATTCTTCCTCACTAGATACAGTCTGCTGAGGTATTTGATCAAGGTGCCCAGCTCTCCTCTAGTTCAGAGATGGGCACCTGACCTGAGCTAGGCCCGCTCAGACATTGGAACAACGATCAAGGGTTGAAAACCTGGCCCCAAGATGGAACTTACTTATTCTAGATATGGGATACAGATAAGACTGTCCAGAAGCTTCTGCTACAGAAACTGCCTGGCTCCAGAGTTAGTTTCTGTTATTTACAGCCAAGAAAATGCTAAATCATACACTGTCCTTGACTGCTGGTACATGTAGAATTGGAGTTCTTAACCGGGGGTCCATGGGCTTGGAAATGGTCCATGGATGGCCATTAGGAGTTCCACAAATATGATATAATTTTTATACCTGTAGATAATGCATTTTGGGGGTGAGATGGCCTACAGATAGCTTTCATTAGATTCTCAAAGAGTCCGTGGCTGAAAATAGATTAGAAACCACTGATTCCAGAACAAGGATTCTTAAGCAAAGTCTGTGGATAAATCTGGTTGGGGGAAAATGATATCTTTGTTTTCACTAGCTTCCATGCATGTTCCTCTCCATTATGAATATAAGCAACAAACCACAGTATTATTAGCAATATCTGTGACTTTGGCACCAATAGAATTCAGATATTTTCATATCACATTATAGTGTTGCAGATATCTCAAAATATAATTTACACGTCTCACTACTTTAAAATTACAGTGTTATTAGATCCACAGCTAGGTTTCATTAGTCAATGTATTAACGAGGTATACATAACACTTGATCACCAAATACTTTAATATTTTATAACTGCATCTCAATATAACTGGCTTCCTTTGTAATCCTGTATGCTTTACTTCATCTAAATTATTATCTTAAGAAAAGGTCCAAAAGCTTCATCAGACTGCCAAGGGGCTGATAATACAAAAAGGTTACTAGTCCCCTTGGGAAAAACTTGGTAGGACTGTCTCCTAGCCTTACGGGTATTGGTTCTACAGCCTTACCTGTATAACTTCTATCCTGTAGTTCCTCTCCTTTCAACAACCTGACATATTGGCTCCCAGTATTGCTACCTCTGAATTTCTCCAAAGCAGCAGGCATTATTGCCTGTGATCCAGAGAAACACACACACTTCTATGAATCATAAGACAGAAAAAAGCAAAAAATTAATAATAAATTTTAAAATTAAAGAGAGAGATCTGGAATAGTTAAATCCATGGAGACAGAAAGCAGATGAGTGGTTGCCATGGGCCAGAGGGAGGAGGAAAGGAAAGGTAACTGCTTAATGGATGCAGGGTTTCCTTTTGGGGTGATGGAAATGTTATGGAACTAGAAAGAGATGATGGATGCAGAGCATAGCCCTGTGAATGTACTAAATGCCATTGAATTATCCACCGTAAAAGGGCTACTTTTATATTATGTGAATTCTATCTCAGTAAAACATAAGGTAAAATAATCAATCAGGGTTTCCCTGGCAGCACAGTGGTTAAGAATCCGCCTGCCAATTCAGGGAACACGGGTTTGAGCCCTGGTCCGGGAAGATCCCACATGGCGCAGAGCAACTAAGCCCGTGTGCCACAACTACTGAGCCTGCGCTCGAGAGCCCGAAGCCACTACTACTGAGCCCACCTGCCACAACTACTGAAACCCAAGTGCCTAGAGCCCATGCTCCACAGCAAGAGAAGACACTGCAATGAGAAGCCCGCACATCGCAACACAGAGTAGCCCCCGCTCGCTGCAACTAGAGAAAGCCCGCATGCAGCAATGAAGACCCAGTGCAGCCAAAAATAAATTAAATAAAGAAAATTTTTTAAAAATCAATATGTAAGAGGAAACTCCATTATAAAGTCACCTGGGAATTCAAGGGCCTACTTAGAGGAATGAAGAAAAAAGATCCTTATCACCTCACACCAGTTAGAATGGGCATCATCAGAAAATTTACAAACAACAAATGCTAGAGAGGGTGTGGAGAAAAGGGAACCCTCTTGCCCTGCTGGTGGGAATGTAAATTGATACAGTACTATGGAGAACAGTATGGAGGTTCCTTAAAAAACTAAAAATAGAATTACCATATGACCCAGCAATCCCACTACTGGGCATATACCCTGAGAAAACCGTAATTCAAAAAGAGTCATGTACCCCAATGTTCATTGCAGCACTATTTACAATAGCCAGGACATGGAAGCAACCTAAATGCCCATGGACAGATGAATGGATAAAGAAGATGTGTTACATATATACAATGGAATATTACCCAGCCATAAAAAGGAATGAAATTGGGTCATTTGTAGAGATGTGGATGGACCTAGAGACTGTCATACAGAGTGAAGTAAGTAAGAAAGAGAAAAACAAATATCGTATATTAACGCATATATGTGGAACCTAGAAAAATGGTACAGATGAACCAATTTGCAAAGCAGAAATTGAGACACAGATGTAGAGGACAAATGTATGGACACTAAGGGGGGAAAGCGGGGGTTGGTGGTGGTGGGATGAATTGGGAGATTGGGATTGACATGTATACACTAATAAGTATAAAATAGATAACTAGGGCTTCCCTGGTGGCACAGTGGTTGAGAGTCCGCCTGCCGATGCAGGGGACACGGGTTCGTGCCCCGGTCCGGGAAGATCCCACATGCCGCGGAGCGACTGAGCCCGTGAGCCATGGCCGCTGAGCCTGCGCGTCAGGAGCCTGTGCTCCGCAACGGGCGAGGCCACAACAGTAAGAGGCCCGCATACCGCAAAAAAAAAAAAAAAAAAAAAAAAAAAAGATAACTAATAAGAACTTGCTGTATAAAAAATAAAGTAAATTAAATTTTTAAAATAAAATAAAATAAATAATAAAGAGAAAAAAAATCCCGAAGTTTTATGCTATTTTGTTTCCTCTCTCCCCTTCCCCCCACCCGCCCCCCGAGTTGCTCATGTACACTGCAATTTTAGCTCACTTACGAAATTGCTAATGTGTACTTTAGCCTACACATTAAATTCCGGTTTGCACTTACGCATATTAAAACACACCACTAAATACTCATCTGACAAGCTGTATTTTAAACCTCAAACAAGGTTTTATTGTGCCTGGATGCATTTTAATATACCTGATAAATTTTTGCTGGAGTGAAAAACGGATGGCAGTGATGACTGATAAGGGAGGAGGGTCTCTCCTGTCCTATCCCTCACATGCTGCTTCTGCTTGGGGGAACTAGGAGTTGGTAGCCCCTACCGCCTGAGAGCTCTAGAGAGCTTTCGGGAAAAGATTTCCAACATGATCTGATGGCCTCAAGCAGGGTCTGAGAGATCACTGAAAGGCTTCCCATTCCGGTAACTCCAGGACCTCAGTGTCTCCCATCAGAGTTCTCGGTCTCTGCCAGCCTCTGTCAGAGCAGACGGGGATTAACCTTTCACAAGCCCCTCTCACATCCTTCATAATTCCCTCTCTGCCTGGGTTTTGAAATCCTTCTCCTGCTCACCAACCCTTGTGTCTCCACACAGCCTGCGGGATAATGCCCAAGCATCTCAGCCCAGCACTGCCTTTTTTTGAGGGCCCGGACAGTGGTGAGTGCTGGGTTAGGGTTTCCCATCAAGTGTCTTAAATGATGCTTATGAGCATCATGGTCTTTTCACGGCCATTTGGAGATGAGGAAATTAGGCTCGAGGTCATTCAAAGTCACACACTGGTCAAGCCCTCCCCACGTTTCCCTGACACCTTCCTTTCCATCTTCCTCGGCCATTTCTGTACTCAGCTTCAGCCAGGCTTCTCCTCACCGTCCCCTGACTATGTCACAAGGGGCCTCCACCCAGAATGCCACTCCCTTCTAGGTCCCAAATCCCCCCATTTCTCAGGGTATGGCTCCCCCTTCTCCAAGAAGCTTTCTCAGCCCCCAGTGCTCCGGCCTCCTCTGAATCCCCGTTTATTACACCACCCACTGCTCACTGACCGTGTGCAGGGATCGCCTGGCAGAGAGGAGGTGTCTTGCTTCCCTGCGGCCCGCAAACCCCATCCCCTTCAGCAAAAATCCTCTCTGAGGGCAGGGACTGTGTCCTTTTCCTCTTTGTATTTACTGCAGTACCTGATAGGATTGAGAGATGGAAAGTGCTCGATTCTCTCAATCAGCAGGAGATCGATTTTTTTCAGGCCAAAGCATTGAGCCTATTTCCCAGCTTCTGTACCTCTCCTTCCTCCTGGGGAAGCCTGACAAGGTTCCAAGTCATTCTACACAGCCTGCCCCGCACAGGTGAGCCCGGCCTCGCTTAGGGCTTTTTTCCTGCTCTACCACCTCTTCCAGATTCAGCCTGTTTCCTTTGTAGCTGGAAGATGAAAAGCATTCTTTTTTCCCTTTACATGTCTAATGACATCATCCTTCTCAGGCAGGGACATTGGGAAATTCATGGCAAATGAAGTATGGCTGCTTATTCACAGAATCAGCAGGTTGTGCCCTGTCTCCCGGTGACCGAAGGCTGCTGAGGAGGTGGCGTGTGGATCGTGTTGGCAGGAAGAAAGGGTTCAGTAGCATTAAGCACCCACAGGAGAGGACAGGGGCCTTGGGATGGGGGAATTGGATGAAAGCCATAACTGCCTGTATCATGTGATTTCAGTGATGCTGTAAGACCCCAAGGGTCTCCTACCATGTTCCTTTGAGCTTGTGATGGTTTCTTCGTTCCTTCTGTGTTCAAAATTCCTATCATTTCACTTCTTCTCTGTTTTAGATCACGTGGCTTCTTCCCTTCTACACGGTCTTGCCTTAGATGCACATGCTGGGAAGATTAATTAGGGGTGGGGTGGGTATGGGTGACACTGGTTTTCTGGGAAGATGAGCCCAGCTGGTGAAGGGCAAGAAACACCGGAATGAGTAGGCTTCACCCAATTTCTGCAGAGGACTAGTTGTCACTTTGGGGACACTTTGACAGGTACAGGCAGTCAGAAGAGCAGAACAGGTAACTCAGGAGTAGGGTAGGAGAGTGAGGAAGTGTCTACGAGGGAAAGGGCATAAGGTGAGTGAGAGGAAGACACGTAAAGCATTTGACTCAGGTCAGCCTGACCAGCTCCCTGAGATGGGGCCAGGCCAAGCTGGCCCAGCAACAGACTATGGAAATCCAGCCCGCAAAATGACAGGCCGAAGATGAGCGTTTAGATGGGCAGCAGGTATCAGGTGGAACCAGAGAGATGTAGGAGCACCCAGCCAAAAGCTACAAGCAGGCAGGAAGTCAGAATGAGTGACGTCATAGGTCCCTCGCCCCCAGGACAAAGCTCCAACCCAGCTGTTGCAGGAAGAGGAGAGACGTGAAGGGGTGGCCTTAAAAAGCAAGCAGCCCCTGCAGCAGGGGGACTGGAAGACTAAGCAGTTTCTCTAGAGAGAAATCACTGTGAATCAGGGATGCCGCCGAAGCACATCCTTTTGTATGAGAATAACAAGGTCTTCAAAGATAGATGTGCTGGTTTTTTAATTGTGGCAGGATACACAGAACATAAAATTTATCCTTTTAACTGATTTAAAGTGTACAATTCAGTAGCATTAATTACATTAACAGTGCTGTGCCACCATCACTACGGTCTAGTTCCAGAACATTTTCATCACCCTCAACAGAAACCCCACACCCATTAAGCAGTCACTCACATTCCACCTGCCCACCAGTTCCTGGCTGCCACTAATCTGCTTTCTGTTTCTCTGCATTTGTCTATTCTGGACATTTTATATAAATGGAATCATACAACAGGTAACCTTTTGTGTGTGGCTTCTTTCACTTGGCATAATGGTTTCAAGGTTCATCCATAGAGTAACCTGTGATGGTTAATTTCATGTGTCAACTTGGCTGGGCCATGGGGTGCCCAGATATTTGGTTAAACATTAATTCTGGGTGTGTCTGTGAAGGTGTTTCTGGATGAGATGAACATCTGAATTGGTAGACTGAGTAAAGCTGATTGCCCTCCCCAGTGAGGGTGGGCCTCATCCAATCCATTAAGGGGCTGAGTAGAACAAAAATGCTGTGCAAGGGAAAATTTATTCTCTATCTCTCTCTGCCTGTTTTCAAGCTGGGACATTGGTCTTTGAACTTGGACTTAGACTGGAGCTTACACCATTGGCTCTCCTAGTTCTCAGGCCTTTGGACTTGGACTGGAACTATACCATTGGCTCTCCTGAGTATTGGCTTGCAGGCTGAAGATCTTGAGACTTATTAGCCTCCATAACCATGTGAGCCAATTCCTTATTATGTATGCATAATATATTAATATATTTTATATGTCTCCTATTGGTAGGAGATATATAGGTATACCGATATTAATATATTTAATATATATTATAATATAGGTGTTATATATTATATATATATACACACATACATACATATATACATATCTCCTATTGGTTCTGTTTCTTTGGAGAATCCTAATACATAACATGTATCAGTACTTCACTTTTTTAATGACTGCATACTATTCCATTGTACGGATATACCACATTTTGTTAATCCATTCACCACTTGACGGGCATTTGGGTTGTTTCCACCATGCACCAGATTTTGAATCCTGGTTAAGTCAAGTCACTTAACCTCTCTAGGCACCTGTTTCATCACATGTGGCTTTCTTATGAAGAGTAAGTGAGATAAAGCATTTAAGAGCCTGACATAGATAGGGCAATCCATAAGTTGTTTCCCTTACCTGGCATCAGGACCCAGATCAGTGGGCCCAACAGCAGAGCTAACCTGCAATGGATCTGGGTTCCTTAAATTCCCCCTCAAACCAGAACTGGACCCAGAGTCAGGGCAGAGGGGACACCAGCAGGTAGAGGACAAGAGGTCTTCATTGTGTGGGAAGGAAATTGGACCCTTTCTTGCCCTCCTGCCCCTCCCTAGCACACACACTTAGGGAATGGAGGTTCTGAATCAGGGCCCCAAAACATGAGTATGCCTCTGTTTCACAGCGTCTTAGGCCAATAAATATTGTGAGGAAGTATCTCACACTTAAACTGTTAGAAATGCCACACATTTTGCAAATGTTTGAAAGATAAGGCACACACTGCCATCATATCCTATCATAGAAATAAGTACTCTTCAGGCTTATCTGCAACTGTTGTCCAGATTATTCTATAGCATGCACTCACAGTACATAAAACTTGTGAAAAAATAATACCTATCATTCCCTAAATCACAGTAATTTCAGAAGGTTACATTTACATTCCCTTTTTTTTTATGCTCTGTAACTGTAAATGTCGCTCTCCTAGATGTCATAAAAGGCAACTTGAAAGGTGAGTTTAAATGCACTGAGTCTTCTGTGCTAAAGGCACACAGACAGAATAGCTTACTCCACACTCATACATGACCAATTCAATGGCCAACCTAAGAGCACTGGCCTGGGTCTCAGGAGGCCCTGCGTGCATGCTCCCGTGGGGCTGTGGACATGCCCCTTAACTGCTCAGAGCCCCAGTTTCCTCACCTGTGCTGTCCATTCACTCAGCGGCACTCTCTGAGGACCAAAGTGAGCCACCCACTGGCCAGGCTCTGGGGTCACAGAAAAGAGTAAGACCTACACCACTTACTCTCAGAAACCCAGTCAAGCAGGGAAGTAGCTAACACACTCAACGCCTTACTCTGTGCCAGGGGTTGTCCTTGCATTTCATACATATTAGCTCAAAAGATCCTTCCAACAACCCTACAAGTGGATAGTATTATTCATACTATTATTACCTTCATTTCACAAATGAAGAAACTAAAGCACAGGGTGGTTCAGTAACTTACCTGGCTAGTCAAGAGCAAACATAGGTAGTCTGGTTTAAGAGACCACCCTGCAGTCACTGTAGAAAACAGTATGGAGGTTCCTTTAAAAATGAAAAATGGAACTACCATATGATCCAGCAATTCTACTCTTGGGTACAGATCTAGAAAAAATAAAGACACTAATTTGAAAAGATTGATGCAGTGCTATTTACAATAGCCAAGACATGGAAGCAACACAAGTGCCCATCAACACACAACTGGATTAAGAAGATGTGGTACCGGCCCCACCGGCCTCTTCCCGAAGGCACCGCCCGCCCCGCGCGCCCCGGGGCCCCCGGGACCAGCCTCGGGCGGCTCCCCGAGCCGGACTACCCCTAAAGTGGAAGGGCGGCGGCCGGACGCGCGCGTGCGGGCCCGCAGCGGCAACCGGAAAGAGCGGACGGGTCGCGAGGAGGCGAGCCAGGCCGCGGAGGAAGAGGAGGGCCGCGGCAAGCCGAGCTGTCACGACCGGCGGGGGGACGCGCAGCCTTACCAGGCACGTAAGTATTCATCGAAGAGTCACCCCAGTAGCGGTGATCACAGACATGAACAAATGCGAGACGCCGCAGATCCTTCACCACCAAATAAAATGTTGCGGAGATCTGATAGTCCTGAAAACAAATATAGTGACGGCACGGGTCACAGTAAGGCCAAGAATGTGCATATTCACAGGGTTAGAGAGCGGGATGGTGGGACCAGTTACTCTCCCCAAGAAAATTCACACAACCACAGTGCTCTTCATAGTTCAAATTCACATTCTTCTAATCCAAGCAGTAATCCAAGCAAAACTTCAGATGCACCTTATGATTCTGCCGATGACTGGTCTGAGCATATTAGCTCCTCTGGGAAAAAATACTACTACAATTGTCGAACAGAAGTCTCACAGTGGGAAAAACCAAAAGAGTGGCTTGAAAGAGAACAGAGACAAAAAGAAGCAAACAAGATGGCAGTTAATAGCTTCCCAAAGGATAGGGATTACAGAAGAGAGGTGATGCAAGCAACAGCCACTAGTGGGTTTGCCAGTGGAAAATCTACATCAGGAGACAAATCGGTGTCACACTCTTGCACAACTCCTTCCACGTCTTCTGCCTCTGGACTGAACCCCACGCCTGCCCCTCCAGCCTCTGCTTCAGCAATGCCTGTCTCTCCTGTCCCACAGTCACCAATACCTCCATTACTGCAGGACCCAAACCTGCTCAGACAGTTGCTTCCTGCTTTGCAAGCCACGCTGCAACTCAATAATTCTAATGTGGACATATCCAAGATAAATGAAGTTCTTACAGCAGCTGTGACCCAAGCCTCATTGCAGTCTATCATTCATAAGTTTCTCACTGCTGGACCATCTGCTTTCAACATGACTTCTCTGATCTCTCAAGCTGCTCAGCTCTCTACACAAGCCCAGCCGTCTAATCAGTCTCCGATGTCTTTGACGTCTGACGCATCATCCCCGAGATCCTATGTGTCTCCGAGAATAAGCACACCTCAGACTAACGCAGTCCCTGTCAAGCCTTTGGCTAGTACTCCTCCTGTTTCATCACAGCCAAAGGTTAGTACTCCAGTAGTTAAGCAAGGACCAGTTTCACAATCAGCCACACAACAGCCTGTAACTGCTGACAAGCAGCAGGGTCATGAGCCTGCCTCTCCTCGAAGCCTTCAGCGCTCAAACAGCCAGAGAAGTCCGTCACCTGGTCCAAATCATACTTCTAGTAGTAATGCATCAAATGCAACAGTTGTACCACAGAATTCATCTGCCCGTCCTACGTGTTCATTAACACCTACGCTAGCAGCACACTTCAATGAAAATCTCATCAAACATGTTCAAGGATGGCCTGCAGATCATGCAGAGAAGCAGGCATCGAGATTGCGAGAGGAAGCCCATAACATGGGAAGCGTTCATATGTCAGAAATCTGTACTGAATTAAAAAATTTAAGATCTTTAGTCCGAGTATGTGAAATTCAAGCAACTTTGCGAGAGCAGAGGATACTATTTTTGAGACAACAAATTAAGGAACTCGAAAAGCTAAAAAATCAGAATTCCTTCATGGTGTGAAGATGTGAATAATTGCACATGGTGTTGAGAACAGAACTGTAAATCTGTTGCCCAGTCTTAACATTTTTGAGCTGCATTTAAGTAGACTTTGGACCGTTAAGCTGGGCAAAGGAAATGACAAGGGGTGGGGGTCTGTGAGATTCAATTCAGGGGAAAGATACAAGACTGATTTGTAAAACCCTTGAAATGTAAATTTCTTGTAGATGTATTCTTCACGTTGTAAATATGTTTTGTAGAGTGAAGCCATGGGAAGCCATGTGTAACAGAGCTTAGACATCCAAAACTAATCGATGCTGAGGTGGCTAAATACCTAGCCTTTTACATGTAAACCTGTCTGCAAAATTAGCTTTTTTAAAGAAAAATTTGGGGGGTTAATTTATCATTCAGAAATCTTGCATTTTCAAAAAATTCAGTGCAAGCGCCAGGCGATCTGTGTCTAAGGATACAATTTTGAACCATATGGGCAGTGTACAAAATACCATGAAACAACCGTTTCCACACTTGCACCTGATCAAGAGCAGTGCTTCTCCATTTGTTTTGCAGAGAAATGTTTTTCATTTCCCGTGTGTTCCATTTCCCTCTGAAATCTTTGATCTGATTTTATCCATTTTTTAAGGCTCCTCTTTTTCTCCTTTCTTAAGGCACTGTTGCTATGGCACTTTTCTATAACCTTTTCATTCCTGTGTACAGTAGCTTAAAATTGCAGTGATTGAGCATAACCCACTTGTTTGTGTAAATTATTGAAATCCATTTGCACCCTGTAAGAATGGACTTAAAAGTACTGCTGGGCATGTGTGCTGAAAGTACATTGATGGCTCAAATATACGGAAATGGCCCAATGAACATGGTTGTGGGGGAAGAGGAAACAGCTAGTCAGATGTGAATTGTATCTGTTATAATAAACATGTTAAAAAAAAAAAAAGAAGATGTGGTACCTATATACAATGGAATATTACTCAGCCATAAAAAAGAATGATATACTGCCATTTGCAGCAAATTGGATGGACCTAGAGAATATTATCCTTGGTGAAATAAGTCTGACAAAGAAAGACAAATATCGGGCTTCCCTGGTGGCGCAGTGGTTGATAGTCCGCCTGCCGATGCAGGGGACATGGGTTTGTGCCCTGGTCCGGGAAGATCCCACATGCTGTGGAGCAGCTGGGCCCGTGAGCCATGGCTGCTGAGCCTGCGTGTCTGGAGCCTGTGCTCCACAATGGGAGAGGTCACAACAGTGAGAGGCCCGCGTACAGCAAAAAAAAAAAGAAAAAGAAAGACAAATATCAATACTATATGATGTCACTTATATGTGGAATCTAAAAAATAATGCAAATAAATGTATATGAAAAACAGAAAGAGATTCACAGATATAGAAAACAAACTTCTGGTTACCAAAGGGGAAAGGGGAGGGGGGAGGGGCAAATTAGGGCCATGAGATCAACAGATATTATTATATATAGAAAATAGGTAAGCAACAAGGATTTACTGTACAGTACAGGGAATTATACACATTATTTTATAATAACCTATAATGAAATATAAGCTGCAAAAATATTGAATCACTATGCTGACATCTGAAAGTCACACAATACTGTAAATCAACTAAACTTCAATTTAAAAAAGTCTACCCTGTTAACGCACCACAGATTGTGCCCAGTGCATATTCACATAATAGACCTCAATGCGAATGACACAGGAACATAGAGCAGAGCAATGGATTTCATCTGAATGAAAGTAAGGAAGGCATCAGACATAACTATGTATCTTGGCCAAGAAAAATGAGTAGGATCTCAGCCAGCAGGGATAGGGGAAAGAAATCATCAGGGGCAAAAATCTGGAGGTGGCAAGCTTGTGACATAGTCAGGGAATGTGAAAAAAGCCCTGGTGAAAAGAGCAAGGCTACACAGGTGAGAATGAGAATAGGGCACAGGTCCACTCTGAAGGCCCTTCTAGTTCTTAATGTTGTGCCTTACCTACACATTGTATCTACAATCCTTCATTCAAGGACACACAATGCTTGTCTATACATTAACAATCACACTGGGGTTAAAGAGGCATATGCCTCTCTATCACACCACCCAGATTTCCTTTAACCAGTTCATATGATGTGTTGTATATTTCATCGTGCATATTTTGAACATCTGCTATTTAATGAGCAAACACTTTGAACATTAACTCAATGCCCAGAATCCTCTTCATTCTTACTGCACCACAGGCCTCATGTCTTGCCCACAGGCTCTGCTTTCTCTAACCCATGTTCCCTCACCTGTGTGGCATTAATCTAATCACTCTGATTTCCTAAGCTCTCTCCCACTTCCACGGCCAACCATGCTTCCAGCGCAAAGTTCATCCTCTTTAGCATGGTATTCAGCACCCTTCTCCATCGTTTGTGGTCTAACCTTCAACCTAATCTCCCGCCACTCCTCACCCCTCCATCGTTAACCCTCTATCCCAAGGCCCAGCCCACACCAAACCACTCCCCAACAAAACAGCACATACCAGCTGACTTTCTGACAGCCCCAGACAGCTCTCACTCCTTCCTCCCACAGTTCTCTGCTCTTAACTGCATGGCAGTACTCACCTGATCATCCAGTTACATCTGAAACCCTTAGGTATGTTTCCCCAAGGTTCACCTGACCTGCTTTTTGTATGGTTACTCAGGCAACAAATGCATGCCCATCTAGTGACCATACTAAAACCAAGCATGTTAAGTTACAAATATTGACATGGTTAGGTGGTCACTACTTACAAAGAAATGTATAGGATTTTTTTAGAATTTATTACTTAATATTCTTAAGATATCATTCACCAAATATATATTGAGCTTACCAGGGGGGAATGTGGGGAGGGATAAATGGGAGATTGGGATTGACATATACAGACTACTGTATATAAAATAGATGACTAATAAGGACCTACTGGAAGAGTTGGATGGAAGATGGCGGAAGAGTAAGACGCGGAGATCACCTTCCTCCCCACGGATACACCAGAAATACAGCTACACGTGGAACAACTCCTACAGAACACCTACTGAATGCTGGCAGAAGACCCCAGACCTCCCAAAAGGCAAGAAACTCCCCACATACCTGGGTAGGGCAAAGCGGAGAGATTCCCACACAGAGGATCGGTGCCGAGCGGCACTCACCAGCCCGAGAGGCTTGTCTGCTCGCCCGCCGGGGCGCGCAGCGCTGGAAGCTGAGGCTCGGGCTTCGGTCAGAGCGCAGGGAGAGGACTGGGGCTGGCGGCAAGAACTCAGCCTGAAGGGGGCTAATGTGCCACAGCTAGCCGGCAGGGAGTCCAGGAAAACTCTGGAGCTGCCGAAGAGGCAAGAGACTTTTTCTTCCCTCTTGGTTTCCTGGTGCGCGAGGAGAGGGGATTAAGAGCGCTGCTTAAAGGGGCTCCACAGACGGGCGCGAGTCACGACTGAAAGCGCGGAGCCCAGTGACGGGCGTGGGACGCTGGGGCTGCTGCTGCCGCCGCCAAGAAGCCTGTGTGCGAGCGCAGGTCACTGTCCACACCGCCCTTCCGGGAGCCTGTGCAGCCCGCCACTGCCGGGGTCCCGGGATCCAGGGGCGGCTTCCCTGGGAGAACGCACGGCGCGCCTCGGGCTGGTGCAACGTCACGCCGACCTCTGCCGCTGCAGGCTCGCCCCGCACTCCGTGCCCCTCCCTCCCGCCCGGCCTGAGTGAGCCAGAGTCCCCGAAGCGGCTGCTCCTTTAACCCTGTCCTGTCTGAGCGAAGAACAGACGCCCTCCGGCGACCTACACGCAGAGGCGGGGCCAAATCCAAAGCTGAGACCCAGGAGCTGTGAGAACAAAGAAGAGAAAGGGAAACCTCTCCCAGCAGCCTCAGAAGCAGCGGATTAAAGCTCCACAATCAACTTGATGTACCCTGCATCTGTGGAATACATGAATAGACAACAAATCATCCCAAATTGAGGAGCCAGGAGTCAGTGCTGTGCCTCTGAGGTGGGAGAGCCAACTTCAGGACACTGGTCCACAAGAGACCTCCCAGCTCCACATAATATCAAACGGCGAAAATCTTCCAGAGATCTCCATCTCAACACCAGCACCCAGCTTCACTCAACGACCAGCAAGCTACAGTGCTGGACACCCTATGCCAAACAACTAGCAAGACAGGAAAACAACGCCACCCATTAGCAGAGAGGCGGCCTAAAATCATAAAAAGTCCGCAGACACCCCAAAACACAACACCAGACGTGGACCTGCCCACCAGAAAGACAAGATCCAGCCTCACCCACCAGAACACAGGCACTAGTCCCCTCCACCAGGAAGCCTACACAACCCACTAAACCAACCTTAGCCACTGGGGACAGACACCAAAAACAACGGGAACTACGAACCTGCAGCCTTCAAAAAGGAGACCCCAAACACAGTAACATAAGCAAAATGAGAAGACAGAAAAACACACAGCAGGAGAAGGAGCAAGATAAAAACCCACCAGATCTAACAAATGAAGAGGTAATAGGCAGTCTACCTGAAAAAGAATTCAGAATAATGATGGTAAAGATGCTCCAAGATTCTATTTCCCAGATCCAAAATCTTGGAAATAGAATAGACAAAATGCAAGAAACAGTTAACAAGGACCTAGAAGAACTAAAGATGAATCAAGCATCGATTAAAAACACAATACATGAAATAAAAAATACTCTAGATGGGATCAATAGCAGAATAACTGAGGCAGAAGAACGGATAAGTGAGGTGGAAGATAAAATAGTGGAAATAACTGCTGCAGAGCAAAATAAAGAAAAAAGAATGAAAAGAACAGAGGACAGTCTCAGAGACCTCTGGGACAACATTAAACGCACCAACATTCGAATTATAGGGGTTCCAGAAGAAGAAGAGAAAAAGAAAGGGACTGAGAAAATATTTGAAGAGATTATAGTTGAAAACTTCCCTAATATGGGAAAGGAAATAGTTAATCAAGTCCAGGAGGCACAGAGAGTCCCATACAGAATAAATCCAAGGAGAAATATGCCAAGACACATATTAATCAAACTGTCAAAAATTAAACACAAAGAAATCATATTAAAAGCAGCAAGGCAAAAACAACAAATAACACACAAGGGAATCCCCATCAGGATAACAGCTGATCTCTCAGCAGAAACTCTACAAGCCAGAAGGGAGTGGCAGGACATAATTAAAGTGATGAAGGAGAAAAACCTGCAACCAAGATTACTCTACCCAGCAAGGATCTCATTCAGATTTGATGGAGAAATTAAAACGTTTACAGACAAGCAAAAGCTGAGAGAGTTCAGCACCACCAAACCAGCTTTACATCAAATGCTAAAGGAGCTTCTCTAGGCAAGAAACACAACGAAGGAAAAGACCTACAATAACGAACCCAAAACAATTAAGAAAATGGGAATAGGAACATACATGTCGATAATTACCTTAAATGTAAATGGACTAAATGCTCCCACCAAAAGACACAGATTGGCTGAATGGATACAAAAACAAGACCCATATATATGCTGTCTACAAGAGACCCACTTCAGACCTAGAGACACATACAGACTGAAAGTAAGGGGATGGAAAAAGATATTCCATGCAAATGGAAATCAAAAGAAAGCTGGAGTAGCAATTCTCATATCAGACAAAATAGACTTTAAAATAAAGACTACTAGAAGAGACAAAGAAGGACACTACATAATGATCAAGGGAACGATCCAAGAAGAAGATATAACAATTGTAAATATTTATGCACCAAACATAGGAGCACCTCAATACATAAGGCAAATACTAACAGCCATAAAAGGAGAAATCGACAGTAACACAATCATAGTAGGGGACTTTAACACCCCACTTTCACCAATGGACAGATCTTCCAAAATGAAAATAAATAAGGAAACACAAGCTTTAAATGATACATTAAACAAGATGGACTTAATTGATATTTATAGGACATTCCATCCAAAAACAACAGAATACACATTTTTCTCAAGTGCTCATGGAACATTCTCCAGGATAGATCATATCTTGGGTCACAAATCAAGCCTTGGTAAATTTAAGAAAATTGAAATTGTATCAAGTATCTTTTCTGACCACAATGCTATGAGACTAGATATCAATTACAGGAAAAGAGCTGTAAAAAATACAAACACATGGAGGCTAAACAATACACTACTTAATAACGAAGTGATCACTGAAGAAATCAAAGAGGAAATTAAAAAATACCTAGAAACAAATGACAGTGGAGACACGACGACCCAAAACTTATGGGATGCAGCAAAAGCAGTTTTAAGAGGGAAGTTTATAGCAATACAATCCCACCTTAAGAAACAGGAAACATCTCGAATAAACAACCTAACCTTGCACCTAAAGCAATTAGAGAAAGAAGAACAAAAACATCCCAAAGTTAGCAGAAGGAAAGAAATCATAAAAATCAGATCAGAAATAAATGAAAAAGAAATGAAGGAAACAATAGCAAAGATCAATAAAACTAAAAGCTGGTTCTTTGAGAAGATAAACAAAATTGATAAACCATTAGCCAGACTCATCAAGAAAAGAAGGGAGAAGACTCAAATCAATAGAATTAGAAATGAAAAAGGAGAAGTAACAACTGACACTGCAGAAATACAAAAGATCATGAGAGATTACTATAAGCAACTCTATGCCCATAAAATGGACAACCCGGAAGAGATGGACAAATTCTTAGAAATGCACAACCTGCCAAGACTGACTCAGGAAGAAATAGAAAATATGAATAGACCTATCACAAGCACTGAAATTGAAACTGTGATTAAAAATCTTCCATCAAACAAAAGCCCAGGACCAGATGGCTTCACAGGCGAATTCTATCAAACATTTAGAGAAGAGCTAACACCCATCCTTCTCAAACTCTTCCAAACAATATCAGAGGAAGGAACACTCCCAAACTCATTCTACGAGGCCACCATCACCTTGATAACAAAACCAGGCAAGGATGTCACAAAGAAAGAAAACTACAGGCCAATATCACTGATGAACATAGATGGAAAAATCCTCAACAAAATACTAGCAAACAGAATCCAACAGCACATTAAAAGCATCATACACCATGATCAAGTGGGGTTTATTCCAGGAATGCAAGGATTCTTCAATATACGCAAATCAATCAATGTGATACACCATATTAACAAGTTGAAGGAGAAAAACCATATGATCATCTCAATAGATGCAGAGAAAGCTTTCGACAAAATTCAACACCCATTTATGATAAAAACCCTGCAGAAAGTAGGCATAGAGGGAACTTTCCTCAACATAATAAAGGCCATATATGACAAACCCACAGCCAACATTGTCCTCAATGGTGAAAAACTGAAACCATTTCCACTAAGATCAGGAACAAGACAAGGCTGCCCACTCTCACCACTCTTATTCAACTTAGTTTTGGAAGTTTTAGCTACAGCAATCAGAGAAGAAAAGGAAATAAAGGGAATCCAAATTGGAAAAGAAGAAGTAAAGCTGTCACTGTTTGCAGATGACATGATACTATACATAGAGAATCCTAAAGATGCTACCGAAAAACTACTAGAGCTAATCAATGAATTTGGTAAAGTAGCAGGATACAAAATTAATGTACAGAAATCTCTGGCATTCCTGTACACTAATGATGAAAAATCTGAAAATGAAATCAAGAAAACACTCCCATTTACCACCGCAACAAAAAGAATAAAATATCTAGGAATAAACCTACCTAAGGAGACAAAAGACCTGTATGCAGAAAATTATAAGACACTGATGAAAGAAATTAAAGATGATACAAATAGATGGAGAGAGATACCATGCTCCTGGATTGGAAGAATCAATATTGTGAAAATGACTCTACTACCCAAAGCAATCTACAGATTCAATGCAATCCCTATCAAACTACCACTGGCATTTTTCACAGAACTAGAACAAAAAATTTCAAAATTTGTTTGGAAAAACAAAAGACCCCGAATAGCCAAAGCAATCTTGAGAACGAAAAACGGAGCTGGAGGAATCAGGCTCCCTGACTTCAGACTATACTACAAAGCTACAGTAATCAAGACAGTGTGGTACTGGCATAAAAACAGAAAGATAGATCAGTGGATCAGGATAGAAAGCCCAGAGATAAACCCACGCACATATGGCCAACTTATCTTTGATAAAGGAGGCAGGAATGTACAGTGGAGAAAGGACAGCCTCTTCAATAAGTGGTGCTGGGAAAACTGGACAGGGACATGTAAAAGTTTGAGATTAGATCATTCCCTAACACCATACACAAAAATAAGCTCAAAATGGATTAAAGACTTAAATGTAAGGCCAGAAACTATCAAACTCTTAGAGGAAAACATAGGTAGAACACTCTATGACATAAATCACAGCAAGATCCTTTTGGACCCACCTCCTAGAGAAATGGAAATAAAAACAAAGATAAACACATGGGACCTAATGAAACTTCAAAGCTTTTGCACAGCAAAGGAAACCATAAACAAGACCAAAAGACAACCCTCAGAATGGGAGAAAATATTTGCAAATGAAGCAACTGACAAAGGATTAATCTCCAAAATTTATAAGCAGCTCATGCAGCTCAATAGCAGAAAAACAAACAACCCAATCCAAAAATGGGCAGAAGACTTAAATAGGCATTTCTCCAAAGAAGATATACAGACTGCCAACAAACACATGAAAGAATGCTCAACATCATTAATCATTAGAGAAATGCAAATCAAAACTACAATGAGATATCATCTCACACCAGTCAGAATGGCCATCATCAAGAAATCTAGAAACAATAAATGCTGGAGAGGGTGTGGAGAAAAGGGAACACTCTTGCACTGCTGGTGGGAATGTGAATTGGTACAGCCACTATGGAGAACAGTATGGAGGTTCCTTAAAAAACTACAAATAGAACTACCATATGACCCAGCAATCCCACTACTAGGCATATACCCTGAGAAAACCATAATTCCAAAAGAGACATGTACCAAAATGTTCATTGCAGCTCTATTCACAATAGCCTGGAGCTGGAAACAACCTAAGTGTCCATCATCGGATGAATGGATAAAGAAGATGTGGCACATATATACAATGGAATATTACTCAGCCATAAAAAGAAACGAAACTGAGCTATTTGTAATGAGATGGATAGACCTAGAGTCTGCCATACAGAGTGAAGTAAGTCAGAAAGAGAAAGACAAATACCGTATGCTAACACATATATACGGAATTTAAAAAAAAGAAATGTCATGAAGAACCTAGGGGTAAAACGGGAATAAAGACACAGACCTACTTGAGAATGGACTTGTGGATATGGGGAGGGGGAAGGGTAAGCTGTGACAAAGCGAAAGAGAGGCATGGACATATATACACTACCAAACGTAAGGTAGATAGATAGTGGGAAGCAGCCGCAGAGCACAGGGAGATCAGCTCGGTGCTTTGTGACTGCCTGGAAGGGTGGGATGGGGAGGGTGGGAGGGAGGGAGATGAATGAGGGAAGGGATGTGGGAACAGATGTATATGTATGACTGATTCACTTTGTTATAAAGCAGAAACTAATAAAAAAAAAAAAAAAGAGTTGGATGTGCCCCATCCCGGGGATAGGTTGAAAAAAAAAAAAAAAAGGACCTACTGTACAGTAAAGGGAACTCTACTCAATAGTCTGTAATGACCTATATGAGAAAAGAATCTAAAAGAGTGGATATATGTATACGTATAACTGATTCACTGTGCTGTACAGCAGAAAGTAACACAACATTGTAAGTCAACTATACTCTAATAAAAATTTTTAAAAATACATATTGAGCACTTCCTCTGTTCCTTGCACACACTAGGTATTGGTGATAGAGTAGCGGGCAAGACTGGTGAGGAAACTGCCATAAGGAGCTTACAAGTATTCTAGGTGGAGAGACCAATCACAAAGTAATGAAATTGGAACTGTGATTAAAAATCTCCCAACAAAGAAAAGTCCAGGACCAGATGGCTTCACAGGTGAATTCTATCAAACATTTAGAGAAGAGCTAACTCCTACCCTTCTCAAACTCTTCCAAAAAATTGCAGAGGAAGGAACACTCCCAAACTCATTCTACAAGTCCACCATCACCCCGATACCGAAACCAGACAAAGATACAACAAAAAAAGAAAATTACAGAACAATAACACTAATGACTATAGATGGAAAAATCCTCAACAAAATACCAGCAAACAGAATCCAACAACACATTAAAAGGATCATACACCGTGACCAAGTGGGATTTATCCCAGGGATGTAAGTATTCTTCAATATATGCAAATCAATCAATGTGATTCACCATATTAACAAAATGAAGAAGAAAAACCATGTGATCATCTCAATAGATGCAGAAAAAGCTTTTGACAAAATTCAACACTCGTTTATGATAAAAACTCTCTAGAAAGTGGGCATAGAGGAAACCTACCTCAACATAATAAAGGCCATATACGACAAACCCAAAGCAAATATCATTCTCAATGGTGAAAAACTGAAACACTTCCTCTAAGATCAGGAACAAGACAAGGATGTCCACTCTCAGCACTATTATTCAACATAGTTTTGGAAGTCCTAGCCACAGCAATCAGAGAAGAAAAAGAAATAAAAGGAATACAAATTGGAAAAGAAGAATTAAAACTGTCACTGTTTGAAGATGAAATGATACTATACATAGAGAATCCTAAAGATGCCACCAGAAAACTACTAGAGCTAATCGATGAATTTGGTAAAGTTGTAGGATACTAAATTAATGCACAGAAACCTCTTGCATACCTATACGCTAAAAATGAAAGCTCAGAAAGAGAAATGAAGGAAACAATCCCATTCACCATTGCAACAAAAAGAATAAAATACCTAGGAATAAATCTACCTAAGGAGGTAAAAGACCTGTACTCAGAAAATTACGTCACTGATGAAAGAAATCAAAGACAACACAAACAGATGGAGAGATATACCATGTTCTTGGATTAGAAGAATCAATATTGTGAAATGACTATACTACCCAAAGCAATCTACAGATTCGATGCAATCCCTATCAAATTACCAATGGCATTTTTTACAGAACTAGAAGGAAAATATTAAAATTTGTATGGAGACACAAAAGACCCCGAATAGCCAAAGCAATCTTGAGGGAAAAAAACGGAGCTGGAGGAATTAGACTCCCTGACTTCAGACTATACTACAAAGCTACAGTAACCAAGAGAGTATGGTACTGGCACAAAAACAGAAACATAGATCAATGGAACAAGATAGAAAGCCCAGAGATAAACCCACGCACCTATGGTCAACTAATCTATGACAAAGGAGGCAAGGATATACAATGGAGAAAAGGCAGTCTCTTCAATAAGTGGTGCTGGGAAAACTGGACAGCTACATGTAAAAGAATGAAATTAGAACACTCCCTAACACCATACACAAAAATAAACTCAAAATGGATGAGAGACCTAAATGTAAGATTGGACACTATAAAACTCTTAGAGGAAAACATAGGAAGAACACTCTTTGACATAAATCACAGCAAGATCTTTTTTGACCCACCTCCTAGAGTAATGGAAATAAAACCAAAAATAAACAAATGGGGCCTAATGAAACTTAAAAGCTTTTGCACAACAAAGGAAACTATAAACAAGATGAAAAGACAACCCTCAGAATGGGAGAAAATATTTGCAAATGAAGCAACGGACAAAGGATTAATCTCCAAAATATATAAACAGCTCATGCAACTCAGTATCAAAAAAACAAACAAACCAATCAAAAAGTGGGCAGAAGACCTAAACAGACATTTTTCCAAAGAAGACATACAGATGGCCAAGAGGCACATAAAAAGCTGCTCAACATCACTGATTATTAGAGAAATGAAAATCAAAACTACAGTGAGGTATCACCTCACACTGGTCAGAATGGCCATCATCAGAAAATCTGCAAATAACAAATGCTGGAGAGGGTGTGGAGAAAAGAGAACCCTCTTGCACTGTTGGTGGGCATGTAAATTGATACAGCCACTATGGAGAACAGTATGGAAGTTCCTTAAAAAACTAAAAATAGAATTACCATATGACCCAGCAATCCCACTACTGGGCATATACCCAGAGAAAACCATAATTCAAAAGGACACACGCGGGCTTCCCTGGTGGTGCAGTGGTTGAGAGTCCGCCTGCTGGTGCAGGGGACACGGGTTCATGCCCCGGTCTGGGAAGATCCCACATGCCGCGGAGTGGCTGGACCCATGAGCTATAGCCGCTGAGCCTGCGCGTCCGGAGCCTGTGCTCCGCAACCGGAGAGACCACAACAGTGAGAGGCCCGCGTACCGCAAAAAAAAAAAAAAAAGACACACACGCCCCAGTGTTCATTGCATCACTATTTACAATAGCCAGGTCATGGAAGCAACCTAAATGCCCATCGACAGACGAATGGATAAAGAAGATGTGGTACATATATACAATGGAATATTACTCAGCCATAAAAAGGAATGAAATTGGGTCATTTGCGGATGAGACGTGGATGGACCTAGAGACTGTCATACAGAGTGAAGTAAGTCAGAAAGAGAAAAACAAATATCGTATATTAATGCATACATGTGGAATCTAGAAAAATGGTACAAATGAACCAGTTTGCAGGGCAGAAATAGATACAGATGTAGAGAACAAACATATGGACACCAAGGGGGCAAAATGGTGGGGTGGGATGAATTGGGAGATAGGGTTGACATATATATACACTAATATGTATAAAATAGATAACTAATAAGAACCTGCTGTATTAAAAAAAATAAAATTAAAAAAATGTTCGCCTGTGGTCCGGGCGTGCGGCGCAGGCAGACGCAGGGGGCGGGGCAGAGGATGGAGGCAGCAGTGCCCTCTGCAATGGTCCGGGCTGCGCGTGAGAAGGTGGCGGTGTAGGCACGCGGGCTACGTGGAGGCCGGCGGTGGCGGCCGGGCCATGGCGGGAGACCGCCTTCGTCGGGCTCACTGAGGTGTGCTCTCTGAAGTCTCTGGAGCCGTGACCCATGGGCTCGCTGAGCAGCCGAGTGCTGCGCCACCAGGGGCGAGCCCGAGCCCAGCAGGTGCCGGCTTCTGGGGCCGGGGGCTCGGCCCGGAGGCCGGAGATTGGTGGTGACGCGGCCGCCCGCAGCTTCTGTTACTGTCCGGGCAGCCGCAAGCGCAAGCGGAGCAGCAGGGCCTTCTGCTGCTCTCACCCCGGTTCCGAGACAGACGAGGATTAGGAGGAAGGGGACGGGCAGCAGCGACTCCTCAACACCCCTCGGAGGAAAACACTGAAGAGTACATCCAAATATATTTATCAAACTTTATTTTTAAATGGTGAAAACAGTGACATTAAGATTTGTGCTCTAGGAGAAGAGTGGAGCTTACACAAAATGTATTTATGTCAATCTGGCTACTTTTCTAGTATGTTCAGCGGTTCATGGAAAGAGTCCAGCATGAATATTATTGAACTGGAGATTCCAGACAAGAATATTGATATAGAAGCACTGCAGGTGACATTTGGGTCATTGTATCGAGATGATATCTTAATAAAGCCCAGTCGAGTTATTGCTATTTTGGCAGCAGCGTGTATGCTAGAGTTGGATGGTTTAATACAGCAGTGTGGTGAGACAATGAAAGAAACAATTAATGTGAAAACCCGTATGTGGCTATTACACATCGGCAGGGACCTATGGACTGGATTCTGTAAAGAAAAAGTGCCTTGAATGGCTTCTAAACAATTTGATGACTCACCAGAATGTTGAACTTTTTAAAGAACTTAGTATAAATGTCATGAAACAACTCACTGGTTCATCTAACTTATTTGTGATGCAAGGGGAGATGGATGTATACACAGCCCTTAAAAAGTGGATGTTCCTGGGCTTCCCTGGTGGTGCAGTGGTTGAGAGTCTGCCTGCCGATGCAGGGGACACGGGGTTGTGCTCTGGTCCAGGAAGATCCCACATGCCGCGGAGCGGCTGGGCCCGTGAGCCATGGCCGCTGAGCCTGCGCGTCCGGAGCCTGTGCTCCGCAACGGGAGAGGCCACAACAGTGAGAGGCCAGCGTACCGCAAAAAAAAAAAAAGTGATGTTCCTTCAACTTGTGCCTTCTTGGAATGGATCTTTAAAACAGCTTTTGACTGAAACAGATGTCTGGTTTTCTAAGGGAAGAAAAGATTTTGAAGGTATGACCTTCCTTGAAACTGAGCAAGGAAAACCATTTGTGTCAGTATTCAGACATTTAAGGTTACGGTATATTATCAGTGATTTGGCCTCTGCGAGAATTATCGAACAAGATTCTCTAGTACCTTCAGAATGGCTATCTTCTGTGTATAAACAGCAGTGGCTTGCTATGCTCCGAGCAGAACAAGACAGTGAGGTGGGGTAAGTATGGTGCATCATAGCATTGTTCATTAAATATATATACATATACATATATATATATATTTTTTACTGAAATATAATTAATTTACAATATTGTGTTAGTTTCAGGTGTACAGCAAAGAGATTCAGTTATATATATATTTTTTCAGATTATTTTCCATTATAGGTTATTATAAGATACTGAATATAGTTCCCTGTGCTATACAGTAAATCCTTGTTGCTTATCTGTTTTATGTATAGTAGTTTGTATCTGTTAATCTCATACTCCTACTTTATCCCACCACCCCTCCCTTTCCCCTTTGGTAACCATAAGTTTGTTTTCTTTGTCTGTGAATTCTCCTGTTTTTTTTTGTAGATTCATTTGTATTATTTTTTTGGATTCTGCATATAAGTGAAATCTTTAATTGTCTTTTTCTGTTTGACTTATTTCACTTAGTGTGATATTCTCTGGGTCCATCCATGTTGCTGCAAATGGCAATATTTCGTTCTTTTTTGTGACTGAGTAATATATATTCCATTGTATATAGATATGCCACATCTTCCTAAGCCAGTCATCTGTTGACGGGCCTTGGGCTGCTTCGGTGTCTTGGCTCTTGTGGATGGTGCTGCTATGAACATTGGGGTGCATGTGTCTTTTTGAATTAGAGTTTTCATCTTTTGGGGATGTATGCCAAGGGGTGGAATTGCTGCGTGTGGTGGCTCTAATTTTGTTTTTTTGTGGGATCTCCATGCAGTTTTCTATGAGGGCTGCACCAGTTTATATCCCCACCAGCAGTGTGGGAGGGTTCCCTTTTCCCCACACCTTCTCCAGATTTATTGTTTGTGGACTTTTTGATGGTGACCATTTTGACTGGTGTGGGGTGATATCTCGTGGTGGTTTTGATTTGCATTTCTCTAATGGTTATTGATGTTGAGGATTTTTCCAGGTGCCTGTTGCCCATCTGTGTGCCATCTTTGGAGGGGTGTCTGTTTGGGTCTTCTGCCCATTTTTTGATTGGGTTGTTTGTTTTATTGAGTTGTATGAGCTCTTTATATATTTTGGATATTAGCCCCTTGTGGGTCACATCATTTGCGGATATATTCTCCCATTCCCTAGGTTGTCTTTTTGTTTTGTTTGTGTTTTCCTTTGCAGTGCAAAAGCTTTTAAGTTTTTTTAGGTCAGGTCCCATTTGTTCATTTTTGCTTGTATATCTCTTCTGCCTTGGGACACTAATCTAAGAAAATATTGCTACAGTTTATGTCTGAGAGTGTTTTGCCTATGTTCTTTTCTGGGAGTTTTGTGGTGTCATGTCTTATACTTGGGTATTTAAGCTATTTTGAAGTTTTTTTGTGTATGGTGTGACGGAGTGTTCATATTGATTTGCATGTGGCTGTCCAGCTTTCCCACCACCACTTGTTGAGTAGACTGTCTTTTCTCCATTGTATTAATATATTATTGCCTCCATTGCTGTCATTAATTGACCACAGGTGTATGGATTTTGCTATAATTTTTAAATGTATTCATTATGTTGAAAAACCAGTAACAGTATTAAAATCAAGAGGTGTTAGAGAAAAAAAAAACTGTTCTAGGTGGAAAAACAAAGGAACACAAGAAAAGAAATAAACATAGCCATGGCAGGCTCCAATAAGTCCTCATCAGCAAGAAGTCATCACAGGAAAGGATTTCACAATGGGAGGGAGCTGCTTAGATTAAGTCAAGGACGGTCCCTCTGAAGAGGTGACGTTTTCACAGACTCCTGATTGGATGCACGTGAGCCAGCCATGAGAACTGGAACAAGAGCCTCTGGGACCAAGAGCAAATGCTGAGGTCCAGAGGTGGGACAGGGCTCTGTGGGTATTTGGAATAGAAAGAAGCAGAGTGTGGCTGCTTTGTAAATTTCAGAGCAGGGGAGCTAGGGCTGTCGAAAGGATTCAGTGAGACAGAGGGTGCAGAGTACATAGTGGATGCTCAACACGTGCTATCTGTCTATCAATCATCATCATCATATGAGTTTGTAGATTTAGGAGGTAGATCATGCAGGTCACTGCAGCCCATGGTAGGAAATCTGTGTTTTAATCTAAAAAGAACTGAAAGTCATTGATGAGGAGTTTGCACGTTAAGTGACATGGTCTGATTTATTGTTTTAAAGATATCCCCGGGCTGCTCAGTGAAGAGAGATTAGAGCAGGACAAGAGTGGAAGCAGGGAGATGAGTTAGGAGGCCATTATAAGAATCTGGACACGAGGTTACACAAGGTAAAATGTTTGAACACCCATCTCTTATTTTGATCTTAATACAATTCATAAAAAATGAAATTGTGGGACTTCCCTGGTGGCGCAGTGGTTGAGCATCCGCCTGCCAATGCAGGGGACGTGGGTTTGATCCCTGGTCCAGGAAGATCCCACATGCCACAGAGCAACTAAGCCCGTGCACCGCAACTACTGAGCCTGAGCTCTAGAGCCCAAAAGCCACAACTATTGAGCCCGTGTGCCACAACTACTGAAGTCTGCACGTCTAGAGCCCATGCTCCGCAACAAAGAGAAGCCACTGCAGTGAGAAGCCGGCACACCGCAACGAAGAGTAGCCCCTGCTCACCGCAACTAGAGAAAGCCCACGCGCAGCAACAAAGACCCAATGCAGCCAAAAATAAATAAATAAATAAATAAATATTTTAAATGAAATTGTATGTGCTTTCGAGTTGGCTACGCACTTTTGACAGAAAAGTTTGTGTATTCTGATGTTCATCGCGTTTAACGATGAACAAATTTATGTTGTTCTCTCAAGAATGCCACTGGAGTGCTTTCCAACACCAGCGACCAGTTCTGATTCCTCAGGCACCACCTGGGTGTCCTACAGGCAAATTAAATTCTGACATTACCAACCTGGAGTTAACATCAGATGCCACAAGTTAAAGGGTTCAGTTGCACAAGACTGCCCTCACTTCAGATGCCAGTCACAAGTCCTGATGCATCTGTACTTCTGACAGACCGGCTAGAAGCTGGGAGTTCCCACCACCACCCCCTCAGGTTTGATACTTTGCTAAAACGGCTCACAGAACTCAGGAAGACAGTTCATTTGCTATATTATCAACTTATTATAAAGGCTAGAACTCAGAAACAGCCAAAGGGACGAGATGAAGAGGGCCAGAAAGTGAAGGGCCGTGCATGTAGCTTTCATGTCCTCTCTGCGGATGTCATCCTCCCAGTACCTCGATCTGTTCCCTGAACCAGAAGCTCTCCAAACCCTATTATTTAGGGTTTTTTTTTCCTGGATGATTCATCATGTAGGCATGATGGATTATTGACTCAATCTCTAGCCCCTCTCCCCTCCCCGGAGGCTGGGGAATGAGGCTGAAATTTCCAGGCTTCTAATCAAGATTTGGTCTTTCTGGCAACATGCCCCCATCCTGAAGCTATCTGGGGGCCCCACCAAGAGTACCTCATTAGAACAAAAAACATCCTAGCATCCTTATCACTCAGGAAATTCCAAAAGGATTTAGGAGCTCTGTGTCAGAAACTGGAAATAAAGACCAAATATATATTTCTGATTATGCTACACCCACCATTGGACTAATTTAAGTATTTTATCTGATGATAACGCTCTTGTTTATTACATCTAAGGTAAAGTATGTTAATAGTCTATAAAAAACTGCTCCGATCTGCAAGCATGGCATATGTCATGCCAGGTCGACTTGGTTATTTTGTAATAACTCATCGACTCCCCTGGGTATTACCTTCATAGGACTGTTAGCTTCCAAAGAACAGGCCTGATGATTTTTGTCTTTGCTTTGGCAAATGCTTAGTACAGTCCCTAGTACATAATAGGTCCTCGATAAATGTTTCCCAAATGCACCAATGAATACTATGTATTATGGACTGAATGTCTGCGTCCCCTTCCCAATTTGTATGTAGAAATCCTAACCCCCAACATGATGGTATTAGGAGGTAGGGCCCTTGGGAGATGATTATGTCATGATTAGGTCTCATCCCTCATGGATGGGATCTGTGCCCTTCTAAGAGGGGGAAACGGTCTCTCTCTGCATGCACTCCCCAAGGAAGGCCATGTGAGGACATGACCAGGAAGAGGGCCCTCAACAAGAACCTGACCAGGCTGGCACCCTGATCTCCAACCTCCAGCCTGAGAAATAAATGCCTGTTATTTAAACCACCCAGCCTGTGGCATTTTTTACAGCAATACAAGATGACGGAGACATTATGGAAGCACCTTGGTAAGAAATGGTCCCTTCCCTCAAGGAGCTTGTAATCCATTCAGGAAGAAAATAGAGACTTGAACACTTAAATAATCATTCTTTTTGCAACCCTCACGGGAGAGAGATGCTGATGTGTGGTTAAAGCTCTTAGATTTTGGAGTTAATCTGGTCTCTAAGCACACTCGCTGTGTGCCCCTTGGTGAGTTGCTGCACCTCTCTGTGCTTTCCCATCACTTTCTGCACAGGGTGGCTGGGAGAAGTAGATAATCCACATAAAGTGCTTGGTTCAGTGCCTGGAACACAGAAAATGCTATCAATTTAAACCTCAAAGAGGGGATAATTTTTTGTGCTGACTAACACAGATGTCAAGGCTAAAGCATTTGTTTGGGTTAATAAGAAACAAGATTGATAATGAGACGGCAGAAAGCATGTGTGATTTGGCATCCCGTGAACCCCAGAGCCTTGATCTCAACCCACACAGAGGTATCCGGTATTCAAAAGAGCAACTGGCGTTGGCAGCCCCCTCCAAGACACTGGGACCTTGGCTGGGTCCTCCACGGGTCCCTGTGGAGCATCAGCTTGGGAACGATCCAGGGCATGGCTGTGACTGAACCATCTCCAAGAAGCCAGTCACTCTGCTTTGGGCTGGAGGAAGGTTTGGGTGGCCACGGCTGCCAATTTTAGCTAGGCGCTGGCCATGTGTTGACAGTGAGGCTCTGGGAAAATGTGACCTCTTGTTTCATTCTATTCTGCATGGGCCTGTCTCCGGAGCGGGCTTTTGGCCCCCGCCATGGAGCTGGTGGAGAGCAATGAAGCAGTGGCTACTTCTCAGGCAGTTTGATTCACCAGCCTGGGTTCTACACAGGTGACCAGTGCCAAGGAGGCTACCCCTGCCCACCTGGCCTCTCACCCCTACCCCTGCTGACACATGGTGCCCTCCCAGCACTTCCCCCTAGCAGTCTTGGCAATACCGAGGATTGAAAACACTTCAACAAGACTCAGAGCCAAACGGGCATGTTTCCCCCTCACTCTCACTGCTAACCCCTTCCAAGCATCGCTATCAAAGGTATGACACACTTCATAAAACCCAGATGGAGAAGTGCAGCAGAAAATAAAGATGATGTGCCAAGCCCTTGACACATGAAATTCTTCAGAACTGCACTGAAAATGGTATCTGACACGTTTCCGGAGCATGACATTTTTACATAAAACTAGGTATGATTATTATGGGGCAACTTGCCCATCTTCTAATGCTTTTCTTTGCTGCCCAGCATCTAGTTCAATGACACAGTCTGCTGCTCTCCCTCTCCATTGTGTTTGACTTCTTTCCTCTATTTTTTTCAACATATCATTTAAATTGGAATTTATCCTATATCTTATGTTTATTAGAGGGAGACAGAAGATTATGGTGACGGAGTCTGTCTGGGTTGGAATCGCAGCCTCACCACTTCCTAGCGGGTAACCTGGACCAAGTTCTGTAACCTCTCTGTTGCCTTATCTGTAAAAGTGGGGCTTTTATGAAGAACAAATGAGATCATATGTGTAAATTACTTAAGAGGAGTACCTGAAACGTAGGAAGCCCTCAGTGAATGTTTACCGATAATATTCTTCTTCCCAAAGCCTCTGACCAGTCATTCGTATCATTACCTCTTTTCCTTCTTTAGCTCCACTGATTACAAACATAACAGGCATTTTGTTCATTCAGTTATCAGTCCTTTTAATGGAAGAGTTATGTATTTTAATTTATGATGATGATAAAATAATATTAAATAGCAGCAGTTAAACTTATTTAGTGTTTCCTGTGTGCTGGGCTCTATGCTCAGCTATTTAACACACATCATCTCATTTAATCCTCATAGTGAATGGTTTCCAAAGGCTGGATGTGGACTAGTGCTGGCACAAGACTAAAGTTGTCATCATTCTAAAATAAAGCCATTGGAAAACATTTTTCTTTAAAGAGATCTTCATTTAAAGAAATTAATTCTTCCTATTTTTTTGGTGTTAAAATACTCTTTCTTTTATGGTGAGGGTAGACGATCGTTTATTTTTTGGAACATTCCTACATGAAAAAATAAATGATTGACAACCGTGTATTAGTCACTAGACTGTTTGTTTTTGGTCCTTTGAATCCAATAGTCTAAAATCTGTTCCTCTCTGCAATTCTGATGGGTAAATATTATTATTCCCATTTTGCAATGGAGAAGCCAAGGCTCAGAGAAGTTATGGTACTGCCCAAGGTCACAGAGCTAGCAAAAGGCAGAGCCCAGACTCCTAGTTCTTAAGTCCTTAATAATAACATTTATTGAGTACCTACTGCATGCAGGACACACAGCTCATTTTATTCTCATAGCTGCTCTGTGAGGAAGTGTGATTCCCCATTTTACAGAATAATGGAACTTGGGGAGTTTAGGAATTTGTCAAGGTCACAGAGTCTGAAAATATGAGAGCAGGATTGGAGCACAGAATTCTCTGAATCTGATTCCTGTTCTCTTTGCACCTACCATGTGCCAGACACCCTGCAGCTAGGCCTATCACAAATAGCTAAAAAATGTGCTCCAGCCTCAGGGGGTTCCCAGTCTCAACAAGGAGACACTCAAACAACTTATCACAGGGCCGTGAGAGGCATGATATGAAGGGTGCGTCCGAGACACTTTGAGAGCACTAATGAAGGAGAACTTTATTTTGAGGCCTTTGCAAACATTTCTGACAATATTGTAGTATCTTGCTATATTGTATTTTAAAGAAGCCCGTATGAAATGTAAGGTTTCATGTGACTACTTTTTATGAACAGTTGACAAGATATCTGTTTCATTACAAACATATTTCTTTTCTTTTTTCTTAAAGAAGATGTTGGGAGTAGGAGTTTATTAATTTATTTACTTATTTTTGCTGTGTTGAGTCTTTGTTTCTGTGCGAGGGCTTTCTCTAGTTGTGGCAAGCGGGGGCCACTCTTCATCGCGGTGCACGGGCCTCTCGCTATCGCGGCCTCTCTTGTTGCGGAGCACAGGCTCCAGACGCGCAGGCTCAGTAGTTGTGGCTCACGGGCCTAGATGCTCCGTGGCATGTGGGATCCTCCCAGACCAGGGCTCAAACCCGTGTCCCCTGCATTAGCAGGCAGATTCTCAACCACTGCGCCACCAGGGAAGCCCTACAGGCATATTTCTTTTATTATAATATGCTGCCCTGATTAGTCCTTTGGCGAGGGTTTTCTGGGATCCCATTTTATTTTGAAGGTTGAAGGTGATTTTTTTTTTTAATAATAAAAAAGGCATGGAACACTTAAAATCCTGCAGCCTCTATCGTACCCTAAAGTGACAAAACATTTCTCCTTGTACCTTTAACTGTGCCAGTTTGGAACTTTGGCAAAAGACCAAAAAATAACTTGATTCTGCTCCCCTCCCCCAGCCCCAGCTCCACATTTAGATTTTTATTTAATAGTCTGTAAATAATGAAATAGGAAATACAAAGAGCAACTGAAGGTTAAATTACACCAGGGCAAAAAAACCCTTATAAAATCTAAATTTCACTTTAAGCCCCAAAGAGGTAGCAGGTGAAATGTCTTCAGGACAAATCCTTCTCTCCAAATTGCACTGCAGAGGCTGAGTCAGGTGCTCTGAGCCCAAGGAACTCCCGCTGACGTCAATGCATACTTGGAAAACAGTCTATTAAAACTACAGGCAGGCAGACAGATGGCCCTGACAGCAAAGTCGTGTCCTTGGACTTTGGGAATTGCCAAATCCTAACCTTTGGAGAGGAATATATTTTCTGGCGTAACAGGGCACATGCCTCCACAACTTATAGTGACCTTGAATCTTGTTTGTTCAAAGTTAAAGATTCTCTGACCCAAGACCTAGAAGCTAGGCTTACATCATCCTATTTTATTTTGTTGTATCCACTTCCCAGGGGTCTATTCACTCTTTAACAATTATTTATTGAAGGACTTGCTATGAGCAAGGTCTAGACACACGGAAAAGCAAACAGAGACATGCATGGTCTAAGCCTGCATGGAGCCGAGTCTAGTTGAAAGCCAGACATTAAATCAATCAAATCAATCACACTAGTGAATATGTAATACTGAATCCATAGACTCAGGAGTGAAATGATGCTCTTTAAGAGAGAGTAATCAGGGAACCTGACCTAGATTGAGGAGTCAGGAGTGGGAGGGTGAGGAAGAGATTTCCAGGCAAAGGCTAGGATGCCGGAGGGCCTGAGAGACTGAAGAACAGAGGCAGGTTGGTGGGAGGGGAGCTGAGAGCTGGGCAGAACTAGACCAGGCAGGGCCTTCAGGACCTAGTTAAGGATTTGATCTTTATCCTAAGCATAATAGATGTGTTCAAAGCATTCTAAGATCAGGTTCATACCTGATCAGAAAGGCCTTTTGGAAAGATACCCTGGCAGCTGTGTAGAGGAGAGAGGGGGTGGGGGAGGATGTCAGATAGTAATGTCGGAAGACCAGTCAGGAGACCATTGTGGTGGTCCAGCCAAGACCTGATGGTGTCTTGGCTGGGAAGGTGGTAATGAAGATGGAGAGGAGAAAAGAGATAAAGTTAAATGTGACTGGATATAAGCTGAGGGAGAAGGAGGTGTAAAGGATGGTGCCTGGGCATCTAGCTTTCAGAGCTGGGTAGATGCTCGTGCCATTTGGTGAGATGAGGACCCTATAAAAGGACCAGGTGGTGAGGGAGAAGGCCACCTTTCAGTCTCAGCCATAGGAAATGTGCAGTGTCTGTGAGATAGCTTAGTCAGGATGACTAAGTCTGAGCATGGGACTGGAGACAGAAAGGCCAGAGCTGGAGACATATCTTGGGAATCACCAGGTAGTCATGGACATTTAAGATATGAATGAATTCCTCCAAACCAGGAGAGTGTACAGCATTAGAAGAGAAAAGGGCTTGGGTGTGTCTTCAGGAATTTTACCATGTGGCTTGAAAGAAGAAGATTAGTGTAAAAAGGCCTGAGATGGGTTTGCTGGAAAATAATTCTCTCTCTTGTATGGGCCCCATTCAAGGTCTTTTATTAATAATTTGGTATTCTTTTAAAGAAAGCCCCCCAAATTGAAACTCCTTCCGGCTCCACAAAATCCAGTTGCACCTCTGGCATTCTTAGAGGTAGGAGGAAATTTAGGAATACAGGCGACCCACAAAACCAACAGAAGATAGTGTTTCATGCAGGAAGACTGGTTCCAATATCCAAAGCTGCTGAATGATTAGGTAAAATGATGGTCAGATAGGTAGGAAGGCAGGATGTGAGGGAGAGCTGAGGACCCTTCCCAGGTTTCCAGCTTCTGTGATAGGGCAGGTGGTGGCGCCGAGGTAGCAATTCAGGAAGAGGAGCAGGACTGGCCCAGCCCTCTCTCAGGGCCACACGGAACTCCCTTTCCATCATGGAAATCAAACATCAAGATCCCCATGGGGCTCAACCTCTTTTCTTGAAAACATTACCTTTTCCTTCAAGCATTCTCGTTAGTTTCTTCTGCACAAGCTCCATATTCAGAAACTGAAGCCTGCCTTCCAGTAAGGTCCAAGCAGCCCTGAGGAGTGTACTCCATCGCCAAACTTCCTCATTCCAGATTCCATCTCAGTGGTTCCCCACTGCAGCTGCCTTTCACAGCCTTGCTTACTTGTCAATTAAAAAAAAAACCTATTTTCTGCTCATGTTCTGCTTCTCAGCCACATCTCCCCCTCTGATATTTGTGCCATTGGATTTTTTTACCCAAATGCAGTACCTTACACTTGTCCTTGATAAATTACAAACCTGTAGATTTAGTCCGTCTCTATAGTTTATGAAAGATGCTGTCCAGTCCTGATTCTTAATGTAATGTATCTTCAGAGATATCTGTACTATACTGTGACATGGTCTCCAGTACAGCAGTCAGCAGAAGGCAGGCTAATGATTGGTAAGTCACATATTGTAGCTGGCAAATTTTGAGAATCATGACTGCACAATATAACATGTTCTCTGCTTACACAAAGTTAGATTGAACATTTATGCTAGCATATATATTTTTTTAAATGTGTAAGTTTATTTATTTATTTATTTATTGCCCACACCATGCAGCATGTGGGATGATAGTTCAACGACCAGGGATGGAACCCGGACCCCCTGCAGTGGAAGTGCAGAGTCTTAACCACTGGACCACCAGGGAATTCCCTGCCATATATTTTTTATCTCACTCATTTAAATTAGAGTTACAGGTATCAACATGGACAAATCATAATATAATGTTGAGACAAAACAACTTGCAGAATAATATGTGCAGTATTATATTTATTTATATAAAGTTTTAAAATATGTAAAAACGCCATGCATTGTTTGTGAATTTGTATGTACATGGTATAAAACTATGCAAAGAAATGATAAACATCAAATTTAAGAGAGCGATTGCCTTTGAGGGGAAGGAAAGGGAAAGACATTGGGAAAGGGTCCTAGGAACCTTCAACTATATCTATAAAAGTTATTTTTAATTTTTTAACACATCTGAAGCAAATAGAGCAAAAATGCTAAGATTTGACAAGAATGGGTACCTGGAAGTTTATTATTCACTCTACACTTTTTGAGGTGCTTAAAGTATTTCTAAACTTTTTTAAAGGTCACAATCAAGTGAGGAGATAATAAGTGATACAGGAGAGGCATTGACAAAAGATTATGGGAGGACAGGAGAAGGAAAAATTAATTTTAACAGGAGAATTTATGTTGCTAACTTCATCATCAATAGAAATATAGCCAATGTATGTGCCTGGTTCTTCTAATTCAATAAACATTTATTAAGCACCATCATGTTAGTTGTTAGAGGCACAGGTATGAATACGGCAGTCTGTAACAACAAATCATACCGTTTGAAAGGGGAACAATGGACCTAGAGGCTGTCACACAGAGTGAAGTCAGAAAGAGAAAAATGAATGTCACATATTAACGCATATATGTGGAATCTAGAAAAATGGTATAGATGATCTTATTTGCAAAGCAGAAATAGAGACACAGACGTATGGATGCCAAGGGGGAAAGAGGGAACGGGATGAATTGGGAGATTGGGATTGACATATATATGCTCTTGATACTATGTATAAAATAGGTAACTAATGAGAACCTACTGTATAGCTCAGGGAACTCTACTCAATGCTCAGTGGTGAACTAAATGGGAAGGAAATCCAAAAAAAAAGGGGATATATGTATACATATAGCTGATTCACTTTGCTGTACAGTAGAAACTAACACAATATTGTAAAGTAACTATACTCCAATAAAAATTAATTTTAAAAAATTTAAAAGAAAATAAAAAGGGAGCAGACTTCATAGACAGTGAAATGATAACCAGGCAATGTTATGTTAGGGTTAAGTAAAAGGTTTTGAGACACCTATATCTGCCTGGGTAGGTGGGGGAAAGCTTCACAGATGGGGAATCTCTAAGAAATAGAAAAAGATAAGAAGAGCGAGAGGGAAGAGCAAAAAACAGGCGACAGGTACAGAATGTATTAAGATATGGAGTTGTGAAAGTTCCAGGTGACTAAAGATGAGCCTGGAGAGAGTCTAGTTTGTGAATGGTTCTGCATGGTGTGCTGAATGCCTGTCTTGCCCATAATTATTTGTAGGACGAAGAGAGGGAGAGAGGAAAGTAGGAAAGTGTATCTCAACCTGTAGACAAAGTGTAGCCAATGGAAGCTTTTCATAAAGGGAGTGACAGGATATGATTAGGATGGAGGAGAAGGAGAACATTGGCTGGAGTTGAGGGGAGAGAGAGTGGGGGAAAATGGAATGCTTTCACCTCGGTGCAGGAGAGAGATATTGAGGACCGGAACTAAGACCAGGCAATAGAGAGTGAGAGGAGAGACTCATGTGAGAGAAATGTTTGAAGTCGAGGCAGGACAATTGAATAACTGATTAGTTGTAGGAGGTGATAAAAAGGAAGAGAAGGAAGAGGTTGAACACTTTTTTAAAAATTCCAGTTGACTGGTTAAATTAACTTTATAAAGGTATGCGTTACATAAAATTAAAATGTGTCAATTTTAAGTATATAGTTTTGATGTTTTGACAAATATATACACCCATATACACATATATAATATATAAATATATATAATATATACATAATATATAATATAATACATATATAATACATACAGAACCAAGACAGGAAGTATTTTCATCATCTCAAAAGTTCTCTTATGCCCTTGACAGCCAGTAAACAATTCCCCTATGCCGCCCAACCCAGATAAACACTGATATGTTTTCTGTCCCTATAAATTAGTTTTTTCTTTTCTATAATTCCATATAGGTAGAATCTTACAGTGTGCACTCTTTTTTGTGTGTGGTTTCTTTCACTCAGCATAATATTTTTGAAATTCATATAGAATACTGTCTGTGTCAGTAGTTTGTGCCTTTGTTTTGCTGAATAGTATTCTGTTGAGTGGATGTACCAAATTTTATTTGTTTATATGTACCAATGGTCACCTGTTGATGGATGTTTTTGTTGGTTTCCATTTGGGGCTACTACAAATGAAGCTGTTATGTACATTTCTGTACAAGTCTCTGTGTGAAATACATTTTTATTTCTCATCAGGGAAATAACTAGGAGTGAATTACTAGAGTACATGGTAAATGTAAACTTAACTTTACAAGAAACTGCCAAACAATTATCCAAAGTGTTTGCACCATTTTGTATTCCCACCAACAATATACATTGCTCCATGTCCTTGCCAACACTTGCATTGTTGGTCTTTTCAATTTTAGACATTCTTGTGGATATATAGTGGTATTCTATGGTGGTTTTAATTTTCATTTATTTGATGGCTAATGACATTGAGCATTTTTTTCATGCGCTTGTTCATTTGTATATATTCTTTTTTGAAGCGTCTGTTCTATCTTTTGGTTGTAAGAGTTCTCCTCCCCAAGAAAAAAACAGTTTGGTTGGGAGCACAGTGAGAAAGATTAGAGCTCAAGAAGGAAATTTCTTGAACATAGAATGGTACACGAAGGTTGCAGCAGCCGTTCAGAATGCAATACAGGGCTACCGTGTCGTCTATGACAAGAAAAAAAGAGCTATTACCCAGACATCACTGGGTCGTTTTTTTTTTTCAAGAGGGTAGACAGAATCGAATCCAGCAAGGAACCAGAACCTGTACCATCAACATCAGGCGTGAGTGAAATTGCAGCCTGGCTTCCATCTCCTGTTCCTGACGACCCTTCAGCTCTACCATCTCCCACCTCCTCTCCCTCCTCCAGTCAGTAACTCTTCTTGCCTGTTCACTCGATGCCAACCCCTGTATGCCAGCTGCTGTACTGTACTACTGTACTTTTCAAGGTACTGTACTGTAAGATTAAAGATGTTTTCTTAAAAAAAATAAAAGGGAATTTCTGTGCAGCTCTAAAGGCTTCTTAAGGAGCTGTGTTACCTGCTGAGCAGTCCTAGGTGACAACACAGGACAATCTCCCTGATAGAAGGACCTGAAATAACGAGGTGGGCATGGATGGATCCTTCGTACCCTCATTAGATGTGGAGCGTATATTGTTGCTCTTTCTCAGGGAAAGAGGAATAATAGGACAGATAATTAATAGTGATCCCCCATGACTGCCTCTCTGGCAGGTAGGTGCTTGGCTATGGCCCCAGGAGCTTGGAAACTAAATAACTCTTTATTATAAACTGATTTCTCAGTGAATGGGACTATTGGTATTAATAATTAGAGTTAATTTACTATTATGTACATTATTGAGTGGCATGATACTGTGTAGAATTTGGAGCACAAGATGATTTTTTAAAATGCTTTGCATTGTGCTACAGCTATTTAACTCTGCTCCAATACATTTACTTTTTTGATTATGTCTGACTTGGGATAATTTGAAAATCATTTTGCAGTCCCAGAGGTGGGCCATGCAAGCATCCTTCTGGCTTCTTTCTTCCCTCAGACAGTCATGGCATTCCCCATTCTAAGAAATTTTAGCCTTAGACTAAAACCAGGTTTTATTTTAATTCTGTAAATAGAATTATTGAGAGTAGACTATGTTAGAATGATCATTGTAGTAATTAATGTGTCTCAGTCTAATCTGCCATAAAACATTTTGACAATATCTACTACTCAATAATATTTAAATCTCCTTGTTAGTCATTCATTCAATTTTTGAGGCCATGTAGCAGGTGTAGGAGATGCAGAAATAAATAAGATGTGATTATTTCTCTCTAGGAACCACCGGTATAGTAGAGGAAACAGGCATGGAAACAAATATTTGCTCTCAAATTTAATAAACATAAGGAAAAAGCAATCAACTCAATATGGGGTTGCGGCCTTCAGTGAAGATACATATGAGCGCTATCTAAAAATATTGCCTCCTTGTAGCCCGAAGATATGATCCCACTTTCATTTACATAGATCCAACCCAATCCAAGATTAAAATTCACCTATCTTCAGTGTGCCGCACGCAGACTGTCTCTGTTTTAAACTATTGTTGATATTTTTGTTTTTTAATTTATTTTTAGTCTTATTGCATTAATAGTGTTGCTTTTATTGACACAGTCCAGCATCTCTCCATCAAGCTAAAAGAATGACAGGCAATAAAAAGCTTAATTGTTTTCCTAGCAAACGTCTCAGGCCCAAAGTTTATAAAAAAGAGCTTTTGGCCATCTGCAAGAAGATGGATGATCACATCTAGATTCCAGTTGTGGACCCATGTGTTACCACCCCAGGCTCTTGAACTCTTTAATCAGTAGAAATTAATAAGGCCAGATGAGAATTTCAGGCAAGGCTTTATAGGGGCTCATGCTACAGCACAAGGGAGCAAAAACAAGAAGCAGGTGTTCTTGCTCGCTCCCCACCCAGGGGCAGGGGGGAGCTGGTCCCTTAAATGGGGAGAGGGTGGGGGGGATGGGTGGGTTGGGCAGGAGGTGTGGCTTAGGTGGTCTGCCCACCCCCATGGTGGTGCTGTGTTCAGGGATCACGTGCAATACCCTGCTTTTGCTCCCAGCACCTCAGAAATGGCAGTTGGTTTGTGGCCTTTTGGTATCCTATTGTTCATAATTGCCCCAACCATGCCTGAGTGCAGTTATCTTTAGGCCTTTATAGTTTCTTTGTATTCTGTTGCTTGAGGAGACTTTGTCCAGGTGCAAGCACTCTGGTAGAGTGTCTCAGGTCCCAGCCTGTCTCACATGCAGACTCAACCATGCAGGACTTTAGACATCACAGGTGGTGGGTGATGTTTGTTCTTGGCTGATGAGCTACCTCCCTCTGTCCCTGACCTGTCTCAGGGTAGTACAGTCTGGGTATGTTAGATCCAGTGCACTATGAAGACTGGTGACTTAAGACATTAGTAGGATGATAAGTGAGCATAATTTTCACCTCTCCCAGGCCTCTACATAGATATTGTGGATAGTATCCCAAAGATTTTATTCCCTCTGGCTGGGGAGAAGTCTCTTAAACATTATCCCTGTGAAAGAATAAAGAGGAAAAGGTAAATCTGTGGTTGACTGGACCTTAAGGTCATCGCAACTCAGATCCGTTGTTCAGTCATTGATTCATGCATCAATATTTAGTGACTGCCTACTGTATGCTAGGCGCTATGTGTGGTGCTAGGGACAAAACACACTATACAGATAGGCTGATCTGTGGAATTTACAGTCTAGCAGGGGAGAAAGATAGGAAATAAGGAAACAAATAAAGAAAGCAATAATAGACCTCAGATCAGTGCAGGAGTTGGGGGGCGGGGTGGCAGGCACCTTAGATGGAGTGGTAATAGCAATCAGGGCCAGGAGATTAAGGCCAGATGTCACCAAAGTAATGCTGGGAACTCTGGCTGGAGAAGTGGAGAGACTATAAAAATAGGCATTTCGCTATTCCACGATAGTTCTATAAGAAGACACGTAAAGGAAGCTGAGCCTGGAAAGAGGTATGAACTAGCTGTCATCAGTCATAGAATTTTAGAGATTATCTAGCTGGTAGGGGCTGAATTGTGTCCCCCTCCCAAATTCATTTGTTGAACCCCTAACCCTCAGTACCTCAGAATGTGACTATATTTGGAGATAGGGCCCTTAAAGAGGTGATTAAGTTAAAATGAGGTCTCAAGAGTGGGCCCTCATCCCATCCGACTGTCCCTCTAAGAAGAGGGACACAGAGACACCAGGGAAAAAGACCACGTGAACACACAGCAAGAAGGTGCCATCTGCAAGCCAAGGGCAGGGGCCTTGGGAGAAACAACACCTGCCGACAGCTTGATCTTGGATTTCTACCCTGCAGAACTGTGAGAAAATATATTTCTGTTGTTTAAGTCACCCAGTCTGTGGTATTTTATTATGGCAACCCAAGCAAACTAATACACTAGCCCAGGATCACTCATATCAGATGCTTATTAATAAACAGGATCTTGGTCCTGTGCCCCACTCCAGATTAACTAAATAAAAATTTATGTGGGGAAACAGGTAGAATTCTAAATTTTAAACAAGCACTGTCTCCAAAAAAAAAAAAATCCAATAATTGTAAAGATTTCACTACACCGAAGTTTGAGAACTATTAGCATTAAGACCAACTTGCTTATTTTATAGATGAGAAAACTGGGGTCCAAAGAAGGAAAGCAAGCTGGGGAGCAGGACCTGCCAACCAGGTCCCCTAGTGCTGAGCTTGCTGCCCTGTCCCCTGCCCCAACTGGAACCTGGGAGGTGTGATGTTGGGAGTGAAATCAGACACAGCAGAGGCCGCCCAGCAATGCCAATTAGGCAGTTGGCAGTAGCAGCTCCAACAATCTGTCCCACTGGAACTGAGATTGAGGGTTGTGTGGGTGTAGTGAGTAATGAGATCAACAGAAAGTAGAGTGAGAAGGTCCTTATCTCATAGCCATGTGCTGTGCTGACACAGCCCAGTCACACGGGCTCTTAATAATTCTATAATGAGATTCCATTATGGCCCCTCAACTCTTCTTGCTGTAGCTGAAACCTATTTCTTCTTATTTTTTCCACCTGGCAAAGAAAAATAATTGACCATTATTGTTTATAATAACCTCTTCTATAATTAAAGGCACTGACTGGTAAATTTCCATATTTTTCCTTGAATGAATAACCATTGTTAACCTTTTAGCAAAGCCCATTTTTTTACCCTTTTATCAATTTGTTTGCTTTTATAGTTTTCCAAATACTTCCCATACTAGGGGACCCCAAACTAGCCAAAATAAAAACTTAATCTATGACTATTGAATAATTATATCAATAATGAAGGAATGATTCTCCTTTTATTCCTCCCTCCTTCTAGGCTATGTTTGTGGTTAAAAAAAAATCTATAAGAACAACAACAACAAAAAAAATGACCCATGCATTTACTCACAGAAAATCCATCATGCAAAATGTTAGCTTGTGAGTAATGCTTCAGTCTTAACACATAATTACCAGCTTGTACTGGCCTGGTCTCTCAAGGCCTTATGCAGTTCTTTAGATGCCATATTCATTTTCTACCTTCTGATTGCCTTGTCTTTTACCTCAATCTTGTTTTGATCACCTTTCATTATAAAGCACTTTTTCTTTCTTCTAAATAATGAGAAAGTTGTCAGGGGAAACCTGAGTTTTGCTATTTACTTAGCTGGAGCAGGGGCTCCCAGACAGGGAGGAAGGGATCTTCGGGGACAGGAATAGATCCCAGGCACATAAAGCAGCTATGTAAATAAGCAAGGGCCTGAATGAAATCAGACTGGACCATATTTAAGAATTTACCAAAACACAACTGTCTCACATCACTCAAAAATGTGTGTATGTATGTATATATGTATGTGTATAGATAGGCACATACATGTGTATAGTTTAACATGGATCTTGGCATACATAAGTATTAAGTACATGGTAGCAATTAATTATAAGAAGCAAAAGAAGGCAGAGAGGGGAGAGAAGGGAGAAAAGGAGAACATTTTTCCAGGCAGGCAGAGTATGCTTTCAAAGACACTGGAAAATTTTGTTAATGGACTTGACTGTAAGGGAGAAAATGCTTGATTGGGAGGTATTTTCATGGGCCCTGAGCTGTGTGAGGGTTGAAGAGTGCATCCATCTAAATGCCTGACCCTTAGGATCAGGAAAGCTAGTAGCTAATATAATCAAACAGTCTTCTGAGAATCAGTTCTCTTCAACAAGAGCTGCCCGGCTGGATCTGTTATTAGCATCACCATGACAGGATCCTGGTCATAGACTCTCAGAGTTGGAAAGGACTTTAGAAATCACTGCATCCAATATTCCACCCAGATATAATAAAGAGTACTACCTCATAAGATTATTATGAGAATCAATAAGTTAATATTTGCAAGGCAATTGGAATAATGTCTGACACATAATAAGGCCTCTACGAGTGTCAGTTAAATAAATAAACACCATCTGTTGAGTGCCCTCTAAGTGTGGCACCAGCCAAGGTGTGAGTCATATGTCCTATCATTCAACCCTCTCCCCAGCCCTTACTCCGTTTCATACACAAGGAAACTCAGCAAGATTAAGTGACTCATTCAATGCACAAGAAAGTGGTGTTGCTGGGATTCCAATTCAGCTTGATTTCAAAGTCCATGTTGCTCTTACTGGGAACCATGACATTCCAGTGCCTTGGACTAGGAGTCCTCCTTGGGCTTGAACACTTCCACAGACAGAGAGCCCATCCTTCTGAGAGCCTGTTCTATAGATGGAAACAAGCTCAATTGTTGAAGAAAAAAAAAATGTCTCCTCTGCATGGAGCTGAAATTGACCTCTGGTATTTCTTCTCATTGGGCTCCACAAAGCGCGTTTCTTATTCTTCCATTCCACGGGCCTTCAGCTACGTGAGAACAGCTATCAGGAGAGAGAACAAACCAAAGCCTGGAAATCACTCATCAAACCAGTTTCGCTGCACTACGTCTAAGTGACTGTTCTGGGGAGTTGGGTCAAAACTGGAAGAGAAGGATCTGAACGCCAGACCCTGTGAGCTTTCGTGTTTGCTTTCCAGAGACTCAGGGTTTCTGCAGCTGGTTAGACCTGTGGGCAGAGACTGGCGATTGCTGGTGTGATGCAATAGGGCAGGGAGAGGGGGATCCCTGAGAAGAAGGTTCCTGCCAGGTTTCATCTGCCACAAGCTTTAATGAAAGGGAGCCCTCAGCGGCCCAAGGGACTACTGGTGCTGTTGTGTTGGTGTCCAGTAGGGGTCCGCAGAGAGGACCAGGAGGCCGGTAGGCAAGCATTGGAAACACTCAAAGAAATGAGAGAAAATTAGCCTGTGCTGGCTGCCAATAAGATAGGGGTTACAAACAGAGCTCTGGAGACTGAAAGATTGGATCACAAACCCAGCTCTAGCACCTAAATAACCATATGACCTCAGGTGTCTCTGCTTCCCCTCTGCCCCCAATTTCCTCCTCTAAAAAAGGAGATTGAAAAGAATGATTTCTACTTATACAATTTTTGTTAATGATTTACTGAGACAAATACACTTCAGGTATTTAGAAAAGTGCCTGGCATTCCATAGTATGCAATAAACACTAGCTATTATTAGTTGAGAGTTTCTCATACATATAATTCTCACAGAGACATTGGGGCAGAAGTTATTAGCACCCCGTTTTGCAGCTGAAGCAACTAGGTTTAGAAAATTAGGTAACTTGCCCAAGGTCACTGAGTTATAGACTAAGGAGTGCAGATTTGCTGTCTCCAAGGCCCTCTTTTCACCTACATTCATAACCAATAGGAAAGCTCACAGCCCAAGGAAATTAGCTCCACCAGATCAGGGGGGTGGAGTGTGGGGAAGACAGGGGAGATGGAAAACGAAGAGCATAACACTGGGGTGGAACCAGGGAGTTCAGTGAATAGAAACCCAAATTAAAGCCTGATTAAAAGAAGAAGGCAAGTTCAACAGCTTAGAAGAAACCATCGCAAAAGGTTTACTGGAGGGTATGCTGTGCAGATAACCAGTAACTTGTTCCAGAAAGAAAGCCTCCACCCTCCTAATGCCTTCATCCAGATGGGGATGTGGTCCCCATCCATTCAGTCTCCAGGCCCCAATACCCCACCCCTTTAATATAACAAGTCCTTTAATAAGGTACTGAAAGGGGTCAGAATATGCCACTCCAAAATATGCCACTTTGGCATAAGGATTATTTTTGAGCTGAAGAAATTAAGAAACAGCAAACACGGAAGGAGCTCTTTGCCCTCCCCCTATCTGCCTAAAAACAGATTAAAAAGTTTCCTTTGTGAAAATTTTCTCCTTCCTCTCTCTTGTACAAGGTGGAGAACAACTCTTACCACTGGAGATAGAAAGTCAGCCCCGAGATGGGTTTGCACAAACAAGTCTTACTAAAATAACACTTATCTTCCATTAGTTTTCCCCATATATTTACCTTCCCACAATTTACTGCTCCCAGAAGCCCAAACCCCTTTTCCTTTGTCTTGTCATTTTTCTACAGATATATTGCCCTTTGTTAAAATGGTATATAAGCCCCCAGGTCTAACCACCTCTTTGGGTCTTCATTTCTTTTCTGCGAAGGTCTCTATGCGCTAAAAATTAAAATATTAACATCAAATAAAATGTGTATGACTTTTCTTCTCTTAGTCTGTCTTTTGTCAGTTTAATTCTCAGGCCTCAGACACATATGATAAGAGGGTAGGGAAATAGTTTTTTTACTCCTATTTTTTACAGCTCGAAGTCTTTTATTCTGCAATCTGAGAGAGTTTAAAAGCAGATACCCTGGGGAAGGCAACACATTGATTTACAGACCATACTCTTGGACTGTAAATATATTTATCTTGTTTATTGGTGAAACACCAGTACCTAGCCTGGCACTTAAAAGAAGAGATAGATAGATGGATAGATAGATAGATAGATAAATAATGTTCCTGGTGAATTTGAGGTTCTTGATGTCTTGTCACAGAAAGAATTCAGTGAGAGACAAAGTTATAGGTAAGAAGTGGATTTATTTAGAGAGAAACACACTCCACAGAGTGTGGGTCATCTCAGAAGGTGAGAGAGAGCCTTGAAATATGGCATGGCTAGTTTTTATGGGCTGGGTAATTTCATAGGCTAATGAGTGGGAGGATTATTGCAATTATTTGGGGAAGGGGTGGAGATTTCCAGGAACTGGGCCACCGCCCACTTTTTGGCCTTTTATGGTTGTCCTCAGAACTGTCATGGTGCTGGTGGGTGTGTCATGTAGATGCTAATGTATTACAATGAGTGTATAATGAGGCTCAAGGTCTACTGGAAGTCAGTCTTCTACCATCTTGGACCTAGTTTGTTCTAACCAGTTTTTGTCATGTCCTATGGCTATGTCATTCTTTTAAAGGTTGTGCCCTGTCCCCTTCCCTCCTGTTTCAGATAGATAGATACTCATTTGTAAGTAAATAAACAAACAGATAAATAAGTAAATAAATAACCAATATCAAAATATTTTCTGAGAAAAGGTTTATTAATGCCTGACAGTAAGTGCTCAGTAAATGAGGAAATTAAATGATGTTACAGGAAAGACAAGTCATGAAAGCAAAGAAAATCAAGTTAGCCAATTTCACAGTTTTATTGAATCAGTTTTATTATAGTTACTTTTAGCTGTTTGTGTAAGACTTGACGTCTCTGGTTTCCAATTGTTTAGGAAAAGAAAAGACAGTAATCACAAGGAAGTGGCACACTTGATTAGGGTTATTTAAAAGTAATAAAAATGTAGGCGTGTGTGTGAGTTTGTGTGTGTGTGTGTGTGTGTGTGTGTCTCCAAATATTTTTGGAACTAATTGGTAAGGGACAGTTTTAACAAGGTGCATAGATTGAATAGGCCTACCCTATTTTAAGACTCAATAAATATCTGAGAAATTAGCTGAAAAGAACTGAATATATAAATGGAACCGAATTCTGAAAGAGAATTTTCAAGCAAAGGTAAACTTTGCCTTAGGACATAGTTCAGGCTGGTCCTCTGTACCTATTGGGTTGGTACATTATTTTGGTGCAATTGAAGAGTTTATTTTATTCTGAGCTGAGAAGTAGCTTAATGAGTATTTGCATTGCTCAGAGTGGGGACCTCCTCCTGTTTTAATGTTTTCTTCCTTTTCTTTCTTCTTTGTTTCTCTTCTGTTCCTTTTCCCTTTTATTCTTTTAAATCTATAACATTTCCTCAGTGGTTTTTCTCTGTTTATATGGACAAGATCTATATTAATGACAAAGAGCATTCATTCACTCACAATTAAATTTTTTTTAAAAGAACTGCCTTGGATTGCGGTTTCGTTCTCATGGCTACTCCAGAGTTCTTCATTTCCCTTTCATCAGGGAAACATTTCCCCAGATTGCATTTGGATCCTAAAAGTTGTTAGATCTGTGTAAGTGATTTAAGATCAATCGGAAGGCAGACCACCTGAAAATACAGTATTTCCTTAACGTCTTAATATAGAAACACCTCAGCCACATCAGATTTTGTTGAGTGGATGAAAATAATGAGCAAGTAAATGATTGAGGAAAAGAATGAATGAAGTAAAAGAAAAAATAGTGTTTTTCCATCTCTGTCACAAATGAAATATTCCTCATCAATAAAATTTAAGGGGAGAAGGGATAAATTGGGAATTTGGGATTAACATATACACAATACAATATATAAAATAGATAAGCAACAAGGACCTACTATATAGCACAGGAAACTATACTCAATATCTTGTAATAATCTATAATGGAAGAGAATGTAAAACAGAACATATATATATATATATATACATACATATATATATATATATATAAACTGAATCACTTTGCTGTACACCTGAAACTAACACAACATTGTAAATCAACTGTATTTCAATAAAAAATTTAAAAATAAAATAAAATTTAAATGTGGTAAAAACTCTACTCCAAAACATTTTGGATATTTTTCCCACCTTAACATGAGTCCATTGGACATAAATTACTCTTTGCTTGATGACCCAGAGTCATAGTTCTCTGTGCTATAATATAGAAATATATGTGGAGATTATTGAAGCACTTCATCCTCTACATCAGAGACCCTAGATTGGCAGGTGTTGAGTTTGGACATCTGCTAGACATAGAGGACTATAGCTCTTCCTTCAGTTAGAATTAGAGCTGCCACTAGCAGCACCTTAATGGAACAGGTTGCTTCTAATCTCCAGCTGGCTAAGAAAGCACTCATTCAAGCCACTTAAAATTGTGTCCAATATAAGAATATATTGATTCTCAGTGAAGTCGTGAAGCTCTACTATAAGAAAAGTGCATGAGTTCAAGTTTGCTGATTTGAGTCCGTTTGTTTTACTTGCTCTGTATTTGATTTCCTTCAGAGTTTTTTGTTGTTTTGTTTTGAGGGACACACGTTTTTTGGTGGTTTTTTCTTCTTTGTCTTTATTCTAGGTCATCTACTTTTTTCAGCGAGTTGAGACTGCTACCTAAGTGACTCCTGATTACTCTGCTATCCCAAAGCCTAATCCTGAGCTTCTTTGGGTCTTTTCAAGGGAGCGTATTTTGGTATTACAAGAATTAGATGACTAGAATATTAGATTACAAGAATCCCTGGGCTAAGATTTATAAATCCTAGATTTTAATACAAAATCACCTAATTCAGGGTTTGGAACTTGGCATACATTCAAAAAATATCAATTCACCTCCCTTGAGGACCATGCCCTTATCACCATGTGCAGACCATGCCCTTATCACCATGTGCAGAACTTATATGATATTGTGGCCTATAACTTGGTGATGTCTTGGTGTTTTCTTTTTCTCCTTCCTGGGTTAAAAATAAAATGGCTAAAAACATGCATACAAGTGTGCATGTGTGCCCACACACGCACACAAACACACACAAATAAATCCTCCTTAATTGAGGTCCCACTAAATTTGAGTTCATGGAACAGGGACATGACTAAAGTTTATTTCCAAAAGGTTACTTATTAGGATAAACAAAGTTGCAGGGAGAATATTGAAGATTAAAAAAATGGGCTTAAAGACAGCCCCTTCGGAGCATCAACGTACTGCACACACAGTCACTATGCTAATTACAAAGCATTGTCAGACCCAGTCTGGGAACTGGCGCTTCCAGGACACCCACCTGGCAAAATTTGTACCCAGTTTGAGTTACCATTTGCATTTAGGTTTGAGTTACTAAGTGCATTTCTTGGAAAACATTCTATAAATCAGACACTTCTCTCCAGTTAGTCTCAATAAGCCAGGTTTGGCAGAGCAGCCTACAGAAAGGAACTGAACCAGAGCGATGATGAGTATGCGCTTTCTTCATTTTTCCCTTTCATCTTACAAAAGGAGAGGAATGCTGATCTTTTGATTTGCTTGATGTATTGGGTTGGCCAAAAAGTTCATTCAGGTTTTTCCCATGTAAGATGTTATAGAAAAACCCAAACGAGGTTTTTGGCCAAACCAATATTTTTGAATGGTCTCCTAGCTGCTCTTCCAAAGATGCTGAGTCCCAGGATGGTCCTCCAATACAGCCATTAGTTCTTCCCCCTACTCCTTCTAAGCATGGTAACCTCCACAAATAATTATCCTTACATAAATAAAGCAGGCTATATTTTAATAACTTCTTATGTAGTTCAATTGACATAATGGATATACTGCAGGGGAGATGCATTTTAAAGTAATACTAGGAGAGTATTTCCCAAATCCCTAAGTCGTAAGGATAGAGACGGCAGTTTAGAAAGAATAGAGCAGAAAGTCTTTATATGTGCATTTCCTAAAATGGATTGGACTTCATGAATTTCAGTGTGGCAGGATAGTCACTCTGCTGTCCTGCCATTACCAAACAAGATGCTTGTTACAAAAAAGAAACATGCATGACTGCTGAGGATTTTGCGTTATTAATGACTGGGTTCCGCTCTCTGTAAAATACGTTATTGGAATGTTGTCACCTGCACTAAAAGATATGCACAAACTTTCTTACCTAAATTGTCTTGCCAAAGACATTCGGAATATGCTAACTCCACAAATCTCCAAATAAAAAGCCAGTTTAACAAGCCCCCATGTCCTTATATTTAATGTAGGAATAAAATACCAGAATCCTGACATCTATGGATGATTCTTCTCTAGTGAGTTGCAAGATATTTCTCTTTATTAATTGTTCCATGCAGTTAGTTTTAATAAGCAAAAGCCAAGCGACTTACATTTTTACTTTGTGAATGTATGATCGGCTTATGAGGTGTTGTTAGTAGTAAAAATGCATGGTGCTAATTAGTCTGAGGATAATGGGCATGACCTCTAGAGAAGGAGCCAGAATTTCCTCTGCTGGGAGCAGGGGAGGGGATATGTATGTGTGAAAAGAATACCTGTGTCTTCTTTCTGACATTAACCTCTCCTTCCCCTGAGCTCTTGATTCCACCTTTCCAAGCTCTTTCAGGATTTTGTCCTTTTTAATATTGTCAGTCTCTCTTTTTTCCACTGGCTCCTTCCTCTCTGTGTACAATTCTGGTCAAATTTGCCTTGGCTGGAGAACCTTTCATTGGTTCTCCATATGGGTCAGACGGCTCCACTAACCTACATTCACATCCCTCATTTTTGTAACCTGCTGCTCATTTCTTCATGTCCAGAGATCTATGTTTGCCTCTACCTCTCTTTGGAAATTACACTATGCAAAAACACAAATGAGCTTCTAATCCCAAATCTCATGGCAGCTGTGGTGTGTCCTCAATCTCCTGGCCTCTTTGGAGCATTGGTATTGCTGGTGTTTCCTCCCTGAGACTCTACTTTCTCTGGCCCTGGTGGCAGTCTGTGATCTTGGTTCTCAATTCCTTTCTATCTTGGAATGATCCTTCTGTCCCTTTACTCTCTGAGTCCCCCTAGATGTGGGCACAAGCCTGGATTAAGTCCTCTCTTCTTTCTCCACTCTCTTAGAACCCACGTATTCTCATGCCTTCCACAAATTCTTCTGCACGCAGGGCCATCCAATCTTTCCCCCTGCACTTGTGCCCAAGAGCCAGTCTAGTGTTTCCAGATGCTTGTTAGATAGTTCTACTTGCATGTCCTTCCAGGACCTCCAATTCGTCTAGAATTGGATTTGTCAGCTTTCCTCCAGACCAGCTCTTGCTTCTAATTTCCTTCTCTCTTTCTCTTAAGGATACCCAGCAGCCTAGACAAGACACATTTTGACCTTAGTCTTCTATTTGGTCCCTTCATCCTTCCAGTCATCATCCTGTCATTTTCTGCTTAATGAGGCATTTCCCAAGCCCTCTGCTTATCCCTACTGTTTCCAACTGTGGCCAGTTTGGCTAAGCTGGAACTTAATCCATTCCCTATATGGTTCCAGGTGAGACTTGATCAAGAGAAGAATGTGGTGGCCATGAGAATAAGATTCTTGGATTTCTAGCTAGAGGGAGGGCGATTGACTGGCCCCAGATGCTGGACTCTGAAATCTGTCACCATGTAAGCACCCATGTCACACTTCCTCCCATGGGCCACTCTCAGACAATGACTGAGCATGGCAGGGATACTAAAGCAGGCTTGTACCTGTGAGATGGAACATTCCTCTGATGGACATTCCTCTGATTTTGTTTAAGGACTGCCCAGTGGCTTTGCCAAACTCTCTTAGAACTATACTGATCCACCCAACCTTCCTTTCTTCCCTCTCTCCTTCACCCAGGACCAGACCTGCTTCATGGTCTGATGGCTCTTTCAGCCTCCCTCCTACCCTGGCTCTCTCTCCATTTTCCTTCACAGATGGTTCCCTTAAAAAGTCTCTTGCAGGGACTTCTCCGGTGGCACAGTGGTTAAGAATCTGCCTGCCAATGCAAGGGACACGGGTTCGATCCCTAGTCCAGGAAGATCCCACATGCCGCGGAGCAGCTAAGCCCATGTACCACAACTACTGAGCCTGCACTCTGGGGCCTGCGTACAACAACTGCTGAGCCCACGTGCTACAACTACTGAAGCCTGTGCACCTAGAGCCTGTGCTCCGCAACAGGAGAAACCACCGCAGTGAGAAGCCCGCACACTGCAACGCAAAGAGTAGCCCCCGCTCAACGCAGCTAGAGAAAGCCCGCGCACAGCAACGAAGACCCAACGCAGCCAGAAAAAAAAAAAAAAGTCTCTTGCATTGTTAACCCCATTTTGGCTTCTACTTCCCAGAGGACCTAGAGTAATTCAAAGAATCTGAGCAAGTTTTGAAAGGTGAAGTGAATTAGCAGCCACTGCCCTCTGAAGGTCATAATGATGAGAAGTGAAGACAGACAGATGCAGAAGTGGAGGGGTGGTCTTTTGGAGGGGGGGTTCTTTCTCATCTGGCTGTCTTGCTCTCATCTACTTCATGACTGGCTCTCTTTCCCAGCTGTTGGCCCTTATAACTAACGGTAGCCTGGGCTCACTACCAGACACATGGCTGGAAACCTACAGAAACAGTAGCTACAGAGATGCAACTTCCCACAGAGTTTTCCACCACCTCTCCTTTGTGGTCCCACCCTGGAGGCTACACATACCTATCCTCCAAACTGAAGCTCCAACTTTTCCACCTGTGCCAGTGCTTCAGGGAGACTAGTTAGTGGACTTTTCTCAAACGTTCCAACTCCCCCTTTCAGACGCTTACTTCCATGGCTTCTCTCATGATACTTAAGGTCCGTATCTATAACAAATCCTTATTCCATATACTCAGAGTGGATCTGCTTTCCTGATTGAATCTGACTGATCCAGCAACCCACTGGTGCCTTTATCATCAAAACTCAAACCACAGCAATAATGGCCTAACTGCTTTCTCTCCCACCAATGCATCTTGACCATTGCTGCTAGACATCTTTATCTTTACACTCCAAGGATGAAAAGTAGCCCTCCATTGTCTATAAAATAAAATCTGGGGCTTCCCTGGTGGCGCAGTGATTGAGAGTCCGCCTGCCGATGCAGGGGACACAGGTTCGTGCCCCGGTCCGGGAAGATCCCACATGCCGCGGAGCAGCTGGGCCTGTGAGCCATGGCCGCTGAGCCTGTGCGTCCGGAGCCTGTGCTCCACAACGGGAGAGGCCACAACAGTGAGAGGTCCGCGTACCGCAAAAAAATAAATAAATAAATAAAATCTGAAGCATCATCAGGATCCTCTCCACAACCTAACTTTCCAAGTTTATGTTCCTCATTCCCCCACATGAATTTTTCCCTTTTGCCAAATTGATCTACTCACTTCCCCCCAGTACTCCTTGTTTTTCTTCATTCTACCTATTCTTTGGCACCACGTCCCATCTTTCTGTTTTCCTGATCCATTTCTGATCCATTTATTCAAATCCAGTACATCCTAGAGAAGCCAGTTCAAAGCCCCACTGCCTCTGTGAAGACTTAGCTGGTAAAGATTGCTATTTCTACTGAGCAACTTCCTAAAGTAATTAGGGCCGTCTCTTGACATTTCTCTTCTATCATATGTGCCAGAATGTTGATTTTGATAACCCTTTCTCCATTTGACACAAGATGAAATTCTAATAAAGAATTTCATTTTTAATAGACCTCAGTCACCAGTAAAATGGAAGCAAGTATCATATACTGTTGAAACGTACATCAAATCAAATAAAATGTATTTCTTCAACATCTTTATTAGAGTATAATTGCTTTACAATGGTGTGTTAGTTTCTGCTGTATAACAAAGTGAATCAGCTATATGTATACTTATATCCCCATATCCCCTCCCTCTTGCATCTCCCTCCCTCCCACCCTCCCTATCCCACCCCTCTAGGTGGTCACAAAGCACCAAGCTGATCTCCCTGTGCGATGTGGCTGCTTCTAGTTATATATTTTATTTTATTTATTTATTTTAATTTTATTTTAATTTATTTATTTTTTTGCAGTACGTGGGCCTCTCACTGTTGTGGCCTCTCCCGTTGCGGAGCACAGGCTCCAGACACGCAGGCTCAGCAGCCATGGCTCACGGGCCCAGGCGCTCCACGGCATGTGGGATCTTCCCGGACCGGGGCACGAACCCGTGTCCCCTGCATCGGCAGGTGAACTCTCAACCACTGCGCCACCAGGGAAGCCCTAGTTATATATTTTATATTTGGTAGTGTATATATGTCCATGCCACTCTCTCACTTTGTCAGCTTACCCTCCCCCACCCCCCACCCCCCGCAGTGTCCTGGTTCTGATGAACCTAGGGGCGGGACAGGAATAAAGACGCAGATGTAGAGAATGGACTAAAGTGTATTTCCATATGGAGTTTTTTAACCCCCTATCTTATAAAATGAATTGGATTCCCCTTCCCCTTGTTCAGTGCTGAGGATGCAGCTAACGCAGTCAGGGGGGTTCGCAGGGCCAGCGTGGTCCTGATGTTGGGGCTGTGGATGAAGAGGCATCCTGCCTGGTTAGGAGACTACTTACAGAGGGAGGGATGGAGAAATAAGTGAATATATTGGTGATGGTGGGGGAGGGGAAGACTGGAATAAACCCATGGTGTTCGGTTAGAATTGGAAATATTGGTCTGAACTTATATATTTACAAATGTAGAAATAGGGGTGTGTGTATGTGTGTGTGTGTATGTGTGTGTGTGTGTGTTGCAGATTGGGTTCTCTGGAAGCAAACACTAAGATGAAGATTGGAGTGTAGAATATTTACTAGGGATCAAAACATGTGGAAGGAAACAGTTTGGGCAGAAGAAGATGTTGAACTGCGATGCCGGCCCAGGGTAGTCTTGGTCAGCTCCACTCTGGAGCACACATGGCCTGTCAGATTTTTTCTCACTGCATCAAAATGACCAATCTGTATCCCTTTCTTCAATCAGTCATTAGATGCGGGCTGGCTGCCCAGGAGAGGGGTGATACGGGGCAAGACATTTCTCCGCAACAAGTCCTTCCTTGTAGGGGGATCTTAGTGGGACATTTTCATGTCTACCACAATGCATATGTGTATGTGTGTGCATGCATGTGGGTATGTACATAGATTTCCTGGCTCTCTGAGAAGGCCTAGGAGCAATGAAATCCATTCTCTCAAAGGAACCAAGAGTACTCAGAACATGGCTAATTCCAGGGCTGATGCAGGGAAAGTATAAGATATACCTGGAACATTTTGTGCCATAAAGTAAGAAACTGATCCAAGAATGATGAGAGTCTGTCAGAAGAACATAGGCACCATCTTAAAAGGGCTCATCCTGGCCAAATCTGCAATATTTCAGTGTCAAAATAAATAATGATAGTAACAAATTATAACTCACAGAATAAAATAGAGATCCATGAATCCACACAAATAAAAATAAATTGAGGGAAAGGGAAGGATCGACCTATTGTAGAATGACAACTAATAATTGTAAAGGGTTTATGGAACTGAACAATTTGATGATTATAATAGAAAAAATTGATCCAGCAAGATTCATCAATGGATGCTAAAACTAGTAGGTAAAATTTTCAGGAGGACATTTAAGTCTAGAAGTATCTCCCTATAAAATGCTTATTGATGACTTATTGTATAAGGTATAAAATGCTTACAGTTTACCTTTACAGTGGAGAAATCTGGTTAGATACTGTTTTACCACATAATAACAGAATGGAACATCTCTTTTATCATCTCTAGTGATGCGACAAATCACCATCATGTGCCTCCTGGTATAATGCACTGAGAAGAATACAGCATCACTTCTGTGATATTCCTGCCACAGAGTGGATAAACTGAATCTAAACATGAACAAGTATCAGACAAACTTCAAATGAAGGACATTCTAAAAAGTAACTGGCCTGTACTCTTTTTAAAAAAAAGTCATACCGTAGTCATGAAATACAAAAAGACAGAGGAAGTCAGTGGTGTATGGGAGCCAGCTGGTATTGGCTCAGACCCACTTTAGAAAATCAATGGCATGTATCTCTTCCTAACACTGCTGGTCAGTGACAGTGATATCAAGTTGGTAACTTGAAATTGGCTAGAATGGGAATATGTACCCCATAAAAATTGGCAACCACTAAAAATTAGGGCTGTTTTTTTTTTCTCCCAGTGAGCCAGTTTAGCAGCACAGCCTGGAACTGTTCCCGATTGAAGGGGACAAAGGAGTCATGACAAATAATGCAACATGTGATCCTGGGTTTGATCCTGGGACAGAAAAGGATATGATTGGGATGACCAGAGAAATCGACATGGGCTCTGAGGTCTAGATGGGAGTAGTGTATGAGTGTTCATTTCCTGATTTTGATGACTGTACTGTGGTCATGTAGGAGAATGTCCTTGTTTTTAGGACATGTACAGTGAAGTATTAGAGAGAAATGAGGCATCATATCTGCAGTCGATTCTCAAAGGTTCAAAAAAAAACCTGTATGTAAAAAAAATATGGAAAGAGAGCAAATGACAAGGCAAATGTGGTAAACTGTGAATACCGCATTAGGGAATTTGGAATTAGGGAACAGGGTGGAGGCTAGATAGTAGTTCTTTTACTATTCGTGCCACTTTTCTGTAAATTTGAAATTATTTCCCCCCAAAATATTAAAGAATTGTATTTTAATCAAATGCTTTTAAGTCAGGGTCTCCCCTACTTTGCTGCTGGGTCTGATGGGTGTTCAGCCCCTTTCACATCCCACAGAGTTGGAGAAATACTAAAGGAAAGATAGGAATGCATAAATCGCTGTTTGTGATCCCGTGTAGCTAAACGCAATCTCTCCTGGGCTCTTACCCCCTTCTCCTGGGTCTGTGGAGAAGTGGAGAAGCTTCTTCTTCACTTCTCAGAAACTCAAGGATTCCTGGATACTGTAAGAATGTTACTTCACTGCTATTACAAACAATAAGGATGAGAACACAGTGAAAAGCAGAGTTTTTCCAGGGAAGTACTTTTCTGTTTGTTTTGTTATGAGCAAAATAGGTAGCAAGACATAGGTAGTGTAATGACTGAACCCACATTACTAGGAATTAAATGTTGGGGTTTTTTTTAATGCTAAGAAGTCAATTAGTTTTTTAAAAAATTAAGCATTGAACCTCTAATAAATTAATCTTAAATAATTTAAAAATAATGATCAGGGATCACTTGGAAAGCAATGGGGTTTGTTTTAAAATTACCTCTTTTTTGATACAAATGAGCTCATTTACAAAACAAACAGATTCACAGACTTAGAGAACAAATTTTTGGTTAGGGAGGGAAGGGTGGGGAGGGATACTTAGGGAGTGTGGGATTGACACGTACACACTGCTAGATTTAAAACAGCTAACCAACAAGGACCTACTGCAGAGCACAGGGAACTCTGCTCAATATTCTGTAACAACCTAAATGGGAAAAGAATTTGAAAAAGAATAGATACATGTATATGTATAACAGAATCACTTTGCTGTACACCTGAAACCAACACTACATTGTTAATCAGCTATACTCTAATATAAAATAAATGTTAAAAAATAAATAAAATTCCTTCCTTTTTCCCCTCCTTCCTTCCGTCCCTCCACCCTTCCTCCCTTCCTCCCTTCCTTCCTTCCTTCCTTCCGTCCTTCCGTCCTTCCTTCTCTCCTTCCACCCTTCCTTCCATCCTTCCGTCCCTCCACCCTTCCTCCCTTCCTTCCTTCCTTCCTTCCTTCCATCCTTCCTTCCTTCCATCCTTCCTTCTCTCCTTCCACCCTTCCTTCCGTCCTTCCGTCCGTCCTTCTTCCCTTCCTTCTTTTGGTGGCAAATAAGCACTGTGTGTGTGTGTGTGTGTGACTTTCCCACGCAGACTCAGTGCTCCCCAATGAATTTCACCTTACACTTTTGTTACCCCCACAACACCTACCAGCAGTTCTAGACTTTCCCATGTGTGATTGGGCCACTTAATGAGACAATAGAGGTTACTGCCAATGCTGAAAAAGACAGCAAGTCCCTTGCGATAGTTATCTGAATTGTCACCGTAGTTGATCTGAGAGTCAGGATGGAACCAAGTCCTGACAAAGAGCCCACGCTGCTCCAATGGAGGTAAAGGTCCTCTCCACCTCTCCTGCTGTCACAAAGCAATTTATAGTGGAAGGTAGGGAGGGAAGGGGCTGGCTGTGAACCCATTTAGCAGCATCTTTCTCTTGGGCTGTTCAGATTTGTCAAAAGCTCTCAACTTGCCATTTTCATGGGCCCTGCTGTGCTTCTCTTTAGGGAAGGTTAATAATGCCAATCAGGACTTCCTGTGTCTGTTTACCTGTGGTCAGGTGAGTTCCATCTCTTCCTTAAACTCTAAAAGAAGAAAGTTCAGGGCTGGTTACATGAGTAAGTAACAGGGTCTGCTGCACTGTAAGTTCAGTGGTGAAAAAACCAGCAGTCATCTAAGGGGACCGGGGAAGGCCTGTAGGACCCGGATGCATACTCTCTGATTCTGTCACTGCCTCTTCCCAGCTGTGGGCCTGGATATGAATAACCAGTTAGCCTCAGGCTTGAGCATCAGGGGTAGTGTTTTCAGCAAAAGTAAATAAAACTCACACTAACAAAATGTATGTGAACTATTTTAAACTCATAATATGTATATTAAATCAAGTTAATTTTTTTTCAATCTTTAAAACAAGCTTTTCTCTGCATTTTGGTAACTCCCTAGTGACATTGCAACTCCAATCGTTCTGCAAATAAATGGGCCTTCATGTAAGTATTGCTTAGGGAGCAGGAAGAAGCATTTCCTGCTTCCCCCTTTTCTTTCTCTTAAATGTTTCCTCCTCCCCCACCAAGATATTGTACTCAAATTGACCAACAATTAATATTTATAATTGAGGTATAATTTATATACAGTAAAACCAAAAATTGAAATTTTAAAATTATTAAATTCTATTTGAATGATATTAAATTGTATCAATAAAAAGGGATAAATTCAGGCATATTGAAATTTATCTTCTAAAATTCCATCATTTTGTTGTTTCAAACTTCTCCTTTTCTCTAAAATTTATACACATTAACTGGTAATTTTTTTCAAATACAGTGTGCACTAAATTATCGCTTCATGTAAATAAGAAAGCAAAAACTGTGGAATATAACCCTTTCAGTGCACCCTAGGGATTTCATTTTAAGTGTTTAATCAGGTATTTTACACATATTCTAAATGTGTCTAACTTTTTAAAAAATTCCTATATTAAAATTGTTCCCCTCTGTCACCTTTTTGAAGCTGGTTATGTTTAGTATAACCATTTAAAGCAGCTTTTAATTACATACTGCCAATCAAACTCTTGGCATTACGGGTTGTGTTTTAGTGCCAGGGAAGACACCAGTCTTTAATTACCGTTGCATTGTTTCTAATTCCATTTCCAAAGTATATCTGCATCTGGAGTGACAAGATGTTAAAAAAAAAATTCCTACATTTCACATTTTGCCCTTGCAATCGAAACTGCACAGGACAATGGTAATCAGACTATATTGTTTCAGTCCTAAACGTAACAGTAGCAGAAGATGGGGTTCCTAATGGAAAGAATTAATCATGGGCTTTTTTGATATTCATGGGAGGGGACGATAAGCTTGCTGCAGAGTGACATCCTTTTGAGGGAGCCCGGCTTCTGGCTGTGAAAACCATTCCCATGTGATTTCTTTCCAACACGCCAGAAAGCTGCTTTAATCTTTAAACATGAAGCATTGTGCTTATAGTATCAAAGGTAGGCAAGTTCTCCTACTGAGGTTCAAAAGCAGATAATAATAAGAACCTGGTTGTTAACGCCAGGCTGATGTCAGCTCTGAAATCACTTTTCACTTGATTGAGCCATTTTGTCCTCAGAATTACTTTGTTCTATTCAGCCAAATTTCTTCCAGCCCCTAAGAGTGAGCAGCACACCCAATGTGTGCTTTCCCCAAGGGGCTTCTGGTCAGAAGTGAGAGTCCTACTGCAACAGACATGTTATTTCTCAGCCAAACTCGGATAGCCCTGGGATAGCACAGCAGTTCCTCTCCACCCAGCTCCAGGCTCACTTTTCCAGTGTCCCACAAGCTCTGACACTTCCCAGCCTGATGGGGGGAGTAGGTCCACTCCCAGCAGGCAGAGCCCCCAGGATGCCAGACTTTCCTTTTTGCCTGAAAGAACCACCAAGATACTGGGTTTCAAAAAGATTTGCATAGTCCATTTGTACCATTTGAGGAGCCATCCTGTAAAAAGTCTCCTGCCACAAACAGAGGTAAGTGAACCAGAGAAAATAACTCCCAGAATGAAATTCCATTAGATCAAGACAAAGCTGAGAAAAAGGAAAACTTCCACAGACTATTAGCATCTAACGTTTTTACACACACACAACACAGATTTGAGACACTGTACAGTCTGCTGTGCAGAGTGTAATCCAAGTTTGGGGAAGTCCCCATATTTCTACCACCAGTCTCAAACTCGCCTTAATTTCTTTAACAAGTAACATTATTGGACACAAACAATTAGTCTCGGTTTGTCTTTTGGAGCCCTTAGACTTCCTAATTGGAGGCAGATCCTGGGACAGCTGTGAATCCTCCTTTCTGTGCCCTTATATCACTTCACCTCACTGTTTGTATTAGTTTCCTAGGGCTGCTATACCAAATTACCACAAATTGATGTCTAAAAACAGTAGAAATTTGTTCTCTCTTAGTTCTGGAGGCTAGAAGTCCAAAACCAAGGTGTTGACAGGGTTATGCTCCCTCCAGAGGCTCTCAGGGAGGATCCATTCCTTGCTTGTCCAGCTTCTGGTGACTGCTGGCATTCCTTGGCTTGTGGCCGTATCACTGTAATCTCTGACCCTGTGGCCACCTTGCCTTCTCTTCTTATCTGTGTCAAATCTTCCTCTGCCTCCCTCATATAAGGATATAAATGATTACATTTAGTGCTCACCCAGATAATCCTGGATAATCTCCCCATTTCAAGATCCTTAATTTTATCCTATTCTATCTTCATTTTATCCTATCCAAAGTTCGTTCGTTCTTTTTTTTCTTTGTGCCATATAAGGTAATATTCATAGGCTCCACAGATTAAAACAAGGAATATCTTTTGGGAGGCCATTACTCAGCCTACCACACTGTTATTGCTAAACCATGACTTGTCTCTCACTTGAAGGCAGGGGTTAGCTAAGAGAAAAGAGCTGAGTAGTCCATTCCAGCTTGGGACACCTTACAGGTCATCCCAGGCTCCTAGGGCCCTCCCTGATTTAAACTAGCAAATAAGACAGAATACTCAGATTTTAGTTACATCGAGAACCTCCAGAGAGTGGAAGTAAATTGTAGGAGGTTTTTCAAACTACCTTAAATTCCCTTTAGGAGGATCCATAAAGAGCTATTTAAATTTGGCCTATGTTTGATTCAAACAAACTTACCATGTAAACTAAAAATGTCATGGGCAGTGTTTATATCTAACACTGTATGTAACTGTACCATATTATTTTACCGTCTTTCAGGTCACCCACTGTTATGAGCAAATAGTTCGTTGTACAGGGCTTCAACAGCCTTTCAAGGGCTGGATCAGAGGTTGGTGGCATTTGAATTTTAGATTTGAGTCTTGAATACTTTCTAGCATGACCTTAACCTAAAATCCACTCTGACCTAAATCACCCAGCTTGCTGACCTGTGCCAACCAAATACACTGGATAATTATGCAGTATTGGACATTGTTTCAGTTGGGTACACACATTTAACTTATCTAAGCAAGAGCAGCAATGCAGCAATGCAACTTGGAAAAGCAGAAGCACCAGACCTTGGCTCCAGTGCTGAATTTAATGGACATTGCATAAGTAATGAGAAAAGCAATAAGAGAAAAATAAAAGCAAGGGACCAAGAAGCTTTGCCAGTAAGCTGGTGACACATTGAAAACTTTCCTCAAGACTTCCCTGGTGGCGCAGTGGTTAAGAATCTACCTGCCAATCAGGGGACACGAGTTCGAGCCCTGGTCCAGGAAGATCCCACATGCCGCGGAGCAACTAAGCCCGTGCGCCACAATTACTGAGCCTGCGCTCTAGAGCTCGAGAGCCACAACTACTGAGTCCGCGTGCCACAACTCCTGAAGCCCGTGCACCTAGAGCCCATGCTCTGCAACAAAAGAAGAGACGGCAATGAGAAGCCCACGCACTGCAATGAAGAGTAGCCCCTGGCTCGCTGCAACTAGAGAAAGACCACACGCAGCAACAAAGACCTAATGCAACCAAAAATTAATTAATTAATTAATTTTATAAAAACAAAAAAGAAAAAGAAAGCTTTCCTCAGAAACTTCAAAGCCTGCTGGTTTGGCTTACTACCTTACCCCACTTTTACTGGTTAGCAGTCAAGTTTACTCTGTACTAACTCTGAATACATTCATATTGCAAAATGTCTGATAATAATGATGTCCCTGAGCTGCTAATTGATTGTGAAGAGCTTTATGACAGAAGGAAGGTATAGTTATTATTAGATTATGCAATTCATTAAAGGGCAAACAAAACCTCAATGGCAAGTGTTCCTATGTATCTCCAGTGAAAAAATAGACTTGTCAGGCCACTATTCTCTGCTATTAGCAATGTCACCTCACCAGAATGGAATGTGCATATTTTGTCACAATATGAAGTTTTCTTATAAATATTGTTGGGAGCAGAGATATAAGCGTTCATTTAGATGGGATGCTTCATTGAAAATATAATCTGGCCATCATATCTATATACTAACCAGCACTCAAATGTAAATGCCTTGTAAGTGTTTTATATATCATATAGTTGAAAGCAAGAAGGGAATTTATGAGTTAGACACTGTTAGAAGCCCATCAGAGGAACTCCACATCTGTATATAGAAAAAAGGCCCAATATAAAAGTTACTTTAAAGAGAAATATGTTGGGCTTCCCTGGTGGTGCAGTGGTTGAGAGTCCGCCTGCCGATGCTAGGGCACACGGGTTCATGCCCCGGTCTGGGAGGATCCCACATGCCACGGAGCGGCTGGGCCCGTGAGCCATGGCCGCTGAGCCTGCGCGTCCGGAGCCTGTGCTCTGCAACAGGAGAGGCCACAAGAGTGAGAGGCCCACGTACGACAAAAAAGTGACAACCCAGGCACCCCGAGATTTCCTATCATCACAGAAAGATGAACTTTGTATGTTCATGGAACTGAGGGCAGAAAAAGGGATTTGTTCATTTGGAAATATTTTCAACAAGATCTGGACAAAAGAGGCTTCAGAGTTAATTTTAAGTTAATCTTCTAGTAAACAGAACATTCCATTCCCCATCTAAGCCTTTTCTGTAAAAGATTCATGTCAGTGAGTATTGATAAGTAAAGAAGTACTGAAAAAAAAAAAACCCCACAAAGGAACTCCATGAGGGAACATCATTTAATGATAGACACAATCTGAGTAAATGCTGCCTGCATGATCTGCAGGTTCCTGTAAAGTGTGCAAAAGATACGTCAAAATAGGGATGCACCAAACCGAGCCTACTGTTCTTACACATCAGACTGAGGAACTTTGGGAAAATCTTAGAGGGGGCTGCTGTTTGGCAATTATAATAATAGCTAACACATCAGACACCACTATGCTAGGCACTTAGTATAAAAGATCTTATTTAAATAAGATACATATACATATGCACATACATATACATATACATGTGTCTTGTATATAACTCTGAGAAATAAGTTATTATCACCCCCACCTTACAGATGAAGAAACTGAGTCTTGAAGAGTGAATAAAGCCTTTTGATTACCCAATACAACCCGTTTTAAAAAACTTTTTGTGGCTTAATAAGTTAATGTCTAAAGAGCAGAATATAAAGTTGGAAGTATACTGAGTAATTACTCAGTAATTGTTCAGAGACCCAATCTAGGTAATTCTGGCCTGGAAATAGATTTTGGAGGGCCTAAATTAGTCATTTACTTAAGTGGGGTTTAATTCTACAATTTAAATCACCCACAACTTCCATCCCAACTCATGCAGAGAAGTGACCACCACTTATAAAAATCCATAAGGAGTCTGATTCCTTTTTTTAAAATTAATTAATTTATTTAATTTATTTCTTGGTTGTGTTGGGTCTTCATTGATGCATGCAGGCTTTCTCTAGTTGCAGCGAGCGGGGGCTACTCTTCGTTGTGGTTCATGGGCTTCTCAGCATGGGCTTCTCATTGCGGTGGCTTCTCTTATTGTGGAGCACGGCCTCTAGGTGCGTGGGCTTCAGTAGTTGTGGCTCGCGGGCTCTAGAGTGCAGGCTCAGTAGTTGTAGCGCACGGGCTTAGTTGCTTTGCGGCATGTGAGATCTTCCCGGGCCAGGGCTCGAAGCCGTGTCCCCTGCATTGGCAGGTGGATTCTTAACCACTGCACCACCAAGGAAGTCCCAGGAGTCTGATTCTTGAGTTCAGTTGTGGAACTCATCCAAGAGGCTTTTTAACTCCAGCACACATGTGATGGGGTAGCGTAATCACATTGAGTCAAGATCAAATCTGACAACAGGGAGGTCATCTATTAAAGAAAATCATTTGAAGATCACTGCAGAATTGCTTGTTAAAAGCGATCATAAACCATGGTGCAAATATTGATATTTATTAAAATTTTTATTACTGTCATTTTAAGTGAATGGCTTAGCAGACTACTTGTCTGTTCTGGGGCACCCCAACTTGCCTCTAATGAGTTGACCTTATAAAATCAGTGAATTCAGACCACACTGTAAAAACGGGCTGGGCAGCCCTGTGAGGGCTTCTCCGCAAAATCAACCATCGACAACAAAGGCTGTACTATCGGACCAGGACAATGTCACGTGGAACGCAGAAGGAATGAAGTTGCTCTTGGCAAGAATATAAGATCAGTAGATAGTTTGGGAGCAACAGGAGAGGAAAAAGCACTTACTTTTTCAGTTTTGTGGTCACCAATGTGGGTGACCCTCTGTCCCCTGCTACCCTTTTACTTTCTAGTTGAGCGTTTCCTCCTGGCCTTACAGGCCTTTTCTCCAGGCTCTTAAACAGAAGGAAACATTCCTTCCGTTTCTCTGTCATTAACTCCTGAGCATGTATGCTCTTCTCTCTCTTCTCCTAATCACACTGTATTAGTGTAATTCAGCCTTATCTTGCTTCACTGTGGTCTGCGCTACAGGGAGGGCGGGGATCTGACGTGGAAAGCAAATGTCCCCTAAGGGAGAGCAAGTGAGCAAGGCCATTCTAGCACATGGTGCGGGGGGAGGGGGGGAGGGGAGGGGGAGGTGTGGGGGAGCGCTCTGCTGCTTCACCCCACCCCCCACCCCTGGCTTGCAGCTCCAGGTTTTCACATTGGATATGACAGCCCTGGAAGTTCTCCCCCCAAAAGTATCAAAGAGCATATGTAAAGTTAGTTTTTAATGCAGTCTTAAAGGACAAGGGAATATTCTGAAATGGGGTTTGGAGGCTAAAACATTTAGAATACATGTGAATATATAAGAAAATGGTTGTGGTGGTGGCCTCTGGGGAGAGGAACTGAGAGACTGGGATGGGGATGTATAAATCCTCTTATACATTTTGGATTTTGTATCACATTTTTAAAACAGGTTTTTTTAAAATTGAAGTACAGTTGATTTACAATGTTGTGTTAGTTTCAGATGTACAGCAAAGTGATTCAGTTATACATATTTTTTCAGATTCTTTTCCATTATAGGTTATTACAAGATATTGAATATAGTTCCCTGTGCTATACCATAGGACTTTGTTGTTTATCTATTTTATAGGTAGTAGTATGTACCTGTTAATCCCAAATTCCTAACTGATCCCTCCCCCACCCTGCCCCTCTGGTAACCATAAGCTTGTTTTCTATGTCTGTGAGTTTGTTTCTGTATTGCAAATAAGTTCATTTGTATCATTATTTTAGATTCCACATATAAGTGATGTCATATGATGTTTGTCTTTGTCTGACTTACTTCACTTAATGTGATCATCTCTAGGTCCATCCATGTTGCTGCAAATGACACTATTTCATTCTTTTATATGGCTGAGTAATATTCCATTGTATTATACCACATCTTTTTTATCCATTCATCTGTCGATGGACATTTACGTTGCTTCCATGTCTTGGCTAGTGCAAATAGTGCCTCTGAACATTAGTCACCCACCATCTCTTCATCTGAATATCCAATCGGTCAGAGAAGAAGTCTGTGAAATTGAATTTGGGGGAGGGAGTAGCATTTCCTAAACCAGTTCCAGCTCTGGTGTCAGCTTTGGAAGGTCCAGTGCTAGGTTTAGAAAAGCAGGAGGCAAGACAGCTATTCACTATCATCACAGCTGCTGCAGCTCTTGGTGGATCGAATTTGGTCCTTTTTCTCTGGAGGTAGGGACTTGCAGGGGACAGGGAAAAACTGCAAATTACAGAGTGTCAGGGTTTCTTGTACAAGAAGTGGGCCGGGGCTGGGGAGTGCGGTGCGGTGTGGTGGAGGGATGGGTGGGGTGGAGGGAGGGGAGGGATGGGAACGCCCAACATGTTCTGGGGAAGGCCCACACAGGAGAAAGGATGGATGGGCCAGGACTGCTTGGAAGTACCAGCTATGGCCCTGGGATCGTGACTCCTGCCAGGGCGTGAGCCTGGCAAGTCTTTTACTTTTCAGTTGATGCTACCATGTCCCCGGCTCCGGGCTAGGCTGTGAAGTGGGAAGGGGGGTGCTGGGCAGGAGCAGAGTGGAGGGGAGGAGAGGAGAGAGGCAGGCCTGGAACGCTGTGGCCTCACCCGCCCCGTGCTCCCCTCTAGCAGTGACTGAAGGAAGGAACCCGCCGCCATGGGCAAAGAGAAGACCCATATCAATATCGTTGTCATCGGTCACGTGGACTCTGGCAAGTCCACCACCACCGGGCATCTCATCTACGAGTGTGGGGGGATCGATAAGAGGACCATCGAGAAGTTTGAGAAGGAGGCAGCCGAGGTAAGGCACCCACGCGCGGTGTTGGCCTCTAGGAGCTGGGGTGGGGGGATGGATGTCCTGCTTCTCGGTGGGTCCAACGCAGACAGCAGGGTGCGCTGTGAGGTCTAAGGCACCACTGAATTCCCTGGGATAGGTCAGTCTGCTCGCCATCAATGTGCTCTACTCACTCCCCAACCCTCCCCAGATGGGTAGGGGCTCCTTCAAGTACGCCCGGGTGTTGGACAAACTGAAGGCAGAGAGAGAGCGTGGCATCACCATCTACATCTCCCTGTGGAAGTTTGAAACCAGCAAGTACTACATCACCATCATCGATGCCCCATGAACATGATCACGGGCACCTCCCAGGTAAAGCAGCCCATGTTCCCAGGGCCCTCCCTTTCGGATGGGGGTGGGACAGGCGCAGAGGAAGGGAGGAAACTCAGGCTTTATTTCCGGGACTCTGGGAAGGAGGGTATCATAAGCCTTAGAAGGTTTTCCTCATCCATGCCAATCGTCAATTCTGAAAGAACCAGAAGAGGACAGACTCGGTGAGGCTCAGATACGGTCCCCCTTTCAGGCTGGGGCAGGGACCAGGTTTTCTGACACCCAGACAAGTAGATCACTTGGGGTCCGTCTGGGAGGAAGGAACTAAAAGCTCATTTATGGGACTAGGTGAGAGTTTAACTGGGAGGCAGGGCTTCTGCACACAGCAGCAACCAAGGGACCCATGAATTTGTCAGCTTCTGGGGAGCATCCCGTCCCTGAGCTTTCCCAACGGACCCGGGACTGCCCAAAACTCTAGCAGGCTTCCCAGCCCGGCCGGCGCCCCCTCCCCTAACTAAGCCCTTGACCCCGTGGTGTCTGTGTCCTGCAGGCCGACTATGCAGTGCTTATAGTGGCCGGCAGCTTAGGCGAGTTCAAGGCGGGCATCTCCAAGAACGGGCAGACCCGCGAGCACACGCTTCTGGCCTTCACCTTGGGTGTGAAGCAGCTGATCGTGGCCATCAACAAGATGGACTCGACCGAGCCCGCCTTCCAGGAGATCACAGAGGAAGTGAGCGCCTATATCAGAAGATTGGCTACAACCCTGCATCCGCGGCCTTCGTGCCCATCTCGGGTTGGCACAGCGACAACATGCTGGAGCCCAGCAGTGACGTGAGTGCAGGCTGGGTCTGCGGGCGGGCGGAGTGGGTCCTGGTCCTGGTCCTGGTCCTGGTCCTGGTCCTGGGGTGAGTGTGCTGAGAGCAATGCCCCAGGCTCACCTCCACTACGTTCTGCATCCTCCCGCAGATGCCCTGGTTCAAGGGCTGGAAGGTTGAGCAAAAGAAGGGAAACACCACCCAGGTGACACTGCTGGAAGCTCTCGACTCTATCCTCCCACCCACTCACCCCGTCAACAAGCCCCTGAAGCTGCCTCTGCAAGACGTGTACAAGTTTGGAGGTGAGATGACAGGGCTTCTTGAGGAATGAAGGAATTGAGAATGAGGTCGGGTGTCTGACTTGCCAGGGTTCAGATCCTGACTTCTGAGCTGTGATAAAGTGTAAAGCCCCCAGCGTTTCCAAATTATCTGATACACAGAAGAAACAGCCAGTCCTGTAGGTGGCCTTGGTCCTTGAGCCCCAGGACCAAGGGACTCCCCCAGAAGCCAGTTGTCACTGGGTGGGTCTAGAATCTTTCTGAGTGCCCTTCTTCCCATTGGACAGGCATTGACACTGTGCCCTTGGGCCGTGTGGAGACCGGCTTCCTGAAACCTGGCATGGTAGTCACCATTGCCCCCAGCAACGTCACCACTGAGGTCAAGTCTATGGAGATGCACCACGAGGCCCTGCCCGAGGCCCTGCCCAGTGACAAAGTGGGCTTCAGCATGAAGAATGTGTCTGTGAAGGACATCTGACACGGCAACGTCGTCAGAGACAGCAAGGACGAACCCCCGATGGAGGCCAGCAGCTTTGTGGTGCAGGTAGGTGCCCAGGAAGCCAAGGGCCTTGGTGCTTGGTGGTGATGGAAATGCTTCTTAGAAATTAGCCCCAGTTCAGCAGAAGCCCCAGGTTGGTTGAGGGTTGGTCCCAGATCACAGGTGCCATCGGATCTCTTCTAATTCCATCCTCCTTCCCTGCCAGGGGATAGTCTTGAATCACCCGGGACAGATCCATGCTGGTGCTGGACTGCCACATGGCCCACATCTCCTGCAAGCTTGCTGAACTGAGGGAAAAGATTGACCGGTGCTCAGGCAAGAAGCTGGAGGACAACCCCAAGGCCCTGATGCAGCCATAGTGCAGATGGTCCCCAGCGAGGCCATGTGTGTGGAGACCTTCTCTGAGTACCCACCTCTAGGTGAGCCAGGGACTGATGGCTGCTGAGTCCTGGGAAGGAAAGCACCTCTGACTGAGGCCAAGAAGCCTTTCCTTCTATGCCTCTTTCTAGAAATTTCACTCTTTCTTCTTCCTTCCTTCCTCCTCCAGGCTGTTTTGCTGTTCAGGACATGAGGCAAACAGTGGCCACTGGAGTCATCAAGGCAGTGGAGGAGAAGACAGCCTCTGCGGCCAAGTTCAGCAGTGAAGACCAGCAAGAAATGAAGTGTGTCCTCGTCAACCTCCACTCTATGAGATACTTCTATTGACAGAATAAAATTAATAATAAAACTTAAACTAGCTGTCTTGGTTTCTTCCAAGGAGGAAAGCATCAGGTTAATGAGGAAACTCTGGGTAGATGAACAACTGATTTAAGGCCCATAGGCTTCAAAGTTTTATGCTCTGGGTGGTGAACACAATTCAGGGTCTTACCTCCTTCTCCCACCCAGGGCTCTTTCCCATCCTCTTCCCGTTTCCCTCGAACCTAATCACCTCTGGCTGGTCCTCTCTGTGAGGAAGAGGAATTGTTTTGGGATGTAATTAAGTGTATTCACAATGGCATAGGGTAGGATCCAAGTGCCAATAGGCTAGTTCAGTGCTAACATCCCTCTCACCCACCCTCAATTTCATATAGATATATTTCTCTTTTTTTATTAAAGTATAGTTGATTTACAATGCTGTGTTAGTTTCAGGTATACAGAAAAGTGATTCAGTTACACACACACACACACACACACAAACATTCTTCTTCAGATTCTTTTCCATTGTAGCTTGTTACAAGATACTGAATATAGGTCCCTGTGCTATACAGTAGGCTCTTGTTGTTTATCTATCTTATAGATAGTAGTATCTGTTAATCCCAAACTCCTAATTTATCCCTCCCCCACCCCCTTTCCCCTTTGGTAACCATAAATTTGTTTTATATGGCTGTGAGTCTCTTTCTGTATTGTAAATAAGTTCATTTGTATCATTTTTGAGATTCCACATATAAGTGATATCATATGATATTTGTCTTTCTCTGTCTGACTTACTTCACTTAGTGTAATAATCTCCAGTCCATCCATGTTGCTTAGAATAGCGTGATATTCTATTTATGGCTGAGTAATATTCCATGGTATAAATATACCATATCTTCTTTATCCATTCATCTGTTGATGGACACTACGTTACTTTCATGTCTTGGCTATTGTAAATAGTGCTGCTATGAACATAGGGGTGCATGTATTTTCAAATTAGAGTTTTCTCCAGCTATATGCCTAGGAGTGGGATTGCTGGATCATATGGTAGTTCTATTTTTAGTTTTTTAAGGAACCTCCATACTGTTCTCCATAGTGTCTGTACCAATTTACATTCCCACCCACAGTGTAGGAGGGTTCCCTTTTCTCTGCACCCTTCCCAGCATTTATTTGTAGATTAAATAGGTTTTAGAGGACCTAGAGGGCATCTAGTAGTTGAAGATGAGATAAAGGCATGATTTTTTTTAAAGGAATCCTTGATGACTGTTTATCTGCCTCTCCCCTAGACCTCCCTGAAGTCCTCTCACAGGGAAACGACCCATTCGCCTATTCCCTCGTTTGCACACAGAAGTGGTAGAAGAGTGGAGGGCATGTGTGGCTAGTGTTCTTCATACTCCTTTGAAACATTGCTCATGGGTCTTCAAATAAAAACCACTCCTTCAAAGCTCTTGCCCTCCAGGCAGTAAATGCTAATATCTACATTTATTGAGCTTTTATTAAATGTACAGCATTCTAAGTGTTCTGTACACGTAATCTATTGTATTCCCATTTACAGACGTCAATGCTGCAACAAGAGAAGCTAAGTGACTACATGGCTATTGTGTGCTAACCTTGGCATTCAGATCTAGGCTTGTGTCTGAAATCTATGCTCGTAATCCCATCCCAACCCTCCCTTCTCCCTCTGCTTTCTCCCTGTGTCACCTCCTGTCACCTCGACATCCACTGAAGAGTTTTCCGTGTGACATGGTATTTGTAGCCTCCCCTTACCTCACCTTCATCCTGGAGTGAGGGAAGGAAGCTAGAAAGGGCAGGTAGGGAAGGTTAGAAGGCCACTCCAGGTGGGGGCAGGGGGGCAGAATTTAAACCACCGGGGAAAAAATAAGCATCAGGAAAATCCAAGCACAGCCTCTTCCTCATTCTCTGTCACCACATCCTCCCCCCAACACACACACACACACACACACACACACACACACACACACACTCATAAACACAGACACTAATGCCCTGACAGCTATAGATACCACTGTTGAGAAGTTTGCTTCTTTTCTTCCTAGGCCCTGAGGTTTCAACTTTTTATTTCATCTTTTGTCAGGAGCATCACTAAAAGACTCACTGAAAAGGATGCTAGAAAGACCTGCCTAGTGGTGCCTGCTGAGTTGACAGAAAAGAAGCCTTCGTCCTGTGGGGAGGCACAATTCCTAGTGGAACAGGGCATGGAATTGGGACACAAAGGCCAGCCACTCATAGGCAGAAAGCAGAAAAAGGAGAAGAGTGGGATCCCGGGAGGTCAGAAGGATAGAGAGGAAAAAGGACAATGTTTTTTCTTTCTTCAAAATTCCAAAGCAATCAGAGAAATAAGAAAGTTAATCATCTTCCTTCCCTCGCCCCCTGGCTGATCAGTGGCCTGAAAATAAATAGCTGAATTACTGTCCTCTGTACCATCCACTAAGCCATCACAGTGAAAAAACAAACTACAAGCAGAGCCTGTGTTTCGGGAAAAGAAGAGAGAATTCATCTTTGGTTTTCAAACTCAGAAGTGGTTGCCATAGCCCTACTAAGGGACAGACAGACACACACACACACACACACACACACACATACACCCTAAATAGGAAAAGAATCTAGGTAGGTGTCTTTGTGTCTTTTCAGTTTCCTACAGCTTGTATCCCAGGCAGGAAAGATGTTGTTTCAAGTTCTGACAGGGGACTACCTTGAAAGAGAAACTCTGAAGGATTTAAACTGCTTTCTGAATAAGGCAAAACTCAAACTGTCAACAAGATTTATATTATTTTTTTTCTTATTTTCCCCCACTCTTCTATATTTTTCTTTTGCTTTTCTCCCTTGATGCACCCCTGATCTTTTCCTTTTTTCTACCCTCCCTCCCTTTCTTCCCTTCTTCACAAAAACTATAAAGACAGAACAGCCAATAAGAGTGCTTTCACTGTATCACAGTGTTTGGGGAATTAGGAAGAATAAATGTCATGTCTCTTTAGAAGACTGACAGCCCAGAAAAAAATCTCAAATAAGAGAACTGGAGCAGAATGCCGGGAGCTACCAGAGAACAGCTCATAACCAGTGGGATGAGAAGAGATGCATCTTTGGGGCTGGTTTTACAAAATCAGCTGCACTGATGGTAACTTTGACTAAGGTTAGCACCATAAGCACAAGGCCAAACCTGCTGCAGTTCTCAATAAATATTACTTCATTAGGATATTTTGATGGAACATTATGCCACTGTTTTGCAAACCAGTATGACCCTTGTGTCAGAGACATGGTGGCAAAAAGGACCTGGGTAATTGTAGAGATGTCATTTCTATATGTTTGAGCATCCACGTGGAAACCTCAGGGGGTCAGTAAAGAAGCTTGCATTAGGAATCAGGTAAAGCCAATAACACCTACTGTGTGCCAAACCTATGTAAGCAAGTTTGCAGCCCCTGCCCTGGAAGCCTCAAAGTCTGCTGGGGAAGTAACATTTATATATATAAATATATATATATACACACACACATAAATCCAACAATAAGGCTAAGAATATATATGGAAGGATTAATTCTGCTTTAATGAATAGAAACAGCTTCCTAAGAACCTATAGCCTCTACTTTCCTCTGCCCTCACCAGCTACCTTCCTTTCTCACCTCTTGGCTCCCATCTGTGCACATATACCCACCCAAACGTTGACCTTACTCCTGCCAAGATTCCTCACCTCTCAGAACTCCTAGTCTGACCCTGACCTTGACAGCTAGGAGTACCTTGGCCCTTAGTGATTCTCCAGTCCTCTCACTTTTAGCCTATTTCTGACCAGAAAATTCACCCATTCACTCCTTTGTTCTTGCCTAGACTTTTGAGTCCCCTGACTTCTGTCTGTTCCTGTCCACTGATATCCCACTCTCATGGGTCTTTGGCTCACCCCCAACTAGTGATCTGGTTAATGCCCAGGCCCCAAATGTTTCCTACTTTACCCTCCCTTTGGCCTGATGGAGTCCTACTCTGTGTCTTGTTGAGTGGAAGGTCAAGATTCTTGCCCCAGCATTCTTGCCCCAGTTAAGTGAGCTACATTATAATGATGGAAAAAAGGGAAAGTGGTAGATTTCCTCTTGCTATAATGTATTATCCTCATCTAGGTGAAATGACCCAACCAGTGCCTGTAAGGCTTAGGATCCATAAAAAGGTTTCTGTGGCTTTAAGAGACCAAATAAGGGGTCCTTATATCAGAGTGAGCCTCATCCCCTTCCTCGTTACGAAGTGAAGTAAGTCAGAAAGAGAAAAACAAATATCATATATTAACACATATCTGTGGAATCTGAAAAAATTTACAAAGCAGAAAGAGAGACACAGATGGACATGAGACAGACAGAGACAGAGGCACACGTATGGATACCAAGGGGGAAAGTGGGGGGGAAGTAAATTAGGAGATTGGGATTGACATATAAACACTATTGGTACTATGTATAAAAGAGGTAACTACTGTAGAGCACAGGGAACTCTACTCAATGCTCTGTGGTGACCTAAATGGGAAGAAAATCCAAAAAAGAGGGGATATATGTATACATATAGTTGATTCACTTTGCTGTACAGCAGAAACTAACACAACATTGTAAAGCAACTATACTCCCATAAAAATTAAAAAAAACAAAAAATGAACTGCAGAACTCCACAGAAGTTGGCAAGTATTATCACTACCTTCAAGAGCTCCAAACAGTGCTGTGGCTAAACCCTCTCATTGTCAGGAGGTACCCACATGCTGGGTTTATTACAATCTGCTTCCTTGTGTGTCTTGGGTCTGCAGGAAGAGGGAGCAGTGGAGAGCTAACAAAGTGGACAGCCCATGCCAGTTGCCTCTCTTCTCTTTCTCTTGATCTGTATGCCGGATGTGGAAATACTGCTCCTACTTTTCTGGCGAGGCTGAGGAAATATTGTGGGCCTCTTGGATGGAGGCAGCAGCTTACTTACCTTCATACCCCCATGTTTAGGCCAGAACCAGGCACATAGTAACAGCTTGATTAACGTTTGATGAACACATGGTGAGGACTCTGCTTTACTACACTTGGAATCTTCTAGTTCAATATTCCTTCAATTAACACTTCTTGGATTCAATTCAAACATCATTAACAGAGGTTAGGGGACCTTCCTGAAATGTTGGCTTAGGAGACTCACAATGTTTAACTGAATCAGTGATTCACCTTCTGCTTAAGCAGCATATAATCTTTGGCCCAAAACAAATTCATGTGGATCCAGTTTACTCTGGATCTTAAGGTTTCCTTTCTCCAGGTTGGTGTCACTCAGCTGTGACCCTCAGTCTGTTATTGAAAGGCTGGAGTCTCAGGTTCAATGAAGGTTGAGAGCAACCAGTTGAAGGCAATTGACTAAGAATTTTGCCTTTGGGGACTTCCCTGGTGGCGCAGTGGTTAAGAATCTGCCTGCCAATGCAGGGGACACAGTTTCGATCCCTGGTCTGGGAAGATCCCACATGCCACAGAGCAACTAAGCCCGTGCGCCACAACTGCTAAGCCTGCACTCTAGAGCCCGCGAGCCACAACTACTGAGCCCGCGCGCCTAGAGCCTGTGCTCCTCAACAAGAGAAGCTACCGCAATGAGAAGCCTACTCGCTGCAACTAGAAAAAGCCTGCGCTCAGCAACGAAGACCCAACGCAGCCAAAAATAAAATAAATAAAAAGAATTTTGCCTTTGGACAAATTTCAAACATTAATGTAGAAATTTATACTGTGTTTTCTTCTAACGTGGTCGGAATACTAGCAGAGAGATGCAAGTCTCTCCCACCCCACCCCTCACTGGGGTAATTCTGAAGCACTTAATTGTAATCTTAAATAACAATGATGACTTGGCTATGGCTTTTGGAAGCAGTGGCAGTGCCTGAGAATCACTTTCCCTGAGACTGAAACCCATGCAGTGTTGCTTGTGCATGTGGGGCTCACTGAAGGTTAGTGGAGCCAGCACCCAATCCAAGGGGAAAATCTGATATATTTCCCTCAGTATCCAAATCCATTCTCCCAGAGATCATGCCAGGATTCAGGGAGTTAATAAGGTGTTTCCTAAACCCCTTAATGATCTCCCAGTCACAGGGCTATTCCCTATACAGTTTGGTCTAAATTATCACATCTGCTTGGCAAGACTTGGCTGCTTCCTAGTGTAGACTGACTCCAGGTAAAACTGTAAAGATGTCTAAGTTTGTCTTTGTGACCCCCAGCTCAATTTTCTGCACTTTCCCCTACCCCCTCTGTGCCACCTCCCTCTGCCCAGCCACCCTTGAGGTACCCAGGCCCTCGGGCACAAATTCTCAAGAAAGGCTTCACAATTAATGTGACTAGATTTCCTATTCTATTTCCTATTCTAAAAAGTGTTCTCTGTGGAATGAAAGTCTTTATCCCTCCTAACTTGGGGTGGAGGGATGGGGATTGATGTAGCCCTTCCCCAATACCTTTCAAGTTCAACAAATGTATTCTAAGGGCTTTGCAAAGGCCGAATAGTGTAGGGCAGTGATTCTCAGCCTTCACTACCAATTAGGGTCACCTGGGAGGCTTTTGAAATATACCAATGTCTTGCCTGTACTCCAGTCCAGGTAATCAGACTCTCAGCAGGGGTTTTTTTGTTTGTTTGTTGGTTTGTTTGTTTCATATTCTTTTCCCTTATGGTTTATTACAGGATATTGAATATAGTTCCCTATGCCATACAGTAGGACCTTGTTGCTTATCTATTTTGTAGACAGTAGTTTGTTTTAGCTAATCTCAAACTCCTAATTTATCCCTCCCTCCCCCTTTCCCATTTGGAAACCATAAGTTTGTTTTCTATGTCCATAAGTCTGTTTCTGTTTCATAAATAAGTTCATTTGTGTCGTATTTTAGATTCCACGTATAAGTGATATCATGTGATATTTGTCTTTCTTTGTCTGACTTGGTTCACGTAGTATGATAATCGCTGGGTCCATCCATGTTGCTGCAAATGTCAGCCAGGGTTTAGAACCACCGGCATGGTGGGACACACTTAGGCTATGAAACTGACAGATGTAGGTTAGATGCCAACCCTGATACTTACAAGTGACATGATTTTGAAAGAATTACTTAACTTTGGTATGTCTCAGTGCCCTCATCTGTCAAATGAGGTAGTAATACCAATCTCACTGAGGTGTAGGGCAGTTAAATGACCAACAGGGCACCTGACCCATAATAGGGATGCTGGAACTTTGGTTTCTTTCCCCCACTCTGCCAGACCTTGAGAGAGGTACCAGAAATCACACAAACAAAGAACCAAGTACTATGACAATATCTAGCCCTACATAAACAAATACCTCCCTTTTGACAAAACAAAAACAAAAAAATTCCTCTAGCAGTTCCCACAACGTCTTCTCGAGAAGTGATTTCTTACTTTTGGAGGCACATTAGAATCACTCTCAGAATTTTTTTTTAATGCAGATGAATTTTGTCTCCATCCCAAAGATTCTGATTTAATTGATCTGGGATAGGACCTGGGCATCAGTATTTTTTAAAAGCTTCTAATGTGAGTCCAGGATTGAAAAGATACCTTTCTAGAATAAGGTCAGATATATTTTTGTGGAAAGAGCAATAAATAACTGGTCAAAAAATGGTTTTGCCTTCGAGCTCTACCACTTTCAGTATGACCCTGGACACATCACATAAATTCTCCAAAACTGATAATACTATCTGGCTTAAAGGAGAGTCATAAGGATCAAATAAGATAATAAAAGTGCTTTTTAAACCATAAAGCACTGAGCAATTTTAGCTTATCATTCTGAAGATGACAAAGTCTGTGGTTGGAAGCATTGTTGGTCTACAACCCTTCCCAAGATTGTCCAGTGCCTGGGGGTGGGATGCAGAATTTGGACATGGGAATACAAAGGAATATGGTGTTGACTATAACAAGATTTTGCCCACTTTCTCCAAATGAGAAAAGAGAAAGTTTTCCTCTAGGTCAAAAATCCATCAAACTTTAAGGCAAATTGAAACAGCAAATTTCTCACCATCCCAAACAACAATTTATCTGATATGTAAACAGTTGGTAGGACTTACTTTTGAAATAGTTTCTGCTTCCCGAACTTGTCTTCTTCCTGCTCCTACAATACTCCCCCCACTGACAGGTCTTCGAGGTAGATTGAAATAGTTCATTATTCTAATCACACAGGTCTTGGGTATTGAGTTTAACTTAGCTGTTTGTGCAGTAGGATGCTGGGATATTATCAGACCTTTAGCCCCTGGCACTGTAAATCAGTGTGAATGTCAGCCAAGGAAAGTGTTAGGATATGAGTTAGCTTTGTGTCCACAAATATCACTCATTATTTCTGTAATGAGAAAATATAAAAAATAACTGTTGCATTTAAACACTACTTTGTAGCAGGTCTTAAATATGAATTGGGGAAGCTTTACAAATGCTGCTCTGATTCCCTCTCCCTTCAATGTTCAGACACTCATGGGTGGCAGTGGCCATGTGCTGTTCCAACATTTCTTTAGACGGTGGTTCTCAACCTTGGTCCCGTCATTGGAGAGTTTGGTAGAAATCAGATTCTCAGGCCCCACTTCAGACTTAATGATTCAGAATCTGCACTTTAATCTGCATTTCCCACAGGTGATTCCTATGCACATTAAAGTCTGAGAAGCCCCATCTGACAAATCATCTCATCGAATCCTCCCAAATCAAAGCAGCCATTATTATGTCCCCATCTCAGGGATGAAGCAGCTGAGACTCAGATGGGAGCAATTACGTGACTAGATCAGGACCACACAGCTAATTATCGTCAGAGACCCATCCACGCTCTGCTGATTCCAAGAGAAGAGCACTACCCGCACCCCCCGAGACACTGGCCTTGCTGTAGAGGTTCTTGGGTTTCTTTTAACTGTCACCGAGGACACAGGGTCTGTAATTTATTCTACTTCCTCTTCTGCACCAAGCAGCTTCTCAAGGATTATTCATTTTTCTTTTTTTTATTCAAACAGAAAGTCACAAAAATTATAATCATCCTCATCAGTTCTCAAGGATTATTCTTAACAAATTAACTGCAAGAAGAAATAAAACAGAAAAGTTGTGAGAGACACACCATCCATCCAGAAAACAAAGGTGGAGGAAAGTAAGATTTCCACTGATAAGGACTTTGACAATAAAGCCAGAGAAAGGCTTCAATCTATGGATTTCTGGTAACCCTGGAAACCTGCACCTCTATGGAACAGGGATAAAAATCCTCAAAGGGCTGGGATGAAGATTAGTGACATAATTAGATAAAAGGCAGATGGAACCCTTTGAGAAGGAAATCAATACCCACACAGATGCAGAATACCAATGTAGAAAACAAGGCCCTGGCCCTGTTCCCCCACCCCCACCCCCATTGCTGAGGTGATGCCCAGCTGCAAAGCAATGGCCTGGCAGGGGTGGAGCTGAATATCTGGGGCTTTGACTGATGACATTGCCGCCTACCAACTTCTATGTTTGCCCTGCCTGATCCAAACCCCAAGTGCTCACAGTCCAGGCAGTTCCAGAGGATGAAGGAAATGCACTGGAATAGGTATGCGGAGACTAACTAGCTGTGTGACTTAGATAAGTCACTTAACGTCTCTGAATCTCAGTTCCCGCATCCATAAAATGGGGGTAACAAACCTGGCCTGCCCCCATCATGGACTTTTTGAGGATTAGCACAAACCTGGCCTACCCCCATCATGGACTTTTTAAGGATTAACTATGTTAATCCATATGAAAGTGCTTAGGAGCTCATGATTTTCTCATCGTGAAGCCTGATATGTATGGTGTTATAATTACTAGCTTCTTCCTGGTCATGCCGGCATAGGCACTTGAAATTCACACTATCTGGCTGAAAGTAGCCCAGTGCTATGCAGAAGCCATCAGCTTCCCAGCTGCTTGAATTGCGTGTCAAGCTGGGTGCCAGCAAATACTGGAGGGTATGATAAATACAGGTTGTTTAGAAGGGACTGGGAATAATCCAGAAAAGTCCCCCTAACAAAAAAGCTCCCCCACTGGCAAGCCACACTGCTTCATATTCCACTATTATGGCAGTATGTGCTTAGTCGAAGCATTGTCCTGGGAAAGCTTTGAAATGCAAATATTCGTAGAAAAGGTTAACATTGACTGGTTACCAGTCTCTCACACTTTTGTCTGAATTAGTCTATATACAGATTCCTCGGGTATTGCTGTTAAGCAAAGTCCCCAACCAAGGGAATTGAATGGAAATTTTGATAGTGGAGAAGAGAGAATTTTGGAGACTGAGACTCTAACTTGAGTGGCAAAGCTGGGTAGGGTGCTGCAGGAAGATGCAAGAGGGCACTGCGGTGGGGGGGGGGGGGCGGGACGGCGTGTTGCAGGAGAGGTAAAAGTCCCAGACTAGTGAGATGAACACTAAATAAAGGAATGGTAGAAAGTGCTGACTGTAGAGCACAGGGAACTCTGCTCAATATTATGTAACAACCTAAATGGGAAAAGAATTTGAAAAAGAATAAATACATGTATAACAGAATTAATTAATTAATTAATTAATTAATTTTAAAAAAAGAAAGAAAATGCTGAACCAAATTCACTTTCTACTTTTTCTCAAGGTCTAAAAGGACAAGAATTGGATTACTTTGCCTGATCTAACTATCTCTTTGCCTTTTCTTCTTTGTAGCAGAGTATACCTTGCTATTGCTCCAGGTAATGGGAAAACAAACCAAGCTAACTTAACAATATTGACTATTGCTTATTGGAAATCATTATTTATCCCAGACAAGTTGCTATCTGCAAGGCTCTCCTAACTTCACCAACTTGTTATCAAAAGTCCTTTAAAGTGAGTTGGAAGAGTTTTGTACAATATGTTACTCCGTTTAAGAAAAAAGCATCCAAGGGTCCTAAAAAGGATCTTCTAAGGCTGTAAACATGGGAAGTGTTCTAGAACCCATCACTGGTGTAGCAGCCTGCTGCCTCAGTTTCTCCAGGGTGATCAGGCTCTACTGAGCTGAAGACAAGATAATGTAAAGGCAACTCTGATCCAGTCAAACAAAATGGATAACTCACACCACTCTGATGGACCCTAATGAGTTCTGTTCCCCAACATTCATGAACCTTTAAACCATCCAGTTCATCCATGTCCCAGCCAGTCACAGGTCAGTGGATGAAAACCACACAGGGTGTCCACCCTTGAGCCCACCCTTGCTCTGAATCCCTGCATTCCTTCAGTTCTGGTAGATTCGAGCCTCACTGATCTTCCTTTCCAATTCAGCCTCCACTTTCATCCATTGTACTTGACTTCTGAATTTAGATCCCAAATTCATTCCTCAGAACCCTTGACTCATCGTAGTAGATTGATTTACTCATCACCAAATGTTCTGATCCTCCTCCCTGTGAGAGGATTATAAAAGCCTGCACTGCTGAACTCCAGATTAGCTATGGGCTCACTTGGCCAATGAAAAGTGGGCAGAAGTGACACTAAGAACATGGTTTCCCATCTTTCTTTCCCTCTGCCTCAATGACAGGAAATGTTCCCAGAAGAGGCTACTCCATCAGCTTGGTTTCAGTATGGAGATATGTAACAGAGTAGCAGCTGAGCCTTTGTGGGACATAGGAGTGAGAAATATACCCTTATTACCATAAACATTGAGATTTGGGAGTCTTATTTGTTACTGTAGCATAACTGATTCACACATCCTTGGATTCCTACCACTTCTAGCAACTTCAGACAGACAGACAGACAGACTGTTAAACTTAACTCCAGCCCCAACTTACCATGATGTTCAAAGTGGGAGGATAGACACACCAGCCAGGGAAAAGCCACATACTCAGGTATTCTACAACAACTCAACACCTGGATAGAAGTGTGTAATCTTCTGAGTCCCTTGATTTCATCTGTGTTTCTGGGTTTAAGGCTCTTAACAAAATCTCATACCAAAATCTAGCATCCTACATGATACCAGGGTCCCCTTTGGGTAAACTAAGCATTAGCATCTGAGAAGGCTGGGGTGGAATCTCATTACAGGGTCTCTTTCAGGCCTTGTAAGAGGAAATCATTCATCTGGCCTTGACCAGGCCATCTACTCATCCTGAAAATCACTAAACTCTATCCGATACCACAGAATTGAATTTCTAAAACCTCAGCAGTAATCGTTAGAGGTGTTACTTTCTAAGTTAAATTTTCTTCACATGTGGATTTTCCTTTCTTCTCTTTATCACATTCTTAACTATGGAAATAAGGTGGTAAGTTCAAAAAAGCTCTGCTCTGGGGTCTGACAAACGCAGGTCCTGATTATGCCACGTTCCCCCAGTGTACCCTGGGGAATATTCTTACCATCCCGGAGCTTCCCCTCCTTGTCTATACATCGGAGATAACTATGCAGAGATGGCACTGCTGAGAGGAGTGTCTCACATGAGTAAGTAGCCCTTCCCCAAATCACGGCTTACTCTCTGTTATTACATTTTCCAAGGCCTGGATTTCTTCCTTATTGATAACAGATATATTCCAGGGAGATCTATTTGGGGGAGGCATTTCCTTCATTAAGTTACTGCGATAAAATTGTGTATTTCTGTTTTTCCTCCTATTCTCCCCCCACTCCTCCAGGAGACTGTGGTACCTTGAGGGTGGAAGCCATGATAGAATCAAGTATCTAGCAAATGGCCCGGTGTGTGATAAATGTTCAGTGCAGGCTATTAAATAAAATAATGAATGAACGGATTCAAAATGGGGAGTCAGACAAAGACAAATATCATATGACATCACTTATATGTGGAATCTAAAAAAATGATACAAATGAACTTATTTGCACAACAGACACAGACTTCGAAAAAAAACTTATGGTTACCAAAGGGGAACGGTGCTGGGGAGGGATAAATTAGGAGTTTGGGATTAATATATACACACTACTATATATAAAAAAGATAACCAACAAGGACCTACTGTAAAGCACAGGAAACTCTACTCGATATCCTGTAATAACCTATATGGGACAAGAATCTGAAAAAGCATGGATATATGAATATGTATAACTGAATCACTTTGCTATACACCTGAAACTAACACATTTTAAATCAACTACACTCCAATATAAAATAAAAATTAAATTAAAAACAATTTTAAATGAGGAGTGTTACAAATAATTCACTACTATTTATTCTTTCCAGTTCCTTCCCCTTAGTTCCCCTTCTGTTCATACATCAATCCTAGGTTCACTTGTAGCAATCATCAAATAAAGGGAATGTGAGTATGACTGTGTGTATGTGTTACACCCTGAGCTCTTTGGAAGGAGAGTGTAGGTCAAAAACATACATATATTCAAAAATGAACTCTGTTGAAATAAAACGGGAGAGGAGAGCTCCTGCACCTTTGTGACTAGCTATTGTTCATCGTTCTTTAACTCTGCCATGCCCCAAGGGGTTCAACAATGAACAGAACGATTCTGCTGTGCTGGTTGATTTTTATTGTGTTCAGGGTGTACACAATTTATTAGCAGGAGTTACAGCCATCCAGTGATCTAAATTATACATGAAATCATAATAAAAAATTTAAAAGGTAACCAACATCCCTGCCTGCATTCAATTTTGTAGACTGTGAAAAATAACAAGCTTTTGGTTTTGTTCCTAAATGCATCCTGGATCTTTCCTTTACCTGGCCGCAGTGTCTGTCTGGTACTCAATCAACCCTTATTCAGCTGTGGTGGATCTCCTCCATGCTCTCTCCCAAAGCTTGGAATGGTTTCCAGAGGCTGCCAGGGGATCTGGGTCCATCAAGGTGGAGAAAGTCTTTATTACTATCAACCAAGCCCTCATTTGGAAGTGCTTTGGAAATATAGGGTAGTTTTCTCCCCCAACAGTACATTCAGAAAGTATAGTAAAGTGCTAGTGCTTTGCAAATTGTAACCACTTGCCTCGAAATCCCCAGGATGGGTGGGTTAAAATGCTGATTTCTGGGCCTTGCCCTAGATGGGTTGGATCCGAATTTCAGGAAGGAAGCACAAGAAACAGTATTTTTAATAAGCTCCTCAGGAAAAGTCTTCCACATATGAAACTGTGAGAATCACTAGTATGCCCATTAAGAGCATGGGTTCTAGAGTCAGATGGGATCTAGTCTGAATTCTTACTAGTTGTGTGACCTTAGGCAAGTTACTTCCCTAGACCTCAATACCCACACATGTGAAAAACTAGCCCACAGTGTGTTGGACAGATAAAATGAAATGAGATTATGCATGTAAAGACTGTTTCTCAAGCTCCATGTGCATAGAAATCACCTGGAGATCCTGGTAAAATGCAAATTCTGATTCAGTGGATGTGGGTTGGAGCCTGAGATTCTTCTAGCAAGATCCCTGGCAAAGTCAATTCTGTTGTTCCCCTGTCCACACTTAGCAAATTCTGAATAAGTGTTATCTATTCCATTATAAAAATCGGCTGGACCATACAACTCCACATTAAAAAAAAAATTCAATTAAAAAAATGGGCAGGGCTTCCCTGGTGGCACAGTGGTTGAGAGTCCGCCTGCCAATGCAGGGGACACGGGTTCGTGCCCCGGTCCGGGAAGATCCCACATGCCACGGAGCGGCTGGGCCCGTGAGCCATGGCCGCTGAGCCTGTGCGTCTGGAGCCTGTGCTCTGCAGTGGGAGAGGCCACAGCAGTGAGAGGCCCGTGTACCACAAAAAAAAAAAAAAAAAAAAAATGGGCAGAGGATCTGAATAGGAATTTTTCCAAAGAAGACATACAGATGACCAAGAGACACATGAAAAGATGCTCAACACTGCTAATTATTAGGGAAATGCAAATCAAATTCCCAATGAGATATCACTTCACACCTGTCAGAATGGCTATTATCAAAAAGACAACAAATAACGAGTGTTGAGTAGGGCGAGGAGAAAAGGGAGCTCTGGTGCACTGTTGGCAAGAATGGAAATTGGTGCAGGTACTATGGAAAACGGTATGGAGGTTCCTCAAAAAATTAAAAATAGAACTACCATATGATCCAACAATTCAACTCCTGGGTATTTACCCAAAGAGAACGAAAATACTAATTCAGAAAGATATATGTACCCCTATGGTCATTGCAGAATTATTTACAAGAGCCAAGATATGGAAGCAACCTAAGTGCCCATCAATAGACGTGTGGATAAAGAAGATGTGGTATATATATATACAATGGAATATTAACCATAAAAAGAATGAAATCTTGCCATTTGCAACAACATGGATGAGCTTAGAGAGTATTATACTAAGTAAAATAAGTCAGACAGAGAAAGACAAATACTGTATGATTTCATTTATATATGGAATCTAAAAAACAAGACAAATGAACAAACATAACAAAACAGAAACAGAGTCATAAATACAGAGAACAAACAGGTGGTTGCCAGAGGGGAGGGGTGAAGGGGAAGGAAAGAAATAGGTGAGGGGGATTAAGAGGTACAATTTTCCAGTTGCAAAATAAATGAGCCACGGGTATTAAATGTACAGTATGGGAAATATAGTCAATAACTGTATAATATCTTTGAATAGTGACAGATTGTAACTAGACTTACCATGGCAATCATTTTGAAATGTATACAAATACTGAATCACTATGCTGTGTAACAGGAGCTAACACATCATTGTAAGTCAATTATACTTCAAAAACAAACAGAAGATGGCAGAGTAGGAGGATGTGGGGTTCATGTCTCCTCACAGTTGAGGCACCTACTGGGAGCTAGAAGGGGTCCTCGGGTGCCTAGGGGGACGGGAGGAACCCCCACTGAACCAGGTAGGATGTGGGAGGGAAGAAGGGAGGGAAGAAGAGTGGAGGCAGGATGGGACCAGTGCCCCTTAGGGGAGGCTGGGGGAGGGAAGAGGTTCCCGGCCTTGGAGTGGCCAACTGGCAGCGGGCGGCAGGGGATCAGCGTGGACAGAGACCTTCAAGGGATGGGGATCAGAGGGAAACGTAGCCAGAGCCTCCCCCAACTGTTCAGGTCCCAGCGAGCCTGCTGGGGTCCTGGGCCTGAACCCTCCCACCCCCACTGGGCTTCTTCTGGCCTCGTGGGTCCCTGGGCCTGAGCTGCGCCCCCCAACCAGGCCCTCTTCCTGCCAAATGGGTCGCTGGGCCCAAGCCCTGGACATGCCAAAGCCACCCCGCGAGTCCTGGCAACATGAGTGCCTCCTCTGGCCAAGTGGATCCGTGCAGCTGAGCACTGGCCCACTCCAAGGCCTCTTCCTGCTGCACTGGCCCCTTCAGGCACTGGCGTGGGCCCCAGCTGGCCTGCATGGACATGTGTGCTCCGGACCAGCTCCAGGAACAGACGCTGGTGAGAGAACACACACAAGGGTGGAGCTGGCACAGTGGGGCTAGAGACCTACCTAGAGACCTCGGAGACCTACTGGGGAGGCAGGTGTCTGCTCTAGCTCACTGTGAGGGCAAGGACACTGATACAGGAGCACCAGGGAACTTCTTCTAATTTTAATTTTTTTTATTGTTTTTATTTTCTTTATTTTACTTTATAGTTTTGTTTTTTGCTGTTGTGGTTTGTTTTGTTTTCTTGTTGCTGATTCATTTTTATTGTTATTTTTTCTAGGATATTTAAATTTTTTTTAATTAATTTAATTTTATTTATTTATTATTATTTTTTTATTTTACTTTCCTGTTTCATTTTCATTTTTTTAAACATCTTTATTGGAGTACAATTGCTTTACAATGGTGTGTTAGTTTCTGCTGTATAACAAAGTGAATCAGCTATACATATACATATATCCCCATATCTCCTCCCTCTTGCATCTCCCTCCCACCCTCCCTATCCCACCCCTCTAGGTGGACACAAAGCACTGAGCTGATCTCCCTGTGCTATGTAGCTGCTTCTCACTAGCTATCTATTTTACATTTGGTAGTGTATATATGTCCATGGTGCTCTCTCACTTCGCCCCAACTTACCCTTCCCCCTCCCCGTCTCCTCAAGTCCATTCTCTACATCTGTATCATTATTCCTGTCCTGCCCCTAAGCTCATCAGAACCAATTTTTGTTTTTAGATTCCATATATATGTGTTAGCATATGGTATTTGTTTTTCTCTTTCTGACTTAATTCATTCTGTATGACAGTCTCTAGGTCCATCCACTTCACTACAAATAACTCAATTTCATTTCTTTTTATGGCTGAGTAATATTACATTGTATATATGTGCCACATCTTCTTTATCCATTCATCTGTAGATGGACACTTAGGTTGTTTCCATGTCCTGGCTATTGTAAATAGAGCTGCAGTGAACATTGTGGTAAATGACTCTTCTTGAATTATGGTTTTCTCAGGGTATATGCCCCATAGTGGGATTGCTGGGTCATATGGTAGTTCTACTTTCAGTTTTCTAAGGAACCTCCATACTGTTCTCCAGAGTGTCTGTATCAATTTACATTCCCATCAACAGTGCAAGAGGGTTCCCTTTTCTCCACACCCTCTCCAGCATTTACTGTTTCTAGATTTTTTGAGGGTGGCAATTCTGACTGGTGTGAAGTGATACCTCATTGTAGTTTTGATTGGCATTTCTCTAAAGCTCAGTGAGGTTGAGCATCTTTTCATGTGTTTGTTGGTAATCTCTATATCTTCTTTAGAGAAATGTCTATTTACGTCTTCTGCCCATTTTTGGATTGGGTTGCTTGTTTTTTCGATTGTTTGTTTTTTAATACTGAGCTGCATGAGCTGTTTATATATTTTGGAGATTAACACTTTATCCACTGATTCATTTGCAAATATTTTCTCCCATTCTGAGGGCTGTCTTTTCATCTTGTTTATACTTTCCTTTGCTGTGCAAAAGCTTTTAAGTTTCATTAGGTCTCATTTGTTTAGTTTTGTTTTTATTTCCATTTCTCTAGGAGGTGGGTCAAAAAGGATCTTGCTGAGATTTATGTCATAGAGTGTTCTGCCTATGTTTTCCTCTAAGAGTTTTATACTGTCTGGCCTTACATTTAGGTCTTTAATCCATTCTCAGTTTATTTTTTGTGTATGGTGTTAGGGAGTGTTCTAATTTCATTCTTTTACATGTAGCTCTGCAGTTTTCCCAGCACCACTTATTGAAGAGGATGTCTTTTCTCCATTGTATACTCTTGCCTCCTTTATCAAAGATAAGGTGACCATATGTGCGTGGGTTTATCTCTGGGCTTTCTATCCTGTTCCATTGATCTATATTTCTGTTTTTGTGCCTGTACCATACTGTCTTGATCACTGTAGCTTTATAGTATAGTCTGAAGACCAGGAGCCTGATTCCTCCAGCTCCGTTTTCCTTTCTCAATATTCTTTTGGCTATTCTGGGTCTTTTGTGTTTCCATACAAATTGTGAAATTTTTTGTTCTAGTTCTGCAAAAAAATGCCAATGGTAGTTTGATAGGGATTGCATTGAATCTGTAGATTGCTTTGGGCAGTATAGTCATTTTCACAGTGTTGATTCTTCTAATCCAAGAACATGGTATATCCCTCCATCTGTTTGTATCCTCTTTAATTTCTTTCATAAGTGTCTTATAGTTTTCTGCATATAGTATTTTGTCTCCTTAGGTAGGTTTATTTCTAGTTATTTTATTCTTTTTGTTGCAGCAGTACATGGGAGTGTTTCATTAATTTCCCTTTCAGGCTTTTCATCATTAGTGTATAGGAATGCAAGAGATTTCTGTGCATTAATTTTGTATCCTGCTACTTTACCAAATTCATTGATTAGCTCTAGTAGCTTTCTGGTAGCATCTTTAGGATTCTCTATGTATAGTATCATGCTATCTGCACACAGTGACAGTTTTACTTCTTCTTTTCCGATTTGGATTCCTTTTGTTTCTTTTTTTTCTCTGATTGCTCTGGCTAAAAGTTCCAAAACTATGTTGAATAGTAGTGGTGAGAGTAGACAACCTTGTCTTGTTCCTGATCTTAGTGCAAATGTTTTCAGTGTTTCACCATTGGGAATGATGTTGGCTGTGAGTTTGTCATATATGGCCTTTATTATGTTGAGGAAAGTTCCCTCTATGCCTACTTTCTGAAGAGTTTTTATCATAAATGGGTGTTGAGTTTGTTGAAAGCTTTTTCTGCATCTATTGAGATGATCATATGGTTTTTTTCCTTCAATTGTTAATATGGTTTATCACACTGATTGAGTTGCATACATTGCAGAATCCTTGCAGTCCTGGGATAAAACCCACCTGATCATGGTGTATGATCCTTTTAATGTGCTGTTGGATTCTGTTTGCTAGTATTCTGTTGAGGATTTTTGCATCTATGTTCATCAGTGATATTGGCCTGTAGTTTTCTTTCTTTGTGACATCTTTGTCTGGTTTTGGTATCAGGGTGATGGTGGCCTCGTAGAATGAGTTTGGGAGTGTTCCTCCCTCTGCTATATTTTGGAAGAGTTTGAGAAGGATGGGTGTTAGCTCTTCTCTAAATGTTTGATAGAATTTGCCTGTGAAGCCATCTGCTCCTGGGCTTTTTTTTTATTGGAAGATTTTAACAACAGTTTCAATTTCAGTGCTTGTGATTGGTCTGTTTATATTTTCTATTTCTTCCTATTTCAGTCTCCGAATGTTGTGCTTTTCTAAGAATTTGTCAATTTCTTCCAGGTTGTCCATTTTACTGGCATATAGTTGCTTGTAGTAATCTCTCATTATCCTTTGTATTTCTGCAGTGTCAGTTGTTACTTCTCTTTTTTCTATTGATTTGAGTCTTCTTCCTTTTTTTCTTGAATGAGTCTGTCTAATGGCTTATCAATTTTGTTTATCTTCTCAAAGAACCAGCTTTTAGTTTTATTGATCTTTGCTATCATTTCCTTCATTTCTTTTTCATTTATTTCTGATCTGATCTTTATGATTTCTTTCCTTCTGCTAACTTTGGGGTTATTTTGTTCTTCTTTCTCTAATTGCTTTAGTTGTAAGGTTAGGTTGTTTATTTGAGGTGTTTCTTGTTTCTTGAGGCAAGATTGTACTGCTATAAACTTCCCTCTTAGAACTGCTTTCACTGCATCCCATAGGTTTGGGGTCATCGTGTTTTCATTGTCATTTGTTTCTAGGTATTTTTTGATTTCCTCTTTGATTTCTTCAGTGATCTCTTGGTTATTTAGTAGTGTACTCTTTAGCCTCCATGTGTTTGTAGTTTTTATATTTTTTGCCCTGTAATTGATATCTAGTCTCAGAGTGTTGTGGTGAGAAAAGATACTTGATACGATTTCAACTTTCTTAAATTTACCAAGGCTTGATATGTGACCCAGGATATGGTCTATCCTGGAGAATATTCCATGAGCACTTGAGAAGAAAGTGTATTCTGCTGTTTTTGGATGGAATGTCTTATAAATATCAATTAAGTCCATCTTGTTTAATGTGCCATTTAAAGCCTGTGTTTCCTTATTTATTTTCATTTTAGATGATCTGTCCATTGGTGAAAGTGGGATGTTAAAGTCCCCTACTATTATTTTGTTAATGTCGACTTCCCCTTTTATGGCTGTTAGCATTTGCCTTATGTATTAAGATGCTCCTATGTTGGGTGCATAAATATTTACAATTGTTATATCTTCTTCTTGGATCGATCCCTTGATCATTATGTAGTGTCTTTCTTTGTCTTTTGTAATAGTGTTTATTTTAAAGTCTATTTTGTCTGATATGAGAATTGCTATGGCAGCTTTCTTTTGATTTCCATTTACATGGAATATCTTTTACGTCCCCTCGCTTTCAGTCTGTATGTGTTCCTAGATCTGAAGTGGGTCTCTTTTAGACAGCACATGTAAAGGTCTGTTTTTGTGTCCATTCAGCCAGTCTATGTCTTTTGGTTGGAGCATTTAATCCATTTACATTTAAGGTAATTATCTATATGTATGTTCCTATTACCATTTTCTTAATTGTTTTGGGCTTGTTTTTGTAGGTCTTTTCCTTCTCTTGTGTTTCCTGCCTAGAAAAGTTCCTTAGCATTTGTTGTAAAGCTGGTTTGGTGGTGTTGAATTCTCTTAACTTTTGCTTATCTGTAAAGTTTTTAATTTCTCCATCGAATCTGAATGAGATCCTTGCTGGTAGAGTAATCTTGGTTGTAGACTTTTCCCTTTCATCACTTTAAATATGTCCTGCCACTCCCTTCTGGCTTGCAGAGTTTCTGCTGAAAAATCAGGTGTTAACCTTATGGGGATTCCCGTGTATGTTATTTGTTGCTTTTCCCTTGCTGCTTTTAATATTTTATCTTTGTATTTAATTTTTGATGGTTTGATTAATATGCGTCTTGGCATGTTTCTCTTTGGGTTTATCCTGTATGATACTCTCTGTGCTTCCCGGACTTGATTGATTACTTCCTTTCCCATATTAGGGAAGATTCTGACTATAATATCTTCAAATATTTTCTTAGACCCTTTCTTTTTCTCTTCTTTTTCTGGGACCCCTATAAGTCGAATGCTGATGCATTTAATGTTGTCCCAGAGGTCTCTGAGACTGTCCTCCATTCTTTTCATTCTTTTTTCTTTATTCTGCTCCCTGGCAGTTATTTCCCCCATTTTATCTTCCATCTCACTTATCCGTTCTTCTGCTGTAGTTATTCTGTTATTGATTCCTTCTAGAGTATTTGCAATTTCAGTAATTGTGCTGTTCATCACTCTTTGTTTGCTCTTTAGTTCTTCTAGATCCTTGTAAAATGTTTCTTGTATTTTCTCCATTCTGTTTCTGAGATTTTGGATCATCTTTACTATCATTACTCTAATTCTTTTTCAGGTAGGTTGCCTATTTCATCTTCGTTTATTTGGTTTTGTAGGTTTTTACCTTGCTCCTTTGTCTGTAACATCATTTTTGGTGTTTTCTTTTTTTTTCTTTTTGATGGGTGGTGTTGTATTCCTGTCTTACTGGTTGCTTGGCCTGAGATGTCCAGCACTGGAGTTTGCAGGCAGTTGGATAGTGCTGGGTCTTGGTGCTGAGATGAGGACCTCTGGGAGGCCTCACTCCAATTGATATTCCCTGGGGTCTGAGCTTCTCTGTTAGTCCAGCAGTTTGGACTCTGGTCTCCCAGCACAGGAGCTTGGGCCCGACCTTTGGCCTGGGAACCAAGATCCCTCAAGCTTCATGGTGTGGTAAAAAAAAGAAAAAACAAAAGGAAGAAAGAAAGAAAAAAAGGAGCAGTACAATGTCAAAGAATAAAAAACAAAATAAAATTAGAAAGATAAAAAATATATTAGGAAAAATAAAACTGTAATTGAAATAACTGCAACAAGGTAAAATAAAGCCACAACAGAAAAAAAAAAAAAAAAAAAGGTTAGGGGTGGGGAACAAGCCAAAAGGAGAGATCACTAACAAAGTATAAAGAATAAAATAAAATTAGAAAAATAAAAGAATTCTTAGGAAAAATAAAAATATAAAAGTATCAACAACAATGAATCAACAAGGTAAAACAGAACCCCAATCCAAAAGAGGAAAAAGGAAAAAAAAGGCTTGGCTATGGGGGCGGCGTTTAGGTGGGGGGTGGGTGGAACTTAGGCAGGGGCAGGTTTAGGGTGGGGTGTGACCTAGGCAGGTTGGGTGGTGACGTTTGAGCATGGGGCGGGGCCTAGGCTCAGAACCTATAGGGCCAGAAAAGACCTTGGGGGTGGGGCCTCTGCTCAGGACCTGCACAGAGGGGGAGAGGCAGCATGTGGAAAAGAGGGCCTCTGGAGTGTGGAGTTCCTGAGTTTGGAGGTAGGTCCCTGAGTGAGGGTGTGTGTGTGTGGCTTAGGCCCAGCTCCTTGGAGGGGGTCTCCAAGTGTAGAGGTAGGGCCCTGGGTGGGAGTATAGGGCTGGGGCTTGGGCTCTGCACAGCAGGAGGGAGGCTCGGAGGGCCGAGGTTTAGGCCTGGGAGCCCAACAAGCTTCCTGGTGCCTAAGTGGACAGGGAAAGCACTGGCCCCGTTCCTTTCCATTACTTTGCACCCCTCCCCCACTGTCTCCCCCAGGGTCTCCCCTGTTGCTGCTGGACCCCTAAACATGGGTAGGTCTCACTGGGTGTAGGAACTCCTTCCCTCCCCCAGCCACCCCTCTTGGGTGCCAGTCCCAGGGGTCCAGCCTTTACTTTTGTTCCCCCTTCCCTCCCTCCCACTCCCTCATGACCCACGCAGCTGGAGGGGGCCTTTGTGGGCAGAGGATCAGGCCCTGGATCTCAACTCCTGGGAGTCCAAGTGGGCAGGGGAAACCTGGCCACACTGCCTTTTGATCCTCTGCCCTCCCAATGGTTCCCAAATTTCCCCCTTCAGGCGTGGGATCCCCCTGCCTCCCCCATCTGACCCTGAGGGGCTCCAGTCCCGTCCTGCCTCCACTTCTCCTCCCCCTTCACTCCCCCAACACCCCATGTCCTACCTGGTCACTGGGGGTTCCTCCCATCCACTTAGGTGTCCGTGGTCCCCCAGTGGTGTCTGGTAGGTGCCCTAGTTGTGAGGAGACACGAATTCCACATCCTCCTAGTACGTCATCTTGACTTCACCCCCTAACTTTATTTTTTATTCTTTGTTATTGTTCTGCTCTTATCTGTTTGTTTTTGCTTTTTGTTTTCTGTTTTTTTTCTGCACAGTGTGGCTTGTGGGGTTTTGGTTCCTGGGCCCAGGGTCAGGCTTGAGTTCCTGTGGTGGGAGTGCTGAGTCCAAGCTGCTGGACTAACAGAGAACTTCAGGCCCCAGGGAATATAATCAGTGTGCAGTCTCCCAGAAGTCCTCATCTCAGCACCAAGACTGGGTTCCACCCAACTACCAACAAACTCCACTGCTGGACACCTCAGCCCAAACAACCAGCAAGACAGGAACACAGCTGTACCCATCAAAAAAAGTGAGACAACAAAAAAATACCTTACAGACAAAGGAGCAAGGTAAAAATTTACAAGACCAAATAAATGAAGAAGAAATAGGCAACCTACCTGAAAAAGAATTCAGAGTAATGATAGTAAATGATCCAGATAGTAAATGATAGTAATGATCAAGAATATCAGAAATAGAATGGAGGCAGGGATCAAGACAGTACAAGAAATTTAACAAGGACCTAGAAGAACTAAAGAACAGAGATCAATGAAACTAAATGCTGGTTCACTGAGACAATAAACAAAATTGGTAACAGTTTATCCAAACTCATCAAGAAGAAAAGGGAGAGAACTCAGATCAATAAAATTAGACATGAAAAAGGAGAAATTACAACTGACACCACAGAAATACAAAGGATCATAAGAGACTACTACAAGCAATGATATGCCAATAAAATGGACAACCAGGAAGAAATGGACAAATTCTTAGAAAGGTACCACCTTGCAAGACTGAACCAGGAAGAAATAGAAAATATACATAGACCAATCACAAATAATGATATTGAAACTACAACTAAAAACCTTTCAACAAACAAAAGTTCAGGACCAGATGGCTTCAGAGGCGAATTCTATCAAACATTTCGAGAAGAGTTACCACCTATCCTTCTCAAACTCTTCCAAAAACTTGCAGAGAAAGGAACACTCCCAAGCTCATTCTGCAAGGCCACCATCACCCTGATACCAAAACCAGACAAAGATATCACAAAAAAAGAAAATTACAGACCAATATCACTGATGAACATAGAAGCAAAAATCCTCAACAAAATACTAGCAAACAGAATCCATCAACACATTAAAACAGTGGTCCCCAACCTTTTTGGCACCAAGTACTGGTTTCATGGAAGACAATTTTTCCACGGATGGAGTTGGGGAGGATGGTTCAGGTGGTAATGAGAGTGATGGGGAGCGATGGGAAGCGGCAGATGAAGCTTCGCTCGCTTGCCTGCCGCTCACCTCCTGCTGTGCAGCCTGGTTCTTAACAGGCTGCAGATTGGTATCAGTCCCTGGCCCAGGGGTTGGTGATCCCTTCATTAAAAGGATGAGACACCATGATCAGGTGGGATTTATCCCAGGAATGCAAGGATTATTCAATGTATGCAAATCAATCAATGTGATACACCGTATTAACAAACGGAAGGATAAAAACCATATGATCATCTCAGTAGATGCAGAAAAAGCTTTTGACAAAATTCAACACCCATTTATGATAAAAACTCTTCAGAAAGTGGGCATAGAGGGAGCCTACCTCAACATAATAAAGGCCATATATGACAAACCCACAGCCAACATCATTCAAAATAGTGAAAAACTGAAAGTATTTCCTCTGAGATCAGGAAAAAGACAAGGATATCCACTCCTGCCACTATTATTCAACATAGTTTTGGAAGTCCTAGCCATGGCAATCAGTGAAGAAAAAGAAATAAAAGGAATCTAACTCAGAAGAGAAGAAGTAAAACTGTCACTGTTTGCCGATGACATGATACCATACATAGAAAATCCAAAAGATGCCACCAGAAAACTACTAGAGCTAATCAATGAATGTGGTAAAGTTACAGGATACACAATTAATGCACAGAACTCTCTTGCATTCCTATACACTAACAATGAAAGATAAAAAAGAGAAATTAAGGAAACAATCCCATTTACCATTGCAATGAAAAGAATAAAATACCTAGGAATAAACCTACCTGAGGAGGTAAAAGACATGTACTCAGAAAACTATAAGACACTGATGAAAGAAGTCAAAGATGACACAAACAGTTGGAGAGATATACCATATTTTTGGATTTTCACAATATTGTGAAAATGACTGTACTGCCCAAAGCAATCTACAGATTCAATGCAATCCCTATCAAATTACCAGTGGCATTTTCCACAGAATTAGAACAAAAATTTTACAATTTGTATGGAAACACAAAAGACCCGAATAGCCAAAGCAATCTTGAGAAAGAAAAATGGAGCTGGAGGAATCAGGCTCCCTGACTTCACACTATACTACAAAGCTACAGTAACCAAGACAGTGTGGTACTCACACAAAATCAGAAATATAGATCAATGGAACTGGATAGAAAGCCCAGAGATAAACCCACGCACCTATGGTCAACTAATCTATAACAAAGGAGGCGAGAGTATACAATGGATACAAGACAGCTTCTTCAGTAAGTGGTGCTGAGAAAACTGGACAGCTACATGTAAAAGAATGAAATTAGAACACTCCTTAACACCATACACAAAAAATAAACTGAGAATGGATTAAAGACCTAAATGTAAGACCGGACACTATAAAACTCTTAGAGGAAAACATAGGAGGAACACTCTTTGACATAAATAACAGCAAGATCATTTTTAATCCACCTCCTAGAGTAATGAAAATTAAAATAAAAATAAACAAATGGGACCTAATGAAACTTAAAACTTTTGCACAGCAAAGAAAACCATAAATAAGACAAAAAGATAACCCTCAGAATGGGAGAAAATATTTGCAAATGAAGCAACTGACAAGGGATTAATCTCCAAAATATGCAAACAGCTCATGAAGCTCAATATCAAAAGAACAAACAACCCAATAAAAAATGGCAGAAGACCTATATAGACATTTCTCCAAAGAACATATACAGGTGGCCAACAAACACATGAAAAGATGCTCAACATCACTAATTATTAGAGAAATGCAGACCAAAAGTACAATGAGGTATCACCTCACACTGGCCAGAATGGCCATCATCAAAAAATCTACAAACAATAAATGCTGGAGAGCATGTGGAGAAAAGGGAACCTTCTTGCACTGTTGGTGGAAATGTAAAAATGATAGAGCTACTATGGAGAACAATATGAAGTTTCCTTAAAAAACTAAAAGTAGGGGCTTCCCTGGTGGCGCAGTGGTTGAGAATCTGACTGCTAATGCAGGGGACACGGGTTCGAGCCCTGGTCTGGGAGGATCCCACATGCCACGGAGCAGCTGGGCCCATGAGCCACAACTACTGAGCCTGCGTGTCCTGAGCCTATGCTCCGCAACAAGAGAGGCCACGATAGTGAGAGGCCCGCGCACCGCGATGAAGAGTGGCCCCTGCTTGCTGCAACTACAGAAAGCCCTTGCACAGAAACGAAAACCCAACACAGCAAAAATAAATAAATTAATTAATAAACTCCTACCCCCAACATCTTAAAAAAAAAAAAAAAAACTAAAAGTAGAACTACCATATTACCCAGCAATCCCACTAGTGGGCATATACCCTGAGAAAACCATAATTCAAAAAGAGACATGTACCACAATGCTCATTGCAGCACTATTTACAGTAGCCAGGACTTGGAAACAACCTAAGTGTCCTTCGACAGATGAATGGATTATGAAAATGTGGCACATATATACAATGGAATATTACTCAACCATAAAAAGAAATGAAATTGAGTTATTTGTAGTGAGGTGGATGGACCTAGAGTGTGTCATACAGAGTGAAGTAAGTCAGAAAGAGAAAAACAAATACCATATGCTAACATATCTAAAAAAAAAAAGGTCTAAAGAACCTAGGGGCAGGAAAGGAATAAAGATGCAGACGTAGAGAATAGACTTGAGGACACGGGGAGGGGGAAGGGTAAGCTGGGATGAAATGAGAGAGTGGTATGACATATATACACTACCAAATATAAAATAGATAGCTAGTGGAAAGCAGCAGCATAGCACAGGGAGATCAGCTCGGTGTTTTGTGACCACTTAGAGGGGAGGGATAGGGAAGATGGGAGGGAGATGCAAGATGGAGGAGATATGGGGATATATGTATATGTATAGCTGATTCACTTTGTTATAAAACAGAAACTAACACACCATTGTCAAGCAATTATACTCCAGTAAAGATGTTAAAAATAAAGACGGTGTGGTACATATATACAATGGAATAATACTCAGCCATAAAAAAAGAACAAAATTGTGTCCTTTGTTAAGACATGGATGGACTTAGAGTCTGTCATACAGAGTGAAGTAAGTCAGAAAGAGAAAAACAAATATCATATATTAACACATGTATGTGGAATCTAGAAAAATGGTAAAAATGAACCTATTTGCAGGGCAGAAATAGAGACACAGAGGTAGGGAATGGATGTGTGGGCACAGGTATGGGGGTGAATTGGGAGTTTGGGATTGATGTATGTGCACTGCCATGTTTAAAACAGATAACTAGTGGGAACCTGCTGTATAGTACAGGGAGCTCAGTTCAGTAGTCTGTGGTGACCTAGATGGATGGGGGTGGGTGGGAGGGAGGTCCAAGAGGGAGGAGATATATGTATACATATAGCTGATTCACTTCATTTTACAGCAGAAACTAAGATAACATTGTAAAGCAACTATACCCCAATAAGAAAACAAACAAACTCATAGAAAAATAGATCAGATTTGTGGTTACCAGAGCTGGAGTGCAGGGGGAGGAGAAATTGGATGGAGGCAGTCAAAAGGTACAAATTTCCGGGCTTCCCTGGTGGCGCAGTGGTTGAGAGTCCGCCTGCCGATGCAGGGGACACGGGTTCGTGCCCCGGTCTGGGAAGATCCCACATGCCACGGAGCAGCTGGGCCCGTGAGCCATGGCTGTTGAGCCTGTGCGTCTGGAGCCTGTGCTCCGCAGCGGGAGAGGCCACAACAGTGAGAGGCCCATGTAACGCAAAAAAAAAAAAAAAAAAAAAAAAAAAAAAAGGTACAAATTTCCAGTTATAATATAAATAAGTACTAGAGATATAATGTACAATGTGATAAACATAATTAACACTGCTGTATGTTATATATGAAAGTTGTCAAGAGAACAAATCCTAAGGGTTCTCCTTACAAGGGAGAATATATATTTTCTTCTATTTCTTTAATTTTGTATCTATATGAGGTGATGAATATTCACTAAATTTATTGTGATAATTATTTCATGATGTATGTAAGTCAAATCATTATGCTGTATACCTTATACAGTGCTTTAACTCACACAGTGCTGTATGTCAATTACATCTCAATAAAAAAATCTGACTTGACAATGATGGAAAGATAGAGAGAGTAATCGTTTTTTAAAATCCCAATAATTCATTATAATCACGTATGGTGCTTCAAAAAATGTAGATGGACTGAGCTCCTGTGTCCGAAGATTCTGACTTTAGTATCTTTATAGTGAAGCCCAGGAATTTATGTTTTTAAAGTTCCACAAGTGAGGTAGGATTGAGAGCCATTGGATATAAAGTAATTAGTATCTTGGATGAAATTTATTTTGTAGCCACTAAGAAATGTCAAAATGGCCCCCTAGTACAAAACTCTTACTTACCATTGTTAGTGAATGAATGTTTGTGTCTCCCCAATATTCATATGTTGAAATCCTAATCCCCAAGTTATTTGGAAGTGGAACATTTGGGAGGTGATTGGGTCATGAGGGTGGAGCCCTCATGAATGGGATTAGTGCCCTTATAAGAAGAGGCCCCAAAGATCTCCTTTGCCCTTTTCACAATGTGAGGACACAGCAGAAAGACAGCCATTTGTGAAGCAGAAGAGGGGCCTCACTGGATACCAAATCTGCTGGCACCTTGATCTTGGACTTCCCAGCCTCCAGAACTGTGAGAAGTAAATGTCTATTGTTTATAAGCCTCCTAGTCTATGGTATTTTGTTATAGCATCCTGAACGGACTAAAGTGTACTGCCTAAGTCATGGTCATCAAAAAAGGAAAGGAGAGCGTGAGAGAAAACTCTGGTCTTAGTCCCTAGACTGCTCTAACCATTCATTATGGGGCCAGCCTCAACTGCTGTTCTGTATCTTACTGCACAAAGGAAGAAGGGTTTCAAGAGGCAAACACCATGGGGGACCCAACTCCATCACTTACTAGCTGTGGGATCTCAGGCATGGTACTGTAACTCCCTGCTTCTCAAAAGCCTCATCTATAAAATGGGGATAACATCTAGCCCACTTACCTTATAAGTTTGTTATGAGAGTCAGATGAACACTATAAAACCTTGATACTCAAAGTGTGGTCCATGGACCAGCAGTATCAGCACCACCTGAGAGCTTGCTTGAAATGTAGAATCTCAGAGCCGCTGAATAAGAATCTGCCTTTTAACGACACCCCCGCTCCCGCCACCATCCACTCTGTGATTCCTATGCAAAGTTTGCAAAACACTGCTTTATGGCACTAAAAAAAATTGTAGGGAAGTGTTATAAGGGTGAAATAACCCTTGTCATTTAGGATCCTACAGTCTCACTGGAAAGGAATAAGACTTGTATTGTACATGAGCAATTAGATATGGGGACAAAGCCAACAAAATCAGGTGCTAAGTAGTGTTCACACTTTTCCATTAAAAAACACAACAGCGGCAGCAGCAGCAGCAACATTATTTGACATTCTTTCTGGCTCTGTTTGTAATAATCAGTGCTCTCCAAAGGTTTTCACAATCAAAAAATAAATAACAATGTTTACAACAGGATGGGGTTGTTCAAGACCAGAGTCCAATGTTATGGGCACTGCTTCTGAAACTTAAATGAGCAGACCATCACCTGGGCATCTTGTGAAAATGCAGATTCTGAGATGAGGACTAAAATTCTGCATTTCTGACAAGCTCCCAAAAGATGCTGCTTGTCTATGAACAGTTATTTGAGGCATAAGAGTTGGGGATTCAGGGCCCCCCCCACCAGGCCCTCTACCAGCAGCCCAGAGGGCCAGGGAGGAATAAATATCTTAGGACATCTCAACACATCTGTGGCACAATGGATGGGAAGTGCTATCCTCACGCATATTAATTTGAGTGAATTCATCATATATATTGGGAACAGACAGTGTTGTTTCTGAACCTGGGGACGTCTTCAGTGCCTGATGCACATGGTGTCAGGGTGGATGGGAAGACATCTGCCTCCGTGCATAAATATACCACTTTGTGGTGAGGTATATGTCAGCCAATAGCGCTGACAAGGGAAGGGAAATAGCTGGTGATTATATTGTTCTGAAAGCAGGGAAACCTGTCAAGGTAAACCTCTCTGATTCTCTGGAACTCTGTAGTTCTGTTCCTTTGTGTGTCTCTCCCTGGAGCAGAACAATGTGAGCACACAGTTTCCAGGAGCTACACAATGTCCTGTCTCTGGCACCTGCTCTATGAATAGGTGTTTAGCAGCTGTAGTCAGCTCACCCTTCCGTGAACTTCCCAGAGAATTGGGTTCATGGTATTTTGCCTTGGTATATAACATTCCTACACCACCACCCCCAGATTCCTGGGACTATACATTTGATGGGTTAGGTAGTACTATACCACTTCTTTCTACCTGGACCCATAATATAATACATTAGCAGGAAAGTTATCCACAAGAAAAGAATATGCTTAGTAAACATTTCCAAGAAAGCCTGAGCAAGCTCAATATTCAAGTATTCATTCAGATAACTATATTCTTATTGGAGAAATAAACAATCACCAGGGGAAAATGAATAAATTTGACTGCATAATATATTGTTAACTTCTTTTAGGCAAAAACTCCAAAAACAAGGTTGAAAGACAGATGAAAAACTGCAAAAAAAATATTGGCAATTTAAACAAAGATTTAATACACAAAGAACAAATCAATAAGGGAAATAACCGTAATAGAGAAGTAGACAAAGAACACAATCTAGGAATTTGCACAAATAATGCATGTACAAACGGTCAATAAATCTATACATAAAAACATGCAAATAATCCCAAAATGCAAATGAAAAGAAAATTTTTTGCCTGTAAGATTACTAAAGATGAAAAGTATTGACAAAACCCTTTTTGGTGAGCATTGAGTCAATGGCACTGTCATGTACTCTGCTGACAGGAATATAAATTGGTCAAATATGTCTTTAAAATTCATAACCTGGGAGTCAATAATCCCACTCCTAGAAATCTACCTGAAGGAAATCGTTGCACTAGAAGATGCATATTCATTCGTTCAACAGATATGTATTGAGCCCTTATAGGTGTCAGGCATTAGATGAGGAGTTAGAGGTACTGCCAAGAACAAAACAAGTAAAATGCCTGCCTTCACAAGAGCATACGTTATAGTCATGGGAGACAAAAGACAAATATAGTGTGTGTGTGTGTGTGTGTGTGTCTCTGTGTGTGTCTCTGTGTGTGTCTGTGTCTGTGTGTCTGTGGTGATAATGGAAAGAAAAATAAAGCAGAGGGGTAAGGGCAATAGAAAATAGAATGTGCTGTTCTTAGTGAGGTGATTAGGAAAGCCTCTCTGATAAAGACACTGAGCAGGGACTTGAAGGAAGTAGGGAAGCAGGGCCTAGGGATACCTGTGGAAAGATGACTCCAGGCAAAGGGATGAGCAGGTGCAAAAGTGGGGTCAGGGAGGAGACCAGTGAGACTGAGCAGAATGAGGGGTGGGGTTAAGTGGTAAAAGCCCAGGGCACGGTGCTCTGAGACCACAGGGCCTTGTCAATCCATGATAAAGCCACTGGGTTTGACCATCAATGAAACAGGCAGAATTGGAGGGCTTTGAGCAGAGCAGTGATGGTAGGTGACTTGAGTTTGTAAAGACTCGCTGACTGCTGGGTGGAGAGTAGGCTGGAAGTGGGCAACAGCGTGAGCAGGAAGACCACTTAGGGTGAGATTACAATCATCTACATGAGATCTGATGGGGGAGGGGGACAGTGATGTGGTTGAAAGTGGTTGAGTTCTAGACATGTTTTGAAGGTAGAGCCAACAGGATTTCCTGACAGAGCAGATGTGAGTTTTAAGAGAAATAAAGAAGCCAAGGATGACTGAGACTTGGGGCTAAGAAGTATGATATTTATTGAAGTGAGGAAGTCTGTAGGAAGAGGGTGAGGTGAGACAAATCGAGGCTTTCAACTTGTCACATTTGAGATGTCTATTAGACATCAAAGTATAGCTGTCAGGAAGGCACTTGGATATGAATCTGGAGTTCAGGGAGAAGTCTGGGCATACAGATAGTTCTTGGTCCTGAGACCAGATGAGTGTAGATAGAGAAGAGAAGAGGTTTGAGATCTGAATACTGGGATGCTCCAAAATTTGGAGGCCAGGAAGACAAGGAGAAACAAGCAAAGGGGACTGTGGCCAATGAAACAGGAGAAAACCCAAGAAAGTGGTTTCCTAGAAAGCAAGTAAAGAACTCCAAAAAAAGAAAGGAATGGCCAATATGTCAAAGGCTGCAAGAAAGATGAAGATGGAGGATGACCATTGAGTTTGACATCGTGACAGTCACAGTGACCTTGACAAGAACTGTCTGTGGAGGACTGTGGATGAAAATCTGATTGGAGAGAAAGCAGAAGTATAGAAAGTGAGACTGGCAAGTCTAAGCAATTTTTCAACAATTTTAGGTGTCTGGAGAAACAAAGAAAATGGACTACAGCTGGAGGTGGAGTGACATCAGGGAAGATTTTTTTTTTTAAGATGGGAGCTATTATCTGATATCTTTTTGCTAAAGAAATGGTATAGCAGAAAGGAAAAAATAGCAAAGGAATTTAGGGAGATGAGATGGGATCTAGTTAACAAAAGAGGGGGATGATTTGGATAGAAGCAGATACAAAGAATTTGTTACACAATTGTTCTAATGGTAAAAAAAGAAACCGGAAATTAATGAAAAGTTTATCAACAGAAACTGGATAAGTGATTTTAGGGATCTAAGTACAATAGATTAAAACACAATCATTAAAATTGATAGTGAAGATTCTGTATTTACTTACATGGTAATGTATCCATGTAGTGACATGGATCCATAAAAACCAAAACATTAATTAAAAAACAAAGCAAAATAAAAACAGTATCGTAGGACCCTGACTAAAAATGGTTAAACACCCTTTACCTATATGATAAGATTTGAAGGTAGTTTTTACTTTCTTCTTTAGATATTCTGTGTTGATTTTTGGTTTTTTTTTACAGTGAATATACAAAATTTGCTTAAAGGTATTTTCTCCACTTCGAGTGGCTACCATAAGACAGTGTCCAGCCCAGAAGCCCTCTTGGAGGCTTTGAATGGTAATTTACCACTTAATTTCAGGCCCTTTCAAGACTCCCCCTTTCCTATCAACACCCTCCTTCATAAACATCAACTCAAACCCCACATCCGCCACTTAGTCACTTGCTTTTGAGCAATATATTTAACTTTAACAAGCATGTCTTTCACCTGTAAAAGTAATGATTTTAAAAATCATTTTTTTCCTTCATCTGTAAAGTAATGATTTTAAAAATTTGCCTCAGAAGGCTGTTGTGAAGATCAGAGAAGATATTGTAGGTAAAATGCCTAGTAAGGTGCCTCGTATATAACAGGCACTAAATACTAAGCTGTTATTACCCGGATGTACTCCCTATTTGCTTCCCTAGGGCAGGTCTAGCATGCTGTACACACGTAGAGAAGGAGGCGGACCCGCTCTTATCAACAGCAATGGCACTGCCTTTGCTTTTTCCTATTTCTGGTGACCCTTGTCTCTCTTCTCTTGTCTAATGGTGGGGCGGGGCAGAGGGTGGAGGGGATGTGAAACAAAACACATTCCCACGGCTTCTCAACGGCCAGCAGACATTCTAAAATTTGACTAATCTGCCCTCTAGTGGTAAACATAATAATTTCCACCACTTTTCCCCCAACTGGAGTTGAAATAGAAAAATGCCCATAAAGGCATAAAGGACAGCATCTGAGGTGCTCGCCTCACCTCCCAATACTGGTTCTGCAACCACCATGTAAAGTGAGGAAAGTGCCTAAAACTAGCCCATTGCTCACTTCCTTGTGTTAAGGCTTTGACGGTCCTTCTAAAAACACACACCTGTGCCTATGCCTATGCCTAGGAGGAGCGGTCTGCTTGAGAATCCTTTAGCTTGAATGTAGCCAGCCTGAGGAATGAGACTCAGTGGGATGAGGTCAGGGAATTCCATGGGAAGTCAGCCAAAAAGTGAGCCATAAAGGGGTCCCCTGGCTCTTCCAAATGTAAAGAGCAGAAGACAAGATGTGTAATACCAGGCACACTAGTCTTTCTGAGCGTGAGCTTTCCCATCTGTAGCACAGGCATGATGGTGATAATTCTGCTCTCAGTGAAATGCTTGCTAAGCCATAGATCATGTAACATTTTTGTTATTTTAAGTCTCTCTGAACATGGTATATTGGGACTGGTGTTGAAGGTGAAAGAGGGGCACGTACTTAAAAGACACCCCTCATCTGAGCTGAGCTTTAGGACATCAGGGAATGGATTATGAAGTCATTAGGCTCTTTAGTAAAAGCTGCGGAGAGAGAGCACAGGATGAGTAGATCCCTACTGGAATGTTTGAGGGAAATTTCAGTTGTGGTTCTAATAGTGAAGTCTTAGGAGCAAAGATGGAAGGGGAGGGAAAGAAAAGGGGAAAAAAAGAGCACAGAAACTTGAAACCTGAGAAGGGCTATTGGAGGTAAGAGATTTAACTCACAGAAATAAGACAGGGGGGGCTTCCCTGGTGGTGCAGTGGTTGAGAGTCTGCCTGCCAATGCGGGGGATACGGGTTCGTGCCCCGGTCTGAGAAGATCCCACATGCGGCGGAGCGGCTGGGCCCGTAAGCCATGGCCGCAGAGCCTGCGCGTCCGGAGCCTGTGTTCCATGAAGGGAGAGGCCACAACAGTGAGAGGCCCGCGTACTGCAAAATAAACAAACAAACAAAAAAAGAAATAAGACAGGGGATTTTTCTAAAGGAGAAGAGTCAACAGGAACCCAAATGTGGAACCCACCCTCATGACCTAATCACCTCCCAAAGGCTCCACCTCCAAACACCACCACAGTAGAGGTTAGGACTTAATATATGAATTTGGGGGGGACACAAACATTCAGTCTATAGCTGAATTGTGTGCTTGGTCATCTGACCACAGATGGGGAAGTGATCATCATCCCCACAGAGAGGGCTCTGTGTCTTGTATCTCTTTATTCTCATGGTCTAATAAGGAACCTGGTCATTACAGGTGTTCATTAAATGTTGAATTAATGCATCTAACCAGGTAAGACAATCATCTCATGAAATAATAAACAAATAGTTAACCCATGTGACATAGTTCTATGTATAACATTTTATAGGCAGGAGAAAACCAAGGGAGAAGACTTCATGGATGAGACAGGACATGAACTAGAACTGGAAGACATGGTAAGGTATGAAAAGCACTTGCTACAACAGTGCCAGGAGTGATGTGACATGCCAAGCACGTTCTAGGGGCTTTATCCCCAGGAACCCATTTAATCCTCACTACAGCCTTGAGAGCAAGTACTGTTATCATCCGGATCCCAGCCAGTCTGGCCTCAGGGTCGGCTCTCTTCCCCACTGTGCTGGGGACTGGTATGAGCCCCAAATCAGAGACGGGAGTGGTCACAGCGCATCGTTGTCCAGCTGAAGAGCAGTGTGAAGGGTGTCATGAAATCCGGTTGCATGGATGAGAGCACCATCATAATAATCATCACATTTCCTTAGTAACATTGCGTTGGTGTTTTGCAAAGTGCTGTCAGATGCATCAGTTTGTTCGACTCTGACACATTCCTGTGAGTTTGGCATAGCGGATATTATCATTCCTTTTTTACTAACATGGAAAAAAATTAAACCCCAAACACTAATAAACACATTTCAAAGGTTTTTTGGTTTGGTTTGGTTTGGTTTGGTTTTGGTTTTGCCTCCTGCAGTCTGAGATAAATGTATTAAAATAAAAGCCAAAAAAGATAACATTTCTGGCATGCTTTGTGCTAAGCATTGTCTTAAGAGTTTTAAACCTCATAACCTTTTGAGTACTTTTACTACATCCCTTTTAAAGATGAGTAAACTGACTTCTCAGGAGGTTGAGGAACTAGCTCAAGGTCACAGAGTTGCTAAGCCATAAATTTAAGCCCAGGCAGTTGGACTGTAGGTCCAATATTTTAACTTTGATTCTATGCTATTTCCCAAGATGCCCAGATGTTGTTTGCCTGTGAGAATTTAAATGTAAACCTACAGCCTCTTTCAATTTGCAAAAATAAGAGAAACTCCCATTCAAAGCACCTTAAGTAAAAGGTCAGGGAGAGCTTAATGGCTCCTACCAGTAAGCTTTAGAAAGAGCTCACACCAGGGATGGCTGGATCCAGGCACTTGACAACTGTCGGGATTCTCTCTCTGTGTTCCTGGATGAGTGTCAAACTTATTCTTTCAGACCAGCTTGTGGGTGACCACATGGTGGGAAATCTTGCTGGGGAATCTCCAGCTTCATATCATAACATGAGCTCAGAGAGTTAAATATTCATCCCTGCTGACTCCAGCAACAAAATTCCTGTGAAAGACTCTGATTGACCCAATTGAGATTATGTTCCTATCCTTGGGTCAATCTCAATGGCAAGGGAGATAGAGAACTGTGATTTGCCCAGTCTGGGTCACATGCCTACTCCTGTGGCCTGGAGGGCTGGGTCTGTATGAGAACAGGAGAGGAAGTTTCCTATATATAAAATAGCTGCTAATGTATCTAACATGATTTTGGAGTTTATAAGTGCTCTTTTTGATTCATGCCTTTGAGTCTCACAACCAGCCTGTGAAGAGGACTGGTCAAGTATTACTAAGGAAACGGTGGTGAATTAAAGATGGCCGCAGATTTTTTTGTCACTTCATTGAGAGATGGCTTTTGTTTCCCCTTCACTTGAATTTGGGCTGGCCCTATGAAACAACCAATACACTGTGGCAGAACTTACTATAACTATTTCTCAGCCTTGCCTTTAAAAGGACTTGCAGCTTTCACTTTCTTGCCCTGGAAATACTTATTCTTTGGACACCCTCTTGAAACTCAGCTAGTAAGAAGTCCAATCCACAAGGAAAGGCCACATGAAGGCACTTCAGTCAATAGTTGCAGCTAAGTTTTCAAATGACAATCAGAATCAACTGCTAGTCATAATGAGTGAGCCATTCTGGACATTCTGGGTTGGTCTGGTTAGCAACAGTAGAGAACCAAACTAGAAACTAAGGCTCATTGGCTTAGTGTCCTACAGCTGGAAAGTCTCAGAGTTATGATGCTAAACCACTCTGACTGTAGGCCCACTGGGCTTTCTTTGATTCCTCAGTGCCTCCTATTAAAACCATAACAAGTCGTAATTCGAAATCTTCAATTGTAAGATTTCTGCCCAGGATGGAGGTAGAGGAAGTGATGCATATAATTCATTCATTTATTCATTCATTTAACAAACATTTGAGAAGCTCTATGTGGCAGGCAACTGAACAAAATGCACTCCTGATTCTTGAGGAATTCAGAGTCTAATCAACAGAGTGCCTAATAAACAGGTCATTTCAATAAGAATTGATAAGTGCCATGATGGGGAATGTGCAGGGTGCTCCTGGAAAACATGGTGGGCACTAAAACTAGCCCAAGGCATGAAATAATGGGCACACCTTTTGTTGGGTGTGGGAGAGTATCTATGAATCTGTGTTGAGGATGTTGAAGAGGTATGTTTAGAATAAATACATCTATTCATTAAGATAAATGTGACAGGAAATGGATGGGGAAGCAGGGAGGAAGAACCCCAGTATTTGGGATAAATACATGAACTCTAGTCTTGGTTGCACCCCTTCCCTTACATGTGCTCTTGGCCAGGTCACTGAATTTCTCTGTAACTCAGCTTCCTTGTCTGTAAAACCAAGTTGGATCACACTATTTCTTCTTCATCTTCTTCCTCTTTTTTTAACATAATGGTTTCTCTTCTTTCTTTATATTAAAAAAATATTTATTTGGTTGCACTGGGTCTTAGTTGTGGCAGGGAGGCTCCTTAGTTGCAGCAGCACATGGAGTCCTTAGTTGTGGCATACGAACTCTTAGCTGCAACATGCTTGTGGGATCTAGTTCCCTGACCAGGGATCAAACCTGGGCCCCCTACATTGGGAGAGCAGAGTCTTATCCACTGTGCCACGACGGAAGTCCCCACACTATTTCTTCTTTGTGTACTTGACAGTTCCTTTCTCCAATTCCTTTAAGTCTTGGTGTTCCTCAGAGTTTGGTCCTTAGTTCACTGCTCTTCTCATTCTGAAAATTCTCCCTAAATGATCTCATCCACTTTTATAGCTTTGGTTATAACTCATATGGAAATGAAACCCGAGTCTATACGCTAGCCCAGTTCTGTGGACTGTCTACCATTGTATTCCTCTTCTTGCTGCACGTCATTCCACAGGCACGTGAAGCCCAACATGTCCGGAGCTGAGCTCATCACCTTGCCCACTAAACTGACTCCCACTTCTGACTTGCCCTTTGGTTACTGGCAGCACCATAATAGCGCTCCTCAAGCCAATGACCGTGAAGTTAATTTCACTCCCCCTTTTCCTTTAACCTCACAAGTAATTGTTTGTCAAGTACTGCTAATTTTGCCACCTAAATATTTCTGGAATTCATTCCTTTTCCAAGATCTCCCAGAAACGGCTCAAATTAAAAATATTCAAAACTTATTATTTTCCCTTCCCAAACCTGATCTTTTTCCTGTGTGTTCTAGGAGAATGTTATCCCCATCCATTCAGTTGCTAAATATGGAACTTGGTCATCACCATTGATTTCTCCCTCTCTTTTGCCTTCCATAACCAGATAACCACCAACTCCCGATGTCTGACCTATTTGCCTCTTAAATCTATCCACTTATCCATTCTTATTGTGATCATCTTTCACTTCCTGCAGCAGAATCCTAATTGGCTTCCCTGCCTTGGCTTCAGTCTTAACTTCCTCTGACTTCTTCTCCACAATGAAGCCAGATCTGATCACATCAGCAACTTCCCTCTCCCCCACTCCCCATTTTCTAATTCTTTGATTCCTGGTATGTTTCACCCTCTAGACTACAAAATCTAGGATGGGGTCATAATCCATTCACCCTTGTCTCCCCTGCACCTACCACATTGTACTTGGCACAGAATAGGTGCTCAATAAATATGAACCCACGCTCACCCCCTTTCTGACTCTCCGTTATTTACAGCAGATAAATCCTTGACATGTTCTAGGTGTGGCAGACCTCTGGAGGCACAGAGTATCATGATACGGTTCACTGTTGCACGAGTTGAAAGCTATCATAAAATAACTGCAAAATCAACGTATCTACTAAACAAAAACAGACTCACAGACATAGAGAACAGACTAGTGGTTGGGGGGGCAGGGTAGGGGAGGGAATGAATGTAAATCTGGGGTTACCAGAGACAAACTATTATATATAGGATGGATAAACAACAAGGTCCTACTGTATTGCACAGGGAACTGTATTCAATATCCTGTGACAAAGCATAACGGAAAAGAATACGATAAAGAATATATGTGAATAACTGAGTCACTTTGCTGTACAGAAGAAATGAACACATTGTAAATCAACCATACTTCAAAAAAATTTTAAAAAAACAAAAAACTAACTGCACCGTAATAGTACTACATGAATTGCATAGTCAGTACACAAAAGGATGCATATCCCAAGGAATCTTCATGACGGCACTAAAGACTAACGTCACCCTCATGGCTCTAGGTAAACGTGTTCCCCTTTCCGGACCTCTGTTCGCGATCTGCAAAATGAGCACGTTGTGAGAGGTGAGATAAAACCCGTAAGCCGCCCCCGGTGTGAGAAATAACCGGGTCGACGGAGTGCCTGCTCGTGCGCGTGCGCACGGAGCGGGCTTTCCGGCACGGCAGTCTCGGCGACCCCCGGAGGAGGCGGGACGAGGCGGGTTCCCGCGGTTCCGCCGCGCCATTGGCGGGCGGTTTGAATGACGGAAGTGACGAGAGCTTGGCGATGGCCGCCACGCAGGCGCACAAACGGCTGGTGCTAGGCTGCTGTGTGGCGGCCGTCGAGACCTTCTCTGTCTGAGCCGCGGTTCCTGAATCCGGGGTCCCGTTTCTCGGGTGAGTGACGGCCGCGCCGGCTCCCCCGCGGCTGCGGGCGTGCACAACTCCCCGAGGCCGGGAACCGGGAGTGTGCTCCGGATGAAGGGGGTGCCGCGCACGCAGCACGGCCCGCGGTTCTCCGGCCTCGGCGGGCCGCGGGCCCCGGCTGGGGTCGGGGCGGGCGGCCGGGAGGAGCGCCGGCGCAGCGGGCACGCGCGTCCCGACCCAGACCCGCCTGCTTCGTGCGAGAGGTCACTCCGGGGCCTTTGGCGCGGGTGGCTTTGCGCGTTCTCCCGGGATCGGGTCTCGCGGGGTCCCTGAGCTTCCAAGTCAGGACGGCCGGGAGGGCCTTCGCGGTCGCTACTGCGAACGCTTCTGGCTCTGTCCTGCCCACCCTGCCCCCAGGTCACCTGCGGAGTGGCCTCAATCCTGGTAGCCGTTTAAGAGCACTGCCTGGAATTGTTTCATGCGGAGAGCGTACTCTTTCTCGGTGTCTCTCACCTTTAATTTCTTAGATATTAAGTCCTGCCACAAACCCGAGCTTTTACAACAGTGGGGAATTTTGTATCTTTAATATTTAGAAAATATTTGGCAGTTTATATTCGTTAAGTCACATAATCATCAGAACAACCTGTTGGACACGATATTGTGATTCCCCTTATATAGTTTAATTTAAGGAAACGAGACCAAAGTGACTTAAGGGTCTTCCTTCTTTAAAGTGGTAGTGTTGGGCCTTGAACCCAGATCTTCTAAGTCTGGTATATGTGATTACGATGTGCCAGCTGCCATTTAATCCTCAGGACAAAGTCTTGCAAGATAAGTAGCATCACCTTTATTATTGTCAGTTAGAATACATACAATTTGAAAATCCATATTGATATGAATAAATACTAAAGTGAGGGAATGGGGGAAACTCTTTCTTACAGTAGGATTCCAGTTGGTAAGTGTAGAAGGAATAATGGAAATAGAGAATACCTTTTGACAAATGCATTAGTAATTGTTTCAGGCAGTCATCAATGGATACTAAATTTAGTTGGTAGAAGTATGGTGAGGAACATGATATTTATATAGCCTCAACTATCTCTCCATCAAATACTTAAAAAGGAAAAGTAGTATCTACAGTGGATAAACGTGTTAGACACCTCCTTAATCAAATAATCAAAATTTGCATCGTGTTAACATCATTTACCTCCTGGTGTGATGCACTGAGAAGGGTGCCTAGTGACTTCTGCAGTGGTCTTGGCAAAAATGCATAATCTTAGTCCAAACACAAGAAGGGATTAAACACATCCACATTGAGGGACAGTCTGCAAAATAACTGACTGGCATCTTTTAAAAATGTCAAGATTTTGAGGGGAAAAAAAAACAGACTGAGGAAGGTCTCAGATTAGAGGAGTTGAAGGAGGAAAAACAACCTTGGCAGCCATTAGAACGTAATTCATAGACCCTCAGCCCCGGTGTTCTGAAATCTGTTTGCATGGGTGCCTTCCATGGACTGCTCCTAGTTAATGACTGAGCCTGGTGTGGATGTGAAGGCAGGCCCGTTCCTAAGACACAGGGATTCTGGCTTAAGGACTCCCCGGAAGTCTTGCTGAACCTTCCTTAGACTGCATGGCAGTCTAAGAGGCATCTATCCAACTTTCCCTCCCTCCTTCACTCAGTGTCTGATTTGCATGGAAGTCTGAAATGCTCCCATATTTTACCAGCTCCCTCCCCATTTTCCCTCACACAGAATTTCTCCTAATAAAATCTTTGTGGGTTTCATCCCATCTTGGCATCTTGGAGGACCCAGAGTAACACAACAGTCAAAGGATATGTTTCCCTTGGCTTGGGTCCTGGTCCAGAAAATGGACATTAGTGGGATAATTGACAAAATTTGAATACTGTCTGTAGATTAGTTAAAAGTATTGTGCTAGTGTTAATTTCCTGGTTTTGGTCATTGTACTACGGTTGACATTTAGAGAAGCTGGGAATTCTAAGCCAAATTATTTCCAAATAAGTTTAAAAATTAAGGAAATGATATACAAAAGAAAACAGTTATTCTATCACATGTTAGGAGGTAAAAATAACAAGTGTATTATGTTTTCCTGTAATCCACTAGGAAATGAAATGGATGGATACTCAAAACACTGAAAAGTTAAGTTTTTTTCTTTTTTGCTGAGGTTTAACTTAGAATTAAATACACAAACCTAAGTGTACTGTTCGAGGAATCCTTACATATGTATACACCTGTTACACTTGTGTAAAACTATCATACGGATTAAAATATGGAATATTTTTAGTACTCCAGCAGGCTCCTTTGTGCCCCCTCCTTCTCAGTAGTCTCAGAAAGATGACTGACCCCTATTTTAACCTCTTTCATCATGGATTGGTCTTCCTTGTTTTTGAATTTCATGTAAATGGAATTTTATAATATGTCTCTTTTTTTGCTTTTTTTCCTTTGGTACTATGTCTGTGGGACTTATCAGAAATTAGTTTTAATAGTTTGAATATGAGTGATTTTTCAGAGACCTTCAGACAAATGAATAAAGATGCATTGTGGGGCTTCCCTGGTGACGCAGTGGTTGAGCGTCCGCCTGCCGATGCAGGGGACACGGGTTCGTGCCCCGGTCCGGGAAAATCCCACATGCCGCGGAGCGGCTGGGCCCGTGAGCCGTGGCCGCTGAGCCTGCGCGTCTGGAGCCTGTGCTCCGCAATGGGAGAGGCCACAGCTGTGAGAGGCCCGCGTACCGCAAAAAAAAAAAAAAAAAAAAAAGATGCATTGTGAAGACAATTTAATCCTGCTCAAGTTTTTCTTCTTTGTTTAGTTCTTACTTGTTTTTCAGTCCCCACTCGCAAAGTATACTGGCTTAAACAGAATTTTCCTCACTCCATCCATATATTTTAGCGTTTCAGAAAGTTAGGAGCCATATGGAGTAAGAAAACGGGATTCTTCCCTTGGTTCTGCTGGTAGATATTGTCATTTGGGTCAAGTCCTTTAACTTAAGAGGCCTTTGTTTCTTCTTGTCTAAAATAAGGAGAACAATTGGCACTTTTCCAAAGTTTTGTGAGTACATTACCAAAGCCTTGTGAGTATCAGCTGAGTGGGATGCACTGGAAAAGATTACTCCTTTTTTGGCATCAGCTTGTGACCACATATATGTATGTAACACTTTACATGAATTCACTCATTGAATGAGTCATTCATTCATTCAGTCAACACACTGAAGGAGCTGCTTACATGCAAGGCGCTGTTTTTAGGCTATGCACATAAAACCATGAATAAGATCATTCCTGCCCTCATTGAGCTTACATTTTGGTGGAGAATTCATTGAGAAAATATTAGTTCCTGTTAGATAACCCCAACTTCTTCCGGCTGCTGTTTTTACACCTGAGTGAAAGCAGTATCTATCCGTAGTGTGTGAAATAATGCCTGGTAGTTGTTATTCATTGTTATTTTAATTTGAATATTAAAACTAAAAAAAAACTAGAGCCTCTGTCCTTTAATTGTTAGGAATCTAACTAGAAAGGACAAGCTGTAATTGATGAAAAACGAGAGGAAGGTGATACCAAGATAGCGTAAGGTTAGTCCCCATATGAATGTGAAGGTAATATTCGTTATAGGTGGGCAAGTCAAGAATGAGTGGTAGGTGGGTGGAACAAGAATCACTGGAGGGCAGCTTCAAGGAGAAGTGGTGCTTAAGCTTCAGAAAGGGAATTCCCTGGTGGTCCAGTGGTTAGGACTCTGCACTTCCATTGCAGGGGGGCCCAGGTTCGATCCCTGGTTGGGGAACTAAAATCCCACATGCCGTGGCGCAACTAAGCCCACGTGCTGCAATTACTGAGCCTGCATGCCACAACTACAGAGCCCTTGCATGACACCTGCTGAGCCCTCACTCTCTGGGGCCTGTGCACTACAACTAGAGATAAGCCCGCACGGCACAACAAAGAGCCCTCACACTGCAACGAAATATCCCATGTGCTGCAACTAAGACCTGACGCAGCCGAAAAAAAAATTGCTATTTGTAAATCAGTTGGACTTAGTTTACCCAAATTATTTTATTTGCAAGTACACAGCCCTTTAAATGGTAGAAAATATTAATATGAATTTTAAAAATTATTCTAATCTTTGCTGCCGTACTTTAATAGATATATATTTTTAAAAAATCAGAACCTTCATATTTAAACTACTACATGAAAATGAAAAGAAAGGTGGTGAATGCTGCCGGCAAGCTGAGATTGAGTCCTAATGAGGAAGCCTTCATTTTAAAGGAAGATTATGAAAGAAGACGAAAACTAAGATTGCTACAGGTAAGATTTATTTGGAACATAGTGTCAAATTCTTTGTCTTACCCAAATTATCAGTATTTTTTACATTAGAGTGTTTTAAATAAAATGTCGCATTTAACAGTCTTTTCTGGCTGTACAAGAGCCCTGGTTCTTGCGTATTAACTAGTTTTGGAACATTTGAAAAGTATGATGAAACAGTAAATAAATTGAAGAAGAGTTTGAGGATAAGGACTGACTCAGTAATTATTAGGAAGTGGTTCATTTTTTGAGGTTATTAAATATTTAGCAATATTTTTCTTTTCTTTTTTCTTTATATATATATACATATATATACATGTATATATATATAACATATATATGCAATACTTATTTCCCAAAATCTTCCCCCAATAAATTTGCAGAATACATCATCTGACATAAAGGCAAAAAAAAAAAAAAAAACCCCAAAAAACAAAAAAACCCAAACAAAAAAACCTATGAATCAATACAAAAACATAGGCCAACATCCCAACCCCATTGCTGAAAACAGTTCATTTTAAAAATCATATGTAACTGATGAAGATTCGAGCAAGAATATTAGAATGACTTTGAAGAAGATTTACTGGAAAGATAATTAGCTACTGAAATAAATTTATTCAGAAGTTGTCTATTCTTCTCTAGAAGTCTTTGTAGAGTTACGTAGTTAAGTCTTTGTGAAACATTTTAGGTGCCATTCTGTCTAGAATTGGGGATGTTGTATCACAGATACGGAATTCTCATCTAGATCTTTCTGTACTTGTCTGGGCTATAAATTTTATTGAATCATGCTTACCAATTTAGCCTCTTGGATGTTATTAGAATGATAATGGCAGTCTGATTAGATCTCTGGGGAGGGAACATAATTGCTAATCATGGTAGTTTAGAAGTAGTCTTGAGATTTTAATTTTTCCTCCATCACTTGGATTTTTCTGCTTTAAATAGGCCTTATCTAATATAATATGAATATTGAGGAGAATTGATATAGCTAATACCTAAAGAGAATTCATTTAAGTTCCTCTTTCCAAATAGCTTTTCAAAAAAGTTGAAGGAAGCCTCTTTTCATAAAATGTGTTAAATACTCATCCTTCAGGTTCGAGAACAAGAAAGAGATATTGCTTTACAAATAAGAGAAGATATAAAGCAGAGGAGAAATCAGCAACTCACTCGTTTGGCAGAAGAACTAAGGACAGAATGGGAGGAATCACAAACTCAGAAAATAAAGAACTTGGAAAAACTGTATTTGGCAAGTTTAAGAAATATGGGAGAGGGGCATCAACAAGCCAAAGAAAATGTAAGTGAGCACTTATTTGACTACCTTCCTGTGGTAGTGATACTTGTTAAAAGCAGATTACAGTTGTTAGACACTTATAAAAATGTTTTCATGTATAGCATTTGCTGTGGGCAGCCCAAACTTTTTTGGAAATTTAATATAATTTAAGAATTCTGCTAGGTTCATTTCCTAGTAAGAGTCATGTCAATAATAATGTATTTCCAATGATGTTTAAGTTAACATTATTCTCTAACAAATTTATGGTTACCAAAGGGGGAAGGTGGGGGGGATAAATTAGGAAGTTGGGATTAATATATACACAGTAATATATATGAAATAGATAACCAACAGTGACCGAGTGGATGGCACAGGAAACTATACTCAATATTTTGTAATAACCTATAAAAGAAAAGAGTCTGAACAAGAATATATATATGTATATAACTGAATCACTACTGTATACCTGAAACTAACACAACATTGTAAATCAACTATACTTCAATTAAAAAAAACAAACATTCTCTTCCAGTCCTTAACTATCTGTGTAAATAAAATAGTAACCTTCAGAATTAGAAGTTGTTACTCATATCAAGCATTTTGGACAGATTCAGTGGAGTGAATTCAGATTTCTGGTTTCATTTTCATTATCATTCATTATTCCTCATACCTCCAAAACGTGTAGTGGAGTGTGTATACACTTGAGTTCATTCACAGACAGTAAAAATTCTTTGATGACTTTCACAAAGGCAAAGTAGAACTTAACTCAGTATTTAAGACTGCTCCCTGACCTTATTTTGTTGTTTATTGTGCTTTATGGTTGGAAAATGCTAGATTGTGGTCCCAGAGGTAGTCACACAAAATAAACAAGCTGGGTTCCAAAGAAGGCACGTCTTTGTTACCAAACTTTTAGGGAATAAGAGAACTCTTTAAAGAAAGTGGCTATCAAAATATTCTCAGTCCCTGGTTTTAGTTTGTGCTTTTTAGTAATAGCCATAAGTTCTGACATCAGATTTTTGTAGCTTTATGTATGCCATCATTAATTTTGTGCTTTAGTGCAGTGTTTCATTTGAATACACCTTCATGATTTTTACCCTTACTGGGTACCACCCATATTATCATATATTTGACATTTTAATCCTGTTTAACATGACATTTTAAGTAATATTTGTTTTTAGGAGCCTGATTTAAATGCTCTGGCACACCGGGCAGCAGAAAGGAAAAAAAAAGCAGAAATGAGGCATAAAGAGGCCCTGAAAGTACAGAAAAATCAAAAAGAAATGTTAATGAAACAGAAAACCTGGTAAAGTAATAGTGATTTTTACCATATTCTCCACTGAAACTGATATGGCTGGAAGTAAAGGGTACATTGGATACTTTTTAAAAGTCAGTATATCCATTGTGTTTGTTAAACTTGGTTTAAAATAATGCAGTGGGGGAGTGGTTGCTTAGATGAACATACTAACAAATGAGCTTTCTCTTCTAGTGTGACTGTAGTGGCAATTACTAAGTTTTTGGAGAAATGTATTACTAGTTTAGAATGCAAGTCAACCAAAGTCTGTCTGCCTCTGATACAAAAAGAAAAATATCAGTGCAATTATGAACATTAAAAGAGGTTGTAGACTCTTTGCAAGTCATTGATGAGATTTTTGCATGTTGTAAAAATGAAAGAGCGTGTTACTAGTCAGCAGTGGTCATTTTATACAGTGGCCTATCTTTATTGATAATTTCTAGTTTTTTTACTCTAAATTATTCTCAAGTAAAGAACATTCGGTGTTTGTTGGGTCACTCCCCATTGTGGAGCTTTATATCTTTAGATATACCTCTTTCACTTGGTAAACATCTTTTTACCTGTTCACTGTGTATAGACTCTTTATTAAACAGCATATTGAGCCTGTGGGATCAGACTGGAGGATTTCTTGAGATTGTAATGGTTTTTATATTCTTAACCCTAAGAGTTGTACTGTAATATTATCTGAGAGATTAATTTATGACATCTTGTGTTTTTTAAGGCATATAAAAGCTCGAAAAGCAGCACTGCTTGCGGAAAAAGAGAGATCTGCCAAAATTACAAGTCTGCCACCTCCTCCTCCAACTCTTTTTGAGGTGAATTACTTTGAGTATTGGAGCTAGGTTATAATAATTCTCCTTTACTATTAGAATTCAATGTAGGTCAAAATACCATTTGTATTAATTTTTAACTGTACAGGTAACACATATCTGGAATATTTAAAAATAATCCTAGATATCATTTATATCAATAATATAAATAATATAAAAAAGATATCAATAATCCTAGATATCTCTGATGTTTAAGGACTTTTTAAAAAGCACAATACTAATATAATATTGTTCTCAATATAATCTAATACCCAGTCTGTGTTCAGTTTTCCCCAGTTGTCTCAAAATTTTCTTTTGTTGTTTGAAAAACTGTAATGTTTTTTATCTTATTGGGAAAGAAAAGGATTATTTGCCCTAAAGACTTTCCTACATTCAAGATTTGACTATTGTAAATAGTTACCATTTTACAGATAAAGAAATTAGATTCAGATAAATTAATAAATTTACACAAGATTGTGTAAAGTGATCAAAGAGGCCTGTTTCTTTATGGGAGTAAAATGTTTGATTTTGTGATTTGGAGCTTATTTTTTTTAAAAAAACATTTAACTTATTAAGCAGAAATTAATTTTGAAAGGTCTTGCCTCTCGTTCAGATTATCTTGTTATGGTTATTAAAATGGCTAGTTTGGATGATTATCAAAATTACGGTTATTTTTATCAAAAAAGTTAAGTAGAAGTAAAAAAAATATACACATACAGGGATATCTAATTTAGTTGTATAGACAAGTGTATTTTATGTATGTATGATCAGCCTAAGTACCAGATATTCTTGTCTTAAGCCTCTGGTTTTGTCAGCCTTCCTGCTTTTATGTTGAGCCATCTGCCATGTGACATTTGATCCAACAAGATCCAAATGGAAAAGGCAAATTTAAGCCACTCCCTCAGTACCTTGTTACAAGGCAGGCAGTATTTTATTCATGTTTTTTGATTACTTTTGTCATAATTCCTAATGTTCCTAACAAGCCAAGGTCAAAAATTTAAAGCAAGCAAAACATTGTCTGTGTAAGTGATTTGGCAAATATGCATTATATGTAAAAGTGTGGTTGTACTTTTTTCCCCCCAACTTTTTATTATGAAAATTTTCAAAATACAGAGAAGTTAAAAGGAGAGTACAAAGGAACAGCTGTTTGCATTGTGTGGATTTCAAATGGTTGTGTGTACATTTGAATGAATAAATATATACGTTTGAACATAGATTGTAGAGATTGCATTTCACCCTGTGTACTTCAGCGTGCCTCTGCTAGAATAAGGACATTCTCTTATGCAACCACAATATCACACTAAGAAAATTTATCAGGATCCAGTCAAGGTTTACCTGTTGCTTTTGCTTGCTTTGTCTCTTGGTCTCTTTCAATGTGAAACATTATCTCCCCCAACCCTAGCTAACATTTTATTTCAGAATTTTTTAATAGACTAGACTAGTTTCTTATATTTTATATTTGTCTGATGTGGTTATGTGACTACAAGAGATCTCCATTATAAGGGTATAGTTTTCTCTTTTCAATTGCCAAGTAATCTGGGAAGTGATACTTTGGCACCAAATAGGTATCTATCACCCTTCTACATTTATTCATTGGCCTACTTCTGTTAGACAAAAGAAGAGAGAACTTTCTCTTATCAGTGATTATGAACCACCATAATCAGATGATCAAACTTAGAATCAGTAATAGCAGAGCACCTTGCCATTATGTGCCTCCTGATATCATGTAGTAAACTGTACAGCATCACCTATTGAGTATTCTTGTTGAAATATAATTTGGGGCTTCCCTGGTGGCTCAGTGGTTAAGCATCCACCTGCCAATGCAGGAGGCACAGGTTCAAGCCCTGGTCTGGGAAGATCCCACATGCCACAGAGCAACTAAGCCCGTGCGCCACTACTACTGAGCCTGCGCTCTAGAGCCCACAAGCCACAGCTACTGAGCCCGTGTGCCACAACTACTGAAGCCCACGTGCCTAGAGCCCATGCTCCCAATAAGAGAAGCCACCACAATGAGAAACCTGCGCACTGCAACGAAGATGAGCCCCTGCTTGCCGCAATTAGAGAAAGCCCGCACACAGCAGCAAAGACCCAGTGCAGCCAAAAATAAAAATAAATAAAATAAATTTATTTTAAAAAATAAAAGAAATATAATCTGGCTTTTAAACCTAAATTCCAGCTTAATGGAAATACAGTGCATGATCTCATGAAAAAAAAGAATAACTGATTAAAATACAAAATTAATTTTTTCATTGGATCCTGCTTTAAATGAAAATTAATACTTTTAACCTAACAGTCTATTTTCTGTTTCATTTTTCAGAACATTGAAGTAAAGAAAACTTCTAATGTGAAAACCAGTAGTTCTACTTACCATCATCTTTATACTTTTGTTAGTAGAGAGGTGGACACAAAGCAGGTGATTGACTGTTTTTTCATGACCCTCACTTAATTATTTCTCTGTTCATTGAATTGAGTTACACCTTTGTTCTATGTTTATTGTTCTCAGATATCAAAATTTGAAAAGCTCTGCCAACCATATTAGGGTATTAGTGATAAAAAAAACTTTTAAATATGCTTTGAATTATGATGTCATGTTTATTATGAATGCTGATTTAACATGAAAGAAAAGAGTTGGCTACTTAAACAGTTATATTTTAAAATAGTTTTCTTTTTTACCATAAAACTTTTTTTGACATAAAAATAATACATACTCTGAAAATTTGAAACTATACACATAGGCGCAAAGTAGGAAAAACACCCATGATTCCATCATCAAAAAGTAATGCGGTTAATACATTAATGGATTTGTTATAGTGTTTATATATAAACATATATACATACTTTTCAAAACATGATTTTTAATAGCTACTTAATATTTCATTATAGAATTTATTTAACCATTCTATTGTGTTGGGGTTTTTTTTGCTTCATAAATGCAAACATGATCATCTTGCACATTTTGTCCACAGCTCTGACTGTATGTTTAGAATAGATTCCTAGAGAGAAATTATAGGTTCCAAACTATACAACATTTGATAACAGATATTTAATACAGATCATTAAATTGCCTTTTAAATAACATCAGCAACATATGAAAATGGCCATTTTTATCATACCCTTGTCTGTATGAAATGTTGTGGTTTAAAAATTGTCAGTCTTAAGAGTGACGAATGATTATCACTCATTATAATTGCTATTTCTTTGTAACAGTGGGTTTTCACTTTTTTCGTATTAGATATATCTGTCTACTAGGAAAATAAACTTTCATAGTATAGCATTCATGTGGAGGTTAGAATTCAACAAATTCCATAAGAGCAAGTCAGTATTCAGTCAAGACATGAGATAAGTATTATCATAGAATTAACTTTTTTTTTTGAACTCTTGAATTCTATTTATGTTTTTATACAGCAGGTTCTTATTAGTTATCGATTTTATATGTATTAGTGTATATATATCAATCCCAATCTCCCAGTTCATCCCACCACCCCCACCCGCCCGCCACTTTCCCCCTTTGGTGTCCATATGTTTGTTCTCTACATCTGTGTCTCAATTTCTGCCCTGCAAACTGGTTAATCTGTACCATTTTTCTAAGTTCCACATATATGTGTTAATGTACAATATTTGTCTTTCTCTTTCTGACTGACTTCACTCTGTATGACAGTCTCTAGATCCATCCACGTCTCTACAGATGACCCAGTTTCGTTCCTTTTTATGGCTGAGTAATATTCCAAATATTCCATTGTATATATGTACCACATCTTCTTTATCCATTCATCCATTGATAGGCATTTGCTTCCATGACCTGGCTGTTGTAAATAGTGCTGCAATGAACATTGGGGTGCATGTGTCTTTTTGAATTATGGTTTTCTCAGGGTATATACCCAGTAGTGGGATTGCTGGGTCATATGGTAATTCTATTTTTAGTTTTTTACGGAACCTCCATACTGTTCTCCATAGTGGCTGTATCAGTTTACATTCCCACCAACAGTGCAAGAGGGTTCCCTTTTCTCCACACCCTCTCCAACATATGTTGTTTGTAGATTTTCTGATGATGGCCATTCTGACTGGTGTGAGGTGATACCTCATTGTAGTTTTGATTTGCATTTCTCTAATAATTAGTGATGTTGAGCAGCTTTTCATGTGCTTCTTGGCCATCTGTATGTCTTTGGAAAATGTCTATTTAGGTCTTCTGCACATTTTTGGATTGGGTTTGTTTTTTTAATATTGAGCTGCATGAGCTGTTTATATATTTTGTAGATTAATGCTTTGTCTGTTGATTCGTTTGAAAATATTATCTCCCATTCTGAGGGTTCTTTTTTCATCTTGTTTGTAGTTTCCTTTGCTGTGAAAAAGCTTTAAGTTTCATTAGAGCCCATTTCTTTTTGTTTTTATTTCCATTATTCTAGGAGGAGTATCAGAAAAGATCTTGCTGTGATTTATGTCAAAGAGTGTTCTTCCTATGTTTTCCTCTAAGAGTTTTATAGTGTCCAGTCTTACATTTAGGTCTCGAATCCATTTTGAGTTTATTTTTGTGTATCGTGTTAGGGGGTGTTCTAATTTCATTCTTTTACATGTAGCTGTCCAGTTTTCCCAGCACGACTTACTGAAGAGACTGTCTTTTCTCCATCATATATCCTTGCCTCCTTTGTCATAGATTAGTTGACCATAGTTGTGTGAGTTTATCTCTGGGTTCTGTATCCTGTTCCATTGATCTATATTTCTGTTTTTGTGCTAGTACCATATTGTCTTGATTACGGTAGCTTTATAGTATAGTCTGAAGTCAGGGAGTCTGATTTCTCCAGCTTTTTTTTTTTTTCCCTCAAGACCGCTTTGGCTATTCAGGGCCTTTTGTGTCTCCATACAAATTTTAAGGTTTTTTGTTCTAGTCCTGTAAAAAATGCCATTGGTCATTTGATAGGGATTGCATTGAATCTGTAGATTGCTTTGGGTAGTATAGTCATTTTCACAATATTGATTCTTCCAATCCAGGAACATGGTATGTCTCTCCATCTGTTTGTATCATCTTTAATTTCTTTCATCAGTGTCTTACAGTTTTCTGCATACAGGTCTTTTGTCTCCCTAGGTAGGTTTATTCCTGGGTATTTTATTCTTTTTGTTGCAGTGGTAAATGAGAGTGTTTCCTTAATTTCTCTTTCAGATTTTTCATCATTAGTATATAGGAATGCAAGAGATTTCTGTGCATTAATTTTGTATCCTGCAACTTTACAAAATTCATTGATTAGCTCTAGTAGTTTTCTGGTGGCATCTGTAGGATTCTCTATGTATAGTGTCCTGTCATCTGCAAATAGTGACAGTTTTACTTCTTTTCCAATTTGTATTCCTTTTATTTCTTTTTCTTCTCTGATTGACGTGGCTAGGACTTCCAATACTATGTTGAATAATAGTGGTGAGAGTGGACATCCTTGTCTTGTTCCTGATCTTAGAAAAAATGCTTTCAGTTTTTCACCATTGAGATTGATGTTTGCTGTGGGTTTGTCGTATATGGCCTTTATTATGTTGAGGTAGGTTCCCTCTATGCCCACTTTCTAGAGAGTTTTTATCATAAATGGGTGTTGAATTTTGTCAAATGCTTTTTCTGCATCTGTTGAGATGATCATATGATTTTCATCCTTCAATTTGTTAATATGGTGTTTCACATTGATTGATTTGCGTATATTGAAGAATCCTTTCATCCCTGGGATAAATCCCACTCATCATGGTGTATGATCCTTTTAATGTGTTGTTGGATTCTGTTTGCTAGTGTTTTGTTGAGGATTTTTGCATGTGTATTCATCAGTGATATTGGTCTGTAATTTTCATTTTTTGTAGTCTCTTTGTCTGGTTTTGGTATCAGGGTGATGGTAGCCTCATAGAATGAGTTTGGGAGTGTTCCTTCCTCTGCAAGTTTTTGGAAGAGTTTGAGAAGGATGACTGTTAGCTCTTCTCTAAATGTTTGATAGAATTCACCTGTGAAGCCATCTGGTCCTGGACTTTTGTTTGTTGGAAGATTTTTATTCACAGTTTCAATTTCATTACTTGTGATTGGTCTGTTCATATTTCTTATTTCTTCCTGGTTCAGTGTTGGAAGGTTATACCTTTCTAAGAATTTGTCCATTTCTTCCAGGTTGTTCATTTTATTGGCATAGAGTTGCTTGTAGTAGTCTCTTAGGATGCTTTGTATTTCTGTGGTGTCTGTTGTAACTTCTCCTTTTTCATTTCTAATTTTATTGATTTGAGTCCTCTCCCTCTTTCTTTTTTTTTTTTTTTTTTTTGGTATGCGGGCCTCTCACTGTTGTGGCCTCTCCCGTTACGGCGCACAGGCTCCGGACGCGCAGGCTCAGCGGCCATGGCTCACGGGCCCAGGCGCTCCGCGGCATGTGGGATCTTCCCGGACCGGGGCACGAAACCGTGTCCCCTGCATTGGCAGGCGGACTCTCAACCACTGCGCCACCAGGGAAGCCCTCTCCCTCTTTTTCTTAATGAATCTGGCTAATGGTTTATCAATTTTGTTTATCTTCTCAAAGAACCAGATTTTACTTTTATTGATCTTTGCTATTGTTTTCTTTGTTTCTTTTTCATTTATTTCTGCTCTGATCTTTATGATTTCATTCCTTCTACTAACTTTGGGTTTTGTTTGTTCTTCATTCTCTAGTTCCTTTAGGTGTAAGATGAGATTGTTTATTTGAGATGTTTGTTGTTTCTTTAGGTAGGATTGTATTGCTATAAACTTCCCTCTTAGAACTGCTTTTGCTGCATCCCATAGGTTTTGGATTGCCGTGTTTTCATTGTCATTTGTCTCTAGGTATTTTTTTATATCCTGTTTGATTTCTTCAGTGATCTCTTGCTTATTTAGTACTGTATTGCTTAGTCTCCATGTGTTTGTGTTTTTTAAGTTACTTTCCCTGTAATTGATTTCTAATCTCATAACATTGTAGTCAGAAAAGATGCTTGATATGGTTTCAATTTTCTTAAATATACTGAGTCTTGATTTGTGACCCAAGATGTGATCTATCCTGGAATATGTTCCATGCACACTTGAGAAGAAAGTGTAATCTGCTGTTTTTGGATGGAATGTCCTATAAATATCAATTAAATCTATCTGGTCTATTGTGTCATTTAACGCTTGTGTTTCCTTATTAATTACCTGTTTGGATTATCTGTCCATTGGTGTGAGGTGTTAAAGTCCCCCACTACTATAGTGTTACTGTTGATTTCCTCTTTTATAGTTGTTAGCATTTGCCTTATGTATTGAGGTGCTCCTTTGTTGGGTGCATATATATTTATAATTGCTATGTCTTCTTCTTGGATTGATCCCTTGATCATTATGTAGTGTCCTTCCTTGTCTCTTGTAACATTCTCTATTTTAATGTCTATTTTATCTGATATGAGTATTGCTACTCCAGCTTTCTTTTGATTTCCATTTGCATGGAATATCTTTTTCCATCTCCTCACTTTCAGTCTGTATGTGTCCCTAGGTTTGAAGTGGGTCTCTTGTAGATAGCATATATATGGGTCTTGTTTTTGTATCCATTCAGCAAGCCTGTGTCTTTTGGTTGGAGCATTTAATCCATTCACGTTTAAGGTAATTATTGATATGTATGTTCCTCTTACCATTTTTTTAATTCTTCTGGGGTTTTTTTTGTAGGTCCTTTTCTTTTGTGTTTTCCACTTAGAGAAGTTCCTTTAGCATTTGTTGTAGAGCTGGTTTGGTGGTGCTGAATTCTCTTAGCTTTTGCTTGTTGGTAAAGCTTTTGATTTCTCCATCAAATCTGAATGAGATCCTTGCTGGGTAGAGCAATCTTGGTTGTAGATTCTTCCTTTTCATCATTTTAATTACGTCATGCCACTCCCTTCTGGTTTGTAGAGTTTCTGCTGAGAAATCAGCTGTTAACCTTATGGGAGTTCCCTTGTATGTTGTTTGTCATTTTCCACTTGTTGCTTTCAATAATTTTTCTTTGTCTTTAATTTTTGCCGGTTTGATTAATATGTTTCTTGGTGTGTTTCTCCTTAGGTTTATCCTGTATGGGACTCTCTGCACTTCCTGGATTTGGGTGGCTATTTCCTTTCCCATGTTAGGGACATTTTTGAAAAAAATCTCTTCAAATATTTTCTCAGGTCCTGTCTCTCTCTCTTCTCTTTCTGGGACCCCTGTAATGTGAATGTTGTTGCGTTTAATGTTGTCCCAGAGGTCTCTTAGGCTGTCTCCATTTCTTTTCATTCTTTTTTCTTTATTCTGTTTCACAGCAGTGAATTCCACCATTCTGTCTTCCAGGTCACTTATCCATTCTTCTGCCTCAGTTATTCTACTATTTATTCCTTCTGGTGTATTTTTCATTTCATTATTGTATTGTTCATCTCTGTTTGTTCTTTAATTCTTCTAGGTCTTTGTTAAACATTTCTTGCATCTTCTTGATCTTTGCCTCCATTCTTTTTCTGAGGTCCTGCATCATCTTCACTATCATTATACTGAGTTCTTTTTCTGGAAGGTTGCATATCTCCACTTCATTTAGTTGTTTTTCTGGGGTTTTATCTTGTTCTTTCATGTGGTACATAGCCCTCTGCCTTTTTATCTTGTCTACCTTTCTGTGCATGTCATCATAGAATTAACTTCTAGGAAATAAGAGTAAATCTTGAAACTTGTTTAAAATTGTAAAATATTATTACAAGGTCAGTATTTTATAATACAGAAATAATAACTTCCATCTATTGCTAACTTGCTTTTGTCCTATATGTTTGTCCACTTCACTAAAACATTGTTTTTACGTGTTTTTACAGTATTAAATAGATGTTTAATACTAAGATTGATGAAGAAAGACATTTTTCTTCTAGCTGTAATATAGGGTGCCGCTGATGGTATCACAGTAGGTTATTAAACTTTCCTGTTTGACAGTAACTAAAAGACCTACCTTCTTTTCAATTTCTGGACTTGAAGATTATATCAGTAGTTATAAGGCAGTTTTATAAAAACAGTCCCACAACTAAAGCATTCTGGTATTTTCTTTTATTTGCTTCCTCACACCATCGCTTAGGAAAAATCTGTCCTTAAACCTTGGGTTTAAAATGGGACAGTGGAGCGATGTACTTGGTTTTCCATATAACAAATCTCTGCATTTTCATCTGCATCTAAGCTTATTTCACATGCACAATAATTTAGAATCTTTCTTGGAGTAGAATAATAGGATCTTTACAGCAGGTATTATATAAAAAATACTTGCACTCTTGGCATACATTTTAGTTATTCCTTCAGCTGCTTTCTACAAATAAGCTACTTTCTTTTTGTTCAGTCAGCCTTTTAGCATGTAAGAGTTGCTATCGTTTTTTGTTTGAATATCTTGATAAAGTTGTTCTAAAATTTCTTGTATGTTATAAAATTTGTCTTTGAAGAAGAATATGAATTTGACCTGCTGTATTCCTACTTAGAGCCAGTTATTCTCTAAATTTTGTTTTATGCTACATTTACATTCTCTACACACAGTTAAACAAAACTTCGTATGCTTGAAATTTCTGAATTACTCGTGTCCCTCATCCTGTTTGTTCCTTTGTCAGCAACAGTTAACACAGTACTTGTTAAAATGGATTTTTCATCCTAGAATTATTTTTCCAGTCAGATCCATTATATTGTTTGTTGTGAGGCCCAGAAATGTCAGCAGACAAGCAGAAACACTTAAATTCAGTTTACCATCATACTTAAGTCTGATGTAGAAGATGCAGAAGTAGCATATTTAGTAATCACTTGTTTTGTGCACTGCAGATTACAGTTCACGGAAAAGATTTTCAGAAACATGTTTTCTAGAAAGAATTTTTTGCTTAGGATTCACGGTTTTTTGCAAATTTCACATATCTTTTGAGTTCAACTGCTAAAAATGGAATCTAACTATTATTTCAACCAGATTTTTGTTTAAAGTTTTAATTGTATTGACACAAATTTTTAAGGGATTGTCTTTCTAAAACATTCTTGTAAAATCTTGTTTTGACATTGGGCAGTCAGATTAAAACTTGTTTGGGGTGCCTAATTTTTCTCTAACCCTTTATTTACTTGATATTCTTTATGTACCTCATTATATCTGACTGAACATGTTTATTATACACATTGTATGTTTTGGAATTTTTCCTTCCCTTCAAATTTTGGTTTACCAAAATTGCCATTCTGCTTTTAATTCACCCCCACATGATGTGAAGAATTCCCAAATACCTTTTTTCTTGAAAACCTCATGGCCTAAATGAAATGAAATGTTACTCCTAAAGATTATTTTATTTAATGTTATGCGTTAATGCAATCTGACCTGTGTTTATTTAGATTTGCATAAATATTTATTAGCTCCAAAGGGATTTAATATTTTTCATACACTTGTTTGGCCAGTGCACTCTTTTTTTTTTGGCCGCACCAAGCAGCATGTGGGGATCTTAGTTACCCACTCACACCCCCTGCAGTGGAAATGTGGAGTCTTAACCACTGGACCACCAGGGAAGTTCCTACTCTTTCTGAATACGTTAACTGTCTCTTTACCTATTTATCTCACTGTTTGAGAGTTATAAATAATTTTAGATATATAGTTAACAGCTTTCGTGGTCATTATTGTTTCACTTGACTAATTGTCAACATATAGAATATATAAGATTTTTTACAAAGTGAATGTTTATGTGTAATACATGTTGTGTGTCCTCCCACATTTGATATTATTGTTACGTCAATGAGATGATGGCTCACTGTGCAACCACATAATCATTGATTATGCACAAGTTCTAGGAAGCCAGAAATTATATTAAAGTAGGTGTTTTGGTGATTTTGCTTTCCTGAGGCTGAAGCCAAGCTGTACATTTTGGCTAAAAACCAAAGACAAATCTTAGTGCTTCCCCAAATGGCTTACATGACCTTCAGTGTTTGTGGTTTCTTAACTACTAGCTTTGCAGGTGTTTACCTTTCAACACTGTTGTTTTAATAGAATTTCTTTAAAAAATGATGGAAGAATGTATTTGGATGAGTATAGTTTACTCTGCTTTAAAATGAACAACTTGTAAAACTTTACACTAACAGTTTGACTTTTTTCATACGTACATGCTGTTGATAATTGTGGGCATATAAAACTATAACTTGTTATTATTTAATTCGATATAAGTAGAAAAACATGATTTTAAGGTTGTTTTGTTTTTTAGTTATCACTTTGTTTCACACTTTATTTAATTATCTAAAATGTTACTGATTGACTGCTAGCCAGATCCTCATTTGGCTGCTAAAGAAGAGGCTAAAAGATTGGAAGAACTACAGAAACAAGCAGCAGAAGAGAGAATGGAGCAGTGTGAGAAGGCACATGCACGGGGTTTCCAAGCAATGAAGAGGATCCATTTGGCTCAAGTAAGAATTAAATTCTGGCTGTGACCACTACTGATGGCCTTAGCGATGGCACTGTAAAACTTAACTGGTCGTGAACAGGCTCAGAGGACAGAGTTGTGAAGAATGGGAACATATTCTCTCTGATTCATGTCATTTCAAGCTTCCCAACTTGCTTTAACCTCCTGTTTCAAATTCAGGTTGGGTGAAGCTGTTCTCATTTCTCTTCTAAAATTTTTACTGATGAATGTATTACAAGTTTAATATTTTAATCAGTCTAAAAATAGCCCAAGAAGAAGTTAATCACTTTTCTAATTTAATTATTTGAATTGCATTTGTGCTCTGCAAATTTTAATATTCGATTCATTAAATATTTATTGAGCAAAGCACTCGTTGGCTTTGCAGAATATTGATTCAAAGGTAGAGTCATGATCCTTGCTGTCAAGGAGCTTTGACTTTGTTACAGAGCTGTAAAATATGTATCGTGCAAACTGGCTTTGTAGTCAACAGCTTTACATCTGTCTTGCTTATTGTTGAGTGCTTATTCTTGAAACAGCATAAAAATGATTCATCTTTTTAGAAGTCTGAATTTGACTAATGCATTTAGATGTTTTAAACATTCATCTGAAGAATGAGTTTTTAAGTACTTCTATGGGAATTAAATGCCTTGAAATTCTTTTGTATGGTTTGAACTGAATTATGACCTTCTCCCTTAAATTTTTAGTTCTTATAAACTAAACGTAAGTTGTGATTATCATAACTTAACCCTGGTTTATAAAAACTAAAAGATGAAAATTATAGGTAATAATTCAGACATTCAGTTACTTACTGAATGTAAAATAACTGAATGTCTGAATTATTACCCATAATTTTCATCTAAGATTTAAACCTATAGGAAAAAAAAAAACATGAAAAAAGCAGTTGGTAAACAGAGCACATTCTTCCATAAATCAGAAGTGTTTAGTGTTTAAGAAAGTGGACTCTGTGGTCAGTCTTCCTGGATTTTCCTCCCTTCGTCACTGCTTAGCTGTTTGATCACAGGCAGGTTACCTAACCTCTCTGAGTTCTGTTTCATCATCTGTTTTATGAGGGTTAAATGAGTTTAGTAAAACTCTTAGAATTGTGCCTAGAATTTCATAAGCTCACATTGTCAGTGGTCATAGTAGTTGTTATAAATAATTCAAGTAGAATACTATGCCACACTTTCAGTGAGCCAGAAATAGTATGCTTATTCAAATAACTTTGAAGTTAATTTAATGAAAATTTAATGATGGTTTGACTCTTAATATAAAAAATGAATTTGTTCATAATTTGATTCTTTTCAAGGTCAGGCAAAACAACCTCATCTCCAAATGACAAAATATTTACAAATAAGTAGTGTGTAATCACTTAACAAAAACTTTGTTATACAGGCTCTCTACCTTTTTCTAGACTGTATCTCTTACACAAGAATGGTATGCAATACATACAGAGGATTTCCTTTCCCCTGTTTGAACCTTTTTGCTGCAGACCCTATTGTGCCCTGGGATCTTACTTCCTGCTATAGTGTGTTGTATTTGGCCTCTACGTGCCTCTCCAACTTTACCTTTTTTCCTTAACCATCCCTGCCCTCCATGCCCTATCTATAATGAACATTGTACTCTCCCTGACTGCCCATGCCTTCATCTGCATAATTCCGTGCTGGAGTTGTTATTTCTTACTTGTACTCCTCCTCCTTCACCCACGTATATCTGGCTAAATCCTCATCCCGGGGGTGAGAGGTCTTCCCTTATCCCCCCCTCCTTATCCTCCACCACCAAAATTAAGTTAGATGACTTCACTAAAACATTGTGCTTAAACTTTCATATTTGCCAGACTCTTTAAACTTAAAAGAGATACGTACAAATCCCCTTTAATCTTAATAAGAGTGTGGAGTAACAAGAAATATCTGTTAAGCCACAGTTACCCTGGCTGGGTCTTGGTGCTCACCTGAGACTGGCTGCTGCTGCTGGCTGTGTGGAGAGCTGGAACAAAGTACACTGCAGGAGCGGTGGCAGCTTAGTTAGAATGTAGCTTCGTGACTGTCCTAAGGAAGAAGACCTGTGCCTGGCAGACACTTTGAAGCCCTGAGGCCTAACCAGAGCCGTCTTCTCATAGTACTTACTAACATCATACGGTTGACCCTGGCCCTGTATGGGTCCACTTATACCCACATATTTTCCCATAGTAAATACTGTGGTATTGCATGGTCCATGGTTGGTTGAATCTGTGGATGTGGAGGAACCACGGGTATGGAGGGCCGACTCTTAATTAGTGTCTTTGTGTTTGAACAAATGGTAGAAGAGGGGAGGGTACTAAAGTCCCTGTCTTCATGATTTCTCCACTTTTCCCTCACTATTCACGTTACTATCCACTGTCCAAAGTATGTTACTCAGTTGTTAATTAATTCTCTTTATTCTTGAAGAATCAGGAGAAACTAATGAAAGAACTCAAACAGCTACAACAAGAGGACCTGGCACGCAGGAGACAGATGGTAGCGCGGATGCCACCACAACTAGTTGAACTTCCATACAAACGCAGTGAAATGAAAGATGATTGGCAGAGAGAGCTAGAATTTGCCTTTGAAGACATGTACAATGCAGACAGGAGTAAGATATTTTCAGTAAACTTTCAACAATGCTTTGAAACGTTTTGGTGGGAAAATACATTTGTCTTGAAGCAGTTTTTATTTTGAAATGAGTTCTCAGTTTGAAAGAGGCTCTCATATTTTAGACTTTAAACTATGATGGTCTTTAAAATTTTATGCTCAAGTTCTTAGTCATTTTGGAATGGAAACATGTCTCTGTATTTCTTTATTGAGAGATGAAAGGAAACATGATTTTGCACCTTGAACCAGAGCCTCTGCCCGCTGTGACTGATCAGATCCAAGATGAAGAACTGGACCTTTCAATGGAACAAGAAATTTCCGGGGAGACTGAAAACATTCCAGTGACAGAAGCTGAAACAATATGTTCTAGTGAAGCAGACGGTAAAAACTTCTGAGCTGAATACTGCAGTATTTCATAGGAAAAAAATGCTAATCATTTGCCAGCAGTTAGGAAAGTCTGGTCTCTTTTAAGTGCAAACAGTGACTAATACTCATGGGAGTGATGGGAGGAGGAAACTTCAGATTTCCATCACTAAAGTTCCTTTTCATAAACATAGGAGGAATGTTATTTTATTTATATGTACATACAGTCTAAAGATTTCTAGGTTATTTAAGTTAGATGATCAATTTTGAATTTATTTGAAAGGTCAGCTTTTTTTTTTTTAAGACTTTGATCAAATCACCGGAAATCCTACCATATTAATTACTGCTAGGCACTTCATGTATAATGATGATCAGCACAAACTTTGGGGTCTCTTCTAAACTTCATCTCTAGCTCCACCATTCTGAACTTTTTCACTTGGCTGTTGCAGAGGTACTTAGAACTTGGTGTCTGACAATAAATTTATCATCTTCTCTTGCCTACTGAAACCTTATCTTCCTGCCTTCCTCATGTTAGTGATGATACCACAGTCTGCAGTAATCCAAGCCAGAGACATGAGAGGTACCTCTAAAAAGATAAAGGTGTCTCTTACGCCACATCTTCTTAGAGACCAAGTCCTCTTCCTTTTGACTTCTTTTCTCCCCATACCTATGAGTATCGCCTTTGTTCAAAACCACTCTGGCTTTCTTTTCATCTTCACCGTATACTGTGGATAGGTAGTCCTTGGGGTTCCAATTTTATGTGGGTCTCCTCTTAGACTCCTTGGGTGAGGGCTCTAAGCTTTATCCCTGTCTCCTGTGCCCACACTGCTGTCCAAACAAAGTGTAAGCTTCCTGTGGTTTGGCATAAACTTCAGAAGATGGGTTTAGGGCTCAATTGCCGTGAATTCCCCTTGAAACTTCATTTCTGGCCTCTGCAGAACCTTTTATTTTCTTGTGAACCTTATAGCACATATTTTGAATGCTAGTCTTACACACAGATTAAGAGATGCACATTCTGTCCTCATTTAGCAAGTGGAATAAACATCTTCCTGATACATTTTTATGCTTGAAATTTATGTTGCTGCCTATTGTTGAAAAATACAGTTGACCCATGGAACAGCAAGGGGTTAGGGGTGCCAGCCCTCCACGCAGTCGAAAAATCTGCATATAACTTAGAGTCGGCCCTCTGTATCCAGTGTTCCACATCTGCAGATTCAACCAACCCTGGATCATGCAGTCCTGTAGTATGTCTTTATTGAAAAAAAATCCTCAAATAAGTGGACCTGTGCAGTTCAAGTGCATGTTGTTCAAGGGTGAACTATAGTTGAATTTTGGTGTCCTTATTTAAGTTGAAAAAATTATTCCTGGTTATAAAATTGTGTTAAATTATAAATATTGAGGAAAATAAAGTTGTGCTTTTGTTTTAACCAGTGGTGGTTATAGTAACTAAGTATAAAGATAGAATAATTTACCTGCTTTGTAATAGGTGCTGAATAAATTTCTTTTTCTTTTCTTTTCTTTTAGTTCCCTTGGCAATGAAGACCCACCAGATTCCTTCAAAAATTCTTTTTAAAAAATTATTAAATAAGATCCGAAACCAAAAGTCTCTCTGGACAATTAAATCCATGTCTGAGGATGAAAGCGAAATGATTACAACTGTTAGTGAAACTGAAAGTAAAGCCCTGACAGTTGAATCAGGAGCAACTGTGAGTGAAGACAGAACATTATCCTCTGGGCAGAAACAAGGTAGTTCTCTCCAGTCATCTCATTTTGTAGCACATAAACCCTTTCTAAGTTGTTCAAAAATATGCTCATTTCTGAAAAATCGAAGAATAGAGGTCAAAAGGAAGAAAATATTTTAAAGCCCATAGTGCTGCCACTTAAAGGCAATAAATGTTAGAAACCTTAGTGAATCTTCCAGAGCACTTTAAGTGTAGTAGAATTATATATATATATAATCTTACATATTTCAGTAAGTGGCAAAAAATTCTCTCACTTAAGCCAAAAGGCTTATTATTCTGGTTCTGCTCTTCTATATCCTACATCCAAACCATCATCAAATCCTGTCGGTCCTACCCTCAAAATATATCCAGAGTCCAACTGTTTCTCACCACCTACTATCCTAGTTTAAGTGATGTTCATTCTCTAGTGTAGATTCTTGCCTGTATTAACTGGTGGCCTCCTAACTGATCTTCTATCCACAGCTTTTGCACCTTCCTGCAATAATCTGTTTCCAGAGACATCCTGTTAAAACACATCAGCTTATCATTCCTCTGGGAGAAGCCCTCCAACAACTACCCATATCCCTCAGGAAAACCATTTTGCTTACAGTGGCATCAAAGCTTTACATGATCTGTGCACACACCCCTCCCCACTACTTTTCTCTCTGACTTCATATTCTCCCTAACCGCTGCACCGTAGGCACTGGCTTCCTGGCTATTTTTCCAACACAGCAAATACGAGTCATATGGTCTTTGCAAGTGCTGGTCTTGGTTGGGGGAGGGAGGAATGCTCTTGGATATTTTTATGGTTCACTGTCTCACTTCCTTCAGATATTTGCTCAGATACTGCTTTCTCAGTAACGCCTTCTCAAACCACTCTATGTAAAACAACAAACTTCTCTGCCTTCCCCCACCCACATAATCTTCACTCCCTATCACCTCTACTCCATAGCTCTTAACATCTGATGGACCATAAATTTACTTTCTTTCTTATTTGCTTCTTGTCTTGACACCTACCCCTCTTCACCTTCCTCACCCTCCAGTCCTGGAATATAGGGCTTGATTTTGTTCATTGCTGTATCCCCAGAGCCTAGACTAGTGCCTTATACATAAAAGGTGCTCAGTTAATATTTGTTGAATTAATTGACTAGCCTAAAGCAAAGAGAGGTAAGTTTGGAAGTCAGATATACATATGATATTCAAGCACATGGGCATGGAAGAATTCTTTAGGGGCAAGAATTCAGTGAGAAAAGGGCTTATAAGACCATCTAAAGGGACTGCATCATTTAGAAGATGGCTAGAGAAGCGGCAAGCAGCAAAGGCAGTAAAAAGGAGTGAGAAGAAGGAGAGAGAGTACGGTGTTGGCATTTAATACAAAGGGACACTTTCATCTTTAATCCATAACCAGGTTATTTTGGAAAAGGCCCTGTGTGAGTAGGCTTTCTCTGGCCTCATCTGGCTTCATTCCTCCCCTTGATTGAGCCAAGTTTTTCACTCCTCACAGGGTCTTAATACCTGCTGATCTGTCTGGAAAGGTCTCCTGTACATCCCCACACTCTTTACCTGCTTGATTCCTCCTTACCCTTCAAATGTCCACTTAAATGCCATTTCCTAAGAGAAATCTCATCTGAGTTCCTAGTCTAATTCAGATTCCTCTGAAATACTCTATTGTATAAGCCCCCTTTTTTCTTATATAGTACTTAGCACCATTTCTAATTTTATAATTTTTTTCTAGGATAATTAGATAATGTTCTGTCCCCCACCTACCTCCTTTGAGGCCTTTTCTTGTTGACCATGGTAAATGTGCATACAGCACATAAGTAGGTGCTGAATGAATGAGGTGACTGAATGCTCCGTTCAGTTTCTGGCTACCCTGATGTAATCAAAGTATACTGCTTTAACTTCCTTCTCTGCTCTGGATTCATAAATAATAAAAATCCTAATACCTAAGCATGTCAAAGATACATTTAAATTTCTTCTCTTTTTACACGTTGGTGCCTTGCTTACTCTGCTCTTTTTATGCTTTCCCATTGTGTTTGAAACTCTGTCAGCCTACCTTTTAAGTCAGTTCTCCTTCGTTTTTTCTTTTTTGTTTATAATTTTAGTCTTAGGTCTTTTTGTATTAGGCTAGAATTTATTGCATAAAATATGTGGTCTCTAGAAGGTGGCTGGATCTTAACTAAATAAGACATTTGGGTGGACCAGTGTTAATCTGAATGTAGATTTTTGTTCATTTGTCAGATTTAAGTTTGACGGTGATAATATGTTCATAATGATGTATCTATTACAGTTGTTGAAAGTGACACGCTGACAGTTGACTCTGGACCACTTACTAGTGAAGATAAACCACTTTCATTCAACACAGACTCTGAAAAGGAGCAAGGTATTTCTTTTTATCATATTCTCAAATTAAACTTGCTTGATTCTTCACATCTTTTTCCTAATAAAATTACATGTAATAAATGAACAAAAGACATTACAGTGGTATCAAATTCTAAATTATTGAAACTAATTATTGCTTTGGGGATTCTCTTAGAAATGGAAGAGACTCAGCCTATCACAGCTGTAGCTCAGAGTTCAGTTCTACTTCATCCTCAGGAAGAAGCAGCTAGAATTAGAATGGCAGCAAGGCAGAAACAGGTAATTTGAAGTTTTTATTTTATTTTATTTTTATTTTTTTATTTATTTTGGCTGCACTGGGTCTTCGTTGTGGTGCACGGGCTTCTCTAGTTGTGGCGAGCAGGTCCTAGAGTGTGCAGGCTCAGTAGTTGCAGTGCTCAGGCTTAGTTGAGGTAAGTGGGATCTTAGTTCCCTAACCAGGGATCGAACACAGGCCCCCTGCATTGGGAGTATGGAGTCTTAACCACTGGACCACCAGGGAAGTCCCTGAAATTTTTATTTTTAAAGGTTTCTTTCTTCCCCTATGTACTGTAGTTTTATTTGACCAGTGAAATTTGTCTTAACATCTGGCTACTTTTGCTACCATTTCTTCGGCCTTGTCTTACACATTCATTTGATAGAAGGTACTTCATCTTTACTTGTACTACTCATTTGACCCTTAATGCATTCTGCTTTGTATTTTATACTCTGGTGTGTATCTTATCTTCCCTATAAAGTTTATCAGTTTTTTAAAGGCAGAGACTGTCTTTTTTTTTTTTTTTTTTGCCTCACCATGGGCATGTGGAACTTCCCCGACCGTGGATCGACCCATGCCCCCTGTAGTGGAAGCATGGAGTCTTAGCCACTGGACCACCAGGGAAGTCCAAGACTGTCTTTTTTAAAAAGTCAATTTATCCTACATAGTTTCTTGTACAATGCTTTATACACAGTAAGTACTCAATAAATATTTGTTGAATAAATGAGTCCCTGTCATAATATTAAACATTGATCTGGGCTTTGTAATCCCCAAAGTTTTTTTGAAAAACTGTATTTCAAAGAAAAATTTAAAATTCAACTTCCATAACTGTAATATTTGTCCCTTCTACTTTAATGAAAGATTTTCTTAACACAGATTACCTCGAAAGAGGCTAATTGTTACTAAGCCAGTCAGTTTATAGTCATAGTTTTTTTAAAAATGCAGCTGAGGGATGACAATTCTATGAGCCAATATTTTGTCTCAGGTAAATGCCTTCTAATCAATATTCTAAAGCAGTATTGTCCAATAGATTTTCTATAGTAATGGAAATGTTCCATATCTATGTTCAGTATGATAGCTGCTACCTACATGGGCTGTTGAATACTTGAAGTATGAGTAGTGCAACTGAGAAACTGAATTTTAAATTTTATTTGTTTTGGGTTGATGTAAATTTTAATAGTCACATGTAGTTAGTGACTACTATATTGATAGTGCAGTTCTAGAGTTACTACAAAACTGTAAATGGTTTAAATTCCGTGGCTCCTATGAGTGAACGAAAGGAAGGTGAAGACAGGAACTAAGCTATAGCCACTATTGCCTGATTAAGAATAGGTAATATCATATTGAGACATTTTTAATTTTGAAAACAAGATCATTCTTCATTATCTCTAGTAGATGTATTCCTCTTAATAAAACTTCACAAACATTCCCTTTTCTATTTATTCAGTATATGTTTGTTATATATGTTTCAAGGACTACTAGGTGTTGGATTTAACAGGCAACCAGACAGACTAGTCCCTGTCCTCATGAGTCTTACAGTTACTTTAACACGTTTTTAGTTCTTGGATTTATGTGTGTGTGTGTGTGTTGGTATAATTTTGAGTTTATTTGTCATCACTCTGCCATTATTTTCCATCTCTTTAATGCCTGACAGTAAGGACTGAATGTTGCTCACTGTACTTTTATTTAGCTTGTAGATAACTGCACCCTTCTATGAGTATGCCTAAGAAATCAAAGTGTTGTGAGCGTTCTCGTTATTTAATTTCTTAGGCATTATTCTTACTGAGAACAAGGTAAAATTAAAGATGTGAATGCAGAGTTTGCTACTTCTCTGGAGGTGGTGCTTCAGTGGTGATCGAGGTTTCCCTGTGCTCCCAGGAAATAGAAATAGTTAATATGTTTATTTTTACTTCTCTCCCTTTTCCTCCTTTCCCGTTTTCCTATCTCTTGCTTCCTTCCTCCCTCTGGCAGTGGCAATAACAGATAGAACATCACCACTTTCTTCTTGGATAATTGGTACTCTTGGTGATGAGACCTGTTTCTTTTCATTGTAATGCATATAAACTTTTCTTTGGCATGAGTTTGTTGTTAAATCAATAGTATTTTTGTTATTTAGATAATGGAAATAGAAGAACAGAAGCAAAAGCAATTGGAATTACTTGAACAAATTGAACAACAGAAGTTAAGATTAGAAACTGATTGCTTCAGAGCTCAGCTGGAAGAAGAAAAAAGAAAAAAAACTCAACAGACTGGGGTACGATGCAGGAAATCTCATCCCTACATAGATTGTCGGGGGATAAAGAAGTGTGGGCAATCTTAGCATTCAGAAAAGTAAAGTGCATTTCTAATTTGTATTTGATAATTTTTTAAAAAAAATAATGTATATGTAAAAATAACTTTATACAAACCTAATGACTTTCATCTTTCAGTTTCTAGAGGGTGCTAATATATGTGACCATGACTTGTATGTAATGTGTATGTTGAGCTCTTGGGCTTGACACTAAAAGAGAGTGGTAGATTACTTCATTTCTTAACAATGGAAATGCCAGTCTTTTTTACAAAAAATAAAGCTATATGGAAGTTTACAATTATAGAACGTCAGTTTATGTAAAGTACTTTAGTACTTATTTCTGGATTTGCCTTTTAGTTAGTATCTGTCTTTTATTAGGTTGGCACTGCACCAGCATCACGCACCATAAGTTCTGATGAAGATAATCACAGGCAGATGATTCATAACTATCAACAACAGCTATTACAGCAAAACAGGTATTAGCTAGGGTACAATTTATATGTGATAGTGTGTGGTTACATTTTCAGGATTTATTATTTGGCTTATATGAAGGTCTTACCAGGATTCCCTTTAGAACTATGGCATGTAGATTTCTCAAAGAGCAATGTTAATAACGTTGTTCCATTTCTGCCTTGATTTTGGCCACCCCTAGATTGAATTTAATGTATAAACACTTCAGAATGTGGGGCATTTTTTTTAATCAAAAAAGAATAATGCTTGTTTGTTTTGGGTAGGCTTCACAAACAGTCTGTTGAAACAGCCAGGAAACGATTACTCGACTATCAGACTATGTTAAAAGGAAAGTACCCATCCATGTCAGCTACACCACTGATACCTGGTTCTGTTACATCAGTTCCACCACAGAAATCTGAAAGACCCGCTGTTACATCAGAACATGAGGATCAAGGTCAGAGACCCAAGTTGAGTCCTAACAAACAACCTATGCAACCCGTACAGATCTCCAAATTAGAGCAAGATTTTCAGGTTCCAAGACAACATTGCTTTCCACAAAGACAGGTAGAAACAACCGAAACATTAGTTACTTCAGATGTTTTAGCCAAGCAAGCTTTGGAATCACAGGAACAGCCAAAGCAACTCTCACAGACTGAAACACAACAGAGAGACTATAAATTGGTCCCTAAAGACTCTCATACACTTTCAAGGGCTTTGTCACATGATAAGCTACTGATAGTACAGGATGCTAGAGAAAGAGCTGAAACATCTGAGGCAACAACTTTTCAAACTTTTGACTCCCAGCAAATGTTCTCAGAGAACAATGAAAGTATATCATCTAAGTTAATTGAACCTTCTTCATTCCTACCATTGGTAGCTGAGCATTCTTTTAGTTCTCTGCCTACTAAAGTTGAGTCTGGAAAAATCCAGGAATGCTTTTCAACTGGGAGCAAAAGTGTAGTTTCTGTAAGCCATTCTGTAGTTGGCCAAACGCAGGATAAGTCTTTGCCATTCTCAGAGAATATCATAGCCCAGCAAAGTAATTTGAAGGCTCTCCAAAAACAGTTAGACCTACAGAAAGAAGTTCTTCGGTTAAGACAGGAAGCTCAGGAACAATTGCTTTTGTGCAAACAGAAAGAATTGGAAGGGCAAACTGGCCTTTCTGTATTCCTTCCATTGGTACCTCTGGATTCATTTGCTTCACTGCCTTCTGCCAAAGCTGAGTCAGGGAGAATCCAGGAATCTTCTCCAACCAAGAAAGAGACTACAGTTTCCTCAGGCCATCCTGGGGTCCCACAACTTAAGGATAGGCTTAATTTTAAATTTCTCCAAGAACAGTTAAATATTCAGAGGGACAGCTTTCAGGCTAGACAGGAAGCCCAGGAAGTATTATGTGTACATAAACAGAGTGAATTGGATGGAAGAGTATGGGCTGAACAGACTGAGCCCCCTTCTGTTCCATCTCAAGGAGCTCAGCATACATTTACTTCACTACCTTCTGCTGGTACTCAGTCTGGAAAAATCCAGGACCAGTATTCATCTAAGAGTGGGAAGGAAATTCTCTCAATCCAATCTGAAATCCCAAAATCTCAGGATGGGTCTTCAAGTTTCCTACAGCAGTTCCAACCTTTGCATGATAGTTTGAAGTTGCTCCAAGAACAGCTGACTACACAGAGGGGTGCTCTTCAGGCCAGGCATGAAGCCCAGGCAGAATTACTTTTACGTAGACAAAGGGATTTGGAAGACTCTAAGTCTGTGCAGATGAGTTCTTCATTCCTGCCAGTGGTCACTCAACGTTCAGTTGCTTCACAAGCTTCTTCTAAAACTGAGCCTAGAAGAATTCAGAACTTTTATTTCTCTGAGAAGGAGAGTGTTATTCCCTCAAGTCATTTGGTAATGCCAGCATTTCAGGATGAGTCTCTTAGTTTTCCACAGCGTAGCCTGCCACAGCAGGAAAATCTAACAACACTCGAAGGTCAGTCACACATTCAGAGGGTAATACTTGGTGCTAAACAAGAAACTCAGGAATTTGTACACAAACAAAGTGAATTAGAAAAAAAAATTCCTTCTGAACAGACTGGCACCTCTTTATCTCTGTCTCAGGGAGCTGAACCTGAAAAATTCCAGGACTATATGTCATTCAGGAGTGACAGTACAGTTCCCTTAAGCCATTGGAAGATCCCAAGATTTCAGGAAAGACTTCTGGGGTTTTCACGACATATACAACCTCTACAAGATAATTTGGAAGGACACCAAGAATGGTTAGACACAGAAGAGGAAGCCCTTCAGTTTAGCCAGAAGACCCAAGGGAATGTATCTTCTGAACAAACTGTTCCCTCATTCACACCCCAGTTAGCACAGCTTTCTTTTCCTTCATTGCCTTCTGCTGAATCTCTTACAACCCGGGAATCTCTTTCAACAGAGAGTGAGAGTAGAATTCCTTCAAGCCATTTTCAGATCCCAGAATTGCAGGATAGACTTTTGAAGATATCACAGCTTATCCAGCCTCAACAACATAATTTGAAGGCACTTCAAGAACAGTTAGCTACACAGAGGGAAGCCATTCAGTCTAGACAGGAAGCTCAGCAAGAATTACTTTTGCATAAACAGAATGAATGGAAGGGAAGAATATCTCCTGAGCAGGTTGGCACCTCTTCCTTCCTGCCCCTAGTTGTACAGCGTCCTTTTGCTCCATTACCTCTTAGTGAAGCTGGTAGAATCCAAGAACCTTGTTCAACCAAGGGTGATAATATAGTCTCCCCAAGTCGTTCTGAGATACCAAGGTTGCCTGATAGGCTTTTGGGTTTACCACAGCCTGTTTTACCTCAACAAGATTATCCGATTACATTTCAACAGGAACACGTGTATACACAGACAGGTCCCCCTCCATGTAGCGAGAAAACCCGGAAAGAGTTGGTTTTGCCCAGACAATATAAATTTGAGGAAAAGTCATCTGAGCATTTTATCCAACCTCTCCATGGTGATTTGAAGGCACTTCAAGAGCAGTTAGACATACAGAGGAAAACCACTCAATCTAGACAGGAAGTCCGAGAAGAATTGCTTTTGCAAAGACTAAGTAAATTGGAGAAAGGAGTCTCACCTGAGCAGACCAGCACCTCTTCATCCTTATCCCACATAGCACTGCCTGTTGCTGACTCTGAAAGAATCCAAAAATCTCTTCCAACCAGAAGTGACAATACTGTTTCCTCAAGTCATCCTGAGATTCCAAGGTCTCAGGATAGGCTTTTGAGTTTATCCCAGGCTTTTCTGCCTCAGCAAGATCATGTGTCAGCACAGTTGGGCTTACAGAGAGAAGTGCTGCATTTTAATGAAAAAGCTCAGGAAGAACTTTTAAACAAGCAAGCAGAGCTGATTGAAGGTGACTCTTCTGAGCAGCCTGTTCCCTCTATGTTTCTACCCAAGGAAAGAGAGCATTCATTTATTCCACTACCTTTTGCTGAAGTAAAATCTAAAAACATTGGTGAATTGTATTCAGCCAAGAGCGAACATGCAGCTCCTTCAAGTGCTTCTATGAGCCCAAGACTTCAAGATAGATTTTTGAGTTTTTCACAACCTCTCTTAGCTCAGCAAGATAATTTGGGACTTCAGAAGCAGATGAAGCTACAAAAAGAAGTTCTGCATTATGGCCAAAAAGCCCAAGAAGAATTGCTTGTACAGAGACAAACAGCATTGCAGCAGCACATTCAGAAACATCAGGAGACCTTGAAGGATTTCTTGAAAGACAGTCAGGTATGTATTAATCTTGAATATCTAAGAATTAAACATCGACAATAACCCAACTCAGCCAAGCTAAATATTTGTTTCAATCCTAGGTCGAAATAAGTTCTTAGTTATTGAGAATAAGTGGTTTGACCTTAACTGTGCTTTAATTTTCTACCTTAAACAACATGCAAATTAAAAGGTAAAAAGTGATCCACCTTGCATGACGTTTATGAAGTTAATAGTTATTTGAAGCCCAACTAATTTCAGCCACTGGTTTGATACAATCAAACTCAAACATCATGGAAAATGTAGGTTGCCTTTTGAAGTTTTGTTATAAAGGATTTTGAGCTTACCACAAGAAGATTAAATTGTAAAGCAACTAGTTAGCAGAATTTCTCTTAGGCAAATGGCAGACTTTGTGCTTTCTGTATAGCACTTTGTTGACATTTGTGTAGAATCAAAATCAGTACCATCTTTTTCCATAAATGACAATACTAACATCTGTTATAAAAGTGGCACGATTTTAGGCTGATGGACCGCCGGACCGGCCGCTTGTGACTGAATTGTTGAGAGGACTCTGATGTGGTCACTCAGATGACTATTCATAGTTTCTCTATATGGGAGACAGTATATTCTCCTATATATGAATGTGTCCATTTTATTTTAAAAGGCCACTTCCTAAATTTATGAGTTAGCCTAAACAGAATTCTACAATCCTTTGATGCTCAGGAGAAGCTTGAGTTGCGTTCATGAGAACTTGAGTTCTGGGGATTTACTGGTCATTTTAAGGAAAAGGGATGGGAAAAGAAAAGCAGAGAGGGATACACAAGTATATCTCTTATTGAAAGGTGCAGTGGAGGCTGTTTGTAAGGTCCGAGGCTGTGACTGGTTGTACTTTTCAATGGAATTATTACCCTTTCAATATTAGAAATACTTCTCATTTTTTATCTGTAGATAAAATTGTAATAATGTGGTTGATGGAGCTGTTCATGTGGTTGAGGTTCTAACTGAAGAAGGGAGATACAAATCTAATGACTTCTTCACATGATCTTTCATTTTGTGTCATCCCCACCCTCGTCTGTCTACTTTTTCAGACAAGTAAGCCCACAGTTGAAAATGATTTTGAAACTAAGAAGCTCAGAGAATGCCTTGTTCATCTCCAAGACCTAGTCAAAGACAATCAGGAAAACATTGATACTGCAGGCAGGAGAAACTGTGATGATAATCAGCTCCTTTCAGAAGATAGTAATGCCAAGCAAAGTGGTAAGATAATTGCATTTTATTGTACTGATTATCCTGATGATGATTCTTCATATTAACCTCCTGCAACTTGCCGGTTGAAGAAGTTTGTTTCGTTAACAGATTTGTATTGTGCCTAACTTTGTCTTTGACTTGATAGGGGAGCATCAGGACAAAGAACTGGGTGGGAAATCCTCAAAACCACCTGTAGCAAAAGTTAAAGGTGGATTGGACTTGAACCAACATGAACTTAGTGCCATACAAGAGGTAGAATCACCAGCAAGTGGCAGAACTTCTATACTAGGTAAACAGATGGTTTGATAAAATATGATTTTTTAATATTTGCCAGTTTTCTACAGTTTTTTCAGGATGCTAAATATTTTGTTGAGGAAACTTAGACTGTGAACTCATGAAGGGGAAAAATGGTTTGTACAAACTATTTAAAATGTGGACTTAAAGAGATATGTCATTAGGTAACTAGTTTCTTTATATATGAGGAAAAGCAATTTATTGTAGACAAAAATTCTTTGCTATCCATTATTCTGACACTTTTGCTTCCCTCTGCTTCCTTTCTAAACCAGTTTCTCTAGGAAATAACCCAGTTTTTTCTCTTCTGCCTTGCTGCTGTTTCACTTTAGTACCTTCACTGCTCTTTTCCTGTATCTTCCACAGGATAATCATGGTACGTAAAACCCTGGCTTTAAGAGCAGTTGTAACACATATATTTCTTCACTGTACTTCTTCCTAGATTCAATTATCTAGAAAAATTCCTCCCTGCGATCCTTAGTAAATAGCCCTATTTTCATTTTATAATTATTTCTAGATTTCAGACTCAACCAGATAATTCTCTTGATCAAATCTATCAAAGCAAATTTTTTTTTTTTTTTTTTGTGGTACGCGGGCCTCTCACCGCCGTGGCCTCTCCCATTGTGGAGCACAGGCTCCCAACGCACAGGCCCAGCGGCCATGGCCCATGGACCCAGCCGCTCCGCAGCATGCGGGATCCTCCCGAACCGGGGCACAAACCCGCGTCCCCCGCATCGGCAGGTGGACTCCCAACCACTGCGCCACCAGAGAAGCCCAAAGCAAATTCTTTTTTAAGGGGGAAAATAACTTTGTCAGTAGAAAGGTACTTAGAAATGTAATGTTAATATTAGCTATTTTGGTCTTAAAGCCATAAAATATTGTACCTTTGTTTCCGGCTAAGAGTTTAAGAAGGTAGAGACTCAGAATAACTCTTAAGAATCATTCCCCTTCTTACTTTCTTCTTAGGTCTTATGGAAATTATAACAAAGTAATGATTCTATTTATTACTAGGCTTTGGAAGCTTTTCTTCATTTTGCACTATATGGTAAACACAACTGTTCAGGAATTGATTGGTGCTTTCCCTAATTCAGAATGAGCACTGGGAAATTCTGACCATTGATTCCTATAATATAATGAGTTGTGTTTGAGATTGCAAAAATGTCAGCCTATCTAAAAGGGAAAGCTATATATTCCCTCACCTCCATCTCCTTATCCTTCAGCCTTTTTTCAGTGAAAAGAACCCAGATGTAAGTCTTGACTGTTTCCTTGTCTATACCCCTGTGACACCCTACAGAGTACCAGTTCTTCTCAGTTCTAGTTGATCAACTCTGGAATCTGTCCATTTGTTTACATTCCCACTACCACTCTTGTAATTCAGGCTGTCATTTCTTTCTTGAAGGGCTGCTACAACTCCCCATGTCTCCCTGTTTCCAGTCTAGCATTACTCTCATTCATTTTCCCATGGTGTACTCAGAGTAATCTGCCTCTATTGCTCCATGTTTAAACTCTTCAGTCGTTTCCCTTTGACTGGAGGAATAAGTCTAAATGAAGTCTTAAGTCCCTAGCTTCACCCACAAGGCCCTTCATGATCTCACTCCCTCCCTTCAGAGTTGAGGTAAGTGCCACTTGTGTGGCATAAACTTTCCATGAGCTATCAGGCATCCCTCTCATGTGCTCTTTGGGAGCTTTCATCATAGCCTTCATCACACTTCTTTGGGTAATACTTTTAATCAAAATATTATAGGCAAATAGTGCTAAAAGCTTACAACATGAAACAGCATTTCTTCCTGCCCCTGCACACCCCCCACCCCTTGATGCTACTCACCAGACACAGTCACTTTTCAAGTCTCCTAGGTGTTGCTTCTTGTATTTACTTCTGTAGTTGGCAATGGATTTTAGCAAAAATTAAGCCAAATATTAAACATCGCTAAAATAATTTGAGATCACATCATTTTCTCTGTTTGTGAGAACATCTTTTAGTGCGATATTGGATGATACCTTCTTAACAAGGTTATTATTGTCCCCAAAGGGGATGAAAATTGGTTCTCAGGGAGATGAAAAAGTCTTACTCTTTATGTACCAAAGCACAAATGTACATAAAAAGATATACAGTATATATATAGTTATTAAGTTTCATGGAGTTAGGAGGCAATTAGGAAAAAAGTCTTGAAAGGGCTCCTTAGGTGGGTGATGATAAAGTTAATATTGAGATACACTGAGCTATAATATTCTTCCAGTTTTCTTCTCTGTATTCTACTTTTTTTTTTTTTTTTGGCTTCACTGGGTCTTAATCTTTTTTTTTAGTTGTGGCATGTGGACTCCTTAGTTGCAGCATGTGAACTCTTGGTTGTGGCATGCATGCAGGATCTAGTTCCCCGATCAGGGATCGAACCCAGACCCCCTGCATTGGTTGCATGGACTCCTACCCACTGGACCACTAGGGAAGTTCCTGTAGTCTTATTTCTTCCCTGTAGTCTTATTTCTTTTGGCTTTACTTTCTGGTAGAATTTTCTCAGCTTTTTCTTCTAACATTTCATAGGAATTTTTATTTTGGCTCTCAAAGTATAGTTTCTAAAAGCTTGCCCTCCTTTCTGATTTTTTCTTTTTGTAGCACCCTGTTCTTGTTTCATGGATGCAAATACTACCTACTTTGAATATTTATAGGTTTTTGTTTGTTTGGGTTCCTTTATTTTCTCTGTTTGTCTGGGTTCTTCCTTTTTTTTTTTCTGTCTGAAATTTTAGAGGCTTTTCTCTAATATCTTGTATATTTGAGTGGAACACTGAATGGCTAATTGGAAATTCTATAGGTGGGGACCTTATTTACTTCTGGATTTCATTGAAAAATGTGGCTTTTCCTTGAGGACCCTCAACTTAGTATCTGTGGTTCTTTTCCCTGAGCAATTTACAGTTTAGTTTCTTCAAAGAAAGATCCTCCAAGTTTGATACAAGCCTGGCTGTTGCTGTTATGGAACCAGACCTGGGGGGGATCTGAGTCGAGGGTGCAAACTTTCTTTTAATACCTCTGATTTCCTTATGGCATTCTTTTTCTTCCCTCCACCCTTGCCCCTTTCAGTGCCTGATCCCCCTAAATTCAGAGTGTATTGGATTCATGTAGTTGTGGCCAAGTGGTTAAGACGATAGACTAGAAATCCATTGGGGTTTCCCCACACAGGTTCAAATCCTGTCAACTACTGCACCTTTCCCCTTAGAAAGGTAATCCTTTGACACTTCACCAGTTTGAGAGTCTGCTATAAATTTGATTGCAGAGTGTATAGGATTCAGTTTCTCTAGAGGATAAACCTTTAGTCTTCTCTGGGGATGATGTTGAGAGATAGGAATCTCAGGTGATGGGAGGGATCTTTTCCATGTACATGTTTTTAAACATTCTCCCTGTTTTCAGTTCCCTGATTCACACCTTCCTTTTGTAATACCTCTTGCCTTTAATTCCCAAGTTTTTCTGGGGTTCTGCACAGTAAATTAGCTTCTACTTCTGAGTGTCTCCCACTCCTTTGTTTGTTTCATGAGTGTTTATTTCAGTCATAAGTGTTTATTTCAGTGATTATTACTTTAATAATCACCCTCAGGTAAACACCGTCCAGGTCAGGAACTAGAATGTTAGAGAACTCCATAAACTCTTCCCTTGTACTCTCGCAATTACTCTTCCTCCTCTTCTCCCCAGGGTAAACCCCTATCTTGATCTCTAATACCACAGATTAGCTGTAGCTGTTTTTGAACTTTATATTATAAATGCATATTATTCCTTATAAAACTTAATGGTTAATAATTTTTCCAGGCATTTTTCCTGTGATTAGTCAGTACTGAAGCATTTTCTATTATTAGGAAATAGGAGTTTCATTAAAAACTTAGTAAAATTGAAGTGAAATAATTAAAGGCTGTGTGAAAGTCAAGCAGTTATTATTTTCTTGCTACACTGATTAAGTCTTTAAGAGTTTAGATTTTTACCCATAATCTAAATTGCCATTTTAGTTTTAACTAGAAACGTTAAGTGGAAATCCAGTGAGTCAATTTTTTTTCCCTCCCAGGTAAACCAGACTTTTATCAAGACAGAGACCCACTGAGGGTCTCAGTAAGCGGAGAACAAAGTTTTCTTGGGAGGCCCCTGGACTGTAATCCATTTGGTCATCTTCACCCAGTTGCCCAGGAGAACATCTGTGGTGATGACTCTGATAAAGCAGGTGAGAGAGAAAGAAGTTGAAACTGGAATTGCTGTGCATAAGAATATGTGGACAAAAGATAGTTATTGTAGTGTTATTTGTAATGAAAAATGGTAAATAACTTCAGTGAAACTGCAGTTTTGTGAAGGTGTTAAATGAGGGGAGAAAAGTCTGTGTTCATGCATTTGAAAGGTGTCTGGAATAAGAATCACCAAAGTTTAGGTATGGGTTAATCTTTGTTGGAGGTTGGGTTTCACACTTCTATTTCATATGTTGACATACTGTGAAATTTTTTTTCCATAAGAAGCCTATATTATTTCTGTACACAAAAAGTTGAATGAGGGAAGTGAAGTTTATTTAGAGAATAATTAATTACACTTTTAAATTGTTTCACTAAATAAGTAAATGTTAGTAGGAGGTATGAGGTTTTTACAGTTGGCAAACTCTACACATTTTGTGTTTAAGCCTATTTGTAACAATCCACATTTAATTAAATACTACTGAGTATTATCTTTTAAAAATTCTGTGGCATTCTAAATGAGCTGTTTTAGGTTTAGTTTTAAATATTTGGAAAGTATTAAGGAACAAGTTACAAGGAAAAAACTTTAAATCACTTAATTCTGCCACCCAGAGACAACTGGTGTTAATTTTCTCGCTTTTGAATTTGTGCATATTTATAACAAGCTATTTTATACATATAATATTGACCCTGCAAAGCATAGTTCCAGTACTGCTTCATTAGTTCTAAAGCACCTTTTAAGTAGTTGCCTTTTCTAACCAGATTTCTTTTTATTTTAGCTGTCACATATACTTGGATAATTGTTGTCTTAGTTGTATCTAGAGTTTAATACAATGAGAGATGAGCAAGACCTATTTTCTTTTTGCGGGTTTATAGAAAAATTGACTTTAGTTTCTCCTTTTTTAATTAGAGATTGAAATAACTACAAAATATAATTTCCAATGAATTGTAGTTTTTGACATTTTAAAATAAAAACCATTACCATTTTTTTAGATTTAGCCAGTGAATACTTGCATTCCTTTTTATTCTACCTGTCAGTGTCCTCTAGCCAAAGACCACCAAGAACACACATGTAATTGAAGAAAGCTGGGTGCTTTGACTTGTAGTGAGGGAGAATGCACACCGTGGGGAACCATGAGGCCAATGAATTAGTGAGAGGGTATTAGAAGGGACTTACTATAAGATTTGGGCTTTATTAGGTGATTTTGAGGAGGGTTTAAGTATTTTGAAATAGGGCTTTGCTTGTTAGTATTGAATATTATCAGGAAGCAAGGGTGATCCTGTTATTGGATACCTACAAAATTCTTCCCTAGGAAGTAGGAATAATGGAGTTAGGCTAAGTAATGCTGTACTTGATTAAGCAGCAGTCACTCATGTTAGCCAGGATAAGGAGATGATAGGTCATTTTAGTGGTTTGGACAGTATTCATGGTTTTGTCTATGTTCAGACATGTTCAGACTTTTCTCCCCTCATTTAACACCTTCACAAAACTGCAGTTTCACTGAAGTTTATTTAACTCTGACCTTGCTTCTTTCCCTTATTTTTATTTTTCAATTCTTATCGCTACCCAAGTGCTACCCTGGCCACCCTCCTCTGGGGGAATCTTCTTTGGTTTGTTACAGATAATAACAGTTATAGAACTGTGATTACGAAATGGTAAACCCGTAATTTCTCATCTCACAACTAGCTTTTGAAATGAGCTGCTTAAGAAAAAATAACAACTCACTATAAAGTTTCACCATCTCTTACTTTCTTCACTTAAAATTTTAGTGTGTAAAGAAGCAACCAAATAACTGTTTAATGGTTAAATCAATTGTATCACAATAATATATTTTTAATTGAACTAAGAGAGGGTAAAAAATTGTATTTAAAAACAAATTATATTTAAATATAATATTTGATATTTGCTATTTTTACTTTATTATCCATAATATAGATACCATTTATGAATAAATATATGTATCTACACACATATACAGATATATATATGTGCATGCGTATGTGTCCTGGGTTACCTCTTAGAAAACATTTCTTACCCAAACATCTAAGAAACATACTTTTAATGTTCATGATCTCTTTTAATATCATGGGGATAATGAAACAGAAATTTTAGTTTATATTTGATGGAGCAGTTTTATTTTTATTCTATTTCAGAGCCACAGATGACCATATGTCTTGGCCGGCTTTCTCAAAAATGTTGGCTATTGGGAGTAAGAGAAAAACTAACTCAGAATACCCGGATTACTAATAGTGAGACAGAAAGTATAATTTTTATGTATTTTTAATATGTCAAATGTAATTAGGAATGATAATTCATAATAAAAGCAGTGTATGCTCATTGTGATTTTAGACAGCACTGCAAGTTATAAAGAAGCAAAATTCCTCCTTGTCCTACCATTCTTAAGCAACCACTGGTTGCACTTGGTGTTTTTGTCTTTATTATGTGCATTTGTCTCACCTTTGAGATCACACTGTACTTATAATTGAATATTTTTCCTTCAGTTAAAATTAATGACAAAAGCGTTTCCCATCACACTGGCTCTTTTCTAAAGGGTTTTATTCATAGAATAATAATGACAACTACAGTTTTCCATGAAAAATTATATTGTGCTAACTAAATTTTTTTTTTACTTAGTTAATTTATTTTGTTTATTTTTGGCTGCATTGGGTCTTCGTTGCTGCACGCGTGCTTTCTCTAGTTGAGGTGAGCGGGGGCTACTCTTCGTTGCAGTGTGCGGGCTTCTCATCCCGGTGGCTTCTCTTGTTGCAGAGCATGGGCTCTAGGCGCACGGGCTTCAGTAGTTGTGGCTCACGGGCTCTAGAGCGCAGGCTCAGTAGTTGTGGCACATGGGCTTAGTTGCTCCGAGGCATGCGGGATCTTCCTGGACCAGGGCTCGAACACGTGTCCCCTGCATTGGCAGGCGGATTCTTAGCCACTGCGCCACCAGGGAAGTCCTAAATGCTTTTAATGAATAATAACATGATTTTTTTTTTCTTTTTGGTCTAAGGTAAGGCAACTCTACAAAGCAAAATATGAAAGAAAATTGTAGGAAAGCAGGAAATTACGCCCTCTGGTGCTAAAAATTTGATTTGTCATAATCCAGACCTTCCCCCTCCTTCCCCATTTTAGTCAAAGTCAGTGAGGCTGTGGTTGAGAATCATGCAGTATTAAGTTACGCTGTGGAGGAAGAAGACCATACGTACCTGGATCCAAATGTGAAGCCAGATGATAAGGTTAGTAATGTCTTGATGTGTGCTGCATTGTTAGAGTTGCTTGGCTTCATATTGTCTTTTTAGTTTACAGAAGTTGTGGAGTCTGTGTTATTAAAGTCTATGTTCTCTGAGATCTGCTCTTACTGGAGTGGATCAGTGATGAAAACAGCCAAATCTGAGCATCAGAAGACCTCTTAGTCTACCTGATGCATGATCTCTATAGTTCTGAGAAGCAAAAGAATAATTTAAAACAATAGGGGGGGGGTGGTGTGTGTGTGTGTGTGTGTGTGTGTGTGTGTGTGTAAAGGTGACAGTGGATAACTGAGGACTTATTGATGGGGGAGTGAGAATGGGCTGGTGGTGTGTATGAAAGGCTGATCAGTTCTGAGCAATGATGAAAAGGTTTTACTACGGACCTTTATAACTATGAAGGTTTCTACACTTGATCTGAGCTCAGAATAAATAACTGCTAATGTTGGTGATTTGGGTTTTTTCTAGATATTACTTCCTACATTGTGGCCTAATGTTCTCCTTAATTTTTAGGCTGAAACACAAGTAATTTATCATGAGCCATTATCTTCAATAACTGTTTCTACTGGGAGCTTTTTAAGTTATGAAAACACAGATTCGAGCCTTACAGGTAAGAACATCAGAATGTTTATAAATAAATTGAAAGAGAAGCACCAGTTGCACTGCAGTACAGCGGTGAGAGCCAACATTGCTTTTCACAAGGTGCTGAAAGGGACTGTTCTTTAAATCTCAAAAGTAATCATGCCTTTGGAATATTGGACAGTATGACATTCTAATCTAATCGTGATTGAAGTCACGGGGCTGCAGATGCAGAGACACTCTGCCAATCTCCAGTAGCACGTTGAGGAGGGTCTGCTAATGTTGGTGGGAATCTACGGAGCACATTTCTTGGCTGCACTGATTCCTTATCGATGTATATTGCTATGCCTCTCTGCTAAAATCTGTCTCAAAGGAAGTACCCAGACACTAAATATTTTCATTAAACCCAATTTTCAGAGTCGTTTTCAGAGCTTGTGGACCAGAGGGAACAAGAATCTCCCACCAACTTAAAACAAATGTTTTAAGTTCTGTAGTTCCTTCAACACAAGTTATTTATCAAAGACAGGACCATCAGGATGCCCTTAAACCTCTTTTACCAGCATTGGAAACATTTACATCTGGTCAGACACATTCAGCAGATGATAGACAAGTACATAAATGAAGCAAATTTGATGACTGAAAAAACAGACTTGTGGGGTAAAATTATTTGTGAACAAATACTTCCATGTAAACTAAGTGTTAACTTTCATAACCTTTCATCCTTTTTAGTTGGAAGTAGTGATTGAGCTGTGTGTTTTGATGGCTTGCTGTAGCAGTTATAACGTGGAAAACGCTGAGGAGGGCACTTAGTGAGAGAGGGGCTCTGGAAACAGACTGACTGAGACAGTGTAGAAGAGATGAGCAGATCTTCCTTCACCTTTGCAAAGTTAACTACGGTAGCTCAGTATTGCCAATACTGAGCACAAGAACTCAGAAATCAGACCTCTTGACCGTTTCCTAACTGTGAGACCACAGGCAGCTTACACTTTTGTCTCCTGTGGAAGGAGGGGTGTTGGGGATAATGCACATAAAGTGCAGTGTCTGGCCTGTGGCAACACTCGGTACAGTGAGCTCTTCTTCTTTTTTTCAAATCATTGATCCTGAAATGAGCTAATTGAGAATAACAAAGCTTACTGTAACAAAGCAGTGACCATGATGGCATCTTACTCCTAACTAACCCCATTAAGACCTTGAGGCTAGTAGAAATGGAAACTTGCATTTGTCAAAGGTTCTTGTCAAACCACTGCCACCACCCACCCCTTTTGTACATGAGAGATAACGGTAGGATTAATTTGAAAGCATCTGCTGGTAATGAAAAAAATGCAAGTAATTTTGTTGAATTGGAGTTATCTTAAAATAACCTTTATAAGTATGTTCTTAGTACTACTTTTCTAGGCTTTATTTTTAAAATAAGTGTCTTTTTTCCTTAAAATTCCAACAGTTGACTTTGACTTTCCAGAACTGGAGCACAGTTTTCCAAATTTGCATCGTCAGCTGTTTAAACCCTTAGAACCACATCCAGATTTTGATTCGTCATCATCTTTCTCTGGGATTTCTCAAGACAGCAAAGACTTTTACCAGGTATAATAAAGTAGATGCTTCTTTGCAGTGCATTTCCAAAGTTTGTCTGTCTTTTCTTCTGTTAGAACAGAACAATGCTTCTTAGCCTTGGCTGCCAATTAAAATCATCTGGTAAGCTTTTAGATACCAGTGCCCAGACTGTACCTCAGACCAATTAAATCAGAATCCCTAGGAATGGTCAGATACGGTGATTATAATGCAGAACCAAGATTGAAAATAGGTGCATTAGAATTTTGTCCCAACAGTTTTATCTCCAGCTATGATGACCTATAAAACCTTGTCTTCAGGGTTTTGGGGGGTGGGGTTATTTTAATGGAATTCAGTCTTAAACAGTCAGGTAAACAGAATTTTGCAAAATTTAAAGTCTCTTCCTATACAATAAAGGAGCTAAGATTCAAACCTGGGTCTTTCTATTTCTAGGCAGCTCTGCATAGTTCCTGCTTATCAGAAAATGATTCAGTCATATTCTAAACTCTGTCTTGTTAATTCACAATTTGTTTTCTAAGCAAAAAGTCTGTTTCATATTTACTAAAGTGAAAGAATTGGGTTTGAATAAGCAAGGGGTTTTTGTGGTAGTAAAGTGGTAATTAGGGAAGAATAGTATCAAAGAAACATAAAAGACTGATTCAACTGGTAACACATAGTAAATACTGATATTTCAGCCTTTCCCTGTTGTCTTCCATCAGAGGTCAGATTCCTCCTGTGAAAGCCTCCATTCTAGTCTGTCACCCAAAAGTACAGCTGCTTTTATAGCACTGAGGACCAGCCTGCATTCTTCTCTTAACACCAGCCTGAACCAGCAGCCTGACCCTAACTGGGCTCGTGAGGAAGCTCAGAGTTTTGCTACAGAAAATGTTATTGAAGGTATGTAGAAGTTCAAAAAAGTTAAATAAAAGCTCAGTAGTTTTTCATGGTTGTTTGTATCAATTTTCCTTGGAAATTGTACCTAGTAGCTCTTGGTTTGTCTCCACTCCTCACCAGTTTCTCTGTATATTTATTTAAATAACAGAAGTAATATACGCTGTTTGCATTTTATTTTGATAAAATAAAAAGTGCTGCCTCTTGCTCAACTTCCCTACCTCCACCCTTACAGATATCAGTTTAAGTATCCTTCTAAAACTTTTTATACAAATTTTATATATACATGCACACATCACAACATATATGAGATGCACATGCATGTTTAAGTCTTTCTGTTATAAAGTCAGTATTCTGTTATGGGGGGAATGTCCTCGTGTTTAATAGTCATAGTTCCTTTGTTAAATATTATAGGAGAAAATATACGGTGTGAGCAGTAGTTATTCGAAAATCGCTGTGACCATCCTTTAACTTTCTATTCATGTCTGTGTACATCAGTTTTCATTCCTAAAATTTTAAGTAACCTGACTTTATTATTTGCAATGTTCTCAGCAACTATTAGAGACTGTATCTCTATCCAAGTTTTACAACATATAATTATCATCAACTGATTTCTTACAGGGTCTGAACAATCTTTTCAACAACTTCTGCCAGAATTTTCTTCACAAGAAGGAAGCCAGCATGCTGACTTACCGAATATTTTTAGCAGCATTGAAGCGAGAGATTCTTCCCAAGGGGCGGAAAATCAATCCTCCTCCTCTGAACAGAGTGAAATATTACAAAACAAGCAAAAAAGTGTTCATTTCCAGCTCTCTGTAGGAAATTTGCAAAGTTCAGTCTTCAATTCATCTGGTGAGGCGAACGTATTTCATCAGTTAAATCTACAGCATAGCACTCCGTGTGGTTCTGCCTCTAGTGAGTGCTCAGTAAAAGACCAACCAGAAGGCAGAAAAGAAAGACTGGGCTTTGAAGAACTATCAGAAAGAGGAGTTGGTACAGTATTACAAGGTCAAGGGCTCACTGATGATAAAGAAACCTGTGGAGTTTTAAATATAAATCCACAATTATGTGTAAGAACTTCAATTCAGACACCATATTCAGTCACTGTTCAGAATGAAAAATGTCTTGAGGATTCAACTACTGCAGAAACTCCAACAATCATAGGAAACCAAACTCAACTAGCACAGTCAGAGCTCTTTATAAGTTCTGGATCGTTTTCATTACAGAACTCTATTCCAATCTGGGTAAGTGAAATCTGTGTTGTATGTAATTTTTGGTTTCATTTTCAGACTTTTTAAACAAAATTGCAAGAGATACAACAGAGCTACTATCTGAGATATAGTCAATCTCATAATCATTGGAAATCTCCAATGAAATGAGAAAACAAATTTTTTAAATTTGACCTTCCTCTGAATTTTACACATCTTCCCAGTTCGCATTTCTTTTCTCCAGCTTTCTTGAAAAATGGGTGGCTCAGCCTATGCTTCAGCACGTAAGTGTTGAACCTCATTGTGCTGCACTGGATTAGTCTGCTTGGTTTCAGCTTACCTTCTAGTACTATTTGTCCCTCCCCAGATAGATAATACTTGGCAGCTTTTGAATTTTTTTTTTTTTTTTTTTGTAAATTCTTGTTCAGTATTGAAAGGTTTTTTCCTTAATAAAGTGTGGTCTAGGGACTTCCCTGGCGGTCCAGTGGTTGAGACTTCGCCTTCCAATGCAGGGGGTGTGGGTTCCATCTCTGGTCAGGGAGCTAGGATCCCACAGGCCTCGCAGCCAAACAACCAAACCATAACAGAAGCAATACTGTAACTTAAAAGTGGTCCACATCAAAAAACAAACAAAACATGGTTGAAGCAATTTGTGGTCTTGCAGCATTCAGCTGCAGCCCAGTGGCCAGATAGGTAAGGGACACACACTCTGCAGTTCTGTACAGCTCCCAGTCAGTCAGCAGGCACTTGGCTCTGTATAACCCACGGAATAATTTGTCTTCCTCCAGTATCCTTAGTTGAAGAACCTGTTGTTCTTCCTCCATAATGTACGTATTTTTCACGTTTTGAGTGTTTTTGAGGCTATGATTTTTGAATACTGTTTCCCTTTTAATTTTACTGTACAGGAGACAGAATGTGGCCATGGTATAATGGAAGAACCAGAACTTACACTGATAAGCAACAGTGATATCAGTATTGCTGAAATGGATTTTGCAAACTTAACTCTAGAAGAAAAGAGAGAAAATGAGGCAAAGAGCTGTTTTCAGGTAAATTTCATAGCTCTCATTTTATACAGCAACCCATAGTTGAGAATGAGGGAATAGAAAAGGATAGTTTTAGTTAGCTTTCTACATGGCATTTCTTCTTACATTAGAATCGTTGTATGAATGTGCTCACAGTAGACAAGCTGACAACTGAACTTTCTAGAAAGGCAGTTCCAAAAGACCTAGGGTTTAGAATGGGTAAAGTTTAGAACCTTTACTGTGAATCTGTACAGTGAGGTATGACTTTCTCGCAATTAGGTGAGTGAATTTCTGCCTCTTCTATCAGAAACACAAAACTCAGATTGTCCAGCTGCATCAGAACATCCTGTGGAGAAACCAGCTGTGTGTGCAGGTATGTATGCCCTGAGCATCAGATTAGTGAGTGAGCCCAGGGGCCAGTGGGGTTCCCCCTACTTGAGCAGAAACCCCACTCGTTTGTATACTGCTGACAAATAGCCTCGATTTTTTTTTTTTTTTAAACAGAAACCCTTTCAAAGTCTACAGCTACTCCAGGAAGCTTACAAGAAGCATTTATAAAAAGAAAAAAAGCATTTATGGAGAGATCCTTACAGAGACAGAAAGAAATAAGGAATAAAATTCGTGTCTCTGCAAGTTCTCAAACCAAAATAGTAAAGGAGAAACCTACAGGTATACTCTCCACATCAGTTTTCAAAGAGAATCTGGCATTACATATATATTAAATGACTTGTTCTCCACTCAGGTTCATTTGTCAGTCACCTAAAGGGTGTGAACAAGGTTAGTGTGTCTCTTCCTGAAGACAGAAAGACTGCACAAGCCCATATGCACCAAAGGGCTCTAAGGTATGTATGTGGATATATGAAGATACATGAATTCACATAGCTTAAGCGTCTATCTTTAATTCCATATAAATTTCTTACAGATTATACCATCAGTTACCTGAAGTGAAAAAGCAAAAGGAAGAGAAAGCAAAGCAAGATGCATATGCCCAAAACAGAGCAAGGGCAAAAGAATTTCATAAGGTGAGCAGCCACTGCCCCCCCCCCAATTTTTCATGTCTAAGGCACATCATATCTACAACTGATAAACGTTATTATTCCCTCTACAGAAAACATTAGAGAAACTCCGAGCCAAAAATATATGCTGACTCTCCGCACAAAGTGTAAAGGGTTTTTTTTTATTATGTGTAACACAAAGTTATTTAAGTCAATAAATTTTTAAGGAATTTCACACGGTCTGATTCTTTCCACTGCCAATCACCTTAGTTCCTCCAAACTCATAATCTTCAAGATAAAATAGCCCTAAAGAAGAGAGTAGACATTGGTTAAAGTTGGGAGATATTTAAATTTATTTTTACTTTCCCACATCACTAATCATGGGTATGAGTGTCTTGTATCTCCATCTGGAAAACATAGCACTATCAAGTTACTATTATATCCAGTGGAGAACTCAGTCTTTGGTCACAGCGTAAAGAGCTCCTGGATTTGGTCCCATCAGCCCTCTTTGAAATGACCTATAAAATTATTTTCTTTAATGTGTACATACCTTTCAAAAAGAAGTTATCATGTGAGTCAGCCCTGTATAACAAAGATAAAGATAAGGGTCCATTTTCCGAGATGCTCATGTAAAATTCTGAAGCCAGCCTCCCCTCCTTTAGTAACTGTAATAAACTAAAAGCCCAGGATTAAACAAAGAACTCCAGCAATCTAGGCACACACTGTTCAATATAATAGTCACTACCCATGTATCGGTATTGTAAAATCTAATTAGAAAAAATGGCTTGTGTTCTATCTATACTGGAACAGTGCTGACCTAGGCAATGGAAATACAAGTAAATAATAAAATGTTCCCAACAGGCTGAATGCTACAAAGTAGCAGAAATAAAACCTAGTGGGAAACTTTTTTTATGGTCATGTCCACAGCAAATGAGAAACTGCATTCTAAAAGCCTTGGTAATGACCATTAAAACCTGACAAATAATTTGGTGTGGTAAAATAAAAAAAAATTACTTACCACAATTCTTTTAGTTAGGCTTCTTCGATCGCCAATAAAATATGGACACACTTCAAAATTCCCCACCTACAGAAAACGATTGTAATGGCAACTGGGACTGATTAGGTTCCATTTTCATTCATACCTAAATTTAGCTGATTGTTTCCAAACATGCATGTTTCAGGCAACTTTCATCTTAGTGCTTTCATGTTTTAAAATATAGCTTTATGTAAGATGGATGTTCAGAAAGGCTATTTTCATTCAGCCCATTCAGAGCAGTTGAACATTTTGCCCATCATCATGACATCATACATCACTGGTCAATAGCAGAACAACTAATGGCCTTTTTAACGTCATTATAGTCTTTTTCACTAAATACAGGGGAAAAAAATGAAAATCATACCTGTAATCTTTGGGATCCAATTTCCTCAAGCGATTTACTTTAGGACCCTAGAAATTAAATATAGCAAGTACGTTGCTATTTATCCCTTCATCTTTTCTAATACTGAAAAGCCTTGTTATATCCAATTTTTACTCATGAGCCTAGCAAAAAAGAAAAAAAATGTTGCAGGTCTCATTGTCACCACTGCAATGAAATTACAGTGATGGAAGCAAAACCTGTGTTCTCAATGTAGCCACATTAACAATTTACGGGCACCATGAACAACAGTGCCCATTTTCAATAGTATGAGGCTTTATAAACATTCCTCTCAAGCTTATATATACACTGTGCAAAAGGCTTCTGCACTTGTATAGAAGTTTTGCTGTTTTGCTAACAATGCTATCAATGAAGGAAAGCTACCAGAAGCAACAGAAATAGAAAGCCTTACATGTTTAGGGTCAGGAGGTGGATCTGCCTGGTTCTGAATTTGGCACCCTACAAAAACAGTATTAGTTACTATTGAAGACTGTCAAACTGAACAGTATGAGAAACTATCGGAATACTGTATCAGTAGAAATACCAGGTCTAACATGCACAAAGCCAAGAAAACCAACGATGCCAAATACTGAATTTATATTGCACTGTCCTTTGAACACCCAGTAGGAACAAACTGCTGAATGTAGATACCATGCAGTGCAATTATGACTGAACCAGAAAAACCCCTCAACCTCAAGTTTGTAATGTTACTATCTGAGAAATATTATCTTCACACATCTCTAAAAATTTAAGTTCTTGTAACATGTTAATTTGTCCTTCCAACGAGACAACTACCTTAACTCCATTTTTGACTATAAACCTAGCCATTGCTACCTTTACCCTCCCTACACCTATAGAACTGACATAGGAAACTACCCAATTCTACGTATTTACACGTCAGTGCTGTCTCTTCAGTTTTTTCCAATTCTGTAAACACAAATATTACAGCAGTATTTTGGGCCAAAATCCTGATAATTGTTTTATACCTAATTAACTAGCAGTCACAACAGTAATGGAATGCTATACTCAAAATTTACATTCTTTTCAGAACTTCTGAATCCTTAATTTGAATAGAAATTAAATATTCCACTTACTTCTAAAAATGTATTAGGTTCAAATCATATTCACTCCTGCAGATAAAATATCAAAAGATGGATACCATACTCATGTGATTAAAAAACCTCAATATATAACTTAAAATATTTAGATACTAATAAGCATACTCAGCTCTATCAGAATTAAGTTTTAGTTCATGTCTGTATCATTCAGCAGTTGAACGGTTAAATTCATCATCTGAACTGGAATGGTACCACCCCCACCCTCGCACAAATAACACTGTCACTGATTAAAACTTACCTAAGCCACCACACCCTAGAACAGTACAGATCATTGGGACATGCCAATACCTAAGATAAAAAGTTTGTTAGGTTTTTCATAGTTTACTTGGCAGCTCTGTCTTGTAGTTCTTTCCCACAGATCTAACAGGTAGTTCTATGAGTAAAGGAAACCACACAGTTAATCTATGAGGCGTTTCCAACGATGTAGGTTTATAGAAAAAGCCCCATCGGGATAGACCTCAACCACTGCTTACTTCTTAAAAAATAAAAACAAGTCCACAAGAGAACAATTATTTGAAAGAGCTCCAGTCTTAGATGAGTTCAAAACTGTGCATTAACAATCAGACATCACAAAGGATGTTCAAGAAATTTAAGGAAATCATCCCATGAATGAATCACATGGTAGGTATTTTAACAATGCTTAGAAAAGATAGCATTATACTAACAGATAAAAATATGCAAGTACTTATTAGCTATTATACATGAACCAAAGGAAGAGTTCCACATAAAAATTTAAGCTTGATTTTAAGAACTTCATTACTGCAATTTTGCCTATGCAATTCCCAGATTACTGCAAAATTTTTACTTTAACTGAGTTTTTGCCTTAATTTAAGAACTGTATAAAGCATTTTCTCATTAGTTGATATCAATTATAAAAATACAGAAAAATGTTAATGTGGCTGATGTTCTGACCATTGGGGAATCGTTGAAGACAAATTGGGTATATTAAACTTTTTATCATTCAGATTCATGAAATTTTGTGTCCTGTGTAGTCATTTCTAGCATTGTACTTTTAAACCTTCTACCTCATTTTAGATTATGCATTCATTAAAAATGCTGTAGGGACTTCCCTGGGGTACAGTGGTTAGGACTCCTCGCTTCCACTGCAGGTGGCACGGGTTCGATCCCTGGTCTGGGAACTCAGATCTGCAAGCTACTCGGTGCAGCCAAAAATAAAAGAATGCACTGGCCAAACAAGTGTATGAAAAATATATCCCTTTTGCAAATCTAAATAACAAAGGTCAGATTAAATCAAAATTATAATCTATTAAATTATTCAGCATATTAACATGCATAACATTAAATAAAATAATTTTTAGGAGCAACATTTCATCTCATTTAGGCCATGAGGTTTTCAAGAAAAAAGTTATTTGGGAATTCTTCACATCGTGTGAGGGTGAATTAATAGCAGAACATCAATTTTGGTAAACAAAAATTTGGAGGGAAGGAAGAACTTGGAAACATACGACGTGTTTAGTAAACACGTTCAGTCCAGATGTAATGAAGTACAGAGAGTAGCACCATGGCCAGAAAATTTAAATAAATAAAAATAAAACTACTGGATAGTACAATTCAATAACAAAAAAACCACCCAATCAAAAAATTGGCCTAAGACCTAAATAGACATTTCTCCAAAGGCATACACATAGGCACATGAAAAGATGCTCATCATTGCCGATTATTAGAAATGCAAATATAATGAAGTACTACCTCACACCAGTAAGAATGGCCATCATCAAAAAGTCTACAAATAATACATGCTGGAGAGGGTGTTGGAGAAAAAGGAACACCCCGCTACACCGTTGGTGGGAATGTAAACTGGTACAGCCAGTATGGAAAAGGAAAACAGTATGGTGGTTCCTCAGACTGAAAACAGAGCTACCATATGATCTAGCAATCCCACTCCTGGGCATATATCCAAAGAAAAACATGGTTTGAGAGGATACATGCATTGCAACGCTGTTTACAGTAGCCAGGACATGGAAGCAACCTAAATGTCCATCAAGAGATGGATAAAGATGTGGTACGGGCACACATACACACAAACACTGGATTACTCAGCCATGAAAAACCATGAAATAATGCCATCTGCAGCAACATGGATGGACCTAGAGATTATCATACTGAGCGAAGTAAGTCAGAAATAGAAATACAAATACCATAGGATGTCACTTCTATGTGGAATCTAAAACCACACAAATGAACACATCTATGAAACAAGCAGCCTCAGACAGAGAACAGACTTGTGGTTGCCAAGGAGAGATGTGGGGGAAGGATGGACTGGGAGTCTGGGACTAGCAGATGCAAACTACTTATATATATAGTAGAGATAAACAAGGTCTTACTACATAGCACAGGGAACTATATTCAATATCCTGTGATAGATCATAATAGAAATATATGTATAACTGAGTCTCTGTTGCACAGCAGGAACTAATATTGTAGATCAACTATACTTCAATAAACTTTAAAAAAATATTGTATAGGGGTGCGGGGAGGTTAAAATGTTGTGTATGCTTGAAGCAGGAATATCCAAGATTCTGACTATAATTGCCAGGTTTATAGTTCTGAGACCCTTTCCTTCAAGCGAAGTGAAACTGGCACAATGTCGATCCTGAGATTCATTTTCTGAAATTACATTATGAACAGAAATTTAAAATTGGCAAAAATGCCTTTCAATAATGAAACCTATGGAGGTTTTAAAGTCTGACAATTTATCACATTTACACAAATTGGACCCAAACTCACCTAAAGTATAAGACATACCTTTTTAAATTATCCAGACACTCTGCTCAAGATAAAAGCCTAAAGAGAGAAGCCATCTTTGTTTCATGTCAATGTTAAAATTAGAGTACTAAATCAATACAGCTGATAATTTAAAAGATTAAGATATGAGGAAAATTATCAGCTCTATAGTCCTGGAAGCAATCTTTATGTTTATCAATACACCCCCATCACTTGACTCTCTTAGTATCATGTTCCTTCTTATCTGTATCAAAACTCATACTGAACAATGAGTTCTGGGTTGCAAAAGAGGATTTATTTTTGCACCCGTCTAGAAGTCTTTGTCCACAAATTAAACAAAAACAAACACAAGTGCTATGGTAAAATGCAGTATATAGAGTGGCATAATCTGCAACATACAGTGGTGATGAAAATGATAGTTGAAATATTATAGGTAGTTAGGAAACGAAAATATTAAGTTCTTATTACAGTAATAGGCATTTCACACTAAATTTCTCTGAAAAAAATAAAAATGGAGTTGCAGGTACTCTAAGGAGGGTGGCTGGCTGTCAGTCATTAGTGATTATTGCAACTAAGATTTTCTTTTCAGGATTACAATCTTATTTCTTTGATTCAAAGCTCAAATGGCACCTTTAAGTTCTCTTACCCAGAAATACACCACCATATGCAAAAACAGTAGGATGTTGTTTATTTTTTTGGAAAGTGATTATCTCTGCTGTAACAGCCTCAATGTTTTTTCTACATAATCTCACTGTTTTAATTATTTTTCTTATAATTACTACTTCAGGAGTTTTATAAATTTGTTTATTTTTATTTTCTTACAGGTTCTTTTTTATCATAAGGCTGGCATATGTATTCACATTTATCATCTTTTCTTTCTACAAAATTCGGTTTTTTCTATTCTGTTTACCTTGTCTGGTAGTCATAATCCTATCTATTTTCAGGCCATTCTGTCCTCTGTCCAGTGTTTTTTGGATTTTGATGCTCTCTTTTTAGGCAATGCAGCTTCTTCAGTATATTCCTCTTGTTCTAAATGTACATTCTTCTTCTTTGGTAATTCAGAACTTATTATGAAATAATTATCCTCCTGCATAAGAAGTAACAATACTAAGCAATAACTGAAACTTTACCGCATTAGTAATTACATATAACTAAACTCTAGGTTACTTAAAATAACCTGGATATTACATCTGGATGTTAAAAATCCAAATTAACTTCTGCTGATTTTCTCATCTGATACCCTAGTAGCAACACCACACATGAAAACTTACAATAGTATTGTTTTTACTGATGTAGTATTGATAATTCATGTTCTCACCAATTATCCATAAAATTCTTATTTTTATTCTTGCATTTCCTGCACCAAGGGCATTGAACCTTTCAAAACTTAAATACAGACAGTAACACAACAGGATAAAATTATCCCTTTGTCAACAGCTATCCTCCCAAAATGAAGTGGAATAAAATTGTCACTTACCACCAATTTAATATCACATTCATCATGTTCAAGATTTGTTGCCATCTCCTCCTCTGCTCTGCAATATTAAAAGCATATCACTCAATGTATATGTGTAATTGATTCAACTTTGTTATAAAGCATAAACTAACACACCATTGTAAAGCAATTATACTCCAATAGTTTAAAAAAAAAGTGTATCACTCAGATGACAAATCTTTTATAACCCAATGAGTAGTATACTGTCATGACATACAACTGAAAACAGGAATACCAGTCAAGTCTATTAATATTTTATCCATGCTCACATCATTACTAAATCAAAGTATAAACAAACTGATAGCATACGGAGCAACATTAAAATTTAAAAGCACTTAATCTTATAAAACCTATGTCCAAAATTATTCCAATCCATGATACAACTTACGCTGACTCTTCAATAGGAGAGATAGATCCATCATCATCCAAGTATCTGTATCTACGACTATCAAGGTCTTCTTTTTCTAAATCTTCACCAACATTCATCTGTTTCAAGGATTCCTTGAGATGGTATTCATACTTCAGTTTTTCAAGGTAGTTAAAAAATCCTCTTGCCACTGCTTGCTATGTACCAAAAACACCATATTTTAAGTCAAGGACTTAAAAAAATTTTCTTCCACTCAGCAAATGCCTATGTTCCAAAATGACAAGGATCCCCATAACAAGAAGGTCCTTAGTGAACTTGATTTAACTACTCTGCCATATGGAGATCACATGTATCAATTCACTGTTCTACCTAGCTATCAAAGTTAGTACCAAGAAAAACAAGCACAAATCTTGTATCGTTTGGGCATTACTTAAGACATTTTTTAATGCAGAGAACTGTCTATTTTAATCACCTTAAAACATAAAGAGGTTAATGAGTATTAATCCTTTCCAATAAATCAGATTCTAGAACAAGTGACTACAAATTATGCTATCACTTATCTCAAATATTTCAGAGTCTACTGCTAAGTACTAGCGTTATTTGTCTGGTAATTCTGTCAGAAATTGAAATATCTGAACAAAATGAAATCTACTAAAGCCACTGAACATGAAAGGCAGGTGTGGGTTTCACTTCGGTTACTATAAAACAACTGGCCATTTGAGTTTTAGGAATGATGTTTACAGCCCTGACAGGGTAAGATCGAGGTATAAAATCAGCCTTAGAGCACTTCATATACAGGTATTCACCCAGTGTTACCAGTGCAAGATTCCACCCAGAAGTCTAAGTGAACTTTGAGCTGAAGGAGGGGGGTGGCATTTAAGCAGCAGTATAGTCAGTATAGAGAAGTATTATAAAAGTTGAAGACTGTATGTTCCAGGTACATCTAAATTCTAAAAGCGACCAACAACTCATTTCATACATTTTAAGCTATGTGCATCAGCATATATAAAGACTCACCTCAAAGGTTAAAATTTTTCTCCAAGGTAATGGTTTTCTTCCATTTTCCGATTCTAAAAATGGGAAGCCAGGTCCTTTGTCTTTAAATTGTTTCTTATTTATTTGTGAGCTTCTAGTGTTTCTCCTTCCTTTTGGTCTTCCCCTTGATCTTCCCGTTGGCTTGTATTTCCTCTTTTTACGTTTCTTTTTTTTGAATCTTTCAAAAATAGCTTTTAAAGTCAATGGTCTTGGCTCTATAGATGAGTCACTAGATGAATCTCTTGCTTGAGTACTTTCAGGTGTGTGAACAAATTTTCTAATAGGGTTTCTTTGCCTCGTTTTAGGTGGGATAGGAACGCACTGAGTTTTAAATAAGCTGCTACCAGAGGAAGAGTTATCACTAGAAAACAGGGAAAGATTAATTATACCCTCTTATATTACTGAGTGTTTATTACCAGGTAATATACTTTTCTTTTACAAATCAAAGCAGAAAAACATGCTCAAAGTAATTTTTTAAAAGATGGGCTCAGTACTAGCCAATCACTTAGCTCTGACCACTCTACCACAAGTGGCCCATAATGCCATGTGCCATAGCACTTAGCCAAAAAATCATCTTCCTTTATGTAAGTTCCACAAAGGCAGCCTCGTTCACTGCTAGAGGCTAAACTAAGACAAAGCCTCCTCTAAATAAAACAAGAGTATCCTAGTGGAGAGATGTAGTGAGTATACTAGAAATGCTCGTTTTCCCAGTGAGATCAACAAAGATTAGGACTAGATACCTCCATCATATACATAAGCCAGCATCCCTGATAATGTGGAATATAAGAACAAGTTGATTTTAAAACAAGATTCCCTACTGGTATCCATTTTCTTCTTATAAAATGAGGATGATTTAATCAGGAAGATACCAGTTTGGCCCGGAGAATATACTCCTGTTTCCCTGAGTTAACAATGTGTCCCATGATTATAAGTAGTTAAAACTTCAAAGGCCTGTGCAAACCAGGTTTTCCTTTTCTGTTCTAATGCATGAAAATTGCCATTACCACCACTCATTATCTACAATGATTTATGCTTTGCCGGTAATTCAAATACAGTATAATTACCATCTAGTCTCTTTTCCAGAAAAATCTGGTGATTGTTATTTTTTAAAAAAAGCACTTACCTTTGATTCTCAATTTCCACAGCTGAGTCTGATGCCGTTGCACAGTTGAGAGAATCCATTCCTGGTATGTGTTCTCCAAGCCCCTCTCCAATTTGTTGTCGATTGTCCTTTGATTTAAACAGATTTCTGACCGTATAAAATTCAGTAAATGTGATGCTGTTTCCCTGAATAAATGCAAACAGCTAGTATCAGAGTAATGAAAATGTTGATGTAGTTGTGACAATTATGTAAATTAATTACACATAAATTAAGGCAAAATCACATACAAGGCCTTTAATATTTTCATGTAGGAACTGTCATTTCAGGTCAATCCTAAAATCTAGAGATTTTATTCACAGGTTCTATCTTTCAGTTTTGCCTCCTTAATCTATCCAATGGAAGATTCCAGAAGAGTACTGTAATTTCCAATTAAGTATCAAACAGCTTTCCACAACAGTAAAAAATGTAATTTTACCCTTAGCCATATAGCAATTACAATGAAGAGTATCAATGTTCAACTAACGGCCAAAAAGCCATTTTTCAACAGCAGTTGGGAACTAGTACGAAAATCTTTTGCATACAAAGCCAGAAGGCGGAGTATGGCCTCAGTATACCTGGGAAAATAATCAGCAGGACTTAACTACCTCTATCCAAACTCCTGGTCTGGAATTTGCTATTATGGGTATTAATTTAAAAGTTCTGAATTCTCAAACTTTTCGATGAAAGGCTTACAGATTAAAAAAAAAAAAAGACAAAGAGCACTGTTGTAATCTCCTAGATACATTACAATAGTTTGGACAAAATAAAAAAAAAAGATAATGTCTAATTTTACTTTTCCATCTCCCTTATCGGGGATGCCATCATTCTTCCTATTTGTATATTGTTCTTAGTCTTTAGCATTCCTGGTAATGACAGATGAGCAACGATGACAGAAATCCTACAAGAACAATATACTTCAAACACAGGAAACCAGTGAGGTCACAGAGATCTGACTCGCAAAATATCCAATGGACTCCTGGTAATTTCATGGTATGTTTTATCGCAGTTTTCTAAAATGCAGAATCTAAGAAATAAGTCACGAAATAACTGCCCAAAAAGAAATTCAACAAGTGGCTCCAATGGCACTGATGGTATACCTGAGATTAAAAAAAAAAAAAATCAGAGCGCATTAACAAAATTAAAGTTGACTCAAAACCTTTTTTCGGAAACTAGAAAGCATTCCTATTCCGCGATTCTGCGAGGAGGAGCACATGGCGATGGTGCCCTTCACTGGCTCTAACAATTCCCCTTCAGCACTCTGTGCGATTTTGGGGCGAGCGTCTCCAGGAAGCTCCTAACCTCGTGCAAGGAGAACGGCGTCAGCAATGGTTACCTCGCACTTAACCCCTATTAATCCAGAAAATGTGTATTGTCTGTACCACCTTTTAACATCTACATGCGAGATAACGGACCACGCCCACGCCATAATCGTGTACTGCGGGCCGCAGTAAAGCCACTAGGCCCGAAGTCCACAAAAACCACGAGCCCTCCGCCCTCGGGGGCTGACTTCCGCGGCTGGACCCCGGCACGCCACGCAGGGGCCTGGGAAAAGCTACAAGAGGAAACCGTCCCCCGCCCACAAGGCACGGAAGCCCCCGTCCTCTTTCCTACCCGTCGAGAGGGCAGACAGCTTGCACCAACCAGCGCCGGCTCGGCATGGGCCTCAGCTGCGTACCAGATACCCGCCACCCCTCCCTAGGAAGTCCGCATTCAGCAACCTCCGGACCGCCCCAGCAATCCAACAAGCTAAGAACCACCTACCTCCACCACCGCGCTGGAGAAAAGGGAAGACTGGCTGCGCGCCCCAACTAATAGTGAGGCCGAAGTCTCGCGATAACAATTTGACTCCAGGAAGAAAGTGAGAGGTGGAAAATGGCGACCCGCGGGGCGCCATTTTGATCTCGGTGAGGGGAGGAGCGATTTCGAGCGGGCGGGGTCTGATCTCCGGGATCCAGAGGAGGCAGAGTTGACTGAGGCAAGATCGGGTTTCAGGTGTAGGCTTCCCTCACCCATTAGGTAAGTGGAGTAGACAAGAATGTTTCGGCAAACTACAAGAAATAAATTGTGGGGTCAGGTGAACGGAATGACTGTGAACTGCAAGGAAACAGGCACTCCACCTGCTTTGCTTCCAGTGGTCTCGCCTTGGCTGAGCTGTCCTCTGACTTCCCAAAATCTGATCTCGAGTGTGTGTGGGAGTGTACGTGTGTTTACGATGCCAGGTGTGTTTTGTCATATTATGTCTACTTTTGCCTTCAGAAATCTCCTCTGCGTTAAACTGTAAGACGATCATGCTTTGACTGAGACTCAAAATGTGTAACCTTTGTACTGGAAGCCAGTGTTACCCCGTAGTACATCCAGGTCCCCTCTCCCCTTCGGACTTTTGTTAACTACTCTTTCACTCAGAGCTAAGTGGCAGGCTCCCAGGGGTTGGTTAACATATCACAAGAAATACCAGCGGCGAATTTTTTTGTTTGTTTTCTCCCTTAGTTCCCTGAATGATTAATGAATGTTAAGATAAAAGTTTAAACTAGTTTAATTTTGGTATTTGGGTTTTTTTTTTCCCCAAAGTAGTTACAAAAAGGAATGAGCTGGCTTGATTTCTCCACTTTCAGACCTCTCGTATCATATGATAAAACCAGGAAAGCCGTCTAGTCTTAATCTGTGGTTAGTGTCATCTTCGGATTGGTCAGACCTGGAGGGTAATATAGCCTCTTTACTCAATTTTGCTCTAAATGTTGAACAATTCCAGGCACAGACAGTCTAGTCTTCTAGGCATTATGAAGTACCGTAAGCTCCAGAACAGGGATTGCATGTCTTATTCACTGCCATGTTCCATAACATGCCTGCCTGTGTAATTTGTAGTCTCAGTACGAAATGAAAATGCAGGGCCACTTGTTCAAAACGCAGGGAGAAATTGCCATTAAAGGTACTAACATATAAGCTGTCTCTTTCTGTAGTATCTCTTTCCACTTGTCATTATGTTTTAATTAATAGCATTAATTTGCTATTATTAATTAGTAATGACATTAATCATTCTATTTTATTGAGTTATTAATTAATCACTAATTGTACTATTATTAATTAATAGCATTAATTTGCTATTTATTGTCAAGTAAAGTAAAATTGAGTTTAACTCATTAGCATGAGATTTACCACTCTATATTCTGCAATACCAGTTTTAAATACAAACATAAGAACATTTAGCTTGTACGCAGAATTACTGAAATTTCACAATTCGTACTATGTAGGCATATGTATTTTGTTCTTACTAGAACACTGCATACTGCACAAAACTAGCACCCCTGTATTTATTTTACTTCTCCATGTGTGCACATTCTACCGACACTATGGAATCCAGGGAATTTAAGTCTCCCTTGACTGTGCATCCACCAGCATTCTATGCTCACAGGACTTAAACGCTTTTTGTGAATGGGAAGCAAGGAGTGGTGGTAGACATGCACATAGACCCTCTCTCCTCTGATCCCAAGCATGTTCCATTGTCCTATCCATCTTAAAAGTTCAAATATAAAGTTAAGAATTTTTAAAAATATTTATTTTATTTATTTATTTGTCTGCACCAGGTCTTAGTTGCGGCACACGGGGTCTTCATTGTGGCATGCAGGCTCTTAGTTATGGCATGCGGGATCTAGTTCCCTGACCAGGGATTGAACCTGGAACCCGTGCATTGGGAGCATGCAGTCTTAACCACTGGACCACCAGGGAAGTCCCTAAAGTTAAGAATTTAAAGATGGTGGCAATGGAACATAAACCACGTGCTATTCTGAGCACATGGTCCTGTGTAGCTTCACTAGTTGCACATCCATGAAGCCAGCCATGTCCCAGAGCCTTATGAGTCTGGAATATCATAAACGTTCAATAAAAAAAAACTAAGGCTGGGCTTCCCTGGTGGCGCAGTGGTTGAGAGTCCGCCTGCCGATGCAGGGGACATGGGTTCGTACCCCGGTCCGGGAGGATCCCACATGGCGCGGCTGGGCCCGTGAGCCATGGCCGCTGAGCCTGCGCGTCCGAGGCCTGTGCTCCACAATGGGAGAGACCACAGCAGTGAGAGGCCCGCGTACTGCAAAAAAAAAAAAAAAAAAAAACTAAGGCTGAACTGGTATCCATTGTATGCTAGGTACTTGGAAGACAAATATGAGAAATACAGTCCTGTCTTCAAAGAGATCACAGTCTAAGGGACAGAAACAAAGCAAACAGATGACCACAGGTATACTGAGTGCTATAAGGTTGCTCTATACAGACTTTCCCTTATTGTGAACTGAATTGTATCATTCCCTCACCAGTTAATGGCAAGGTATAATGTGATGAGTTCTGGGTTTACAGTGGGCTAGATTTGATTTTGAATTCTGTTTCTGCCACTTAATAGCTGAGTGATCTGGAGTAAATAATATATTCTCTCTGCCCTATTTCCTCTTGTAAAATGAGAAGGATAATAAGTCGTTGTGTGAGGTTTTGAAGGAATGTCTGTAAGGTGTCTAACATACTGTCTGGTTTACAGAATGCAGTTTGTCAATAGTTATCGGCCATAGTTGGTCTACCCCTTTAGGCATTGCCTCTGCAGCTCCATTTATCCTTCTGCCTCCTATCTTCCATTCTTCCCTTCTCTAGACCCTACTTCTGGGCCACTGACTCCCAGCAGTGGAATCTGGAGAGTAAATGTTGTTTGCCTCCATTTGGCCCAAAGCTGTCCTAGAGCGACTCTGGATTTGTATTAGAACTTTTCTAACCCTTTTCTCTCATCACTCCAACTCCAACCTCCTCTTCCCTATCTCTCACTCACACAGAAACACACTTATACACACTACCACGCTGCCTTCTGGGCTTTTGGCTTGCATTACTGAACCAGTTATTCAGGCTGTAGCTTCCTAGGGTTGGAATTTGTTTCTGTTTGGGTGGGGAAAGAAAACAAAAACCTGACCTTTGAAAGATAGTAAAGGGTGTAAAATTAGTGATGCAGGAGATATAGATGGGCGGCAGGCTGAGCAGCTGAAATCTGTCCTATGTGGGCAGCTACTCCAAGATAAGATAATGCCAGGAGCTGGGAGGAGCTGAGTCCCGCCCAGAAAAAAGATAGAGACCACATATTTCTCATTCTCAAGGTCAAGGAGATCTTCCCAACTATACAGGTGCAGAAAGGCTGGGGGTGTGGGGAAGAGAGGGGGCACCACCCCATAGTAGGTGATGTCAACCTTCCCATAGGTCTCTGCATTAAGAGATGTGCGCACATACAGGGGAGAACCCTGAGTTATACCAAATACGGACTCAGAGCCAGGCAAAGCAAGAAGACATTGGCCAGAGGAAACCCGCAAGAAATGCCCCATATAAGTGATTTAAACTACCACGAAGACGCAACTCTTAGTCCACCCATGTGTGTCTATTCCCACGTACTTTTTTCCCTCCTAATAAACACTTTACTTGTTTCACTACTTTCCATCTCTTTCTTGAAATTAATTTTTACAAATAAGACAAGCCAGGGGCCTTGTCACTAGCCACTGGCCCTCGTGGTGTAGTGGCTAGGATTCAGAGCTCTCACTGCTGTGGCCTGACTTTGCTGGGGAACGAGATCTTGCTTCAAGCCGCTGCAGGCCGAGGCCACCTGAGATCATTAGGATTGTATTTAATTTAAACTTGAGTCTTTATTATTCCTACTGTAAGTAGAAATATCTAGAGTACTTTTATTATCTTCATTTTAAATAAACATGGTATTCACTGAGCAGATTTTTACGTGTTCTTAATTAGTACTTGCTGGTTTCTAATAAAGAAAATATAAGATGATGGGCCTTCCCTCGTGGTCCAGTGGTTAAGACTCCACACTAACACTACGGGGGGCACGGGTTCCACCCCTGTTCTGGAAACTAGGATTCTGCATGCCTCGCAGAGCGGACCAAAAAAAAAAAAAAAGAAAAAGAAAGAAAGAAAATATAAGATGTCAACATTTGGAAAATCTAGGTGAAGCATATATGAGATTATTTGTATGTATTTTCTGTCCATCTGAAATTATTTCAAAAAAGTTAAAATGGCTCATTCCTAAACAATTATAGCTTATTCAATTCAAAAATATATTTTCGGGAATTCCCTGGCCATCCAATGTTTAGGACTCCGTGCTTTGCTTTCACTGCCGAAGGCCAGGGTTTGATCCCTGGTCAGGGAACTAATATCCTGCAAGCCGCAGTGCGCAGCCAAAAAAAAGAAAATATATTTGAGATCATCTAAATATGATTATATAGGGTTTGGGGCCCATTATCAACACTTTACGTTTTCTTTGGGAGACCAAATTATGCATATTAAGTAAATAAAGGGTAATAATGTATTATTTGATAAAGTACTAAAGAAATGTCAGGTCTTAAATATATGTTTGTGAAGGATGTGTTATTTGATATTATCATCAAAATTAGAAATCCAGTATCTAAAAAAACTGTGAATCTTTGGAAAATTAAAAAAAAAATTTTTTTGGAAGAGTATTTCAAGTGATGTTGAAGGACCATCTTTCACTTACTAAGTAATGGTATATCAGAGATTATTCACATTAATGAGGTATTTCATTAACAATTTTAATGCGAACTCCAACAGTGTTCTTAGAAACAGCCTTAACAGTTTTGTCTTTATTCCTTGTTGTGATTGGCCTCCAGTGGGATTCCCCACCCACCTCATATTACTTTCGTTTGTTTGGGTTTTTTTGCCTGCATTTTATTTAACTCTCTGCTTGCACACCTCATCACCTGTACACTTGAGGTAAGATACTAATCTCTGTGCATATATGTCTACTTTTTGTAAAATATATTTAGCATATACTTTTTAAAAATCAAATTATAATTGGTTAGGTTATCAGAATAATTGGATATTGAAGCTGTTTACCAAGAAAATATGTTTATTTATAAATGAAATAATTTGAATTTCAAAAGCTAATAATTTGTAGAAGTTTCCATTTCTCTTAGTCATTTAAATTTTCTCTTGTAAAAGTGATAGTTTAAGAAACTTGTTTAACTTTTAGCCTAAATGTCCAATATAGAATAGAAAACACATGTAAATGATCTATTATAGAATTACCTGAGCATCCTGTACTGTTATCTACAACCATTTAAATACTTATTCATAAACCTTAATAACTACCTTTGCTTCAGGATCTATATTCCTTAAATCAACCATTAGAAAGCTGCATGTTCAATCCAGATACATGACTGAAGAAAATGAATCATGTGCCCTCTTGGTTTGGTATTCCTCTTGTCTATTTTAAATGTCAGCTATTTAAGGTATTAGTATTAAAAGACGTTACTTGGACATTTCTCACTTGGAATATTAAATACAAGAAGTTATGGTTGCCTTTCTGTGAGGACACCTAAATGCCCTTTTGCCCTCTTTATATAACTGAACTCTTTCAATTCCAGAGCAGCAGCTGTTCATACTTGGTGCACTGCGATAATTAGCCTACAACTGCTTTATTTTGTACATCCTCGTGAAACCTCAAAACTCAGATTGGGACTTGAGCCCATGGGCTGAGACTTGACCCCAGCCAAAACTCAGATTGGGACTTGAACACACTGTCCTTTAATTGAGATCACACACTCAGGACTTAACAAAGCTCAGGTTCTTTATGTCTCATCACAGAAAGAATTCAGTGAGAGACAAAGTGATAGGTAAGAAGTGGATTTTTTTAGAGAGACACACTCCATAGACAGAATGCGGTCCATCTCAAAAGGTGAGATGGCCTTGGGAGAAACACACTCCACAGAGTGTGGGACATCTCAGGTGAGAGGCCCCAAAATATGGGGTAGTTAGTTTTTATGGACTGGGTAATTTCATATAATAATCCTGTGGGAGGATTATTCCAGCTATTTGGGGGAAGGGGCAGAGAATTCCAGGAATTGGGCCACTGCCCACTTTTGGCCTTTTATGGTCATGGTACCTGTGGGTGTGTCATTTAGATGCTAATGCATTACAATGAGCATATAATGAGGCTCAAGTTCTACTGGAAGTCTGCCATCTTGGACCTAGTTGGTTCTAACCAATTTTTGTGTCCCCCAACGGCTATGTCATTCTTTTAAAGGTTGTGTACTGCCCCCTTCCTGTTTCAGAAAGAAGATGTCTTGTGCTGAGTATTCTTTTCATGTGCCAAGTCTAGAGGAGCTTGTTGGAGGTAAATGCAAAACTGAGTTTTTTTAATCATCCTAAGGAAAAAAATTTAAAAATAAAAACATTCTAAGATAAGCTTTATGCAATAGTACTTTTGATACAGAACTAATTTTCCTTTTCTGTATTTGTTCAGTACTGTTTTTATAGCGAGAGTCCAAAATTCTGCCCCTCAAAAAAAATCTAAATTCACAATTCAAAGATTCTTGATGAGATACGAACTTTACAGAATGAAAATGAATATGGTAATCCACGATTTAAATATGTGTGGTGCCCAAAGGGTTCTACAATATTGCTTTATTAACTTTTTTTTTAACATCTTTATTGGAGTATAACTGCTTTAGTGTTGTGTTATTTCTGCTGTATACCAACTGAATCAGCTATATGCAAACATATATCCCCATATCCCCTCCCTCTTGCATCTGCCTCCCACCTTCCTTATTCCACCCCTCTAGGTGCTTGCAAACCACGAGCTAATCTCCCTGTGCCATGCAGCTGCTCCCCACTAGCTATCTATTTAACATCTGGTCCTGTATATATGTCAATGCTGTTGTTTTACTTCGTCCCAGCTTACCTTTCCCCCGCCCCGTGTCCTCAAGTCCATTCTCTACATCTGCGTCTTTATTCCTGTCCTGCCACTAGGTTCTTCAGAACCTTTTTTTTTTTTTTTTTTTTTAGATTCCATACATATGTGTTAGCATATGGTATTTGTTTTTCTCTTTCTGACTTACTTCACTCTGTATGACAGTCTCTAGGTCCATCCACCTCACTACAAATACTCAATTTCATTTCCTTTTATGGCTGAGTAATATTCCATTGTATATATGTGCCACATCTTCTTTATCCATTCATCTGTCGATGGACACTTAGGTTGCCTCCATGTCCTGGTTATTGTAAATAGTGCTGCAGTGAACATTGTGGTACATGACTGTTTTGTTTTTTTTGTTTTTTTTTGCAATACGCGGGCCTCTCACTGTTGTGGCCTCTCCCGTTGCAGAGCACAGGCTCCGGATGTGCAGGCTCAGCAGCCATGGCTCACGGGCCTAGCCGCTCTGCGGCATGTGGGATCTTCCCGGACCGGGGCGTGAACCCGTGTCCCCTGCATCGGCAGGCGGACTCTTAACCTCTGCACCACCAGGGAAGCCCCATGACTGTTTTTGAATTACAGTTTTGTCACGGTATATGCCCAGTAGTGGGATTGCTGGGTCATATGGTAGTTCTATTTTTAGTTTTTTAAGGAACCTCCATACTGTTCTCCATAGTGGCTGTACCAATTTACATTCCCACCAATAGTGCAAGAGGGTTTCCTTTTCTCCACAACCTCTCCAGCATTTATTGTTTGTAGATTTTTTGATGATGGGCATTCTGACTGGTGTGATACCTCATTGTAGTTTTGATATACATTTCTCTAATGATTAGTGATGTTAAGCATCCTTTCATATGTTTGTTGGCAATCTGTATATCTTCTTTGGAGAAATATCTGTTTAGGTCTTTTGCCCATTTTTGAATTGGGTTGTTTTTTTGATATTAAGCTGCATGAGCTGCTTGTATATTTTGGAGATTAATCTTTTGTCAGTTGCTTCATTTGCAAGTACTTTCTCTGATTCTGAGTGTTGTCTCTTCATCTTTTTGTATTGTTTCCTTTGCTGTACAAAAGCTTATAACTTTCATTAGATCCCATTTCTTTATTTTTGTTTTTATTTCCGTTTCTTTAGGAGGTGGGTCAAAAGGGATCTTGCTGTAATTTATGTCATAGAGTGTTCTGCCTATGTTTTCCTCTAAGAGTTTTATGCTCTCTGGCCTTACATTTAGGTCTCTAATCCATTTTGAATTTATTTTTGTGTATGGTGTTAGGGAGTGTTCTAATTTCATTCTTTTACATGAAGCTGTCCAGTTTTCCCAGCACCACTTATTGAAGAGACTGTCTTTTCTCCATTGTATACTCTTGCCCCCTTTATCAAAGATAAGGTGACCATATATGCATGGGTTTATTGCTGGGCTTTCTATCCAGTTCCACTGATGTATATTTCTGTTTTTGTGCCAGTACCATATTGTCCTGATTACTATAGCTTTGTAGTATAGTCTGATGTCAGGGAGCATGATTCCTCCAGCTCCGTTTTTCTTGCTCAGTATTGCTTTGGCTATTCGGGGTCTTTTATAGTTCCATACAAATTGTGAACTTTTCTGTTTGTTCTACTTCTGTGAAAAATGCCATTGGTAGTTTGATAGGGATTGCATTGAATCTGTAGATTGCATTGGGTAGTAGAGTCATTTTCACTATGTTGATTCTTCCAATCCAAGAACATGGTATATCTCTCCATCTGTTTGTATCATCTTTAATTTCTTTCATCAGTGTCTTATAGTTTTCTGCATCCAGGTCTTTTGTTTCCTTAGGTAGGTTTATTCCTAGGTTTTTTGTTTTTTTTTTTTTCTTTTTAAGAGACGGGGTCTCGCTATGTTGCCCAGGCTGGAGTGCAGTGGCTATTCACAGGCGATCCCACTACTGATCAGCACGGGAGTTTTGACCTGCTCCGTTTCCGACCTGGGCCGGTTCACCCCTCCTTAGGCAACCTGGTGGTCCCCCGCTCCCGGGAGGTCACCATATTGATGCCGAACTTAGTGCGGACACCCGATCGGCATAGCGCACTACAGCCCAGAACTCCAGGGCTCAAGCGATCCTCCTGCCTCAGCCTCCCGAGTAGCTGGGACTACAGGCGCGCGCCACCGCGCCCGGCTATTCCTAGGTATTTTATTCCTTTTGTTGCAGTGGTAAATGGGAGTGTTTCTTTAACTTCTATTTCAGAGTTTTCATCATTAGTGTATAGGAATGAAAGAGATTTCTGTGCATTAATTTTGTACCCTGCTACTTTACCAAATTCATTGATTAGCTCTAGTAGTTTTCTGGTAGCATCTTTACGATTCTCTATGTATAGTATCATGTCATCTGCAAACAGTGACAGTTTTACTTCTTCTCTTCTGATTTGGATTCCTTTTATTTATTTTCTTCTCTGATTGCTGTGGCTAAAACTTCCAAAACTATGTTGAATATTATTGGTGAGAGTGGGCAAACTTGTCTTGTTCCTGATCTTAGAGGAAATGGTTTCAGTTTCCTGAAACCATGGTTTCACCATTGAGAACGATGTTGGCTGTGGCTTTGTCATATATGGCCTTTATTATGTTGAGATAGGTTTCTTCTATGGCTACTTTCTTGAGAGTTTTTAGCATAAGTGGGTGTTTTATTTTGTCAAAAGCTTTTTCTGCATATATTGAGATGATCATATGGTTTTTATCCTTCAATTTGTTAATATGGTGTATCACATTGATTGATTTGTGTATATTGAAGTATCCTTGCATTCCTGGGATAAACCCCACGTGATCATGGTGTATGACCCTTTTAATGTGCTGTTGGATTCTGTTCGCTAGTATTTTGTTGAGGATTCTTGCATCTATGTTCATCAGAAATATTGGCCCATAATTTCTTTTGTTGTGGCATCTTTCTCTGGTTTTGGTATCAGGGTGATGGTGGCCTTGTAGAATGAGTTTGGGAGTGTTCCTCCCTCTGCTATATTTTGGAAGAGTTTGAGAAGGATAGGTGCTAGCTCTTCTCTAAATGTTTGATAGAATTCACCTGTGAAGCCATCTGGTCCTGGGCTTTTGTTTGTTGGAAGATTTTTAATCACAGTTTCAATTTCAATGCTTGTGATTGGTCTGTTTATATTTTCTATTTCTTCCTGGTTCAGTCTCAGAAGGTTGTACTTTTCTAAGAATTTGTCCATTTCTTCCAGGTTTTCCATTGTATTGGCATATAGTTGCTTGTAGTAATCTCTCATGATCCTTTGCATTTCTGCAGTGTCAGTTGTTACTTCTCCTTTTTCATTTCTAATTCTATTGATTTGAGTCTTCTCCCTTTTTTTTCTTGTTGAGTCCGTTTTATTTATCTTGTCAAAGAACCAGCTCTTAGTTTTATTGATCTTTTCTATCATTTCCTTCATTTCTTTTTCATTTATTTCTGATCTGATCTTTATAATTTCTTTCCTTCTGCTAACTTTGGGTGTTTTTTGTTCTTCTCTATTGCTTTAGGTGTAAGGTTAGGTTGTTTGAGATTTTTCTTGTTTCCTGAGGTAGGATTGTATTCCTATAAACTTCCCTCTTAGAACTGTTTTTGCTGCATTGCATAGGTTTTGGATCATTGTGTTTTGTCATTTGTTTCTAGGTATTTTTTGATTTCCTCTTTGATTTCTTCAGTGATCTCTTGGTTACTTGGTAGTGTATTGTTTAGCCTCCATGTGTTTGTATTTTTTACAGTTTTTTTTTCCTGTAATTGATATCTAGTCTCATAGCATTGTGGTCAGAAAAGATACTTGATATGATTTCAATTTTCTTAAATTTACCAAGGCTTGATTTGTGACCCAAGATGTGGTGTATCCTGGAGAATGTTTCATGTGCACTTGAGATGAAAGTGTATTCTGTTGATTTTGGATGGAATGTCCTATAAATATCAATTAAGTCCATCTTGTTTAATGTGTCATTTAAAGCTTGTGTTTCCTTATTTATTTTCATTTTGGATGATCTGTCCATTGGTAAAAGTGGGGTGTTAAAGTTCCCTACTGTGATTGTGTTACTGGCAATTTCCCCTTTTATGGCTGTTAGTATTTGCCTTATGTATTGAGGTGCTCCTATGTTGGGTGCATAAATATTTACAGTTGTTATATCTTCTTGTTGGACTGATCCCTTGATCATTACGTAAGTGTCCTTCTTTGTCTCTTGTAATAGTCTTTATTTTAAAGTCTATTTTGTCTGATATGAGAATTGCTACTCCAGCTTTGATTTCCATTTGCATGGAATATCTTTTTCCATCCCCTCACTTTCAGTCTGTATGTGTCCCTAGGTCTGAAGTGGGTCTCTTGTAGACATCATATGTACAGGTCTTGTATTTGTATCCATTTAGTCAGTCTATGTCTTTTGGTTGGAGCATTTAATCCATTTACATTTAATGTAATTATCAATATGTATGTTCCTGTTACCATTTTCTGAATTGTTTTGGGTTTGTTTTTGTAGGTCTTCTCCTTCTCTTGTGTTTCCTGCCTAGAGAAGTTTGTTGTAAAGCTGGTTTGCTGGTGCTGAATTCTCTTAACTTTTGCTCATCTGTAAAGGTTTTAATTTCTCTGTCGAATCTGAATGAGACCCTTACTGAGTAGAGTAATCTTGGTTGTAGTTTTTCCCTTTCATCACTTTAAATATGTCCTGCCACTCCCTGCTGGCTTGCAGTTTCTGCTGAAAAGTCAGCTGTTAACCTTATGGGGATTCCCATGTATGTTATCTGTTGCTTTTCCCTTGCTGCTTTCAATATTTTTTCTTTGTATTTAATTTTTGATAGTTTGATTAATATGTTTCTCGGCATGCTTCTCTTTGGGTTTACCCTGTATGGTACCCTCTGTTCTTCCTGGACTTGATTCACTATTTCCTTTCCAATGTTATGGAAGTTTTCGATGATAATCTCTTCAAATATTTTCTCAGACCCTTTCTTTTTCTCTTCTTCTTCTGGAACCCCTATAATTCGAATGTTGGTGCATTTAATGTTGTCCCAGAGGCAGTGAGACTGTCCTCAGTTCTTTTCATTCTTTTTTCTTTATTCTGCTCCCTGGTAATTATTTCCACCATTTTATCTTCCAGCTAACTTATCCGTTCTTCTGCCTCAGTTCTTCTGCTATTGATTCCTTCTAGAGTATTTTAAATTTCAGTTATTGTGTTGTTCATCACTGTTTGCTCTTTAGTTCTTCTAGATCCTTGTGAAATGTTTCTTATATTTTCTCCATTCTGTTTCTGAGATTTTGGATCATCTTTACTATCATTACTCTGAATTCTTTTTCAGGTAGCTTGCCTATTTCATCTTCATTTATTTGGTCTCCTGATATGACAGACTGCCAGTGAACTTGCTTAGATTTTTCTGTCTGTGTATGTTTTTAGGTATTTCATCTTATTTGAACAAGAACTTAAGGCAGCTTCACAAGATTAATTCGAAGGAGGGGATATAGATAAGAAAAAAGAAAATAAAAATAAGAATATAAAATGAAGCCAGGAATCGTACTAATCCAAAACTCTATAGCCTGTCGGAATGCTAGCATTTGTCTGACAGCCTTTGGATTCTATTCTGAGGGTAAGCGTAAAACCTACCCTTATCTCAAAGTGTATCTGTCCTGGTAGTTCTTCTGTCCTCCTGATAAGGTTGAAGTCAAGAAGTATATTCACCCTATTCTCCAGTGAAGGAGGCACAGTTCTTGAGGCAGTAGCCTATGTTCCCTTTTTGCCTGGCAAAGAAATAAAGCCACTTTCTTTCTCCTCCATTAAAAAAAAAAAAAAAGAGGTATATTCACATTTTGCTTGGTTGTAGCTCTCCTCTTAAAACCTTCATATTTTTCCTAAGTTGAAGGGGAGTTAGTAAACAAACTGGATTACTAGTATTCTTTGTATTTCTTTTCTGTCAGTCTTTCTGTCTTTCCTGATATAACAGGACAGCTAGGAATCAGACGAGTGCCTTCCTACAACCTATCTCCTCTTGTGTCTTTACGTTTGTTTTCTTTCTATCTGTACAAGGTATATTCTATACAAAACAGAGATGAAATATAAGTTTTTTGGCTTAAAATTTGTTTTCAGTTTTTACAGAAAATCTTATAGCCAGAACTTGGTCCCTTTGTGATTGGTAAAAAATAGATTTTACTACATTTCCATACATTGAATCTATATATATTCATGAATATGCAGTCATTAGTCTAGGTAGGGGGATTTTCCAGTCAATTTGGTTTCTGTTCTCATGTACATAAAAGATCTGGTATGGAATATCTATTTAGGATATTTAGGGCTAAATTTAGGATGACTTCGTGTTTTTAGAAAGTCTGATTCTACAAGACTTAAACTAATGGCTGACACTATTGTCAGAGAAGGTTTTTTTTGGCTGCACTGAGTGGCACGTGGGATCTTAGTTCCCTGAACAGGGATTGAACCTGTGCCCCCCGCAGTGGGAGTGCAGAGTCCTAACCACTGGACAGCCCAGGAAAGTCCCCTTAGAGAAGTTTTGTATAAGAACTTTTTATCCTTAAATGTACATTGCTCCTAGATTTGTAACTTTGAGACAAGTTTGCTTTTTTACCTTTTTGATTGAGTTATGACATATCTAAAGTACACTAATCTTTTTAAAATTTATTTATTTACTTTTAAAAATTTTTTTGACTGCACTGGATCTTCATTGCTGCATGAGGGCTTTCTCTAGTTGAGGCGAGTGGGAGCTACTCTTCATTGCAGTGTTCGGGCTTCTCATTGCTGTGGCTTCTCTTGTTGCGGAGCATGGGCTTGAGGCATGCAGGCTTCAGTAGTTGTGGCACATGGGCTCAGTTGCTCTGAGACATGTGGGATCTTCCCAGACTAGAGCTCGAACCCATGTCCCCTGCATTTGGCAGGTGGATTCTTAACCACTGTGCCACCAGGGAGGCCCAAATACACTGATCAAGTGTATAGCTTGATGAATTTTAACGTTTACACCCATAACACACCCAGATTAAGATATTAAATATTTCCAGCATCCCAGAAGACTCCTTGCACTTTCTCAGTCAATATCCCTACCCCAAGAGGTGACCACTGTTCTGACCTGTTAGAACCGTAGATTAGCTGCCTGTCTTTGTGGGGTTTTTTTGTTCTTTTTTTGGTGGTACACGGGCCTCTCACTGTCACGGCCTCTCCCGTTGCGGAGCACAGGCTCCAGATGTGCAGGCCCAGCGGCCATGACTCACGGGCCCAGCCACTCTGCGGCATGTGGGATCCTCCCGGACCGGGGCACAAACCCGCGTCCCCTGAATCGACAGGCGGACTCTCAACCACTGCGCCACCAGGGAAGCCCGCTGCCTGTCTTTGAAATACATATGAGTCGTATAACACATACTTTCATGTCTTACTTCTTTTGCTCAACATTTTTTCTGTAAGCATTAATGAAGGTGTTGCATGTAATTGCTTACTTTCTAGCAGTTTAAATATTTACATTTCAATACTTGGAATCCTCTCCCTAAAAGAAACGTAGTCCTCACCTGAGCGCAGTGTTTATCTTCAGTGGTTTCTAATCGCTACAGTTTACAGTGTTATTTATGGAAGTATTTATGTACCTTAATATATGTATCTTGTGATTAATTATGTGTTCAGTTTCTGATTGTAGTCATTAATAAGACCATTTCCCCCTCCTTTTGTTTGTTTGTTTGTTTGGCTGCGCTGCACAGCATGTGGGGAGCACCCCCTGCAGTGGAAGTGCTGAGTCTTAACTGCTGGACCACCAAGGAAGTCCCTTATCCCCCTCCTTTAAAGTTACACAAGTTTAGGGACTTCCCTGGCGGTCCAGCAGTTAAGACTCCATGCTTCCACTGCAGGGGGTGTGGGTTCCATCCCTGGTCAGGGAACTAAGATTCCACATGCCATGTAGCGCATCTAAAAAATTAAAATTAAAAAAATAGTAACTTACACAAGTTTAGTTTGGAAGTATGACACAAAAAAACAGTTGAGGGAAGACTTGATATGTGATGGCAAATTTCTACCTAATGTTTAACCCTTTTCCTTGTCTTTATTAGTTCTGCAGAAGGGGCTAGCGGATAACTTTGCTGATGTCCAGGTCTCTGTAGTTGATTGCCCTAATTTGACCAAGGAGCCATTTACCTTTCCCGTAAAAGGTAAGCAATATCTCCAAAGGATATTGCCCCAACTTTTAGATTAAATTGTGTTTAATTTCTGTGTTTTCTAATATTGGTCAAATTTCATTTTATACCCTTGTAGAAAAATATGGTGTTTTATGTACTTTTGTAACTTTCATAGGTTATATAATAGATATTCAATAGGCTAGAATCCTGAATATCACAGGAGAGTTTTGTTTTTAATCATTCAAGTGACTGTTATGGAAACTTACTGTAATTTTTATTTATTTATTTATTTATTTATTATTCATTCATTCATTCAAGACCAGAAGGGATCTCAAAAGCCTTGTATTTATTTGAATCATCTTTAAATACTAATATCCCTTCAACAAATTTGTCAAGTGATTATCCAGCCAGTGTTTAAAGTGAGAAGGGAAATGAATATTGATGCTGAAAGCCTCTGTGCAGCACTGCCGAATTGAATCTCAGAGACGAGAGTTTTGGGTGAAGTAGAAAAAAATACTTTTATTGCTTTGCCAGGCAAAGGGGGCCACAGAGGCCTAATGCCCTCAAAACTGTCCCAAACTCAGTGGGGGGGGGGAGTCTTACAGTCAAAGGGAGGGGCTTCTCAAAAGGATCAGAGTGCTTGCAAGGCCTGCATTCCTTCAGTCTAAGGATCATCTCAGGTGGTCCCGTAATCTATGGTTCTCTAGGTTATTGAGCTGTAACCTTCTCTCTGGAATGAAGAATATTTCATCAAGTAGTTAACATCTTCCATGTGGTGGGGGTTTTAGTTCTGCAGAAGAGCTCAAAGATATAATTATGTATATCCGGTGAGGAGGAACCAGGACCCTGCCCCAAGGCTACACTATTGTTTCTTGACTGCTCCTCCCTTGTCTCTTCATCCCCCTCCCTTCCCTGATTAGCAACTGTTTGAACCTGCCCTTTGGAACTCAGGGAAGGTCACAGAAGCTGAATGAACCCTATTTCCTACCAACAAAAAACAGGGGACACGAAAAGACTTTTGTTCCCAGGAGCCCCACAGGGTCCTGCTCGGTTTCTTTTTTTTTTTTAATTTTATTTATTTTTTTATACAGCAGGTTCTTATTAGTTATCCATTTTATACATATTAGTGTATATATGTCAATCCCAAACTCCCAATTCATCACACCACCACCACCACCGCACCCCCCCCCGCACCCCCCCCCCGCCACTTTCCCCTCCTTGGTGTCCATACGTTTGTGCTCTACATCTGTGTCTCTATTTCTGCCCTGCAAACCAGTTCATCTGTACCATTCAGTTTCAATATTAAGTAAATATAATTTGTCAGACAGTATGATGGATATCTATATTTGATGTCTTAATTTTTATAATAACACTGCAAGGTAAGTACTAGCCCCAGTTTATAGATGAGAAAACTGAAGCTGAAGAGAGGCTAAGTAATCTCAGTGTGAATCATAATCAGGATTCAAATCCAGATCTGTCTGCTTCCAAAGTCCAACATTCTCTCATTATACCCTACTGTGATGAGGAATTTGGAGAGAAACAGTCACACTTACTCACGCTTTTATTATGTAGTTGACATCTTTGTTAAAAAGCAGTTTTACGTAGAAATCCTGGACTCTAGTTCTTTCTCTGCCACTTAAGGTTTCACTACCTTGGGTAAGCCAATTAATGTATCTGGGCTTCAGATACATTAAAATGGGGGTGGGAGGGAGTGGGATTTGGGTTAAATGTTCTTTTTGGGTCTTTCTAGTTCAAACAGTCTTTGATTTTAAGTAGACCTGTAAATTCTAGAAGTTTTATGTACCAGATGGCAATTTCTCTTCACACCTTAAAAGCATTTATCATAATACGTTTTTTTTTTTTTTTTATGTTTTGGTTTTTTGGCCCCGAGGCATGTGGGCTCTTAGCTCCCCCACCAGGGATTGAACCCGCACCCCATGCATTGGAAGGCGAAGTCTTAACCACTGGACTGCCAGGGAAGTCCCTATCATAATACTTTTTTATAGCTCTGTTTCTTCCGATTATAAGGGTAATATATTTTACCCCAAAATAAATAATTGATTAAATAATTAAAATAAAAACCAGAAAACACAGAAGAGTACAAGGAAAAATAGTTAATCTTAATTTTGTCACCCAAAGGGTTGGTTTGAAAAAGAGTTTTCTAGGTTCTTGTCAATAATTTGTGAGTCTTTAAATTACATACTAAGAAAGCCAGATATGTATGCATATGTTACATATATGATCTTTCATAAATATATTTAGGTACTTTCTACATGAACTGGTCTTGTCACTAGTGATCTTGGTGTGTTTACTAGTATTATTTCGTCGTTTTACCCGAAAACCAGGTTCACCTCTTGGTGGGTGTCGAGCCAATAGACACAACCAAAGCACTAGAGAAGGAAGGATTTATTGTCACTTGCAGCAAGTAAGGAGAACACTGGGGGATCTTTCCCAAAGCAGTGTCCGCCCAACAGCAAAATTGGGAAGTTTTAAGCTAAGAGTACATGCATATTCATGACGGGGCTTGAGCAGAGGAGAATTCTGCATAGAATTGGGGCAAAGGTCTACAGAGTCCAAGCTTTAGTTGATTGAAGTCTGGAGGGTCAACATCCATCATTCCATCCTCCACCTGGGTGGGGGCCTTAGTTCCTGCAGAACTCCATGATTTATTATTATCTATATCCCTTGAGGAGGAAGTAGGACTCTGCTTTATCACTGCACTATTGTTTCACTGCCTTTTTTCTGTTCCTGCATTCCTTTGTTCCCTTAATGTCATTAATTGCTGAGACCTGTTCAAGGGCAAGCATTGTGGCCAGGCTTAGATCACAAAATGGCTTAGGCCAAAATGAGTTCTCTTATGTCAAGAAAACCATTCCTGGTTCTCTTTCTCCAGGGACTCCTACCCTATCTGCTTACAGTCTCTCTACACATTTCATATTGGTTGGCCACTGCTGCCTGATATTATTTCTCCTCTTGGTTCTCCTCTCTCCTTGGTTCTTTGCCTCTTCTTCCTTGGTGCCTTTCCTTCCTCCATGATGTTCTTTCTTTCTCATTTTTACTGGCTCCTTTCTCTTTCTGGCAGGCTCTTAAATTTTCATCTTTCCAGAATTCTTTCCTCATCCTCTTATTCTGTCCAATCTCTATGGCTTTTCCATCTACTCCTGTGGTTTTAATTCTGCTTGGATACAACAACTTTAAAATCTGTATATCTCACCTAGCTTTCTCTTTTTCTTAGCTATAGGTCAATAATTCCAATTCATTCCTTCACCGTAGTTGCCTATTCTCCTTTCTTTGTTCTTTTTCTTAATTTCCTCATCTGTTTTTAGCTCATTACTTGTCTTTTCTCTGGACTACTAAAATAGTCCTTCTAATGGCTTCTGTAAACTTTAATGTTACTATCATTTATGAGTCTTATAAGTGAGTAATTTCTGCTGATCCCATGGAAAACATTTCCGAAATCCCTAATTATAAATGGAACCTCACAGAATTCTGTACATGTGTCCTCTGCATAGCTGAATTGAACAATATATCTACATTTATTATGGAATGATGTTAGTATGAAATTTATAAGACTACTTTTTCTCAGATAAAAGGTAATGATTTTCCACTCTACATTAACAACAACAACAAAAAAATGTGCCTTTTCCCAAACAGTGTCTAGCTTTACCTGTGACGTTTAATTAAAAATGTAAGTAGAGAGTTCCTAGCATCTGAAGTTACCGAAAATTACTTGTCATTTTTATAAACAACCTTGGAACAAACAACTCTAACAAGAGGACTTCTCGATATGGATTTTTAAAAGAAGTAATATTTTACCAAAATATTTTAAATTAAAATATAATTTTAGCTAAAACCCTCCCTCCCCCAAAAGAAAGATTTTTAAAGGAATAAGTCATTATAGACTAATTCTAGAAACCTCATCCAATCCAAACATTGACTCCAGTTCTAGCCCTTGCCCCATCATCAACTTTCTTTTTTTTATATTATTAATTTTTACTGGAGTATAGTTGCTTTACAATGTTGTGTATCATCAATTTTCGATTGCCTTTATGCTACTAACTATATCAAGTCATGCTTGGTTATGACAGTATTAGAAACACAGGAAGTTAGAATAGGACAGGGATCCTAGCTACTTACATTTTCCAACCCCTGCTATTTGTAAAACTATGAACTGAAAAGTTATATACTCTTAATAAATTAGTGTCTTCTGGCATTTTATACTTAAATTTAGATGTTTGCCTATTTTTAAGATGGCTTGCTTTATTTATTTTTTTTAGGTATCTGTGGGAAAACTAGAATTGCAGAAGTAGGAGGTGTGCCTTACTTATTGCCTCTTATAAATAAAAAAAAAGTAAGTTTCCTTTACTTTTCACATTCACATGAAGATTATGAAAATTGGGTTAATTCCTATTTTTATTATTAGAAGGTCCATTGACCAATGTGACAAGGAAATATTAATGGATGTAGTAATAAAAAGTAAACCTGGGAATTTATATAAGTAAGATTTAAATAATATGCCTTTCCTCTTGTATAGGTTTATGATCTAAATAAAATCGCAAAAGAAATCCAGCTTCCTGGAGCTTTTGTTCTTGGAGCAGGAGCAGGCCCATTTCAGACTCTTGGATTCAATTCTGAGGTCAGCATATACATAATTATTTTATTTTGTTGATTTGACACTTAGTTTGCCTTTTTCCTTTTATTGCCCTATCAGAAATCCTGTCTTCTGAATGAATGTAAGTGGTTGATGTCATACCTCTCTACAGATTTGTTACTGTTTGATACAGATTTGGAGTATAGCACATGCTCCAATTATTCCAACTGAAATGGAGCACTCATCTCTAATTTAGATTTTCTTATGGCACACACTCAGTATTCGAGGAGTCCATCGAAGGTCCTACTGTGATTTGCTGAGGACTCTGGACTGTGAAAGATTTCAATCCTTACACGTCAGAGGATTCCTAACTTCTCTATGATCTTTGCTGGTATAAGGGCAGCTTTCACTCAGAAGATGAATGAAATATTTAATGATCTAATCAACTCCCTCTTTCAGACCAAATTGCAGGGACCTACCCCAGTAGTATGATTATTATTTACAAAAGGTAATATCTATCACTATGTATGTTAACACATTTCCAACATAAAAACATCACTGTTTCTTCACATCTCACGAGGAGAAGCATGAATAACCTGCTGAGTCTGCCCATTCTCTCACAGCCTCTTACAGGTGTGACTGTTAGTCAATAATCATACAAGTCCTTTTATAGAAACATTAATATAATTTGCCTAGTGTTCAAGACAGAAAAAGTTTAAAATTTAAGTGAGAAATTTTAGGGACGTCTCTGGCGGTCCAGTGGTTAGGACACGGCACAGCACTTTCACTGCCAAGGGCCCGGGTTTGATCCCTGGTCAGGGAACTAAGTAAGTAAGTAGGTAAGTAGGTAGGTAAGTAAGTAATAAAATGAGAAATTTTGATGCAAATGTCACAATCTTATAGAAACACTATAATACTGTAAACATTTTCTAAAATTTTTTTCAGTTTTTTTGATATTTATAAATCTTTAACATTTTGAATCTAACATTAAATATTTTATTTTTCATGCTTTATTATTAGATCTTGAAATAAAATGTCTTAAAGTCTAGGATAAAATATTTTGTTACATTATTCAAGATCTTCTCTTTGCATAGAGATACTAGGCTTGACTAATTACCTTATTTACTTTTCTTTTCAGTTTATGCCAGTTGTTCAAACAGAAAGTGAACACAAACCTCCTGTGAATGGAAGTTACTTTGCTCATGTTAACTCTGCAGATGGAGGGTGCCTACTTGAGAAATACAGTGAGAAATATCATGATTTTGGGTTTGCATTACTGGCTAATCTTTTTGCCAGTGAAGGCCAACCTGGAAAGGTGATTTTGTTCTAAAAATGCAGTATTCTCCAAGAGTTCTCAGATAGCTAAAAATTTGAATGCTTATTGCTACTACTGTAGTTTTCTTAAGAAAATCCAAAGCTACCTAAGTCCCAAACCTCCTTAAATAACCCAGTTATGAAAGATTCAGAAAGTACTACAGGCAGAGTGAGGGTCTCATTTAAAACTAAGGTTAAGAATACTTTGGGCTTCCCTGGTGGCGCAGTGGTTAAGAACCCACCTGCCAATGCAGAGGACATGGGTTCCAGCCCTGGTCTGGGAAGATTCCACATGCCACGGAACAACTAAGCCCATGTGCCACAACTACTAAAGCCAGCATGCCTAGAGCCCACGCTCTGCAACAAGGAAGTGATCGCAATGAGAAGGCCTAGCACCGCAACGAAGAGTAGCCTCCACTCTCCTCAACTAGAGGAAGCCCGCACGCAGCAACAAAGACACACACAAACAAAAATTTAAAAAAGAAAAAAATAATAATACTTAGTAAGCAATAGCCTTTTTTCCAAGGAACTAAAATAGGGTGTTCCTGTGGGGAGTGAGTTAGTCAAATAGATGAACCATGCAGCTGAAGTAGATAATGTCTACCTATATAGTTAGTATATACGTAACTTACTCATTTCTGATTGATCAGACATTGATTGAGATAGAAATGATGGGAGCAAAAAATTATAGAAGAGGTGAGGAAAATTAATGCCTCACTTCATATTTACTTCCTGTTAGTACAAAAAAAAAGATGATTTCATGTTCCAAAATTGTAATGATGGTCGCACAACTCTATACATATACTGAAACCCATTGAATTGTATACTTTAAATAGGTGGATTGTATGGTATGTGAATTATATCCCCAATGAAGCTGTTATTTTTTTTTTAAGATGATTTCAGTCTTAGCTGTTGTGAGAACTCCCAGATCTAGTAGAGATAACTACTTTAGCCACTTTGGGAAATGAGATAGTGAAGCAAAAATACCTAATAAAGTGGAGGTAACAGAAGTCCAGATTTTTAAAGGAAATGAGAAAACATAATCATTTCTCCTCCCTCCAGTTATCAGAAGTTAATCCCTTTAAACCAAAGAATTCTGTCTTTTACCACCTTGACATATAATAAAAATCTCTAGAGTTCAGTGTAGAATTTGGCTATAAATTTATAAAATTTAGCTATAACTCTCTCTCAATCCAAGAAAGCACGAATACGACATTGAGTAAATGATACATAATTCATATATATATATATATAATACTATATATATTATTAAGACTTAGAGGATTGAGACACTTCTGCTCATATCTGGGTGCTCGAAGCAAACAAGTGAATATTTGCTTGATGGCACTGAATTATATAATGTTTCACTTGGGTAGTTATTTACATAATATTTTGCAGCTTAGAACAATGGTATGTATATTTATGTCCTCTCTAGGTCATTGAGGTGAAAGCCAAAAGAAGAACTGGAAAACTTAACTTTGTGACTTGTATGAGACAGACTCTTGAAAAACATTATGGAGATAAGCCTGTAGGAATGGGAGGTACTTTCGTGATTCAGAAGGGAAAAGTGAAGACTCATATTATGGTAAGGGCCTGTGTGTGTGTGTGTGTGTGTGCACGTGCACGTGCTTAATATCGTAGGATTTTTTTTAATATACATTGAGAATTTAACCTTTTTAAAAATATTTTTTTTTTATTTTTGGTTGCATTGGGTCTTAGTTGTGGCACACGGGATCTTCGTTGCATCATGTAGGATCTTTAGTTGCGGTATGCTGGCTTCTTAGTGGATTTCTTAGTTGCAGCATGCGAACTCTTAGTTGCAACATGCATACAGGATCTAGTTCCCTGACCAGGGATTGAACTTGGGCCTCCTGCATTGGGAGCACGGAGTCTTACCCACTGGACCACCAAGGAAGACCTGAGAATTTAACTTTTAAAGACACCCTGAACAAATCCTTTTACTGTGATCATATTACTTTCAAATTTAAATGACAAACAATACTGTAAAGCAACTTGTAGGATAATGTCCAGCTGGAGTCCTTTTTTCATATTAATAATATTAGAACTTTCTTCTCAATTTGTTTGTATTAAAGATTGAGATAGATGTTAGTATAACCCTTAGAAACTGATTATTTTCATTGCTAGAATCCCTATATAGACTTTGCTATTAAGATGGTTGTGGTTTTAGGGAAAGATCTCATGAAAATTATAGTCTTATGGGCTAACTATAATTAGTTTATAAGACATTAATGATGGAATACTATATGAAGACAGACCAAGTCATCTAGGACTTTTAAAATAATTTTTGGTAGGTGAGTGAATGAACGAATAAATGAATGAAGTGTAAAAGTGTTATAACTTAATGTCCTTTTTGTTTTAACAATGAAGCCAGTAGAAAATGTATTGTTTTGATGTTTTTTATCCTGATAATTTTAAATGGCAAGCCAGCTGATTCTGCATAGAAAGACACAACATTTGTGAAACTACTTACTTTTCCAATTTACGACAAAATTATAGATCTATTTGTAAATACCAAAGGATTATAGGATTTCTTAAAATTCAAGTAAACAATACTTTATTATTAACTATAGTTACCATGATGTGCATTAGCTCTCTAGAACTTATTCACCTTATAACTGGAAGTTTGTACCCTTTGATCTACATTTCCGCATTTCCCCCACCCCCTCATCCTCTGGCAACCACCATTATACTGTTTCTCTAAATTGGACTTCTTTAGATTCCACATATAAGTGATATCATGCAATATTTGACTGTGACTGGCTTATTTCACTTAGTGTTGTATAATGTCCTCCAAGTTCATCTATATTGTTACAAATGGCAGGATTTCCTCCTTTTTCTAAGCCTGACTAATATATCACAACTAAAAAGATACAGATAACAATTTCTTTATCCATTCATCTGTTGATGGACACTTAGGTTGTTTCCCAATCTTGGCTAATGTGAATAATACCACAGTGAACATAGGAGTGCAGATATCTCTTCAACGTAGTGATTTCATTTCCTTTGGATATATACCCAGCAGTAGAATTGCTGGATCATATGGTGGTTTTATTTTTAATTTTTTGAGGAACCTCCGTAATGGTCTTGCCGGTTTACATTCCCACTAGCGGTGTACAAGCGTTCTCTTTTCTCCACATCCTCACCAACACTTTTCATCTCTTGTCTTTCTGCGAACAGCCATCTGCACTAGAGTGAGTGATATCTCATGGCTTCGATTTTCATTTACCTGATGAATAGTGATGTTGAGTACTTTTTCATATACCTGTTGGCCATTTGTATGTCTTCTTTGGAAAAATGTCTAATTCAGTCCTTTGATCATTTTTTAATTGGGCTTTTGTTTTTTTTGCTATTGAATTCCTTATATATTTTGGATATTAACCCCTTATCAGATATATAGTTTGCAAATATTTTCTCTCATTCCATAGGCTGCCTTTTTCATTTTGTTGACTGTTTCCTTTGCTATGCAGAAGCTTTTTAGTTTGATGTAGTCCCACCTGTTTATTTTTCCTTTTATTACCTGTACTTTTGATGTCATATCCATAAATTCAAATCCAATGTCATGAAACTTCCCTCCTATGTTTTCTTCTAAGAGTCTTTGCAGTTTTAGCTCTTATACTTAGGTGTCTGATCCATTTTTAGTTAATTTTTGTATATGATATAAACTAAGGGTCTAACTTTATTTTTTTACATGTGGATATCCAGTTTTCCCAGCACTATTTGTTAAAAAGACAGCCCTTTCTCCATTGAATGGTCATGGCATCCTTGTCAGAAACCATTTGACCATATATGCAAGGGTTTACTTCTGGGATCTCTATTCTATTCCATTGATCTGTATGCCTGTCGTTATGCTAGTATCACACTATTTCGATTACTATAGCTTTGTAGCAAGCCTGATATCAATAAGTGTGAGACCTCCAACTTTCTTCTTCTTTTTCAAGATTGTTTTGGCTGTTTGGGGTCCCTTGAGATTCCATATGAATTTTAGGGTGGATTTTTCTATTTCTGCAAAAACGTCATTGGGATTTTGACAGGGAATGCAGTGAATCTTTAGATTGCTTTTGATAGTATTGACATGTTAACAATATTAAGTTGTCCAATCCATGAACACAAGATGTCTTTCCACTTACTGGAGTCTTTTAAAATTCATTTCAGCAATGCTTTGTACTTTTCAGTGTACAAGTCTTTTGCCTCCTTAAGTTTATTCCTAAGTATTTTATTCTGTTTGATGCTTCTACCCCACTTTCAATGCCTTCCTTTTTTTTCATTTACCAGTATCAATAATGACATTTAAGACTGGGATGAGGATATACTCATAGGAAAACTGAGAGACTCCTTTATTTATTTATTCATATCTTTTAGTGTGTACCCATTGATTGGTGGTCCTTTTGAAAACTAGGGTATATAACTTCTCTTGGTGCCAAAAATAGCAATAGAATGTATAAGAAGGCTTAAAGATTTTAACAATGAAATTATATATAAATTTTTAGCTCAATAATATTCGATGTTTACTTGTTTAATGTCCTTTTATTATAGCCAGCAGAATTTTCTTCCTGCCCATTGAACTCTGATGAAGACGTGAATAAATGGTTGTGTTTTTATGAGATGAAGGCTCCTTTGGTTTGTCTGCCAGTTTTTGTCTCCAGAGACCCAGTAAGTCTAATAATGCTTGATTTTTAGAATATTCTTTTAGAATTAAGCACTTTTTGTGTTCTTATTTAAGAACTAGGGTAGTCTGTAGAATTGTCTTGAAAGGTAAGGGAGCAAGTATCTGACCACCCATGATTTAGGCAGAGCAGATTTTACCTTTGGAGAATTGAAGGCACAGGCATTTTAAATAACATCCAAAGTCACATTATTAAATAATAGAATCAGGACAGGATTCAGGTCTCCTATCATCTTATTTGCTGTTCTATATACTGTTCATTATATTCTAATATTCTACCCTAGAAAAATAATATAGACTAATTTAAAGCAAAATACTGACAATATCTTTTGACCCAGTGATTACATGGGATTTATCTAGGAATTTATCATTAAATATATGCTTATGTGCATAAATGACTAGTTAAAAGGGTTATTCATGACAGCATTGCTGTAATAGCAGAAGAACTGGAAATAATCTAATGTCAGTTGGAACGTGGTATGTGCATACAGTAGAATACCATAGATATAAAAGATATAAAAGAATTAGGAAGCTCTTTTATGTTCTGATATACGAAGATCTGAAAGCTATACTGTTAAATGAAGAAGAGCAACATACAGCACAGTAGGTGCAGAGTACTACCATACAAGTAATAAATTTAAAAAACATCCTTTTGGAAGGATATAGAAGAAGCTGCTTACTTTGGTTGCCTTCTAGGAAAGGAAGTGAGGGCAGGAGATGGAAAGATACATTTTACTGAATATATGCTTTTGCACCCTCTGAATTTTGAATCATGTGACTGTGTTAGCTACCAAAAAAAAATAAAATTATTGTAACATAAATTAAAAAGGTCTCCCATCCCCTTAAACAAGTTGTATGCAAAATAATTGGAATACTAACAGATAGCTTCTCTGTTGTCCTAGGGGTTTGATTTGCGGTTGGAGCACACTCACTGTTTTAGTCATCATGGAGAAGGTGGACACTACCATTATGACACCACCCCAGATATAGTGGAATATCTTGGATACTTCTTACCTGCAGAGTTTCTCTATCGCATTGATCAACCAACAGAGACCCATTCATTTGGGCGAGATTAAATCAACTGATACTCGTTTGACTGATTAACTCATTAATTGATCTAATATAAAGCCTAATAGAAATGATCTCACTACTTAATAAGCCCTATTTTTTTCGGCCTTTGAAATGAAAGGTATGTCGACACTGTGCTCTATATTACTTCACAGATCTATCTGAAAGGGATTATTGGGAACAAAGACCCATGATGGAGATGTTCTTCATTCTTTTTATTCTAAAAATCAGTCTTGGGCTTCCCTGATGGCACAGTGGTTGAGAGTCCGCCTGCCGATGCAGGGGACACGGGTTCGTGCCCTGGTCCAGGAAGATCCCACATGCCGCGGAGCAGCTAGGCCCGTGAGCCATGGCCACTGAGCCTGCGCGTCCGGAGCCTGTGCTCCGCAACGGGAGAAGCCACAACAGTGAGAGAGGCCCGCATACCGCAAAAAAAAAAAAAAAAAATTCAGTCTTATGTTTATAATTAAATATAAACAGGATTAAGAATCAAGTGATGATTCCTACTAGCTAATGGCAATAATTTACATTTGTATATTCAGTTTTTCAAGTTGGTCTTACAACTGCTAAGTGGATGTTTCTGGGTATTAGAAAAATCAGTGCTGGAAATGTTGATAGTTGTTAAATCTTTCTACTGAATTTTTAAAATCCATTTTAGAAGTCAAAGTACACATTTTTCATGGAATAAGATGGTCAGAGGGAGCAACTTTACTCCTTTTAGTGATGTTGAACCATACTCTGAAGTTTGCAATTTGTCTTTAACAAATATTAGCAACCAGATGGTTAGCCATGATTCCTCCTTTGTTTGGACTGTCAATTGGAAGCAGTTTGTGCCTTGTTGGTTATTTGTGAGAAGTGAAAAGAAACAACATCAAAATACAACCTCGAAGTGAGTATACTTTAATTTATAAGTGAGTCTATTGCCAAATATGACTACTATCCTTCATGAAATGTAAAATTATAACTTTACCAATTGTAATGATTGAAATTTTCCTCAGTGTTTTTCTATAATAATCATAAGCCAAAAACAACTCTCTAATCTTGTAATGCCAACACTGATTTAGGAGCTTTTTAGTACTAAGCATATAATAAATGGTCAAGAAATATTTTTTGTCTTTGGATGTTAACTATAACATGTCCTGTGAGTATAAATTCCTAAATAATATTTTTTAATAAACACTAGTTTGTACCAAAAGAAATGAATAAAAATTTTACATTCATAATATGATATTGTGTTTCTTTTTAATATCCTACCTCCAGACAAAAATAGTATTAGTATTCATTCATTTAACAAATACATACTGAATGAACACCTACCCTGCCCTCTGGAATGTAAGCTCCATGGCAAGGGCTTTGATCACCACTATAGCACTATCGCCTTTAAGAGAACCTGGCCAAAGTGGGCACTCAAATATTTGTTGAATGAGTGATTATGACAGATACTTCAGTAGATGCTGGGATCTATCATTCAGTCATTTATATAGTAGGGGAAGGCAAATACATATTATGTCAGGTGGTACTAGTGCTATGAAGAAAAATAAAGCAGAAGATGGACTGTGAAGGAGGATGTTATTTTGTTGTGGGCACATCCACGCTGAGAAAAGGTGGACTCCCCACCCAAAATTCAGCTCAGATGTTGAGACTGATGAAATCACACACATACCAAGGGTGTATGAAAGACTTTATTATTCCCATAATGAGGCTTTCTGGGGAAAGCAGGGCAGCTCCCAAGCAAGTCCAAAAATGGCCTGAGAGAACACAGAGAGGAGACTGGCTTGGGGGTTTTATGGTGGTTAGGGGGTAGGGCCAGGGTGATGGTTCTACATGCAGTTTGAATTTCCCACAGGTGGCAAAGCAAGAAGCAGCCAGGCTTTATTGCACAAACGTGGGGCAGAAGGGGAGGAAGGAGTGGGGTAAGGCTTAACAGCTGTCAGCAGTCAAACATCAAAGGTGGACTCAGACTCTATATGACACATTTTATAGAGAGATCGGGGAAAGCCTCTGATAAAAAGACATTTGAACAAAGGCCTGAAAAAACTGAGAGACTGAGCCAGTATTATGAAGTTGTTTGGAGAAACATCCTTTCCTGCAGATTTAAAGGCTCAGAGGCAGAAGAGGACTTGGTATTTTCAAAAAATGGCAAAGAGCCCATTGTAAACAAAATAGGATCACCTGAACTCCATGAAGTTAACATCTAGCGCATATTGAGAGAAGCAATTTTTTAAATGCTAGCTAGCTAGCTAGCTAGCTAGATATTTGCAAAATTATGTTAATACCATATTCACTTTAGGAATGTGACAAGGATGCCCAATATCATTAACTATTGGAGTTTCAACCAGGAAAAAAAGACAAAGACAGAATAGGTATAACAACTGAAAAGGAAGGAAAAAATAATTTTTCAGCAGAAAACATGATTGACTTCTTGGAAAACCCAAGAGACTCTGTAGTTAAATTATCAGACTGAGTTCAAAGAGGATCCTAAATATAAATATTACTCAGCCATAAAAAAAGAATGAAATACTGCCATTTATAGCAACATGGATAGACCTAGAGAATATCATACTAAGTAAGTCAGACAAAGACAAATGTATGATTTCACGTAAATGTGGAATCTAAAAAATAATACAAGTGTGCTCGCTTCGGCAGCACATATACTAACAAATAATACAAATGAATCTATATACAAAACAGGAACAGACTCACAGACATAGAAAACAAACTTACAGTTACCAAAGTGGAAGTGGGTGGGGGAGGGATAAATTAGGAGTGTGGAATTAACAGATACACACTACTATACATAAAATAGATAAGAAACAAGGATTTAGTGTATAACACAGGGAACGGTATTCAATAGCTTCTAATCTATAATGGAAAATAATCTGAGAAAAAAAATATATATATAACTGAACCACTTTGCTGTACACCTGAAACTAACACAATATTGTAACTATACTTCCACAAGGGAGAAAAAAGTTGCTAAATGTAAAATCAATATACAATAATGAGTTGTATTTCTGCATACCAACAAAAAATAGGTTAAAAATGTAAATTTGGCAGGAATTCCCTGTCGGTCCAGTGGTTAGGACTCCGTGCTCTCAGGGCCAAGGAGTGGGATTAGATCCCTAAATGGGGAACTACGATCATGCAAGCCTCGGTGGCATGGTCAAAACCAAAATAAAAGGAAATTTGAAAAATATACCAATTACAATGTTACCAGAAGTACACAGCAGTATTTTTATTTAACAAAAATTATATATAACCTTTATGGAGAAAATTATAAAACTGTTGAAAACTCAAAGAAATCAAAATAAACATGTACATCCAGGAAGATGCAATCTCACAGAAGTATCAATTCTCAAATCTATAAATTCAATTCAACATCAGTCTAATCCCAGTAGGGCTTTTACAGAACCTCACAAGTTCATTTTAAAATATATGGGGTAGGGGGACTTCCTTGGTGGTCCAGTGGTTAAGACTCCACACTCCCAATGCAGGGGGCCCAGGTTCGATCCCTGGTCAGAGAACTAGATCCCGTGTGCTGCAACTAAGACCCGGCGCAGCCAAATAAATAAATATTTTAAAAAATAAAAGCAGACTCTCATTTGCTTTTGGTTGTTTTTGTTTTGTTTTGTTTTTGCAGTACGTGGGCCTCTCACCGTTGTGGCCTCTCCCGTTGCGGAGCACAGGCTCCGGACGCATAGGCTCAGTGGCCATGGCTCACGGGCCCAGCCGCTCCGCGGCATGTGGGATCCTCCTGAACTGGGGCACGAACCCATGTCCCCTGGATCGGCAGGCGGACTCGCAACCACTGCGCCACCAGGGAAGCCCTGCTTTTGGTTTTAAAAGCCCAGCTTCCTTTTATGTTCTCTGTGATGCCTCCGTGTGGCTTTGTTCTACCATTCATTCCAGGACAACTTACTGAACACCATCAATGTGCCAAGCACTGTACCAGGCCTACCCCAGTCAGCTGGGGACACTGACTGACATATGAACAAATAATTAAAATTAAAAAAGGATAAGTCCTGGGTTTCCCTGGTGGCGCAGTGGTTGAGAGTCCGCCTGCCGATGCAGGGGACACGGGTTCGTGCCCCGGTCCGGGAAGATCCCACATGCCACGGAGCGGCTGGGCCCGTGAGCTATGGCCGCTGAGCCTGCGTGTCCGGAGCCTGTGCTCCGCAACGGGAGAGGCCACAACAGTGAGAGGCCCGAGTACTGCAAAACAACAAAACAAAAAGGATAAGTCCTATCAGTATTACCCTGTAAAGTATTGTACATTAGAGGACACTTCATATCACAAACACAAAAATAAATTTACTAAAGAACACATGAATTTCTGGCACTGGCCAAGATGGAATAAGCCCACAACAGGCTATTTCTTCCACAATTCCAAAATACGAAATTTTGGATAAAATACAAAAAGCAACTCCCAGAACACTGTTGAAAATTAAACCATTTTGACTGAATGGTTGAAGAGGGAAGTCAAAACTTGAAGAATGAACAATACTGATGATGAGTTTCCTGATTTTTCTTTCCTCTTTTATCTGAGGCAGTCTGGGTCACAGAACTACGCAATGGGCATGGACAGCAAAAACTCCCAAGAGACAGTTCTTTTTGGCCAGAGAACCAGGAAAGGGAGCCTCAGCAGGCCAGTGTGAAAGTCTCCATTTTTTTTGTTTCTTTTTTATCTCTTGGCTCTGCCCGGAGGCTAGTCCCAGTGCAGTCAGAGCTGCACTGCTGTACCAGTGGTATCAGGGGAGCTGTTACCTAAAACACCAAGAGAAAAATGATTCCAGAGGAATCAGGAAATGGGTTTCTTGTGGTCCCATTTTTCTCTCTCTTTCCTCTTGGTGCTTCATCTGGAGGGTGGCCCCAGCTGTGAAGAACTACATTACAGTCTGGGGTGTAGGGCACTAAAACTAAGAAAAACTGGTATTTGTGGCCAGAGGAAGCAAGAAAAGGGGTGATATTCACAGTATTCCCTTATTAGCCAATTAATGTCTGTAAGAATTTTGAATGTGTATCCCAAATTATCTTACACTCTGCTCTGTGTTTTGGACTTTTCCATTGTCCAATCTTTGAGTTCACTAATCCTTTTCTGTGCTGTGTCAGATCTCTTAGTAAACCTTGGGTTATTAACTGCATCTAGTTTTTAGTCTAGAATGTACATTTGATCATTTTTTTTATAGATTGAAATTTTTCTGTTGAAACTGCCCATCTTTTCATCTATTTTGTCCATTTTCCTTTTTTTTTTTTTTTTTTTTTTTGGCCGTACAGCATGCAGAACTTCCCTGACCAGGGATTGAACCCATGTCCCCTGCATTGGAAGCACGGAGCCTTAACCACTGGACCACCAGGAAAGTCCTCTATTTTTTTTTAACATACTAATCTGTTAAAGTCCTTGTCTTCCATCACCAATGTTTTGATCATTCATGAATACGTTCCTATTATTTGTTTTTGCTTATGTTTTATCAGTCACTCTTTCCTACCCCTTACTAATACTGCTAGATGGTATCTTTCACCAGTGAGGATTTCCACCTTTCTTTTGCTAGGCAGATGAAGTGTGAGACTGATTAGCTCGTTGTAATCAGAGAAGGAGCTGGGTTGGGGCTCGGTTGCATTTTAAATAAAACTCAGACCACCTCTGCCTAGAGTCTGTTACTCCGTGTTACTTCTGGGATTTTAATTCAGAGCCTGGCAGATCTCTGCCTCCTCAATCCTGAAAGATGGTGTGGGGTTCAGTTCTTCCCTTTCGTAGATTTGCGCTCCATGAACCCTCAAAATCTGACAAATACATATATATTTTATTTATTTATTATTATTTTTTGCGGTACGTGGGCCTCTCACCGCTGTGGCCTCTCCCGTTGCGGAGCACAGGCTCCGGACACGCAGGCTCAGCGGCCATGGCTCATGGGCCCAGCCGCTCCACAGCATGTGGGATCTTCCCGGACCAGGGCACGAACCCGTGTCCCCTGCATCGGCAGGCGGACTCTCAACCACTGCACCACCTGGGAAGCCCCCTGACAAATATTTTTTATAGAACACTTCCCTCTAAGCAGGGCTTAGGTATGTATATACCTTATGTGTATCTTAGTCTGCAGACGACTTCACTGTTTTTCACACTTAGATCTTTACTCCATTCGGAATTTATTTTTATTTAGGATGTGAGATAAGGGAATGCAACTGGATTATTTTCCATATGTGACTGATGGTTGGCCCTGCTCCTCCCATCATCTACACCCCTTTCTATGTAACTCTGCAGTTTCTGCAACTGAAAAAGCTGAGTGTAACCCCTCTCCCACCCTTGACTTTTGGGTTTGGCCATGGGACTTCTGGGTTTTTGGCAAGTAATGCAGGCAAGGCTTACATCTTGTACCTCTACCATCTCCATGAGAAGGACATACCCTGACCAGCCTGTTAGTACAAGAAGAATGCGAGACACATGGCACAGTCTTCTAAATGGCCTGTAGACCTATAACTTGAAGTAGAACCAACCAGCTGAGCCCAGCCTAGATCAGCTGACCCTCAGGTCAAGCCCAGCTGAGACAGCAGACGCCCCAGCCAAACTGCGTAAGTATGAGCACCTTATAAAGATTAAAGGAGAAATATGTTTAAAACACTTAGCATAGTGACTGGCACAAATAGAGCCCAAGATAAATATTAATCAAATTTTGAAATAAGGTATTAAAATATTTTACAAACTTATGCACAGAGTAAGTACAGTAGTTCTCAAACATGACTGTCCAGCAGAATCTGTTGAGCTTGCCAACGTTGAGCTTCCTCCCTCGAAAATTCACACACACCCCCAACAAACACCCCACATGTATTGTTTAGGTAGAGACTGACATCATGACAACTATATTTTCCTAAATACCTTAAAAAAGGAGTTGAAAAACTTAAATATACCTTAGCACAAAACTTGGAGAGCCTCATGATAAGTGATATACATAATTCCTTAAATTAAGTAGAGTTTTGTATCATAAAAGAATTCATCTTCCCCTGTGGAATTACAACTGATGAAATACTTTCTCAGGGACTCATCAGTGCTTCTTTTTTTTTAATATTTTTTCTGAATTTTATTTTTTTTTATACAGCAGGTTCTTATTAGTTACCTATCTTATACATATTAGTGTATATATGTCAATCCCAATCTCCCAATTCATCCCACCACCCCCACGCCCACATCACTGCTTCTTAATCTTATAAATATTATTTTAACTCAGGCATGAAAGAAATATGCGCATATTACACGTCAGAGATACTCTCCGTCATGGAGTTTACCACTAACGGGAGTTTAGATAACAAACTAATTATGCAGTATAATTTTAAGTAGTGATAAGCACAATTCATTGTTTTCCTCAAACTACGCCCTTATTTTCTAACTCTTCAGACATGTTGTTTCTACCCCAGGTGTAAGCCCTCAAATCTCAGCATTCTCAGAGGGCCTCTCGTTGCTAGGATCCAGGGGCCCATTCATCTCCTTTTCCCTACCTCTTTTCGGTCGTCTTCATCCTTTTATCCAACATCACTTTCCAACAAGCAACACTTAAAACAGAGGTGGACATCAGGGACCCACCTCCCCAAACTCTCTGCTCCCACCGCCAGCCACGCCTCTCACAGACCAGGATGTTTCTCCGGACGACGTAGTGGGATTCACCGGAAACGCTCGTCCGGAAGTGCAGAGTTCTCGCGTCCGCCGGTTTCCTTCCGCGAGACTCCAACGAGGTGGAGAGGGGGGAGCGCGAAGGGGCCTGCAGTGCATTCTGGGGAAGTTTCAGCGCTCTCGTCTTTGTTTCCGGCTCTAGAGCAGCGTTTGGTTTCCCAAAAGCTCCTCCAAGGCGCGGTTCCCGGGTTCCCGGGTTCCCGGCTCCCCAAAGGGGCGCACATACTTCCTCCCTCGGTTTTCGGCTGGCGCTGGGGTCCTGCCGACGCCGCCAGCATGTCTGGGGTGCGCGCTGTGCGGATCAGCATTGAGTCCGCCTGCGAGAAGCAGGTCCAGGAGGTGGGCCTGGATGGCACTGAGACGTACCTGCAGCCGCTGTCCATGTCCCAGAATCTGGCGCGTCTGGCCCAGCGGATCGACTTCAGCCAGGGTTCGGGCTCCGAGGAGGAGGAAGCGGCGGGGGCAGATGGCGACGCGCAGGACTGGGCGGGCGCCGGGTCCAGCGCGGACCAGGACGACGAGGAAGGTAAGGCCCGTGTCTGTTGCTCGAGTCTGCTGGGCGGGTCTGGGGGTCCCGGTACCCGCCCAGGTAATGTCACTCTGCCTCTCCTGCGCCAGGTGAGATGCTGTGCGTGGAAGTACTTCGAACGTAGGTACGCGAAACATTAATTGTGCTCTTCGTCACCTGGACAGTTTAGGGCACTGCTTGACTCTTAATATTCCTTATTTTTCTGCAGGTTTCCTTGAGTGGGAGCGCTTGAGGGACACTGTCACTGGTGAAGTGTTTACGTTTTTAATAGAGCGTCTGTAATGTGGCACACCCTGGTTAAGAGCCCTGTAGTTCACATCTCGGCTGTGATAGTATTGGCTATGTGACCTTGGACTAGTTACTTTGTTTCCCTGTGCGAGGTGGATGATTATAGTAACACCTACTGAAAGGAGATTTGCATTGACTGGAGTATGTGATAAGATCTAAGAGGTAGGCAGAGGCCAAATCGTGTAGAGCCAGTAGGCCAGGATAAGCACTTGGTTTTTATTAGAACGACAGCTGAAAGTTTGAAGGATTTTAAGCAGACAGATGATTTTGTTTACAAAAGATCACTCTGGATGCTATATAGTAAATGGACTATAAAGAAAATAAAACTAGTTAGGAGAGAATTATAGAAAAAGTATGTGTGGTTTTTGTATTCTTATTGTCAAGAATAAAAAAACATTAACGGGTCTTGATTTAGTTATGTGAAGAAACCCTGTGTAAATGGGCATTTAAAGATGGCATTTCAAGCCAGTCTTGTTAGGACAGTTAGGGATCCGTTTGGGAATAAAAGGTAAATACTACCTCAGACCTCACACAGAAATATTTCCGCAAGGATTGAAATGCAAGTGAAGAGAATAAAACAAAATGTTGGGAAGAAGTTATAATCATGTAACTTCGGGATTAGGAGAGATCTTCTTAAGCAAGATAGGAAACACAGACGTTATAAAGGAAAAGATAGGTATAATAGTAGGTATATTAATTACATAAAATTCTAAAATAATAATGGAAAAATGTGCCATAAACAAAGTAAAAAGATAAATGACAGACTGGGAAAAGTATATGCAACACATATGACACACAAGCGGTTGATACCCCTTATGTTCAAAGAGTCCCTTGAAACTGAAAAGAAAAAGACAATTCATTGGAAAAATAGGCCAAAGATATAAACAGTTTGCTCACAGAGGAAAGACTTCAGATCTCACTAGTAGGGAGAAGCAAATGAAAATATCATTAAGACACTATTTTCATGCATAAGATTAGTAGCAATTTAAAAAGATCGTTAATATCTCATGTTGGGAATGTGAATTTTTAGAGCCTTTTTGGGTGACAGTTCGGCAGTTCAGTATGTATCAGAATCTTTAAATGTTCATCTCTTTTGTTTGTTTGCTTGTTTTTGTTTGTTTTTGGCCACACCTCACGGCTTGTGGGATCTCAGTTCCCTGACCAGGGATTGAACCCGGCCCACGGTAGTGAAAGCCGGAATCTGAACCATTAGGCCACCAGGGAACTGCCAGTGTGTATCTCTTTTGAACCACTAGTATCATAGCTAATGATTTAACCTACAGAAAAAGTTGACATATACACAGATGTGTGTTCAAGATGTTTACCACTGCTAGCGTTGTTGCAACCAATCTCCATGTCCATTAAACAGAAATGAGTAAACTTACTGTACATCTGTGTTCCAGAATATCATACAGTGTTAAAAGAATGAAGTAGATCTGGAAGTGTCTCTAGGACATATTAGCTTGGTGGGGTGGCGGGGAGAAGCAAGCAATAGAAAAATGGGGGTATATGTAAATGCATAGAAGAACATTTGGACGAGTATGCCCCAACTGTTAATGGTGACTGCCTGTCAGGAGGGGAGAGAATTAGGGGTGGGGAATAAAGGGAAACTTTCACTTTTTACTCTATAACTGTATTGTTTGAACTCTGTACAATGAGTCTGTATTCATGAAATATAATTTTTAAAAGTGATTAAGAGGTTGGAAGATGTGTTAATAGTGTTAACTATCTGAATGCTGCCATTATAGGTCATTTTTATTTTTGTACTTTTCTGTGTATTGGAAATTCTCTACAATTACTTGTTCAGGTTTTGAAAGCTGGAAGAAAAAAAGGTTATTAAGAAGGCTTGCATAAATTTTAAAAGTTGTTTGAAAGCCTATCATGTTGTAATGTTAGCATTAACTTAGGGAATTCGATATCATACTTGTTTTGACATTGTAGGAATACTAACTTAAATGTTAACCAAGATTCAAGAAAGGGTGGAGAGAATGGGATAAAAGAGGGAACAATTTAAAATAGAATTCATTATTTCTTCTTTTAGTACTTTTAAACCTCTGAATGAGCTTTCTATAACTAATACCTGTGTATTTCTCTTTTTTTCTTTCTCTTTTTAGGGTTGGTGAAATTTCAGCCTTCCCTCTGGCCTTGGGATTCAGTGAGGAACAATTTGAGAAGTGCCCTGACAGAGATGTGTGTTCTCTATGATGTTCTCAGTATTGTTAGGGATAAAAAATTTATGACTCTTGATCCCGTCTCTCAGGATGCACTTCCTCCAAAACAGGTATTTGTGGGATTTGATTGAATAATGGTGTCGTTTTAAACTTGGCTTTTTGGAAGTATGTCTACATGAATTGGTAGTGATTGTGGATATTTATATGTGTATATATAATACATAGATTTTGATTTCTCATCAGTTTTCCAGTTATGGACTTTGATCTGAAGTGTACTGAGTGCCTCGAAAGGGTGTACGTGTGGGTGGGGGAGAGAGTGGCATACATAGGGGAGGAATGGCAGTACAGAGAGTGGAACCTAACCTAGGCTGGGCCAGGTTGATGCAGTGTTGAGTTCTGATTTATAGTCCACTGTGGTGATTTGATTTAACACAAATCTTTATTTGAGTTGACCAAAGAAATAGGTTGTGGTTATTTTTTTTAAAAAAAAAAACATTATTATATGTGCTTTTCGCCCTTCTCCATGCTTTTCTTTAATTTTTAAATTTTCCCTTGTGTAGGTATTTTATTGTTGAGAAAAGTGCATCATTTTAAAATCATTTAAAAAATAATTCTGAGCTACACTTTTGGATTGTTTTTGATAGAATCCTCAGACGTTGCAGTTGATATCTAAAAAGAAGTCACTTGCGGGAGCAGCACAAATCCTACTGAAGGGGGCAGAAAGACTGACTAAATCAGTCACTGAAAACCAAGAAAATAAGCTACAAAGAGACTTCAACTCTGAGCTTTTGAGACTGAGGCAACACTGGAAACTTAGAAAAGTTGGAGATAAAATTCTTGGAGATCTGAGCTACAGAAGTGCAGGTATAGCTTATTGTTTAAAATATAGTTTTTCAGAAACTATAAATGATAGGTTGTAATGTTACCTTTTTGGGTGGGAAGGGGGGGCCACACCGCACGGCTTGCGGGATCATAGTTCCCGGATCAGGGATTGAACCTGGGCCCTTGGCAGTGAAAGTGCCAAGTCCTAACCACTGGACTGCCAGGGAACTCCCACATATTCTTCGGTAATAATATTATTTCTCAGTTACATGTTACATTTTGAAGTTTTAATTTCTGTGCCCATAAGCCTGAGAAAGCTAAAATTACCCTTATCACGACCTATGTAAATATATGTATAAATAGTTTATATTCAATTTGAAAACATTTTAGATACATTTAATTGAAAGTTCAGAGATAGGGTTTATGTGCTCATACACCCTGAACCATAATTGCATTTTAGTCAGAAATAAGGAGGTAGGGTTAGAGTCCTCAATCACAGGCTTACCAGTAACCCTCAAAAACTGGGCATAAATGGAGAAAAGAAACTTCTCTATTCTTCCTTATTCTGTTTTTCTCCCTAAAGTCTGCTAAGCTGTTTTCATATCCTGGGTGAAGAGAAACAGTGGTGAAAACACTTCGCCTTCCTTTTTCCATTCAGCCGAGGTTGCAACACTAACTTAAGGAATATACTTTGTTGAAGTATATCAGAGTTTAATATCTTGAATTCACATCTTTTGGTATAAATTCTTTGTTGTTGAGCTATGATATATAATAGCAGGTTTTCCGAGGTAATTATGGTACTGTCTTTAAGCTGCTGAAGTATATTTAGAGGATACAGTAAAAGTTTATGAGTCACAGCTCAATAGGGTAAAAACTTTGAATGTCAAGGGATAAAAAAGCAAGGAGCCCTGGCTGTGATCACTGGGGTGACAATAGTAGAGTGATATTTTAAAAGGATTCATTTGTCAGAGCAAGCCATCATTATCCCAAAGTTAAAGGAAGGTAAATTGAAGTAGTTAAGTACTGGAGGACCTACATGCCTTAGCGTTGATGTGAATTGGGAAATTTTGAATTCTGAAGGTAAAGTTCTATCACAAAGATGAATTCGAGATGACAAAGACATTTTTACATTTTAATAGGTAGTCTGTGGAAGCAGTGCTTTCTGGCTTTGAACACTGTAATCTCTTCCCAACAAATAATTATGTGCAAGAACTTTACCTAATTTCTCTCTATGGGATAGTCACCTGTGTTATAAAAGGATTTGATTACATTCTGTTTTTAATTGCAAGAAAATCTTGAACATCTTCCCTTGTTATAAAACAGCAGTTACATTTATCTACCCACTCCTCCGGTAATTCAGCAGCCCAAAACAACTATCCCAAACTTACCCACTACATAAAAAGACATCACATGAAAGTCTATGAATTGGTTGAAAAACGGTGGTATATACACTTTCCTTTTGTCCTTCTCTTACTGAATTCAGAACCCTTTAATTGCAACCTTATTACAGAGACTGAGCTCCAGAAGTTTTTAATCTCCAAAGTTTAAATTTATGGAAGTATTTTCTAGAATTATATTCATTTTGTCAAAACTCCATTTGAATAAAACAGTTTGGATGGCCTGTAGAGTTCATATTATTGTGATACCATTAGACTAAGGCATGTTATTTTTTTAAGGTAAATAACTCTTTTTTCCTGCTTCCTTACTTACTTTTGTTTACCACGACTCTCCCTTCCCCCAAAACACACGTTTTTCATAGGAATTTAATTTATGCTTCAGTGATGTGTATGTGAAATATTATTATACACTTAATAATTTGCGTTAAATTAACATGTTAACTGGTTTTGATTTTGCTATTTTTAATACGCCTTTAGGATCTCTGTTTCCCCATCATGGTACATTTGAAGTAATAAAGAATACAGATATTGATCTGGACAAGAAAATACCTGAAGATTACTGTCCCCTTGATGTCCAGATTCCTAGTGATTTAGAGGGCTCTGCATATATCAAGGTATTTGTCAAAGTATTTTTCAAGTAATTTCTTGCTAGTAGCCCAGAAGCTAATTTGCTAACATTTTTTCATGTTATTATTGTCACATAGGTTTCAATTCAAAAACAGGCTCCAGACATAGGTGATCTTGGCACAGTTAACCTCTTCAAACGACCTTTGCCTAAATCCAAACCAGGTATAGTTATGTTCTGTCCTCTAACTTCTGGTCTTATCTAAGCTTATATTTACAAATGAACTGAAGATAAACGTAGATAGGAAAAATAGGTACTTAGGAATAAGAGCAGTTGGAAATGTAAGTATTTATAATTTGTTAATTAACCATTAGTGAATAGCTGTGTGATCTTTTTTTAAAGATTGAACTTATTTACCAGTTTTCTCTGTGTAAAAGAAGTAAAATGTTTTATATGCCATAATGCACTGTTTTCTAAACTTTTGTCATATGTATCCAGATCATCATTTAAGCTAGTTAATACCTAATATAATTAGTTAATTAATATATACGTATGTCCCCTGTCTTTCAGGTTCCCCACATTGGCAGACGAAATTAGAAGCAGCACAAAATGTTCTCTTATGTAAAGAAATTTTTGCACAGCTCTCTCGGGAAGCTGTTCAAATTAAATCACAGATCCCTCACATTGTGGTGAAAAACCAGATTATCTCTCAGCCCTTTCCAAGTAAGTGCAGCCTACCCTTTTGAGATTTATAATTAGGACTTTGTGGTTTGGGGAACAGGACAAAGCAGGTAGCTATTTAGGTGTGCTGAAGGAACAGTTAGAGCAAAGAGGTAGTGTGCGGTCCGTAATAACAGCCAGTGAAGTATGCAGCACAGTCTGCACTGCTGACTCTGTTCTGGGTCCTCAGTAGTGTCACTCCTGGGCTTTAAACAATATATGTTAAAGTTTGTCCTAGCAAGGCTGTTATTCAGTAACAATTGCTTTGAGGTGTCTATGCCAGCACCATTTGTGGAAGATTTCTCAGGGATCCTGTCTTATTGTCTAAATGAGATGTCAATTAGAAAATGCTTAGGTTTTTTTTTTTTTAATTTTAATTATTTATTTTTTAAGATATTTTATTTATTATTTTTTTATTTGGTTGTTTGCACTGGGTCTTAGTTGCAGCAGGCGGGCTCCTCAGTTGCGGCTTAATTGTGGCATGCGAACTCTTAGTTGAGGAATGCATGTGAGATCTAGTTCCCTGACCAGGGATCGAACCCAGGCCCCTGGCATTGGGAGCATGGAGTCTTTGCCACCAGGGAAGTCCCTATTTTTTATTTTTTTTATTGAGGTATAGTTAATGTATAATATTATATAAGTTTCAGGTGTACAACATAGTGATTCACAATTTTTAAAGGTTATATTCCATTGATAGTTGTTATAAAATATTGGCTATATTCCCTGTGTTGTACAATATACCCTTGTAACTTATTTATTTTATATATAGTGGTTTGTACCTCTTAATCCCCTGTCCCTACATTGCCCCTCCTGCCTCCTTCCCACTAGTAACCACTAGGTTCTCTCTATCTGTATGTCTGTTTATTTTTTGTTATATTCACTAGTTTGTTTTATTTTTTAGATTCCATATATAAGTGATATACAGTGTTTGTCTTTCTGTGACTAATTTCACTTAACATAATACTCTCAAACTCCACCCATGTTGCAAAAGACAAAAGTTTCATTCTTTTTTTTATGGCTAAGTAGTATTCCATTGTATATATATACACCAAATTTTCTTTAGCCATTCATCTGTTGATGGACACTTAACTTTGCTTCCATATCTTGGCAATGGTAAATAATGCTGCTATGAACATTGGGGTGCATGTATGTTTTCCAATTAGTGTTTCTGTTTAGAAAATGCCTAATTAAATATCCATAATATTCCTAAATTTGTGGAGATTGAATTTAAAATATTATTCAAAAGCAGTTAGACTTACCTAGAGATCCATTTGTAATTAGCTGCACTTGTTTTTCCTTAAATTCTGAGCATCTTCTTAGATCTTCTCAAGGGAATAGGTATTAGGAGTGAAAAATTTCATCCTGATTCTCATGGGAACAGGGAACGATATCTGTCTTCTAGTCAGTAAGACCAGATGTTAACTCTGTGTTTTGTTTTGTTTTTAATTTAAAATCTAGAAGAAATAAATTAACATATAGTTTCTGTTCACCTGTCTTTAGCCACAGCTCAGGGTCAGCAGCCACATTGTAGGTGAACAGAATTTGAATTGTTAAAATATATGGTAGTTTATTATATTCGTGAGTAGTCATTTTGGTGTAAAAATGTTGATCACGAAAGCCTCCTCTTAAAGTTCAGGATGTATGTTTTGAGAATGGGCTGTGATTATACTTTAGGAAAACAGTTTGTGCCTTTCCATATTATAGGTTATTTATATCTGTCCTACTTATTTTTATAAATAGGCTTGCAGTTATCTATTTCTTTGTGCCATTCTTCAAATGATAAGAAATCCCAAAAATCTGCTACCGAGAAGCAAAGTCCAGAGGACCATCTTTATGTCCTAGAGCATAATTTGCATCTACTGATTAGAGAGGTAATGAAGTAAATGTTTTTCCTTGCATTGTGGTAAGAGTATCCACAGCAGTGAATGTACACACACTCCCCTCTGCTGAGTCCTCATTATTCATGTAGCGATGACATTCACTAGCTGTGCTGTGAAAGATCCTTGCTATGGGCTCAGGGAATACAGAGATAATCAGAATACAGTCTCTATCTCCAAGCATAGCTTCTAGTGGCAGAAATACACCACAAGTTTTATAGAGAGGTGTAAGAAATGCACGCTAGAGGGTATTCTGATTGGGGAATCAGGGAAAATATCTTGCCAGAGCCCGTGAAAAGGATTACTTGAGTTATTTCAGGATGTATTCTACTTACACATCATCTAGAACTATGTTTCCAGTGTGCTGGTTCACAGTTTAGGGTAATTTCAAAAGACTACCCTGAAAATCTTTTAATAGAAGTACATATTCCAGCCTTCTCTGCCTCACCCCAAAATCTGGTTCAGTCATTTGTGGTGGTGCAGGAATCAGTATTTTTTTGTGTTCCTCAGATGGTTCTGTTGTAACCAGGTTTGGGAACCTCTAATCTAGGGGATGGTGGAATAATTATCTATTGATTTCATGTTTTCTGTCAGTGGGACTTATTAAAGAATATTTGTTTTTCTACTTTAAAAATTTTTAAATAAAAACAGCAGCTTGAGAGGGGCCCTTCTCTTTACAAACTCACATTAAATGTGGCCTAGTAGATGTTAACATTTATCTGTGTGCCAAGACTGCCTTTATATGTGGTTCAGATCTATTGCTTTCATGTTTCCAAAATGTGAGCCATGTTTTGATCGAACATTGTGTAGTTAATATGTGGGTATTGGCTGTTTAAAATGGCTGTTCTTGTTACAGTTTCATAAACAGACCTTGAGTTCCATCATGATGCCGCATCCAGCAAGTGCACCTTTCGGCCACAAGAGAATGAGACTTTCGGGTCCTCAAGCTTTTGATAAAAATGAAATTAATTCAATACAGTCAAGTGAAGGGCTCCTGGAAAAAATAATTAAACAAGCAAAACATATATTTCTGAGGAGTAGGTAAGGACAGAGTTACTATTTTTCTTTGAAACTGCAGTCCTTTTTCCTTTGTTAGTTATCTTTATTAGTTACATTATTTTTGGCATGCTTTATTTTTTTTTCCGGGGAGATGGAAGTGGCTATGGTAGAAGAGATTATGGTCGTAGATGGTCCTGTCAAGTTTGGGGAAGACTTAGCGCCATTGCCCATGTAACTTAATATATTGTTTCTAACACTGGCACTAAAGTTTCCAAAGACGACTGACTGGGAACCTGCTGTGGGACACCAAACTTTCTTCAGTAACCCATCCATGAGATACTCTTCCTGAACTGATTTAAACCTTTTTTGAAGCTTTCCCTATTTTTTGGTTGTCACACATTTTAGGACTTTGGAAGGCAATTTCCTATATGTTGACTTATTTAATCCTTAGCTCTGGGGCAGATCATGTTAACCCATTTCTACTGATGAGAAGATTGGGGTTTAATGAAGTTGTGCAACATGCTGAAGGTTACACAGCTAAAAAGTTAACAAAATCAGGATTTATGCCCACGTTTATGTAACCCCAAAGCTCATTTTCTTTCTTCCATACACATCATTTACAAAAAAAAAACTTGCATGATTGGACCCAAATGAATGTATCACTTCCAAATGCTAAAGGGTGCTCTTCTATTTTATTATTGGCTCTTAGTGAAGAGGTCTGTTTCTCCTTCATTCATGATTGCACCTTGGTGGTACTCAACAGGCGTGGGGACACTGTTTTTGGAAATGACATTTTATTTTTGATTTTTGATTTTTTCCTGTTAATACAGTCATGGTTTTATTAGCATATTAGTCTTTGGTCTCAGAATGGAAACTTTTAGTAAAATGAATTAGGAAGACATGTTAGAGACAACAGCATGATACAGTGAAAGGAGTAAGGAGTTTAGGGTAAAAGATGCGTTTAGCCAGGGCTCAATGACTTGCTAAGTAACTTTGGGCAAGTTAGTTAATATCTGTGGCCCTCTATTTCTCTGTCAACTGGGGGTATAGGAGTCTGGTCTTAGGGTCAAATTGAATAATATATACAGAAGTTCCTTTTAAACAGAATATTATATGTTAGATTATTGTTGTTACTTTTCATTATAAAAGCTATTAATTTGAGTATATTGTTAATCTTGCAAATTTCTGATTAACCGTAAAGTTAAATATTCCCCGAAATAAATGAAGGGCATGGAAAAAGTTATCTTTAGAATGCTTATAAATTTCTGAATAGTAGTTGTAATCTTGGAAGCAGCAAAGTTTTAAAAACAATCCCTTTTCTCCCCTTAGATATAGAAATAATGTTCCAAATGTATCAACCCATCTGTATAATTCCATACAATTAACATGTTCCTATATTTTTACATACATTTGAGCCTTGAGCAACACGGTGGTTAGGGGTGCGACCCTCTCTGTACAGTTGAACTTACAGTCGGCCACCAAATAAGCAATTCCTCCTTTTCCCAGGTTTTGCATTCGTGGATTCAACCAACCAAAGATTGTGCAGTGTTGTAGTAATTATTTAGTGAAAAAAATTCTCTTATAAGTGGACAGGTGCATTTCAAACCCATTGTTCATGGGTCAACAGTATATGTGTCAGGGCATGTGTATCTTTTTTATTTTTTAATAAATCTGGTATCATAAAGTTTTATACCGTGCCTTCAGAGATTTTAATAGCTATGTAATAGCCCATTGTGTGACTAATCCATAATTTCTTTTAACAATTCTCAATTGCTAGATACTTTTTTATTCCCAGTTTGTTGATAGATATAATACTGAGATCAAACCTCTCACATACGTATTTATCTGCTGTAAAAATTTTTGAAGCACTGCCAGGGAAACAAATCACAGCAAAAGAAGGTAAAGTTAAAAATGGATTGAAAGAAACCACTACTAGAGCAGAAGCAGGATAAAAGAGCAAAGCCCAAGCCTGTTGGTGTAAAAACCCCTTGTCCTCAGTGGCTATTCTCATTTCTTCCATTTCCTCCTGGCTTTTCCTTCTCTTTCCAGTAAAGTGCTAGAATCAAATTTTAGAAACTGAGGATCTCAGTAATTTGGTTAACTTACATAATTTATGCTTTGGTTCTAGGCAGTGGCTTTTCATTAGTGTGTATAAAATATAAAGGAAAGATTATTGGCTCTGGAGTTTGACTTCCAGGTTTTGTGCCCCAAACAGTTACAAACTTTGGGCAAGTTACTAAACATTGCTAAACTGCTTTTGTTCCTTCTGAAAAATGGAGGTAATAATAGTAGTGTCTACTATCGTTAGCAAGGTTAAAATAATTCATGAAAGCACTTATTATAGTAGTTGGTACATAATTATCACTGGATGGATCTTATTTTTCATTTATACTTACCATATTTATCCTTTATCACTTGATGGGTCTTATTTTTCATTTATGCTTACCATATTTATCTTTCTTGGAGTATAGGTTTTAATTGTGCAATAAGTCTCTCTAGGTTCTCTTGAAAATGATTATAATTCCATGACAGTAATGGAATTATAATTCCAGGTGCGGGTATGTCCCAAGTCACTTGTTACCGGGGATCAAGTACTGATATTTATGAGTAATTTATATTCTTTACAGAGCTGAGGTTAGTACCCTGGAAGTATCCTTCTCACTTGTGTTCTGGTAAGATTTTCTGAGTGGCAGAAAACAAATGGAGTTAAAAGGAAATCAACGTGGCATGAGAATGTGCCGTGATGTGAAACTGAGAACCAGCACATCAGAGCTACATCTGACCTTTCTTTCAAATCTTTGCTTTTCAGATGATGGTATTTTCAAAAAGTAGTCATCTGTTTTTCAAATAACCATAAAACTGATAAGTGATTTATCATCTTATTATTTTATATGGTAACTTTATAAAAATTTTAACTTATTTTCTTTAAAAGAACTGCTGCAACCATTGACAGCTTAGCAAGTCGCATTGAAGATCCTCAGATACAGGCTCATTGGTCAAATATTAATGATGTTTATGAATCTAGTGTGAAAGTCTTAATCACATCACAAGGCTATGAACAAATATGCAAGTAAGTATCAAAAAGAAGTTGTTTAATACGTTAAGTTGCTCTTTATGTATTGATGTTTGCTGAGTGATTATATCAAGATTTTGGTTTTTATTTGCTAGGGTGGCATAACATTCCAGTAAATTATGTCAGCTGTAGAGTGTTTTTAAGAATGAAAGGTAAGGACTTCCCTAGCGGTCCAGTGGTTAAGAGTCCGCTCTTCCATTGCAGGGGGCATTGATTCTATCCCTGGTTGGGGAACTAAGATCCCACATGCCGCGTGGTGCGGCCAAAATACACAGCAAAAAAACAAACCAAAAAAAAACAGAGGTAAGAATGTCTAAAATAGTCTCTGTTAGGTAAATGTCACATATTTGAGCTGTGGTAAAGAAGGAACCCCAGCTTTGAGTGGAAAGCTGCCACGCTTCCTCAGACTCCTGTCCACTTCAGTTCTTGCCTAGAGGCTGTGGCCACTCTGGGGTATTTGAGGTGAGGAGGGCTGTTTATATTAGAGCCTGTCCTTTCCATAGTGTGCCTAAAACAACTCCTGTGTCTAATCCAGTTCATGATTATGTCCTTAGTGACTTTTGTCCCCAGCATTCCTGGAGGAGCAGTCTACTTGATTTATATTCATAAATCACAAGTTAATATACAGATAGTAGATTGGTGGTTGTAGTGGTGGGGAGTTGGTGAAGGTGGTCAAAAGGTACAAAATTCCAGTTATAAAATTAGTTCTGGGGAAGTAATGTACAGCATGGAACCTATAGTTAATAATACTCTATTGTATATTTGGAAGTTGATAAAAGAGTAATCTTAAAAGTTCTAATCACAAGAAAAAGAAAATGGGTAACTATGTAAGGTGATGGATGCTAAAAAAACTTACGGTGGTGATCATTTTGCCATATATACAAATATCAAACCATTATGTTGTACACCTTAAACGAATACAATGACATTGTCAATTATATCAGTAAAACTATGGGCAGTGGGGAGGAACACATTAATATAATTAGCTGGTGGCCATGAAAGACATTTTGGGCTTCCATTTCAGCCTCTTTGAAAATTAACAACTAGAAAGATGGAGCTGAGTCCCCTCCTCCAGGTCAGTCTGAGAGAGTGAGTATGTTTATCAGGGTCTGTATGTTTTATTTTCCAAGCTTTAGTTGCTTTATTTCAGGCAGACGTAACTAGCCACAGTGGTCTCTCAGTGAGCAAAACACAACTGGAAACCATCACCACCCTCAGGAGTAGGGGAATATAATAATATATACTATAATAATGTGTAATATAATAATAACACTATATTTTAATAGGGATGTTTTAATTCTCTTTTTTTATAAAAATGAAAAATAGTAAACGAACAGGATTTAAAGATCAAATAGAGAAGGTAAAAGAGTATACAATGCAAAGGAAATCAGTCTTGAAACTTCTTGGAAAAGATTGGTGGAGTGGATCATGGCTTTCTTCCCCCTCTACCTAAAGAAATAATGAAATAATTGGGGTGGCTCGGGGGTGTGGTGGGAGAGGAAGTGTTGAATATGTGAAACAAAGTTAGTGTATGTTTTTAACTGTTAAGGCTAGGTGACAGGGTCATCGGCTTATACTATACTTTTGTGTGTGTTTAAAATTTTCCATAATAAAAACTTAGAGAGTGAGCACAAAGGAGAGGAAAAGAAAAAATTGAGCAGCATTGAATTATTTACATCTAGAACTAAGACCAAACAACTGTGGGATTATGGTTATAGAATCCAGTGTAAATGTTCTAAAGTTCTGTGAAGAAAGGTTTGTGATAATGTAGCCTTGATAGAATCAGGACAGGAGAGGAAGTAGAAGGAAGTATAGAATGTCCTTTTCCCCATCTTCTATAACTGGTGGGGTCATCTTATGCTATTTGAAATTGCAAGTAATTCTCTTTCTTAAAGCTCCCCAACTTTCTATTGTTGAACATTTTAGTTGGACGCCAGCAAAATAATTTGTACATATGTAAGCATATCTATAGGATAAACTCCTCCAAGTGTAACTGCTGTGTCAAAAGATAAGGACATTTAAATTTTTGATTAATGTTACCAATTTGCTTTTCAAAGTGGTTACAAATTCCTCTTCCCTCACACCTTTGTTTAAAAAAGGAGAATTTAAAAATTTCGTTAGATTTATAAGTCTTTTCCTTTAAGCCTTCTGAATTTTGTGTTTTTTCTTGGAAAGAAATATGTAAAGTTCATCAAAATTACAGTTTTATATAGGTAGTTGCCAAAATGCTTTATTCTTAAATATTTGCTGTAAAACAAAGTTAGGAAAAAAGAGGTACTATCAAATGTGGAAAGAAATAATGCTATTTTTTTCCACATTTGTTCAGCTAGATTATTTGATTTGGAGAGTTTTGTGTTTCATGTACATGTCATATGCTAAATATTTATAAATTAGTTTGGAAGAGTTTTGTGATCTGCGTATATATTCATTGGCTCTTTTATGAGTTTCTTTGTTTGACCTAAGCTTAGTTAATAGAGCGTACGTATTTTGACTTGTTTGCTGATTATTTCAGGAGAGGGTGAAGTTAACAAACCCTATTTTCCTTTCTGTATGAGAATTTGACCTTTGGTTAACTCTCGCTCTAGTCTCCTAGTAACTTGATAAGGAAAGATGCCATGTGTGTTACTAGACAACACTGCTTATAGCAAAAATGATCCCAGATTGGTAAAATGGTTCTGGACTGGGAGAAATTATAAACCCCTGATGGGGACGGCTTTGGATTTCCCAGGATGGTGTGACTTCTAACAGTGGGCAGTGTCTCTGGTGGGCACCCTGGAAACCATGCCTGTGGAGCTGTTAAGGGTGCGTGGCTCCTGTGAGGAACCAGGTTGTTAAGTCAGGGCAGGTCCCATGTATTCTCAATGTGGATCTCATTTCATTGCAGCAAAGGTGTATTGCTGCAGTGTTGACAGCTGAAAGGCCTGCCGTAGAAGAGGAGCAAGTGGTGTTGGCCTGCTGGCAAGCCGTGCTTCCCCCACCGTATCCTTCTGAGTAGACTGCTGCTTAGTGGCCTACAGTAGTTTAGAGAGAGTCTGATGGTTTCCATTGAACCTAAGAAAACTCTCCCCCGTGGGTGTTGGTGTAGGTTATCAAAACTGTCTGTTATATCCTTTTTTTTTTTTTGATGATAAGGTTTTTGGCATTGTATAAGGTAATTTTCAACATTTCTGATTTTTAGTATATGTGTCTCTAAAGGTCCATTCAGCTGCAGTTGAATATTGGAGTTGAGCAGATCCGAGTCGTACACAGAGATGGAAGAGTCATCACTCTGTCTCATCAGGAGCAGGAGCTGCAGGACTTCCTTCTGTCTCAGGTAACAGCTGCAGCTACAGGTCTTGAGCCCCTTCCACTCATAACTAGTGAACGAACAAAGTGGGGAAGAAGTACAGTTATTTTTAAAAAGCCATCTTTTCCTGCCACCTAATGTCTAGTGCACATTTTACAACCTACAGGCTAATTGAAAGTGTTGACAAACTATCCTAGATTTGTTTCTACTCTTAGTTTGTATTTAAGATGCAGGACCAGTTCTGAGATTATTGGACTTTTTTCATTTCTCGTGTTAGCCAAGATATACCACCCCTCCAGGACCACGTGAAAGTTTAGAATTACCCAAAAAAAACAGAAAGGGAGATCAGATACGAAGCTATAGTGTCCATTCTCCATAATGATAAATGGAATGCTTTCCTCTTGAGCCCTAAGCAAGAGTTCCTCTTATTAAGGGACAGTACGGAGAGTGCTGTCACAAACCTTCTTTGTGACAGTGGACAAATTTCTGGACCTTTCTTTTCTTCGTCTGTAAAGTAAGAACAGTATTTTTCCTACCTTCTTCATGGAGTTATGATGGTCCATTGAAATATGAGTTATGGGAGAAAGCGTAGGTTTTGAAATGCTAATGAATCTTTCACATAAAACACATTTATGTTCCACATAAAATTTTTTGAAAATACTGACACTCTCCATCCTAGAAGCAATAATCTTTTATACTGATTGCTTATGTGGAACCAAGGAAATAAAATGCATTCATGAGGTATGGCAGCTCTTGGTTGATTGCACCTAAAATGGCTTCGGTTGGCTTACACATACACGCAGAAACATGTTGAAAGCCTATGGGATAGCTTCTGGAATTGATGAGAAGTCTAGAGAATAAGACTTGCAAATGGATCAGGATCAAAGGAAGCTAGGTAGAACCACAGCCAGGGCAATGGCACTACTGATGCCATCCCAGCACTACTGCCTTCATCACTGGGACAGAATGCACTCTGAATTGCCCCATGTATCAGTCGGGGTCTTAACCAGAAATAAGTGGCACATTCAGGATAATTTCGGGAGTGTCTGTTTACCAAGGACCTAGTTATAAAAGCTGGTAGTGTAACCGTATGGATCAGCCTCCCAGGACAGAGCAGGGTGGAGAGTGGCCTTGAGGGGGTTAATGGAAGATACTCAGCTACACACCCTGCTACTACTTAAATGTTGCTTCATAATCACTGATCCAGGTGGGAGGTTCCAGTTGGCCAAGTTCAGGTCGTATGCCTGTCTTCCAGCTGCCAGTGGACAGGAAAGTGAGTATCAGGCTATGTTAGCTTCTGCAGTAGAAGGTGGGGTGCTGTTTGCTTCCCTCAGTGGTCACACAGGAGGATTCCTCAAACATAAGATAGGGTTCCTGGGCTAGGCACTGAAAACCCCAACGGAAGTTTATTTTACAGTCACGATGTCAAGTCAACTGCAAAGTAAATACCCATGCTGATTGTCAGTGAAGTTTCCTTTTTCATTCACAGATGTCACAGCATCAGGTGCATGCAGTTCAGCAGCTAGCCAAGGTTATGGGCTGGCAGGTCCTGAGCTTCAGTAATCATGTGGGCCTTGGACCCATAGAGAGCATTGGCAATGCCTCTGCCATAACAGTGGCCTCCCCGAATGGTGACTATGCTATTTCAGGTACTTTCTGCTTCTCTGAATGTGAAGAGACCTTTGGGAGTTTGGCCTTAACATTTAGCTTTAATGGTTACTATACTTAATAGTAATTTATTAGCTTTAATAGTTACTATACTTAATAGTAATTTATCTCTGCAGTAGGTGAGTTCATGCAGTAATTATACTGAGCATTTATCTCATCATAGGTGTTATTCAGAGCAACAGGTTATTACTTCTCTTTCTAGTAGTTATAAAAAATGTCTTGCTTGGCAACACATTTTCCTAAGAGATTATCTGAAAAATGCCATCAGCATTGTTGTTGCTCCTGCAGTTCAAAACTTTTAATGGATAAATGCTTTTTAAAAATACACTGCTGGGGAGTAACCTGGCAGTCCAGTGGTTAGGACTCGGTGCTTTCACTCCATGGTTTCACTGCCATGGACCCAGGTTCAATCCGTGGTCAGGGAACTAAAATCCCACAAGCCACATGGCCAAAAGTAGATAACATAGATACATAGATACATAGATAAAATACCTATACTGCTGCAAATATGCAAGAATAATATTTGATCCTAAAGATGGTCAAAGGATGGAACAGAGAGATGTTTTATGAAGCACCTAATATGCGTGGGGCACTTTGATAGGCATGTATACATACTGTCTAGTTGAAAATTATATATGGTTTCAGTGTGATCTTTTCTAATACCTGCTTTAAATATTTGAAAGAGTGGATAATTAGAAATTCTTCCCCACAGGATCAGAGCTTGTGAATCTGCAGGCTTGATCATTGCTAGGCCCTTATTCATAATTTCTTTTCTTCTTTCCTGGGTTATAAAGCCTCATTAAAACCTAAAGTTCATATTTGGAATAATCTTTCCTCCATCCTTTCCAGTTCTGATTTTGAACATTTGACTTTATCACATAGTAGGTATATATTAACCAAGTCATTGAAATATTGGGTTGTCAAGTATTTTAGAAAAAGATAATGATGTTCTGAAAATGTATAGGACATTTGACTTTCCTAAACCAACATTCATCTTGCCACATTTTTATAGTACAAATGGTAATTCATGAATATTTATACCAGCCTAGTATCTATAAATTAGTAAATTTTATTTTAGCATATTGAACCTGAAAAGCACTTTTAAATAAGCACTTTCAAGTTGATAGACAAACAAGGTTTTTATACTCATGAAAATGAAGTTGTGTGATCTTTGTTGTCTCTAGCTTGGAAAATGAGTATATGGAACTTCTGGTTTTGTTCCACAGTTCGTAATGGCCCTGAAAGTGGCAGCAAGATAATGGTTCAGTTTCCCCGTAACCAGTGTAAAGACCTTCCAAAAAGTGATGTTTTACAAGATAGCAAATGGAATCATCTTCGTGGACCGTTCAAAGAAGTTCAGTGGAATAAAATGGAAGGCCGGAACTTTGTTTACAAAATGGAGCTGCTTATGTCTGCACTTAGCCCTTGTCTACTATGATTTTCTTCCAGACCAGTTTCCAGATATTTTTTTCCAGAGAAGTTTCCAGAAACTTTGAGAAATGTTTGCAGATCAACTATAAGCACAAGGAAGAGGAATCTTCCAAAGGAGTATTGTTTTTAAAAAGTCATAATTAGCAAATGTTTACCTAGCATTTTGAAAACTTTCACTTTATAAGTGACAAGTGCTTTGAAATGCAAAAGTTTATGTACAGTTATAGGGTATACAAGTATGGAGATATGTAAATACTTTTTTTTTAATGCAGTTAACTTGAACTGTTACTAACTTATGGATTTGAATTTGCTTTTTAAAATATTCCTTTGATGTTGACATCAAATAAAGCATATGGTTACAAATTCCAGACACTCTGAACTCAACCTCAGTGAATTGTGTCTTTAATTGACTTGTCTCATTCCACTATTATTGCTTAAGAATCTTTAAACACTCTTAAGACCCAGCTTTCTTACAGGAATTCCCTCCAGTTGAGAGAAGCAGATCCTTTCCCTGAAGTGCAACAAAGTACTCTCCGGCCGAAGGAGCCTGTTCTCCAGTCCCTACCAGAGCTATTAAAGCCAGCTCTTGTATTAGTGGATAAAGTACCTCTTCCTCTGATTGTCTTTGTTATGCATGCCTGGGTCTACTACTTTGAGAAATTCCTTGGAGAGTTCCAGCTGAAGGCCTGGAAGGCAGACTGTATCTTTTAGTGTTTCCTCAGGTCCCTCCTTGGTCTGTTTTCCCACTTGAAAGACCTCATTTGCCTTGCCACACTAGGCACCTGCTCCTGCCTGGCCCTGCCCCTGGCAGCCCCCAGCTTCAGCCAGCAACCCTGGATTGCTTCTTCCAACTAAAGATTTATCCTGTCTTATTCCATTAGCTCTCTGCATTTTCCCAGGGAAAATACAAATGGAGTAATGGAATACATTTTGCAAAGAATAAATAACATGAACTTCTTGGAAATAGTGCTCCAGTCCTAAAATATGTCTGAGGAACTTCACTTAATAATGTTCCCAGTGAATTTGAGGTTCTTGCTTTGTCGAGAAAGAATTTGGAGACAAAGTGATAGCTAAGAAGTGGATTTATTAAGACAGAAATACACTCAGACATGTGGACCATCTCAGAAGGCAAGAGAGTGCCCTGAAATATGGCATGGTTAATTTTTACGGGCTGGGTAATTTCATAGGTTAATGAGTGGGAGGATTATTCCAGTTTTGGGGGGGAGGGGTGGGGTGGAGATTTCCAGGAAGTGGGCCACCACCCACTTTTGGACCTTTTATGCTTAGCCTCAGAACTCATGGTGCTGGTGGGTGTGTCATTTAGCATGCTAATATATTACAATGAGTGTATAATGAGTCTGAAGGTCCACTGGAAGTCGAATCTTCTGCCATTTTGGATCTAGTGAGTTCTAACCAGTTTTTGTCATGTCCTATGGCTGTGTCATTCTTTTAAAGGTTGTGCCGGGCCCCCTTCCCTCCTGTTTCATTCCCCCCTCAGAGATTTTACTCCCATATTCTTACGGGAAGCAGAGGGGTGACGGTCTGTCTTCTACAACTGCTTCAGGGCTGAGTAGGGGCGTCAACCCTGCCTGTCAGGGAGTAAAAAATCTCTGGATGCCTGATCTAGGGGCCACAAGGGCAGGACAGCTCCTTGTTTTAAGTCCGTACCAGCTGGAAGCCTTCATCTTGATGTAGAACTGTTGTAACTGTTAACTTAGCCTTCCTATGAATCTTCTTGATGATGAAGCACTTTTTGTAACAGTGTCAGAGTACAAAAATATCTGTAAATGACAAAAGACTTAAAAGGCTTGATTAAACCTCTGATTACATTTAATTTAACATAGGAAATAAGCCTAGTTAAATACTTCTCCTTGAGATACCTCAGGGGCCCTTTAAAGTATCCCAAAGTTAGCTAGAAATCAAAAGAACTTTAATTAAAATTTGGTATTTGGGAAGTTTTGTCAAAAGGATTTAAAACACTTGGTCAAATAAGATCATAGGTCACTGTGAGACAATAGTTACTTAGCGAAAGTGACAATAAAACATTTCAAACACAAATACAGAACAGATCACTTAAAAGGCAAAGAACTTAAAACCTGTTAGCAAAGACAGTTCAACATTTTAAGAAAACGTGTCCTTTTAAGAGAAAGCCCAAATTCAAGTGTTGTACCAGCTTACTTTTAAAATTCATTTACTCAATTAAATTTATTCTAAACTTAGTCAATCCTGACCATGCGCAAAACCCTTTTCTCAGGGTCCACTTTCCACAAACCTTTTATCACTTTCTAATTTCCATCACTTTATTTTTTTCCATCCAGAAACAACCAGAAGACAGACTTTCTTTTCCCTTAATTAAATGCAATTCCATTCCTCACACTTTCTTTACTGAAAACACACAGTCTACTTTCCTTAAATGTTTTTTTCACATCAAGTTACTTTTCTTGTTGACAACCTGTAACAGAATAAGGTCTTATTTGACCTCTAGTAAACCTGGGTACAACAGAAGTACTATACTTAACACTGATGACTCTAAAGACATGTCTATATTAATCAGACCAACCAGCTTAAGCCAGCTTGTATGGAAGAAAAGAAAGTTGCTATATAAGTAAATGCTAGTTAACACAAATGATCTTATTTGCAGTAGATCTCAAAACTAGAAATCTAAGATTCCTCTTTACTTGTTTTAGGCCCTGTCTTCTTTTTTAAAGGCATTTGGAGGACTTTAAATGTAGGGACCTAAGAGGTCATCATCCCTTCTCCTATCAGTATAGAAATCCTCTTTAGAACATTCCTATCAGTTATTGCTTGAGCACTTCCCTTACACTTAGGGCTTCTCAAATTTTTCCTCCAAAGTGCCCTAAGGACATAATACCTTTTGGCAAAGAAGTAGTTATAGATGTAGTACAAATTAAATTTGCAAATATAAATATCTCTAAACATACCCGTTTTCACTTAAAAAGTCATCTGAATTTTGCATTCTATTTCATTGTATGTGTGTTGTATCCAAAAACAGCAGTATACACTTTCTTCTCAACTGCTCATGGAACATTCTCCAGGATAGATCATATCTTGGGTCACAAATCAAGCCTTGGTAAATTTAAGAGAATTGAAATCGTATCAAGTGTCTTCTCCGACCACAACACTAGGAAACTAGATATCCATTACAGGAAAAAATCTGTCAAAAATACAAACACATGGAGGCTAAACAATACACTAATAACCAAGAGATCACTGAAGAAATCAAAGAGGAAATCAAAAAATACCTAGAACCAAGTGACAATGAAAACACGACAAACCAAAACCTAAGAGATGCAGCAAAAGCAGTTCTAAGAGGGAAGGTTATAGCAGTACAATCCTCCCTCAAGAAACAAGAAACATTTCAAATAAACAAGCTAACCTTACACTTAAAGCAATTAGACAAAGTAGAACAAAAATAACCCAAAGTTAGCTGAAGATATCATAAAGATCAGATCAGGAATAAATGAGAAAGAAATGAAGGAAACAATAGCAAAGATCAACAAAAGTAAAAGCTGGTTCTTTTAGAAGATAAAAAAAAATTGATAAACCACTACCCAGACTCATCAAGAAAAAACAGGGAGAAGACTCAAATCAATAGAATTAGAAATGAAAAAGGAGAAGTAACAACTGACACTGCAGAAATGCAAAGGATCATGAGAGATTACTACAAGCAACTATATGCCACTACAATGGAAAACCTGGAAGAAATGGACAAATTCTTAGAAAAGTACAACCTTCTGAGACTGAACCAGGAAGAAATAGAAAATATAAACCGACCAATCACAAGCATTGAAATTGAAACTGTGATTAAAAATCTTCCAACAAACAAAAGCCCAGGACCAGATGGCTTCAGAGGCAAATTCTATCAAACATTCAGAAAAGAGCTAACACCTATGCTCCTCAAACTCTTCCAAAATATAGCAGAGGGAAGAACACTCCCAAACTCATTCTACAAGGCCACCATCACCCTGATACCAAAACCGGACAAAGATGCCACAAAGAAAGAAAACTACAGGCCAATATCATTGATGAACATAGATGCAGAAATCCTCAACAAAATACTAGCAAACAGAATCCAAGAGCACATTAAAAGGATCATACACCATGATCAAGTGGGTTTATCCCAGGAATGCAAGGGTTCTTCAATATATGCAAATCAATCAATGTGATACACCATATTAACTAACTGAAGGAGAAAAACCATATGACCATCTCAATAGATGCAGAGAAAGCTTTTGATAAAATTCAACACCCATTTATGAGAAAACCCTCCAGAAAGTAGGCATAGAGGGAACTCAACATAACAGAGGCCATGTATGACAAACCCACAGGCAACATCATTCTCAATGTTGAAAAACTGAAACCATTTCCACTAAGATCAGGAACATGACAAGGTTGCCCACTCTCACCACTATTATTCAACATGGTTTTGGAAGTTTTAGCCACAGCAGTCAGAGATGAAAAAGAAATAAAAGGAATACAAATCAGAAAAGAAGTAAAACTGTCAGTGTTTGCAGATGACATGATACTATCCATAGAGAATCCTAAAGAAGCTACCAGAAAACTACTAGAGCTAATCAATGAATCTGGTAAAGTAGCAGGATACAAAATTAATGCACAGAAATCTCTTGCATTCCTATACACTAACAACAGAAGATCAGAAAGAGAAATTAGGGGAACAATCCCATTTACCATTGCAACAAAAACACTAAAATACCTAAGAATAAACCTACCTAAGGAGACAAAAGACCTGTATGCAGAAAACTATAAGACACTGATGAAAGAAGTCAAAGATGAAACAAACAGATGGAGAGATATACCATGTTCGTGAATTGGAAGAATCAACATTGTGAAAATGACTATACTACCCAAAGCAATCTACAGATTTAATGTAATCCTTATCATACTACCAATGGCATTTCTCACAGAACTAGAACAAAAAATTTCACAATTTGTATGGAAACACAAAAGACCCCAAATAGCCAAAGCAGTCTTGAGAATGAAAAATGGAGCTGGAGGAATCAGGCTCCTGGACTTCAGACTATACTACAAAGCTACAGTAATCAAGGCAGTATGGTACTGGCACAAAAACAGAAATATAGATCAATGGAACAGGATAGAAAGCCCAGAGATAAACCCACGCACATCTGGTCACCTTATCTTTGATAAAGGAGGTAAGAATATACAGTGGAGAAACAACAGCCTCTTCAATAAGTGGTGCTGGGAAAACTGGACAGCTACATGTAAAAGAATGAAATTAGAACACTCCCTAACACCATACACAAAAATAAACTCAAAATGGATTAAAGCCCTAAATGTAAGGCCAGACACTATCAAACTCTTAGAGGAAAACATAGGCAGAACACTCTATGACATAAATCACAGCAAGATCCTTTTTGACCCACCTCCTAGAGAAATGGAAATAAAAACAAAAAAAAAAAAACAAATGGGACCTCATGAAACTTAAAAGCTTTTGCATAGCAAAGGAAACCATAAACAATATGAAAAGACAACCCTCAGAATGGGAGAAAATATTTGCCAATGTAGCAACTGACAAAGGATTAATCTCCAAAATCAAAATCAAAAAAACAAACGACCCAATGCAAAAATGGGCAGAAGACCTAAATAGATATTTCTCCAAAGAAGATATACAGATTGCCAACAAACACATGAAAGGATGCTCAACATCAGTAATCATTAGAGAAATGCAAATCAAAACTACAATGAGGTATGACCTCACACCGGTCAAAATGGCCATCATCAAAAAACCTACAAACAGTTAATGCTGGAGAGGGTGTGGAGAAAAGGGAACCCTCTTGCTCTCTTGGTGGGCATGTAAACTGATACAGCCACTATGGAGAACAGTATGGAGGTTCCTTAAGAAACTAAAAATAGAACTACGATATGACCCAGCAATCCCACTACTGGACATATTCCCTGAGAAAACCATAATTCAAAAAGCGTCACGTGGCACTGTGACGTTCCCAGGGAGGAACGAAGTGTAAACAGCGCAGGGCATTTTGGGAGGGGGATCGTTTCACACAGCTCCATTATAGCGCTGCCCGCTGCCTCCATGGTTTCCCTTCCTTCCCCACTACCGCCTCCCGTCCCTAAGCCCCAGCGGGAAGGCTGGGCCTAGGGTGGGGGAGGCAGGAGTGAAAGGAGGAAAGCGTAAAAGGGAGAAAGGGAAGAAGTGAGGAGAAAGGGTGAGTCGGGAAGGGTTAGTGGTAGAGGCTAACGTGCGAAGCGCGGAAGCCCAGCGGACGGACTGACGACGGACGCGCCTGTGCTGCTGCTGCCGCGGCTGCGGCGCCCACCTGAGGCACGTCGAAGCCGCGGCGGCGGCTGCGGCGGCAGCAGCGGAAACAAGAGGGGAGCAATGGCGGCCGACAGCCCAGAGGAGAAAGATATAGAACTTATTGTTCTAGATGCTATTGTGTCTGAAGAACCAGAACAGGATGATGAACTCTATAATCCAGAGAGTGAACAAGATAAAAATGAGGAAAAGGGTTCAAAAAGAAAAAGTGACCGAATGGAATCTACTGACACAAAGCGACAAAAGCCTTCTGTTCATTCAAGACAATTGATTTCTAAGCCACTGAGCTCATCAGTCAGCAATAACAAAAGAATGGTTAGTACAGAAGGAAAGCCAGTCACAGAGTATAAAAATGAGGACTATCAAAGATCTGAAAGATACAAACGTCTAGAAGCTGATCGGAAGATTCGTTTGTCAAGTAGTGCCTCCAGAGAACCTTATAAGAGTCAACCTGAGAAAACATGTCTGCGGAAAAGGGATCCTGAAAGGAGGGTCAAATCCCCTACACCAGATGGTTCTGAGAGAATTGGGCTTGAAGTGGACAGACGTGCAAGCAGATCCAGCCAGTCTTCTAAGGAGGAAGTGAACTCTGAAGAATATGCCTCTGACCATGAGACTGGCAGCAGTGGTTCTTCTGATGAGCAAGGCAACAACACTGAGAATGAGGAGGAAGGGGTGCAAGATGTGGAGGAAGATGAAGAGGTAGATGACGATGGAGAGGACGAAGAGAAGGAAGAAGAAGAGGAAGAGGAGGAGGAGGAGGAAGAGGAGGAGGAGGAAGAAGAAGAATATGAACAGGATGAGAGAAACCAGAAGGAAGAGGGAAATGATTATGACACCCGAAGTGAGGCTATCGACTCTGTTTCCTTCACAGATGGACCTGTCAGATCTGGTTCAGGAACAGATGGATCAGATGAGAAAAAGAAGGAAAGGAAGAGAGCTAGAGGCATATCTCCTATTGTTTTTGATACAAGTGGAAGCTCTGCATCAGAGTCATATGCAGGTTCAGAAAAGAAGCATGCGAAATTACAATCTGCCGTTCATGTTGTCCGAAAAGATCAAACCAGTAAACTCAAATATGTCCTACAGGATGCGAGATTTTTTCTCATAAAGAGTAACAGCCATGAGAATGTGTCCCTTGCCAAAGCTAAGGGTGTATGGTCTACACTGCCAGTAAATGAGAAGAAATTAAATGCTGCATTCAGATCTGCAAGGAGTGTTATCTTAATATTTTCTGTGAAAGACAGTGGAAAATTTCAAGGATTTGCAAGACTTTCTTCAGAATCACACCATGGAGGATCTCCTATACATTGGGTACTTCCAGCAGGAATGAATGCTAAAATGCTGGGAGGTGTCTTTAAAATTGACTGGATTTGCAGGCGTGAATTACCCTTCACCAAGTCGGCTCATCTCACCAATCCTTGGAATGGACATAAGCCAGTAAAGATCGGACATGATGGACAGGAAATTGAACTTGAATGTGGAAACCAGCTTTGTCTTCTATTTCCCCCTGATGAAAGTATTGATTTGCATCAGGTCGTTCATAAAATGCCTCACAAGAGAAGAATGCATTCTCAGCCCCGGTCAAGAGATCGTCCATCCCGTCGAGAACCAGTCCGGGATGTGGGAAGGCGTCGACCAGAAGATTATGATATTCATAACAGCAGAAAGAAAGCAAGGATTGACTATGCCCCTGAGTTTCATCAGAGACCAGGGTATTTAAAGGATCCACGATACCAGGAAGTAGATAGACGGTTTTCAGGAGTTTGCCGAGATGTGTTTTTAAATGGGTCCTACGATGATTATTTGAGGGAATTTCATAACATGGGACCACCAGCACCTCGGCGAGGAATGACTCCTTATCCTGGAATGGAACAACCTCCACACCATCAGCACCATGCTCCACCTCCTCAAGCTCATCCCCCCTACTCAGGACATCACCCAGTACCACATGAAGCAAGATACAGAGATAAACGAGTACATGATTATGATATGAGGGTGGATAATTTCCTTCATCGAACACAAGCTGTTGTCACTGGTCGGAGAAGTAGACCTCGTAAAAGAGATTGGGAGCGAGAGCGAGATCACCCTAGAGATAACAGAAGAGACAGAGAACGAGATACAGGACGTGATAGAGAAAGAGAGCGATTATGTGATCGGGACAGAGACCGAGGGGAGAGAGGTCGATATAGAAGATAATGTGTTTTTGGAAGCACTGATTGTTTAAAAATAAAAAGAATCTTGTATTCTTCTTTTTGTGTGTGTTTACAAGTAGTAAAATTATTTTCAACTGTCTACTTAAAGTTCATTGTGTAGAAGGATTTATTATGACCCTCTTTGTTCCAAGCATGCAGTATAATAAGAACTGGAAAAACTCAAATCCTCCAAAAAATGCACAGTTGACAATTTGAGTTGAGGCTTTTATTGTGGCAGAATGGAACAGTCCAAGAATGTAGATATTGATTCAGTCTCCATAAATGTTCATCTACATATAATATGTTCATCCTAGAGTTTTTTGTTTCTTTGTTTGCTTTCTTTCTTTTGGATCTTGATGGATGACGGCCACAATATTTTGCTTTGATGTATTTCTAAATGTAGGTGCACATGGTTCAGTAAAAATAATGCTGCTATCAAGTATGCAAATATTGAAATATGATGGTTTGACTGTATGGCAGTGCTGTAGCACCCTCTTGGTTTCTCCTTTTCCTTTTTTTTAATCTTAAAAAAAGTCACTTTTTATGTTTCTTCCATCTTCAATGATGAGAGCAATATTAAGAACATGTTGCTATCTAACTGTTAGTCTTTTTAGATAAAAAATTCCTATGTTCAGTAGCATGGTCGATGCTATTGTTTAGCCTTCCCCTCCAAACTGTATACATTGGCTTGGAATGTTCACAACTTGTGTGTATGGCAGCGGAAGATAATTCCCATATTCTACATTGCTACTGTTTTGTATAAAATAAATTGGTAAAGATTGACAAAAAAAAAGAGTCACGTAACACAATAATCATTGCAGCACTATTTACAATAGCCAGGACATGGAAAAAATCTAAGTGTTGATAGACAGATGAATGGATAAAGAAGATGTGACACATATGTACAATGAAATATTACTCAGCCATAAAAAGAAATGAAATTGAGTTATCTGTAGTGAGGTGGATGGACCTAGAGACTGTCATACATAGTGAAGTCAGAAAGAGAAAAACAAATACCGTATGCTAACACATATATATGGCATCTTAAAAAAAAAATAGTTCTGATGAACATAGGTTCAGGACAGGAATAAAGAAGCCGAAGTAGAGAATGGACTTGAGGACACAGGGAGGGGGAAGAGTAAGCTAGGACGAAGTGAGAGAGTGGCATCGAAATATATACACTACCAAATGTATAATAGTTAGTGGGAAGCAGCCACATAGCACAGGGAGATCAGCTCAGTGCTTTGTGACCACCTAGAGGGGTGGGATAGGGAGGGATGGAGGGAGACGCAAGCGGGACAGGATATGGGGATACATGTATACATATAGCTGATTCACTTTGTTATACAGCAGAAACTAACACAACATTGTAAACAATTATACTCCAACAAAGAGGTTTAAAAAATTTTTTAAAGACCATAATGAGATATCACTACATCTATTAGGACAGCTAAAATGAAAAATAGTGACAATAACAAATGCTGGCATAATGGAGAATCTGATCTCTCATATATTGCTAGTGAGAATGTAAAATGGTACACTTGGGAAATCAGTTTGGCAGTTTTTTAAAATAATGAAACATACATTTATACAACCCAACCATTTCACTCCTTGGTATTTATACCAAAGAATCAAATACCTATGTTCACATAAAACCAGTAAATGATTGTTATAGCAGCTTTAAAAAAATTCTAATTGAAGTATAATTGACATATAACATCATATCAGTTTCAGATGTACAACATAATTGTTTGATATTTGCATATGTTGCAAACTGATCTCCACAATATGTCTAGTTAACATCTGTCACCATACATGGATACATTTTTTTTTCTTGTGATGATAACTTTTAATACCTACTCTCTTATCAACTTTCAAATATACAATATAGTTTTATTAACTATAGTCACCATGCTATACGTTACATCCCTAGGACTTATTTTATAAGTGAAAGTTTGTACCTTTTGACCCCCTTCACTCATTTCATCCACTCCCCACTCCCTTGCCTCTGGCAACAACTCATCTGTTCTCTGTATCTATGAGCTCAGTTTTTTTTGTTTTGTTTTGTTTTAGATTCTACATATGAGTGCTAGAGCAGCTTTATTTGTAACAGCCAGAAACTGAAACAAACAAAATGTTCCTCAATAGGTGAATGGCTAAACAAATTGTAGTATACCCATACTATGAAATTAAAAGGAATTAATTAACTCAGCAATTAAAAGGAATGAACTATTAATACACAACAATTTGGATGGATCTCAAAAATACATTATGCTAACTAAAAAAAAGCGAATCTCAATATAGTGTGTGACACACTATAAGATGCCATGTACATCAGCAGTCCCCAACATTTTTGGCACCAGGGACCGGTTTCATAGAAGACAATTTTTTTCCACAGCCAGGGGTTGAGGGTGTGGTGGGATGGTTCAGGCAGTAATGCAAGCGATGCGGAGCAATGGGGAGCGATGGGGAGCGGCACATGAAGCTTCACTTGCCCGCTGCTCACCTCCAGCTGTGTGGCCCAGTTTCTAACAGGCTGGAGACCAGTATCAGTCTGAGGCCTGGGGGTTGGGGACCCTTGATGTACATAATATTCTCCAAATGACAAAATTATAGAGATGGAAAACATACTAGTGGTTGCCAGGGTTATGGGATGGTGAGAAGTTGGGCGAAGGGGGCAGCTATAAGAGAGTAGCACAAGGGAGATCTTCGTGATGATGGACCAGTTCCCTATCTTGACGGCACTGGTTGCTAAATGAGTCATGTGACAAAATGACATAGAACAATATACAAACATTGCGCCAATGTCAATTTCCTGGCTTTGATATTGTACTATAATTGTGTAAGATGGAACCACTGGGGGAAACTGAGTGAAACGTTCATGGTCCTCTTTCTCTCTATAGTACAGAGTGAATCTATAGTCTATATTTATTTTATGAATCTATAATCATTTTTAAATAAAAGGTTTAAAAAACACATATTCATGTTAAATTTAACATTTAACATTTTATTTATGTATTGCAAAAAAAGTCTTTAGGGCTTCCCTGGTGGCGCAGTGGTTGAGAGTCCGCCTGCCGATGCAGGGGACACGGGTTCGTGTCCAGGTCCGGGAGGATCCCCCGTGCCACGGAGTTGCTGGGCCCGTGAGCCATGGCTGCTGGGCCTGCGCGTCCAGAGCCTGTGCTCCGCAACGGGAGAGGCCGCAACAGTGAGAGACCCGCGTACCGCAAATAAATAAATAAATAAATAAATAAATAAATTAAAAAAAATAAAAATCTTTAAGACACACTAAGTGAGATAAAAGCAAGGCTAAGAATGATGTATTAAAACAGTGTGCTCCTATGTATTTTTTCTTTTGGAAGGGCCATATATGCATGTATATATGCTTATATAGTCATAGAAATTTCCTAAGTGATAGTCAAGAAAATAATAACAGAGGCTGCCCCTGGGCAGGAGAGAGATTGGGGTAAGAGACAATTTGAAAAGTGAAAAGGGGCTGTATTAATAATTATACAGTGACAACAGGCACTGACAGGACAAAAATGGGAAAATCAGAGTTTATGGTCACTGATAGTATGCACTCAACAAATGTTAATAATTGTTATTTTCTTTTTTCTTCCGTATATTTTTATCTATTTTGTACAAGAAAATATTTATGGTAACAGAGGACTAAGTTAGTTTTATTAACCCTTCTACTGAAAAAAAATTAAGTTAGTTTTAAAACATTGTTAAGCCCATCAAATATATGATAGGACATCACTTAAAACACCTCAGTGGTCAACAATCCAAATGCCTAGTGGGCCAGTCAGGTAAGGTAGATGTGTGAATTGGGCCATGTGTAGTATTTAGGAAATGGCTGAGACTGTGACAAACTGGAAAGAACTCCAAGACAAAGCACTCAAATGCAAATGTTTATAAGACTCAGCCTGGGCCAGAAAAACACAGCAATGTCCTGCCAGTGCCCAGTAGTGACCCCATCCATGTCTGCTCACTAAGGCATGCTGTTCCACTGCAGACAAGTCTAATTACTAGAAAGTTTTTTATGCTGAAGTGACATTTACCTGTGGTGATTTCTCCCTATTAATCCTAGTTCTGAGCATTTCCTTCATAATGAGAATTGTGGACCTGGTTTCATAGTAAGTTAATTGGACTTGTTGGCATCCAATTAAGAACTAGTTCCTTTACTAAGTGCTCAGAGCTGCCTACAGGTAGACAATGTAACTCAAGTTTGTCCTCACACAAACCAGGGTAAATGCAAACTCTGTCATTTAACAGATCCAATACATTGAAAAAGTGATTCAATCTTTACTTATCTTCCTATTCAAAATGAGGATAATAAAAATGGCCAATTTGCAGAGTTGCTGTGAAGATTAAATATGGAAACGTTAAAATGCCAAGTAGGGGCTTCCCTGGTGGCGCAGTGGTTGAGAGTCCGCCTGCCGATGCAGGGGACACGGGTTCGTGCCCCGGTCTGGGAAGATCCCACATGCCGCAGAGCGGCTAGGCCCGTGAGCCATGGCTGCTGGGCCTGCGCGTCCGGAGCCTGTGCTCTGCAAGGGGAGAGGCCACAACAGTGAGAGGCCCGCCTACCAAAAAAAAAAAAAAAAAAAAAAAAAAAAAAAAAAAAAAAAAAAGAAAAAAAAAATGCCAAGTAGATGTCAAAGAAAATGACTCCTTCTGTCAGAAAACAATTGTGATAGAGGTTACTTTGGACCTTATTGTTCAACTTATGTGGATTTTGTGAGAGTGGAAAATATGCAGATTTTCAGAGTAATTTCATAGCCAGGGATCGAAGGTTGAGCTTCCTCTCTTCCCAATCTACCAGGCATGTTTCCTCATTTTGCCACTAGATGGCAGTTGCTTCCCAGAGCATTTGAGCTCCAAGGAAGTGAAATCTCCAAAGCTCATCCAAGGCTCTCATTCATGTTACAAATCAGGCCTAGAGCCACACCAAGTAACAGGGTGTCTATCCTCTCAAGGAGAATTTGTTTCACTCAGTAACCAAGAACTTCAGAGCCCGTTCCTGAAATTCAACGAGGGAAGAGGTGATGGTCCAGAAGAGCAATTTATTACTCACTCACTCCGCTAACCTGGATTTGCTCCTGCCACAGGGCCTTTGCACTTGGCTGTCCCAGCTTCCTGGGTCCTCTTCCCCCAGGCATTTGTATAGCATACTCCTTTCTGTATTTGCGTACTAGCTCACAGCACCCATAACGTAAGTCCCAGGACAGCTGGGGCTGTGTTTTGTTCCTTACAGCATCCCCAACCTCAATAACTGTGCCTACTACATACTAATAAACATTTGCCCAATAAATACCTGTCAAATGAAAGTTAAATGAATACCTAAGTTCTCAAAAGTTGCTCATCCACTAGCTAAAATAACACTCTTTCTCTTTTCCTTAAGAAAGCAAATCCAGATGCCAGAGAAGGAGAGAGACTCTGTCTAACCAGCCCAGGACTGAATGTGGCCATGGTCCCCACCCCTCACCTGTGGAAATCACATCTCATCTCCTACATTGCTTGAGCCTCGGGTGACAATGGCAAGGCTAATAAACTGACCTGAGGTAATGGGGGAAAGTCAGGAATGATCTTTTTCTTTCCTTATCAGTAACATGGCTTTTAATAGTCATTCTGGAGAAAAAGCTATTGCCAAAACCCAATACTCCTTTGTTTTGTCTTTTATCCACACCTCTATTTTGTAGGTGCCTCAAACTCAAATAAATTCATTCTCTTCTTCCACAAACTGTCCCCGATAATGGCACCCCAGTCATAGGACTTTAGCTCATTGCTCTCCTTGGACACCACATGTAACTGTCACCCCCTAATAATCCTACCTCAAGCCTCTACACTCCTCTTTCCCATTCTTACTGCCATCACCCAGGGCCCTCATTTCCCTGGGCTGTCACAAAAGGCTATTTGACAAAATGCACAGCTCTATGACCTGCTCAAAACTTTCTATGGACTCTTTAAGATCAGCTTATTTCATCTCCTTTGTGAAGCCTTCTCTCTCCCTGCCTCTCTGAGTAGAATTGACGCTCTGTTCCATGTGTCTCCACTTGTTTCATGTAGATTTCTCTCATGGTATCTATCCCTCTTTATTGCAATGAATTTTTACCAGCTGTTTCTCACTAGAGTAACATGAGGGCTGGGCCATATTTTATTCATTTGTTTGTTATTGTTTTTTTATGCCCAGCACCTAAAAATGCATCTGCAACATACTGATGGCCATAATTGGTCCCCACTATGTGCCAAATAAACCCCAACATCTTGTCCTATCATTCAAGGGCACCAGTATGTTGCTTAATTGTTTCCCCACATGTCCCATCCACTCCCAGGCATTGCTGGCCACCCTGGGAGTCCCTGTAGCACATATCAGGGACTACCTAGTGCCCGTGGAGAAAGGCCTCTGAATGATAAACTTTAGTACATGATGGTAGATCATACTGTCATCTAGTTGAGTCTAGAGCCAGATTACCTGGGTTCCAATCTCCCTTCCACAATTTACTGGTTGTGTGACTTGGAAAAGTATTACTTTAACCTCTATGGGCCTCACTTTCCTCATTGGCAAAAAGGTGGTTATAATAGTACATTTCCCATAAATTGTTTTCTTTCTTTTTTCTTTTCTTTTTTTTTTGGAGGATTGGGTAAATATATGTGAAGCTCTGGAACAATCTTGACAAATAGTAAGCATTCAATTAATTCTAATTATTATTAAGCATCTGCTGTATATCAACTGTGATGCCAGAAACTTGACATATATTACATCTAATCCTTACAACACCACCAGAAGGAGGCAAATTTTCCTCCTTCAACTGGTAAGAGGGCTAAGGCCCATAGAAGTTGAGTATCTTTCTCAAATTCACATGGTCAGGAAGTGCTGGGACAAGGATTTGAACCCAAAGTTGTCTCTCTCCTCTCTGCTAACTCTTTCCAAACTTCAGTCAACTGCATCCCACTTATGAGACTTTTGCCATATGTGTACTATTGTTTACTAAGTATTCTTTCATTTGGCTCTTTTTCCTTTAAATAAATATAGTCTAAACTTCATTTCACTTTCACAAATGAGATTGATGTGTTGGCCACTTATCCTAATTCACATTAAAATAAATACAAAATTCTTAAATGTTTGTCCACCTTTCACTTAAAAATGTCAAATATTCCACAGTACTCGGTCAATGCAGTACTGGACCATGATGCTGAGCCTGTTTTGATTTACACGAGTTGATCTTCTGTACAACAATGTGCATATAGTTAACAATACTGTACTGTACACTTAATTTAAGAAGCCAGATTTCATGTTATGAGTTTTTTTACCACAAAAGAGAGAGAGAAAGCCAAAAAAAAAAAAAAATTTACAAAAGAATAATAGTGAAAGAGAGAGAGAGAGAGAGCCAGAAATGTTCAGTTAAAGTAATACAGAACTTCAATTCTAGACTTCAGTCCACTGCTTAAATAGCTTTGGTACAGTTGGCAATTCTCTCAACAGTTACTTTCTCTTATCTATTTCATATGGATAACACTGCAGGCTACAGCTCTTTGAGGTGTTATAGGAAAACTAAAATTAGTAACTGATGGGATAATATTGTGAGAAATATAAAGTACCCCATAAATCAATATTTTAATTATTCCTTGTGCAAAATAGTAATAACTTGTACTCATACCAGAATCAAATTATAATAATACAGGACCATAATGATAGGCTCTTGTCAATAATCCAGTAGGAATTGTTATTAGATTCCAATCCAATCAGCCCTCTCAAGGGAAAGAAACTGTGCTTCCTCATAAAAATGGAATTTTCCTGACTAAGTTATTCTCCAGGTAGGCAAAGTTTTCTCTTTATTATGGGCATATAATACAGTGAAGATGCAGTTCAAAAATTTTTATTCTGGCAACAAAAGATTAAAAATTTCCTTGTGTTCCGACCAGAGAAAGTGAGAAGTGCAACCTCCACTTGCAAATTACAAAATCCCATATTCTGAGAATTTTGAGCGTGTTCCCAAGTCTCATCCCAGTCCTGCACAAAGGGCGTCACTTTTGAGACACAGCTTAACCTGGATTTCACGCATGATGAATGCACCTTCTATACACAAACACAGACAACACAATACTGCAGGTGATAATTATTTTCCCATAAATTCAAGTACTTATTCATGTCCATACTGTCCCTTTGCTAGAGAAGGGTCTGGTACCATTTTTAGTTTACTGCATTTGCTTTTCACTTTTTTTTTTTTTTTTTTTTTTGCACTACACGGGCCTCTCACTGTTGTGGCCTCTCCTGTTGCGGAGCACAGGCTCCGGACGTGCAGGCTCAGCGGCCATGGCTCACAGGCCTAGCCGCTCTGCAGCATGTGGGATCTTCCCGGACCAGGTCACGAACCCGTGTCCCCTGCATCGCCAGGCGGACTCTCAACCACTGCGCCACCAGGGAAGCCCTGCTTTTCACTTTGCTTAACAAACATAATCTGAGGATGTTCCTAATACAGTTAAAACATAAGTACTGTTGGTTTTATAATTTCTGTCAGCATCGGTGAAAATCAAGCACATTAAAATTTTCTTTTATTAAAAAAAGAATTACTTATTTTATAAATAAAAAAGACCATAATGGCTATTTATTCCTGGTAGAAGTAAGCTTCAATTTATATGCCAATTTTGAGGAACTGGCAATGGCTGCCATAGTGCTCTCTCTGACTGCCAAGGGCCCAGGTGGCAGGGGTGAGGGGACTGGTCACCTATTTGCCATTCTTCAGCTGGTCCAATCCATTCAACTTTCCAGAGGTTATTCTCCCACCGACTTCTCTTTCTCCCACCACCGTTCCCTTACTGAATATTTCCCAGATGACGTGAGCCTGAAATTCATTCTGGCCAGTTTTATATTTCTGAGTATTTATATAAGCTATAAGGACTTAATTTCCTTTAAGCCAATTAAATAGAGCTCTTCTATGAATTAGTTTTGGCAATAGCATACATCTACAACACACATAGATACATACAAACACACAAACACAGAGACCTCATAGTTCCCATTTCAAAATTTCAGCCCCGAGTCAGGTACAGTAATATAAAACCCATCATTTACAAGGGGTTGGATTCAAATTGGGCTTCTGGCAGATGGAACAAATCCAGGTCACCTGTCTAGATGGCTAAACCCTTTTTACTAATGTTTACAGAAGAGACACTTAGGATTTCTATTTATCCTTGACAAGTCAAGTTCTAAATTACTTTACCTTCTTTCAAAATTTGCATTTTAAAAAGATGGCAGATATTACCGTTCCTGGGAAGACCTTTACCCTCTTTCAAAATTTGCATTTTAAAAAGGTGGCAGAGATAAGGATTCCTGAGAAGACCAGGTAGGATTGGAGTATTACAGGGAGATTGGCATGGCACCAAAAGCCCATAATTAATGAATTGTGAGATTAGGGGTTGGAGGCCTCTTTGAGCCTCTGGTTTTATGGGGTATTGGCGCCCGGAAGGGAAGTTATTAGTTTCCTGTAAGGTGATTTTTATAGGAGTGACAAATTTGTTTTCCCTGGGATTCCCTGATCCCAGATCTGTGGATCTGTAAGTCTTTAAATTTCTGGGGGGAATATTTTGGGTTGGACTGTCCATGTCTTGTATAATACACAGTCCAGCCAAAAACACTCCTTGGCTTTGGTCTTCAGGGAGAGTAAGAGTTGCCCCCAAGACTGAGAAAATCCCTTCCCAATAATGGGCTGGGGCATTCAGGCATGACAAGGAGCTTGTGAGTTTTAAGACTCTTTCCCCAGGTGCAAGTTAGAGGGGTGGTGGAATGTTTTCATTTTGGTTTTCCTTCAACCCCAACAATAGAGCAGGTTTCAGGGGCAAGGGGCCCAGCACGAGAAGTCAGGACAGAATAAGTGGCTCCTGTGTGCACTAGAAATTGGACAAGCTTATCTGCCACATCAGTGGTCACCCGCAGTTCCTCCCGTGTATGATGACTGTCTTCTCAGGATCCTTGGGAGGTCCCAGGTCCTGTCAATCAACCACTGCCATGACTGGCACGGGGGAATATCCTCACTCCCTTTGGAGCTGGAGGCAGTCCTTCTTCCAGTGGCCCATCTTCTTGCAGAGTGGGCATGGCGTTTTGGGTGTAGGCTGGGACCTGTTTCCTGAGCATTCCTTGCTCCAGTGTTCAGGACTCCCACAGCTGAAACTGGCTCCTTTCCCTGGTGGAGGTCTTCTAGGAGTACTTTTGGGGTGACCAGGAAGGAGGTGGCTTAGGTTTCGTCATGACAGCTGCCAAAAGCCTGGCTTGCTGTTGTTCCATCCTTAAATCATGCCGTTCCTTCTTTTCCTCCTCAGCCTGGTCTCTATTGTTAAAAACACTGAAGGCTGTGTCAATAAGAAGGTTGAGAGGGGTTTAGGGCCCCATGGCAAGCTTTTGAAGCTTCCGACAGATGTAGGGGTTGATTGGCTAATGAAGTGGGTTGCAAATACAATGTGTCCCTTGAAAATATTTGGGTCTATATTCGTATATTTTCTGAGGGCATCTACCAATCGGGGCTGAAATAGGGCTGGATTTTCATCTTGGCCTTGGGTGACCTCTTTAACCTTAACATAGTTAACAGGTTTAATTATGCATCATTTCATCCCTTCAATGAGGCGAAGGATCATGTGATCCCTACTAGTGATACCAGGCTGGCCTGGTTGATAGTCCCAACTGGGATCCATTAGAGGCACTGCTGTCAGGCCCAAAGGATATCGATGTGGTTGGGCAACCTGTAATTCATCAGCATATGTTTGAACCTGTGCCCAAATACGGGCCTTTTGCTCACTAGTGCAGCAGTGGGAAAGGACAATATTTTCATCCTTCCAGGTAAGGTCAAAGGAGAGAGTCAGTGCCTGGAATTCTTCGGTGAACTGGCCAGGGTCCTCCAAGAATCTGCCTAAGCAGGTGTGGCATTGGTTAAGGTCAGACAAGGAAAAAGGGGTGTGGACTCTGATAATTCCCTGAGGCCCACCTACTACTTCCTGAAGGAGGCAAAGAGGCTCTGGCTGCATTTCTGGTACGGAAGGGTAAAGAGGCTTATAGGGCAGGGGAGAGGCTGAAGATGGTGGAAGAGTGTTAGGGCTTGGGTCTTCTCGCTGGGGCTCCTGTTCTTCCAGGTGTGCCACTACAGAGGGCTTTTGTGTAGCCTAAATGGGTCCCAGCCGGCCAGGTTCCCTAACCTAGGACTTGCGAAGCTCTGGGTTTTCTCTCAGGGCCATAAGAGCCTGTACATAAGGAACTTCTGTCCCATTTCCCCTGCCTTTTGCAAAAGATGTCTAACTGTAGGATTGGTATTATAGTTGAGGCTCCCATTTGCTGGCCAGGCCTCATCGTCCTCAAGTTCATACTGCGACCAGGCTTCATTACAAAAGAAAATGAGCTTCTTCGTTTTAAAGAATCTAGAGAAAACTTGTCCCAGTGACTCAAACTGCAACCAAGGGGTGAGTCCTTGGGGATGGAGGAGGTGTTTCCCATCATTCCTTCATGGGGAGAGTGCTCCTGTACCAGAGAGGAGCACTACCGTTAGGCGGTCCCATGGGAGCTCTCTAAGACAGGAGTGGTTCCAGGCATCCCCATCCACATAGTCCTGTTGACTTCATCCACAATGGGGGTTAGCTACTCCCCCATGTGGCGGTCCTGTTGGCCCCAAAGTCCTGGGACCTGTATCCTATCCTGGCGTCTGTGGTACCCAGGATGAGTGACCTTCCTGAAGGTTTCTCTATACAGTCTATAGATTAATTCCTGTGTTCTGGGATATGTTCCCCTGGAATGGACATCCTCATGGCTCTAAGACTTATTTAAGTCCCAGCCTTTTTCCCTAAAAAGGTGGTAAGTTTCAGAAAACAGGCACTGGCCATTACAGCAGATGGTTTGTGAGAAAGAAAAAACTTCTCTTTTCCCTTCCCTTTTGTGGGCAGCACCCCTGGGACCTTGGTGCCATCCTCCCCCTCACCCCCTCCCACACATGCTCTGGCCAGCGGGCAGTGGGGCTGGGTGCAGGGGCTGATATGGCAGCCGAGGCAGAGGCACCGTGACTGTCGTTAGGGGGATGGAGGGCCCCGCAACCCTAGAAGAACACTCCCAATCACGTGACCCCAGGAAGGCAAGCACGGCAGATGCGGGTCATTGCTCAGGCATGTATCCCTGGGGCGTGGCCATGCAGTTTGAGTTGCCTGCCCAGCCCTAACAGGGCGTGGTGGCAGTGGGGTCAGCGTGGACTCTGGAGGGGGCCGGACAAAGGCCAGGAGGCGGGTGGTGAATGATGGTCCCACCACCGTGAGTCCCAACCACGTGGGGAGGAACCATTCCCCTCCTAATACCCGGGGGTATGCGCACAGACAGTCTACTGCTTGAGGGAGCTCCCGAAGGGATTGCAGCCGCTGTAACCATGGCACAAACTCTAAGTAAGGTTGTATTCCATATTTTTACACAATTGGACCTGTTAACAGTTAATTAAATGGTGGATGAGGCAAACCCAGAAGGCAAAGATCCTGTGGTTCAGGTCCCTAGATGCCTGTGAGGATGACTGGCAGTAAGGCTGTGCCTCTCAAGCCCAAGGGAGGTGAGAGGCTAAGTCCAAAAAGGTGACAGAGAGTAAGAAAGCAAAAGAGAGAGTAAGGGAGAGAGTAGGAGAGAATGAGAGAGTAATGGTGGGAAATAAAGTAGTCCCTCTCAAGCGCAAGGGAGGCGAGAGGCTGAGGCTTACCGAATTCTCCTGGCTAGCTCACCAATATGTTCCCAGTGAATCTGAGGTTCTTGCTTCGTTCTAAAAGAATTTGGAGATGAAATGATAGGTAAGAAGTGGAGTGTGGACCATCTCAAAAGATGGGAGGCCTTGGGAGAAACACACTCCACAGACAGAGCGTGGGCCATCTCAGAAGGCAAGAGAGGGTCCCAAAATATGGTGTGGTTAGTTTTTATGGGCTGGGTAATTTCATAGGCTAATGAGTGGGAGGATTATTCCAATTATTTGGGGGAAAGGGTCAGAGATTTCCAGGAATTGGGCCACTGCCCACTTTTTGGTCTTTTATGGCCTTTTATGGTTAGCCTCAGAACTGTCATGGTGCTGGTGGGTGTGTCATTTAGCATGCTAATATATTACAATGAGCATATAATGAGGCTCAAGGTCCATTGGAAATCGAACCTCCCGCCATCTTGGATCTAGTGAGTTCTAACCAGTTTTTGTCATGCCTATGGCCATGTCATTCTTTTAATGGTTGTGCCCTGTCCCCTTCCCTCTTGTTTCAATAAGAGATTTAGCTTTATGGGCCTTTTGGTGCCACTATAAACGATCTATAAGTAATCTGTAGCTTTCAATTTTTAAAAGATACCTTTCTAATAATTTACAACTGAAGTAACTTTTAAAAAGTCCTTTGTATTTCTCTACACTTTTTCTTTTAAAAGATAAATAGAGCTTGTAAGTCATAAAATACCTAACACCTTTCTGTTTCTGTTTGCTTTTTTTCCTCCTGATTAAGGTACTACATCTTTCTACCCATGGAAATTGAAAGATTGTTATGAATCTGCAGTCAGTTAAAAAATTTCTGTGCTTCATAAGTTATGGTGGACCAAAAGTTGCCTTAGCTAATTTTACTAAGCTAATCTGTACATTTCTACTCACATAAGGAGTCTTTTAAGAAGGCTCACACTGCAGTACAGTGATTCTCAAGCTTTCACCAAAGGACTGTTTTTTTTTTTTTTTTTAATTTCTATCCATTGCAGATTGATACTTTGGTAAAATACAATAAAAATTAATTACTAGAAAAATTTTGAGATACAAAATAAAAGCCCCATTTATTATAATAGACATAAAATGGCTGTCAAATATTAAAATGTTTGAATGTTTTATTTTCTGTTTCTATGATTATCTTGTCATAAACCAGTAAAAGGACCACACTTTGAGTAGAGCTGATGAGAATACACACACAGACATTACCACCTGCTCATTTACACTTCATCTGAGTGGACCGGGATAACTGAAGATCAACAGGATCTCCAAATACCTTCCTGTCCCCATTATGTTAAGTCACTGTTTAGAGAATAGCTGCTTCCCACTTGAAGAATAGTGAAAACTAAAGTAAATATGGGGGAAATGGCAGGCAGCTCAGTTGCAGTGGCAGCAACTCTATATTTTCCAGCTTAATGTTTCAACCTGAATTACCTGGAATTGGAAGGATGTGCTGTGGAATTTGGGAGAGAGGCTGGAAGAAAACCAATTAGTCCCTCACCAAGTATTTAATAGGCTGACAAAGGAGCTGTGTTGGAATGTTGGCTCTACATCTGCTCAGCTGTGTCTGCTTGGCAGGGTTACCCTCTCTGAAGCTGTTTCCATGAATATAAAATGGGGACAAGGATGCCTCTGGTAACCTCAGAGGTGGTTCAAAGGTTTCAATATGGTTGGTAATGGATGTTAAATTCTAAAGTGTTGTGCAAATATAAAGCATTAAGCAACTGTTTCCTAAAAGTTGAGCTAATTAGAAGTTGGAAAAATGGTTAAGACATCAGATTTATGTTTATTTATCATTAGGAGAAAATGTTTTAGCATGTCCTATATTCAAATTTACAGATGGTAAAGACAGGGAGCGCATTTGTGGGTGGAAGATTTGTTTTCTCCAGTTTATTTTTAAAGCCATTCTCTGTGGTTGACCTCTCTCTAGGTCTTTCATTCACTTTCACTTTCCTACTCCTGTTCTTTGTTGATACCTTAAATACTTGGAGCTAAATTCAAGTCTCTGAATCTCACTTTAGGATGGGAACTAAGAGGAAGTTCACCATGGAGAAACCCTGTCTCTTCTAAGCAGCAAACACAGTGACACAAGTGGTACTCAAAAGTCAGTGACCAGAGCTGGGTCTTTGCTTTAAAGTTTGCTGTTTCCTATCTGCAAGTTCACTTCCAGAAATTTATCCTATAGACATACTTCACAAAGATCATTGTGTAAGGATTATCAAGGAGGTCTGTAAAAGTGAAAAACTGAGACCAATCTAAACATCTGAAAGAATGACTAAAATTATGCTAGAGGGGTCCCAGACGCAGGCACTCATTTTTACTTCTCTAAAACTTGAGCTCAAATGGCTGAGGAGTTTTTCTACTCCCGGTATTCTGGCTTCCCTAGCTTATGCACCAGAAAAACTTCCATGTTATACTGTCTTCATTTCCCTATTTACTGATTGTGAGCTTTGTAGAACAGACTATACTTGACCTGAAATTTGGTAGATGAGGGAGAAGTTTGAGATAGAAAAGTAACGTACAATCTGGAAAACTTCCTGATAACTTAGTGAGTATACCAAGGAAATTAAGCCAGTGGCAGAATCTCTTCTTCCACTCTATTCATGGCTTCTCTTTTAACCTTCTTTACATGTAGTCCCATCCCAATCCCCTTGAGACCCAAAGAGGCAGTAAGAGAGAGCTCTGATCTGTGGTAACAAGCCTAACAAAAATCATATATTTACCCTTTAAAACTTCACCATCAGATTTCTTTGCCAGAACACCATGAAATCAAAGTGGTATTCCTGATAATCTCATGTTGACCGGGAATTCTAACTGGCATTATGCATTGTTATTGAATAAAACAGGAAACTGAATTATTATTTAATAAGTTCACTTTGTTTAGTAAGAAAAAGTCTTTTCAAACCATGAGGTACCTGAGGGAAAAGTACTTTCTAGCATATTTAGTGACAGAACTGCCTGAACAACCTTGCAGTCTGAACAGTCTTGCATCAAAAGAATTTAACCTACCTGTGGGTGCACTTGATAAGGTCAAATCTGAAGGTAAATCTTTTGATTTTACATCAGTAGTGCTCTTTCTCCCTCTCCCAACATTCAGTCTTTGCTAAACTTTACATAAAACCCACCAATATTATAAAACATTCAAAAAAAAACAAACAATCCAATCAAAAAATGGGCTGAAGACCTAAATAAATTTCTTTAAAGAAAACATACCAATGGCCAACAGGCACATGAAAAGGTGCTTAACATTGCTAATTATTAGAGAAATGCAAATGAAAACTACAATGACGTATCACCTCACAGCTGTTAGAAGGGCCATTATCAAAAAGTCTACAAATAATAAATGCTGGAGAGGGTGTGGAGAAAAGGAACCCCTCCTACACTGTTGATGGGAATGTAAATTAATACAGCCACTATGGAGAACAGTATGGAGGTTCTTTAAAAAACTAAAGTTAGAGCTACCATATGATCCAGGAATCCCACTCCTGGGCATATACCTGAAGAAAACCAAAATTCAAAAAGATACATGCACCCCAATGTTCATTGCAGCACTATTTACAATAGCCAAGACATGAAAGCAGCCTAAGTGTCCATCAATAGATGAACGGATAAAGAAGATATGGTACACACACACACACACACACATATACACACACATATACACACAATGGAATATTACTCAGCCATAAAAAAAGACGGAAATAATGCCATTTGAAGCAACATGGAAGGACCTAGAGATTATCATACTAAGTGAAGTAAGTCAGAGAAAGACAAATATCATATGGTATCACTTATTTGTGAAATCTAAAAATATGATACAGATGAACTTATTTACAAAGCAGAAACAGACTTCAGACATAGAAAACAATTTTATGGTTACCAAAAGGGAAGGCGGGGAGGGGGGTTGATAAATTAGGAGTTTGGGATTAACATATACGCATTACTAGGAATTCCCTGGCAGTCCAGTGGTTAGGGCTTCACGCTTCCACTGCAGGGGGTAGGGGTTCAGCCCCTGACTGGGGAACTAAGCTCCCACAAGCTGTGTAGCACAGCAAAAACAAAGGAGAAAAAAAACATATACACACTACTATATATAAAATAGGTAAACAACAAGGACCTACTGTATAGCACAAGGAACTATATTCAATATCTTGTAATACCCTATTGCGGAAAAGAATCTGAAGAATATATATGTGTATAACTGAATCACTTTGCTGTACACTTGAAACTTTCACAACATTGTAAATCAACTATATTTCAAAAAAATTTTTTTAATCTTATAAAACATTGAATTTCCTGAAAGAGGAAGAGATTCATAGGCGATGGAGTTGAGTACCTTAGTTAACAAGTGGAAGCCATCTTGGCTGAAGGAACGAGTCTGATGTGATAGGAAGATTGCCCAAGATATTTATTTTTGTATATACCATTTGAAATAAAACTTTTCAGTGAACAAACAATTACAAGGTATCCATGCTATGAATTGCATTGTGGAGGCAATAAGAATATCTAGGAATAGGTAGAGACATGAAATAATGCCCAAGAAACATTAAGGGAGAACAAGCAAGTTGTAGGGTAATGTGTATAATAGAATCCCATTTGCCTAAAAAGAAAATAGATTAAGTATGTATATTGTGGTCCATGTATATATAGACAGATATTTTCATATATGCATGAGCAAGTCTAGAAGGATACACCCGAATTTAACTATTGCGTAGGAAAAAAACTTTTACTGTTTACTTTATATATGGACTCCAATATCATTTCAATTTTAAAGAACGATTCATCCCCTTTGTAATTAAACCAAACACCCACCTAATGTTGAAAAGGAAGTGGAAGGACTTCCCTGGTGATCCAGTGGCTAAGACTCCCAATGCAGGGGGCCTGGGTTGAATCCCTGGTCAGGGAACAACTAGATCCCACGTGCTGTAACTAAGAGTTCGCATGCTGCAAATAAAAATCCCACGTGCCACAGCTAAGACCTGGCGTAGCCAAATAAATAAATACATAAATAAATATTTTTTAAATAAATAAAGGCAGTGGAGATATCACTTACACGTGGAATCTAAGTTAAAAATGACACAAACGAACTTATTTACAAAAGAGAAACAGACTCACAGATCTCAAAACCAAACTTATGGTTACCAAAGGGGAAACATGGGGGGAAGGGATAAATTAGGAGATTGGGATTAACATATACACACTACTATATATAAAATAGATAACTAATAAGGATCTACTGTATAGCACAGGGAACACTACTCAGTATTCTTTAATAACCAATATGGGAAAAGAATCTGAAAAACAATGGATATATATATAGAGATATATATAGATATATATAGCTGATATATAACATTCACTTTGCTGTACACCTGAAACTAACACAACATTGTAAATCAACTACACTTCAATAAAAATTTTTTTTAATAAAAAAATTAAAATAAAATAAAAGGCAGTGGAAATAGTGGACTCAGTATCCATGTTCTCAGGGTTTGGAAAAGTTGACAGTGGGGATGGGTTATGGGTGTGCAGAGAGGTGCATGTGCTGGAGACTTGCACTGTCCCTTAATAGAAGCTGAGCTCTGGATTGACACACTATCAACTACCACAGGGATTTGCTCTGCTTTCAGTAAACTAGAGGCATCTGAGGCTTCCCTGGAAACTGGGCAGAAGAAACATGCTGGATATATAAAGGCTGATGACAGAGAGAGGGTTTCCCTTCCCCCAGTCTCCCCTCCCATGTTGCCACAGGGGGCTGTATTTGTGTCTGGGCCCTGGGGTTTCACCCCATCACATTTGGTTCCTCTTGGTTCCATCTCCTAACATTCTATCCTGCCACGTCTTCTCTGCCCTCGTTACAGTTATCTAGCCTTTCCAAACCCTATCCTCTCTCAGGGCTTGTCTCTACATCCCTGCACTGAGCAAGATATCCTGATAACCTTCTTATCTCTCACTGCCTTAGCTCCTCAGCTTTGTGTGGTACCATTTCAAATCAGAGCAAGCGTGAAGTCCTGTGGAGTATTTAGCTCCAGAGGACAGGGGTGCTTTGTTTCAGCAATCCTTGCCTACCTGGAACACCATGAAATGAGAAAGAACAGTGTGTCCCTTTTGGGTTTCTTAGATCACAATCTCTGAGAGGACATCTGTCAACAAAGCACGAAAGTTCTCGCGTCTTATGCACTGTTGAACGAGGTGATGACAACGGCCGCATCCTCGTTTCAGCCCCTTCTAGAAGCAGGAAGGACTCTATTGAATCACAAGTCACATTCCGGAAGCAAAAACTTCAAATTAGTCTTCTGGTTACAATACAGGGGAGAATAATGGCGCTAATATGGTGTGGCTTTTCTGAATTGCTAAAGAATGTTTATGGTTAAAATCAATGTGATTAATTCCATTGTCAGGAAAAAAACCTGTCAGGTCCCTGGCTGTGGCTGAGGGTTTTGCTTCTGTCTACAGCTGATGGAAACCTCTCCCAGGGCCTCTGAGTTCTCCATAGGGATGGGCTCACACACAAAGGACCAGAGCTTTGTTTGCAGGTTTTATTTCAGTCTTTAAAACTTTCTTTTTCCCTCACAGCTTGAAACATAACTTATAGTTGAACATGTTCAGTGGCTAAACCTCTATGACTTAATATTTTCTTTTTTAAAAAATAGACAAAACCCCCAGGCTCAAGAATCAAGAACTTTCCACAGGAATATTCAAGATGGGGGGAGCTTAAAAGTGCAAAATAAAGACATGGAAAGCTGAGGGAATAAACTTTCATGAAGATTTGGGGCAGGGGCAGGGCACAGATTTAATTTACATCTGGGTTTGTGCCTCTCACTGGGTGTTCTTTTCCATTTCTCCTTTTATTACAAAGATTACCACCCCTGACTTCTCATAAGCTGAGAGGTAGAGTTCTGGAAAGCAGGTAGTGTCAAGAGGATAGAGGCTCTAGCAGCTACCCAGATCCAGTCCGGTTTCCTGCTGATGGGCGTGCTGTGTGAAAAAGGACGAAGAGGTGATCAGATGATCCTTGACCCTCTCTGGCACTTATCCTGCTTCTTCGCGGCACTGGAGACGAGTATAAGAAACCCATCCTTCATGGCATAGGTCTGGTTCCTCTGATTGCTGTCCAGGGAAAAGGGTGCAGGTGTGTGTGTTTACACGTGTCCAGGAGGTGGCCTGAGGTGAGACCCTTCTGTGTGTCACATACTTAGGCTACAAATCAGTCGTGTAGATCAACTGCTCTCTCACCTTCTGAGTCAAGTAGTGACTTTGGAGCTCTGCTCTAGATCACTGATAGCCCCAAAAGATCCCTTCCCGTAACCCCAGGTTCAGTATTCAGGGAAAAGCCTCATACTAACATCTCCAGGTAACTTCTGGAAAAGATGTGGACACTGGGGACTTGAAGAGAGGGAGAAGAGAATGTTCTAGCTCTCCTTCATGTTTGTGTGGGTAAATTTGCAGCTGAGGGCTGGGGACACAGCTACTAAGCTCAAATTCCACCAATAATTGGGATGGTACCTTTGATCTGTAGCTAAGGATGTTGGGGAGGGAAAAGAGAATGGAAGATAAATTCATGCCTGCTTTAGAGCTTGCCGAAAGGAAGCTGGGATGGAGAAACTCAGGCAAACACGGTGGCCAACAACTTCAGAGAATAACAGCCAAGGCCGGCTGTGATCCTGTCCCCACCTTCACCTGGAGCCCCAATACCCCAGGGTACTTTACATTTTCCAGGACTCAGCACAATACTTATTGCTTTCTAGGCTCTGGAAGATTCCTCATGCTTTCCTTCCATTGCTCGGAGTGCTCTGTGCTACTGTGGGCCTCACTTGATACCCTGAGGGTGAGGTAGGTGAGGGCCAAGTGTTCCTCAGCCCAGTTGGGAGCAAGCAAGGCTCTGACTTGACAGGAAGTATGACTGGCTGAGGGGGAGAGATTGACTTACCATTGTCCCTCCCACCATGCAGGCCCAGCCTTCACATAGGTAGTGTCACCCAACTTGTCAGGGGGTCACTTGGAAGCCAGACTCTGCCCATGGTGGAGATGAACTGTTCTCCTCACACTGGCCTACACTGGGGCCGTAGAAGGGGAAAATCTAATTAACATTGGAGTAAGAGAGAACGAGAGAGATCATTTTCTCCCTGTTCCTTGTTCCCAGTGCTGGTCCCTGTGGAACAAATTAAGCTCTTCTCCCTAAAGCTCCAGGCCACAGAGGGGAGGGTCCTTTCCCTGATCTGAGCAGGTGCTCTAATGCCTCAGCTCTCACAATAGCTCCCACAGCAGAGGGCTGGAGGAGGCCACAGGCAGAGAAGACCGGAGCACAGAGAGCTCGTTCTGGTGTTGGCTGCACACGTGATCCGGAAATACTCTGGCCTCTGGTACGGGGACCCCTCCAATGGCCATCCCCCCACCAGAGCAGAGCGTAGTGAGGAAGCAGCCAGGGCCTGCACGGGGCCACTGCCAATGCGTCCGCATGGCCCGGGAGCCGCAGCCAAGCACAGCTCTGGCTCAGAGCCTCCACCCCTCTCCTCTTTGAACTCCATGCCACTGGAACTGCCTTCATCCAATCCAGAGTTCAGCTCAGGCAGTCAACCTTGCCAACATCCAGCTGTCCCATCAGGAACCAGTGTGTGGTACAAGAGGCTCGGGGTGGACTGGCCACGTTTGCTCCTTTCGTTGGGAGATAACGTTTTCCTCTTGAGGTAGGAATGTAACTGGGCCCAGCCTTGGTTAACACTCCACATCTTGCAGCTCGATCTCCTCCGTTGTGCTTTCTGCAAAGCAAAAGACACATCCGTGAGTTGCCAATCGGCCGGGGGTGGTTTCTTGGTGAGAACAAGATGACAAGGGCCACGTTTGGCCATCCAAGCCGTGAATCGATTATCACAAGGCCCAGAGAATTACCTTTGAGCTTGTGTCTTCTCTTCCTCTGGAATTTATACGCACACTTATTACAAACCCACATGAGGCTGATTAACACTGCAGCCACGGCAGCGAGAAGAGCAAGGAAGACAGCGACAAAGTGGAGGTCTTCGTAGAGGATCTCTACGGGGCGGGGGGAGGGGAGGGGGAGATAACGTCTCTTTTAATATCATGAAGTCGGCCTCCGCACACTCACAGTTCTGAGAGGCGCCGGGCCCCTGGGGGTGTCTTACCCGACACGTGCAGTACGATGGTGCCAAACTGACTGCTCCCCAGGTGCTCGGTCACCGTGATGACGTAGTAGCCGGAATCCCTTACGCCCACACTGAAGAGCTGGATGGAGCCGTTGTCGAAGGTGCAGACCCTGTCCTTGTGGCTTTGGGAGATGTTGGCCTGAGTCCCTGGCTTCCACTCCACAATCTTCTGCACTCCCCAGTTGGACGTATACTTCCATTCGATAGTGGGGATGCCATGGCAGGAGTATGCAACCGAGAGCAGGATGTCCTCTTCCACTGTGGCATTGATGGCTGCCTGGGGAATGTACAGGGACACGCCCTGACCTGCGGGATGGAGTGCTAGACTTGGCGCCACTCATATGGACTCACAGTGAAGTGAACTTCTATAACACATTCATTTATTTAGCATGTATTTATTGAGTGCCTATTACATGCCAGGCTCTCTTCTAGTTCCAATGTTGATGGTACAATGGTGAATGTCAGGGACTGAATGTTTGTATCCCCCCCCCCCAATTTCTGTGTTGAAGCCCTAACCCCCCAGTGTGGCTGTATTTGGAGATGGGGTCTCTAAGGAAGTAATTAGGGTTAAATGAGGTCATAAGGGTGGGCCCTGCTCCAGTTGGATGTCTTTTTTTTTTTTTCCTGCCGTGCCGAATGCCATGTGGGATCTTAGTTCCCCGACCAGGGATTGAACCTGAGTCCCCTTCTTTGGGAGCGTGGAGTCTTAACCACTGGACAGCCAGGGAAGTCCCCTGCATTGATGTCTTCATAAGAAAAGTCTCCCTCTCTCTCTCATTCTCCCTCGCTCTCTCTCATTCTCTCTCCATGGGCTCATATGGAAAAGGACCATTTGAGGTCACAGTGAGAAAGCAGCTGTGTACAAGCCAGGAAGAGAGTTCTCCTCGGAAACCAAACCCTGCCAGAACCTTGATCTTGGACTTTCCAGCCTCCAAACTGTGCAAAAATAAACTTCTGTTGCTTAAGGCCCCCAGTCTGTGATATTTTGTTATCGCAGCCCAAGCTAGGACAGTGAACAAAACACAAGGTTACTATTCACTATTCCCTAGAGCTTCCATTGTATAAGGGAGACACACAAGGGTTAAACAAACACATGAGATCATTTTAGATAACAAGTGCTTTAAAGATAATAAAATAGGGTACTAGTGGTGGGTGGGGATGGAGGTGGTACACAACATGAGACAGGATGGTCAGAGAGGACCTCGCTGAGGAAATGAACTGGAACCCAAACGACAGGGAGGGCAAGGAGGCAGCCACGCGAAGACACACGTTTCAGGCAGAGGGAACAACTACAGAGAGTGAGGTGAGAGTGAACTGGTATGTCTGAGGGACAGAAAGAAGGCCAGAATGCAGGATGCAGGGAGTCATGGGGTGAGTTCAGGAGACAAGGCTGGAGAGCTAGGCAGGACTTGGGTCATGACGTGAGAGTCAGGGGTGGGTTTTACTCAAGGGTGATGGGAAGCCATAGGAAGGCTTAGGTGGGAAGGTGACATTCTCCATTAAGCTTGAGAAAGTCCGCTGTGGAGAACATCTGGGGGTGAGGGGACCAGAGCAGAGGCAGGAAGAACAGTCAGGTGGCTGCCGCAGAGACTAGATAAGAGATGGAGACATAGCCTTGGATACAATGAAGGGTGGTCTGATTTAGGATGCATTTGGAAGGAAAGAGGACAGAACATGCTGATAACTAGCCTTGGCAGTGGGCGAGGCAAAGAGGCATCAAGCCGAGATTTCTGCATGAGTGTGTAGATGAACAGTAGAGCCACTGGCTAAGATAATGTATGTCATGAAATATTTTATTAAGTAGGTACCATGCACAGGCCCTGCGCTAACTGCTTTACACACGCCATGTCATTAAAGTGTCACAGAACCCACTACAATTCCATCAAGGATATAAGAAACTTCAGTGTCAACAGGATTAAGTAGCTTGTCCAAGTTGACCCTGCAAGGCTGAGGTTCACACAAGGGCTGCTGACTCCAAAGGTCAGATATTTAACCTCTATGCTCAAGTCAAAGGTCAGTGGTTGGCAGTTAAGGGTACAGAATGTGACAAATCCCCTCCACCTCCACCCTCCCCACACAGAGAACGGTCAGGGCTGGCTGGAGACTGGATAGTGAATAGGGCAGGATTCAAGCTGGAGCCCATGCCTCTGTTTCCACCTCTACTTCCTGTTTAGCCCCTCACTCTTTGGGTGCCCAGTTGCCCCTGGGCCCCTGCTGTGTGGCTCCAGGTAACCACGCCTGTTACTTTTCCAGACTTTTCTCATTGTCCTCTCCCATGCCCAGAATATCCCATTACCATCCCTCTCCTAAGGCTCGGCTAAGTGGCTGGAGATAATCCGATAGGTTCCATGCTGAAAAACTGGGAGGTAATAATGGTTTTCAAGAGTTATAGCTGCCAGGACTTCCCTGGTAGTCCAATGGTTAAAAATCTGCCTTGCAATGCAGGGGACACAGGTTCAATCCCTGGTCGGGGAATTAAGGTCCCATACGCCATGGGGCAACTAAGCCTACACGCCACAACTACTGAGCCCGCTCACTCTGGAGCCCACGTCACAACTAGACAGCCCATGTGCCGCAACTGCTGAGGCTTCACAGCACAACTAGAGAGAAGCCTGTGAGCCTCAACGAAAGATCCTGAATGCCGCAATGAAGATCCCGCATGCCACAGCTAAGAACCGTCACAGCCAAAAAAAAAAAAAAATTACAGCTGCCACGTAACAGAAAAATATTTTGTTCCCAGCCCTATTTTAAAAAATGTTAAACTCACAGAAAGATTGAAAGCCAAGTACAATTAACATCTATATACCCTCTCCTAAATTCACCAATTATTAACATTTTGCCGCATTTGCTTTTTCTCTCTCTCTCTCAGGTAGAAAACAGAGGTCAAGTTCCAGGTCAGCCCTTGGAGGGCAGGAATTAGGTGTTTTCTTCATCTCAGTGTTCCCTGTACCCAGCACAATGCCTGACACATAGTGATTGGCCAATAAACGTTTGTTGAATGAATAAGTGAATGACTAATTATAGCAGCAAGAAGGCGAGCCGATCTGATAGAAATGTTGCTGCTTGGGTGGTTTGAAAAATTAGGCACGTCTAAAAGCTTATACACACATAGCAAAGAGAACTGTAATTTACTCAAGGCTTTATGTGCCCATTGCTTTATTATCTATTTATTATGTACTTTAAAATCCTTCTCTTTTTATTTTTTACAGGAGTCAGGAACATGCCCATGTAGCTAGGAAATGGCAAAGGTGGGATTTGCATGCAGTTCTGTCTGATTCAAAACCCACAGTTTTTCCACTCTACTTGGTGACTACTGATCTATCATCTATTTATCTATATTTTCTGATTTCCTTGACCTCACATATGAGCAGCTGGGATTATGATTACCATAAGATTTGGAAAACCATATTTAGAACTAATGACAAATCTGGATCATCAACTATTTGTATTACATGTACATCCTGTGTTAACCATGTTAGTCAAGGTTACTGACAGACTAGTCTCCTGGGAGAGTAGCAGCCCTTTTAATAGCCTTAGGGAACCTCCATTTTGAGCCTTTCAGTTATTTTGTCCCAAGAAACAGCAAAACTGAAAAACAAAAATAACATGCCCAAGTTTCTCAGATGCAGACACAGTTGGAAGCTGGCCAACTGGTACTTGTTAGCTTCTATATTTCCTTTTGACTAGAAAACCCTCTTCCTAATCTGACAAATTAATCAGGCATTTAACTAGGTTTTAGGAACAAAGAGTTCCTCTTCTTCCTGACACACAGAAGTAAGAATAAATGGTCTATGGCAAAGATGGAACGTGAACAGTTCCAAGAGTTTAAAGGCAAACTGCGTGTCAACTGTTTAAAAAGTTGAATTAATGAGTAACCACTCCTGCAACTCATGCTAAAATCATTCCAGGGCTTCCCTGGTGGCGCAGTGGTTGAGAGTCCTCCAGCCGATGCAGGGGACACGGGTTCGTGCCCCAGTCTGGGAAGATCCCACATGCCGTGGAGCGGCTGGTCCCGTGAGCCATGGCCGCTGAGTCTGCACATCCGGAGCCTGTGCTCCGCAACGGGAGAGGCCACAGCAGTGAGAGGCCCACGTACCACAAAAAAAAAAAAAAAATCATTCCAGAACAAGTCCAGAGAAACTTAGTGGCTAGGCCAATAGTCAGACCTGGCTCAAATGTTCTACTCAAGGAGGTTGATGCAATAAATCAGCTTTTATGTGTAAAATGGATGCCAGGCAGCCATGAACAAGAATGAACTTTGTGCAGACAAGGGAAGATATCTATGACATGTTACTCAGTTAAAAAATAAATTTATAAAACAATATGCTATGATCTTATTTACATTTGTGTAACTATGTGCTAACATGTATATATTTAGTATGGAAAAATGTTGGAGTAATATATGCTATATTAACAGGGATTATCCGTTAGAGATTGGATGGCACCAGAAATTTTCCAAGTTATATATTCATATCATTTTGCATTTTCACATTGATTAAATTGATAATAAAAAAAATGTTTTAAAAATCATTTAAAGTTCTCCTGATTAGACTAAGATATCTGGTGAGCAAAGTTTAAAGTTTAAAAGTTTACCTTGCTTTAGGGCTTCCCTGGTGGCGCAGTGGTTGAGAGTCCGCCTGCCGATGCGGGGTACGCGGGTTCGTGCCCCGGTCGGGGAGGTCCCACGTGCTTTGGAGCGGCTAGGCTCGTGAGCCATGGCCGCTGAGCCTGCGCGTCCGGAGCCTGTACTCCGCAACGGGAGAGGCCACAGCAGTGAGAGGCCCGCATACCGCGAAAAAAAAAAAAAAAAAGTTTACCTTGCTTTTCATCTTTACTTGAATTCTATGTGGAGAGAAGAAAAAAACTAAATTCTACCAATTTCCCAGAAAGATGTAGATGCTTCCTTTAAGGAAGAGGTCACGTAACTGACGACATTAGCAGGGCAGAAGTCACTGGAACCTGAACGAAGGGGCTTCCAGAAAGCCTGATTTCCTAGAGCTGGTGACACCCCTTGGGAACTAATCAAAGAGAAAGTACCAGGCAGGTGAAGCCAGATACTGAGCAACAGGCTAGAATCTAATACTCTAATCTAATCTAAAAGGAGTAATCCTTACTCCTTTTCTTACAAGTAAATTACAGAGGTAGCGCTTTGCTGCTTTTAAAAATTTATTATTTAAGAAGGATATATTTCCTGAAATCACAATAAAGGTTAATACTGTTCACACCACAATTTGGGGGGGACAACAGCATCAATTAAAGGGGAGACAGATATTGCCTGCCATGGAGGATTCACCTTAATCAAGACAACTCATTTTTTAATTTTTTTTGTGGTACGCGGGTCTCTCACTGCTGTGGCCTCTTCTGTTGCGGAGCACAGGCTCTGGACGCGCAGGCTCAGCGGCCATGGCTCATGGGCCCAGGTGCTCCGCGGCATGTGGGATCTTCCCGGACCAGGGCACGAACCCGTGTCCGCTGCATCGGCAGGCGGACTCCCAACCACTGCGCCACCCGGGAAGTCCCAGGACAACTCATTTTCATCTCACTTATCTGGAAAGCCACTTATCCAGCCAGTGTGATCATCAGATGAGAACCAGGAAACAAGCATCATCGTCATCAGCATCCTTATCAAGACTGTAGGCAACTAAACTAGAAGTCAGAAAGCCTAGTTTAGGGGTCCTAATTCAGAAGTACTGGAGCAGGTTGGTGAAGTGATGAGTCACATCACAAAAGGGTTATTCCAGGTGCGGTGAGGTGTGGTGGAGATACCTGATGTGGGAGGATCCACACAGGCTCACCCTGGGGACCTCTTAGCTGTCGAGACCTAGAGACGGCGCCTTCACTGCTGAGAGCCCCGGCTTCCTCCGCTGTGGAATGAGGACTGGAAAACCTCGGGAGGAGGGCTGTGAGGATGAGGTGACACAACACATGTAAGGCCCAGTGGGGCTGAGCACAAGGTACCCGTCCAGGAGCTGCAGTCCCCACTGCTCACCCCTCTCCATCAGTGTGTCACCAGCCTCAGGTGACCAACCCTCATGGTTTGCCCAGGGCTGAGAGTCTCCCCAGGATTCAACAGTTTCAGTGCTAAAATCAGGACAGTCATGGGCAAAACAGGACAGCTGGTCACCCCATCTGAGACTCAAAGAAACGTTGAAGAGCAAAGAGAAAACTCTAAGGTAGACAACAGCTGATTTCTGAGGCACCCAAGGGGGCTCCACAGTGGGGGTGTAGAGACAGCCAGCTCTGGGTAGACAGAGAGGACAAAAGCCCTTCTTCCCTTAACCCTTTGGCTTCCGAACACATCTCCCATGGGTCAGCAATCTCACCACATCCCCTTTTTAGTGGGGACCGCCCATCAGTGACTGAGCCCAGTCCCACACTCGCCACGCTTCCTCCATGGCAGGGCACTGGCTCATGGGCGCTGGCCTGGTGAAGAGTATATCATCACCCCCATTTTAGAGAGGAGCAAGGTCAAGCCACTGAGGTTAGGTAATCTGTGCAATGTCACAGTAAGTGGCTGAGTAGAGATGGAAATCGGGGTATTCTTCCACTGTCCTGATAATAAGCCAGGATGTTTGCAGGAGCTGGGGAATGGGGAAGACATCATTACAGTTGAGGCTTGAAGAATACGATTCTGAAAGGGAGGAAGGGCAATCCCAGCTAAGAAAGAAATGAGCCCACCTGGAGGAGCATGATGGATCCTCATGTTGGGGACCTGGTGAGTAAGAAACAAAGATGGGCTATACCACGAGGAATCTGTCACAGGCTGGGGATCAGCCGAAGGAGTTATCCGAGTTATCAGTGAGGCCCTAGGATGGTATTCAAGTAGAAGCATGGTGTGCTCTAAACTGGGCTTCAGGAAGGGCAATCTGGCAGCAGAATTGACGATTTCATCATCTACACACCTCACCTGCACGGCCCTGGGCTCACTGCATGTGCTTGTCCTATGCACCTTCAGGAGAGCTCATAGCTGGAGCCCAAACAAGTGGGAACAGCTTAAGGTGCTGAGTGTGGCCAGACTTGGGCCAGTCTCTGGCCCGGACTGGGGAGACGGGATGGTGGGAGCAGCAGGAAGTACACACGTGCGTGGTAGATCTGCCCTAGGACCGTGAGATCTTTGCTGGGAGAACTCGTTTCTGATTCATCTCAGAAACACCAGTGTCCAGCACAAGGTCTGGCACTTCATAGGTGCTCATGACATGCCTGTATGAAAGAATGAATGAAGAATAAACAAATATGTGTGCCCTGCCTGTTGAACTGCTGCCCATTTGGAGAGATCAGGAAAGTAAGGGGTTGGATCTGTATTGAGTTGAGGGGGCATCAGGTCTGGCTGAGGGAGAGCTGGCAAGACCCCTTTCCCAGCCCCAAGTTTGCTGAGAGTCAAATAGCTAGGAGGAGAAATGGGATGGTTTTAAGTGGCAACTAATATATCCATGTCCCTGCCTAACTTCTGCTATTCCTGAAACAAGCGAGCCTGGAATTTCAGACACACAGCTTCATGAGGGGCCAACACAGAAACCCCAAATAATGGCTTTTAGGTTTAGATGCCATGACTAGTGTTGATGACTGACATCTGCATACAATTTACAGGGTACCTAACCCTCCTGTTAGCTCAGGTAGTAATTCCCCCTCTTGGTGCCTGATTACTCAGATACCAAAGAGCTCAGCTCCTCCCTGAGGGAGCTCCTCCCACCCCCCACCCCACCCCGATATTGCCATATAATGGCCTTGGGAAGTCACCCAGATGTCAGCCAAACCCAAACAAAATGGACAGATACAGGTTTAGATGAAGGCTGGCAGGCTGCTTTCCTTCATCAGGTTCCTGTACTTATACCCCAACCAGAAAAATCACTCCAAAAGAGCAAGAGCCACCGTTTCTACTGGTAACACTTGTTAAGTACTAGCTGTCATACACATTTATCACAGCTCAGTGAAACCCAGGCTGGGAAAGTCGAATGACTTGGCTGCCATCAGACAGGGAACAATGAGAGAGTTTGATAACATTATGTTGCCACCAGTGTGCAAAAGTTATACCCAATCATTACTGTGGAGATTATAAATGGGTATAATCTGCTTGAAGGGCAACATGTTGAAACCTATAGAAATATTAAATAGCACATACCTCTTGACCCAGAAATGTTACTTTTAGGAACTTATCCTACAAGTAATAAGGGCACATAGATGCAAAGTTATAAGTGTACATATTGTCAATTGCAGTAGCAAAAGACTGGTGACAACCTATGTGTTCACAGGTAAAGGAAAACTGTTTCTTACTCCAAAAAGAACACTTCTGACACTTACTACCTGAAGTTAGTGCAGGCTCCACAGGTTAAGGGCTCAGTCTCACAAGACTGCTCCCCATTTCAGACACCAATCACAAGTCCAGGCTTCCTATACTTCTGACCAACTGGGTATAAATTGGAGGCTCCCATGACACCCTCTTCAGGTTTGATAATTTGCTAGAACAGCTCACAGAACTCAGGAAAGCACTTTACTTACTATGAGTACTTTATTATAAGGGATACAACTGAGGAACAGCCACATGGAAGAGATGCCACAGGGCAAGCTATGTTGGAAGGAGTGTGGATCCCCCATATCCTCTTGGGCCACACTGCCCTCCCAATACCTCCATGTGTTCACCAGCCCAGAATCTCTCCCAACTCCCTTCAGTTAGGGTTTTTTTGGGGAGATCCCATGACATAGGCATGATTAAATCATTGGCAATTGGTGATTAACTCAATCCCCAGCCCTTCTCCCTTCCTGGGAGGTCAGGGATGGGGCTAAGATTCCAACTTTCTAATCACATGGTTGGTTTCTCTGCAAACGAGCCCTCATCTTCCAAGAGTCACATCATTAACAATCAAAAAAACACTCATCACTCTGGAGAATCCAAGGGTCTTAGAAGCTTATGTGTCTGGAACCAGAGACTAAGACCAAATATTATAACAAAATATGGTCCTATCGCTGCTATCACCCAGGAAATTACTAGGTTTTTAGGAGCTCTGTGTCAGGAATCAGGAGCAGAGACCAAATATATATTTCTTATTAAGTCAGAACTGGTTAAATAAATTATCAGTATTCACACTTGGGAATACTACAGCGGCACTTTTTTTTTTTTTTGCGGTACGCGGGCCTCTCACTGTTGTGGCCTCTCCCATTGCGGAGAACAGGCTCTGGACGCACAGGCTCAGCAGCCACGGCTCACGGGTCCAGCCGCTCCGTGGCATGTGAGATCTTCCCGGACCAGGGCACGAACCCATGTCCCCTGCATCGGCAGGTGGACTCCCAACCACTGCACCACCAGGGAAGCCCTGCAGCGGCACTTTTAAAATGAGGTAGATCTACATGCACTGATATTCGATGATCTCAAAAATAATGAAAAAGCACAGAGCAGAACAGTGTGTAGAGACTGTTCCCATTTGAGTAAAGTAATGATATGTATATATGTGTGTGCGCACACACACACAGAAATCTGCACATTTATCCATAAAATGCACAGAACATCTCCCAAAGGGTATTCTAAAAATCAGGTGCCATGGTTCTCTTTGGGGAGGGGACTGGGTGTCTGGGGTGGAAGAAAGCTTTACATTTCATTTTATATCCTTTTGAACAGTTAGAATATTTTAGTGAGTTTGTGAATTACTTAAAGAAAAACAATAAATAAAATGAATGCCAAGATTGGGTCAGAGTCCCATATTTTTCACATTTGATAATGTTAGTGATTCACATATACACAATTGACAAAGTACTTCACAGGCACTATCTCAACCTGTGAGACAGGCAGGGGACTGGGGTTAAGGACCCATGCTTTTTGCTTCATAGGTACTTACTTATTTGATCACTAAATGTATGCACTCAAACATAGGAGCACCTAAATACATAAAACAAATATTAACAGACATAAAGGGATAAATCGACAGTACCACAATAACAGTAGGGGACTTTAATACCCCACTACGTCAATGGACAGATCATTCAGACAGAAAATCAATAAGGAAATACTGGCCTTAAATGACACATTAGACCAGAGGCACTTAATAGATATATAAAGAATATTCCATCCCAAAACAGCAGAATACACATTCTTTTTAAGTGCACACAGAACATTCTCCAGGATAGATCACATGCTAGGCCACAAAACAAGTCTCAGTAAATTTAAGAAAAGTGAAATCATATCAACCATCTTTTCTGGCTACAATGCTATGAGACTAGAAATCAACTATAAGGGAAAAACACTGCAAAAACCACAAAAACATGGAGGCTAAGCAATGTGCTACTAAACAACCAATGGGTCACTAAAGAAATCAAAGAAGAAATTTTAAAAAATACTTGGAGACAAAGAAAACACAGTGATCCAAAATCTACGGGTTGCAGCAAAGGCAGTTCTAAGAGGGAAGTTTATAGCAATACAAACTTACCTCAGGAAACAAACAAAAAAAACCTCAAATAACAACCTAACCTTACACCTAAAGGAAATAGAAAAAGAAGAAGAACAAAAAAACAAAATTAGAAGGAAAGAAATCATAAAGATCAGAGCAGAAATAAATAGAGATTTAAAAAAATAGAAAAAAAATCAATGAAACTAAGAGCTGGTTCTTTGAAAAGATAAACAAAATTGTACCATTAGATAGACTCATCAAGAAAAAAAGAGAAAGGGCCCAAATCAATAAGGTCAGAAATGAAAAAGAAGTTACAACTGACACTACAGAAATACAAAGGCTCATAAGAGATTACTACTAATAACTTTATACCAATAAAATGGACAACCTAGAAGAAATGGACAAATTCTTAGAAACATACAATCTCCCAAGACTGAAGCAAGAAGAAATAGAAAATATCCACAGAGTAATTAACAGTAAGGAAGTTGAATCAGTAATTTTAAAAACTCCCAAAAAACAAAATTCCAGGATCAGATGGCTTCACAGGTGAGTTCTACCACACATTTAGAGAAGAATTAACACCTATCCTTCTGAAACTGTTCCAAAAAATTGCAGATGATGGAACTCTTCCAAACTCATCTACTAGGCTAGCCATCACCCTGATACCAAAACCAGGCAAAGATATCACACACACACAAAAAAAAACACAGGCCAATATCACTGATGAACATAGAGGTAAAATCCTCAACAAAATACTAGCAAACAGGGGCTTCCCTGGTGGCACAGTGGTTAAAAATCCACCTGCCAGGGCTTCCCTGGTGGCGCAGTGGTTGAGAATCTGCCTGCTAATGCAGGGGACACGGGTTCGAGCCCTGATCTGGGAAGATCCCACATGTCACGGAGCAACTAGGCCCGTGAGCCACAACTACTGAGCCTGCGCATCTGGAGCCTGTACTCCACAACAAGAGAGGCCACGATAGTGAGAGGCCCACGCACCACGATGAAGAGTGGCCCCCACTTGCCACAACTGGAGAAAGCCCTCGCACAGAAACGAAGAACCAACACAGCAAAAATAAATAAACTAATTAAAAAAAAAAATCCACCTGCCAATGCAGGGGACATGGGTTCGAGCCCTGGTCTGGGAAGATCCCACATGCCGCGAAGCAACTAAGCCCATGCGTCACAACAACTGAGCCTGCACTCTACAGCCCATGAGCCACACCTACTGAAGCCTGCACGCCTACAGCCCGGGCTCCTCAACAAGAGAAGCTACCACAATGGGAAGCCTGCACACTGCAACAAAGAGTAGCCCCTGCTTGCCGCAACTGGAGAAGGCCCGCATGCAGCAATGAAGACCCAACGCAGCCAAAAAAAATAAAAATAAATTAATTAATTAATTAAAAAAAATACTAGCAAACCAAATCCAACAATACATTAAAACAATCATACACCATGATCAAGTGTGATTTATACCAGGGATGCAAGAACAGTTCAACATTAGAAAATCAATATGATATGTCACATTAATAAACTGAAGAATAAAAACCATATGCTCATCTCAACAGATGCAGAAAAAACTTTTGACAAAATTCAACATCCGTTTATTATAAAACTCTCCAGAAAGTGGGCATAGAGGGAACATACCTCAACATAATAAAGGTCATATATAACGTACCTACAGCTAACATCATACTCAATGGTGAAAAGCTAAAAGCATTTCCTCTAAGATCACGAACAAGACAAGGATTCCCACTCTTGCCACGTTTATTCAACATAGTATAGTAAGTCCTAGCAACAGCAATCAGAGAAGAAAAAGAAATAAAAGGCATCCAAATTGGAAAGGAAGAAGTAAAATTGTCACTGTTTGCATGATATTATACATGATAATATACAAAGAAAATCCTAAAGATACCAGCAAAAACCTATAGAGCTCATTAATTAATTTGGTAAAATTGCAGGGTACAAAATTAATATACAGAAATCTGTTGCATTTCTATACACTAACAACAAACTATCTGGTAGAAAAATTAAGGAAACAATCCCATTTACCAACACATCAAAAAGAATAAAATACCTAGGAATAAACCTACCTAAGGAGGTAAAACACCTGTACTCAGAAAACTATAAGACACTGTTGTCTTCAATGAAACTGAAGACAACCCAAACAGATGGGAAGATATACTATGGTAAGATGGATTGAAAGAATTAATACTGTCAAAATGTCCAAAGTATCCAAGGCTATCTACAGATTCAATGCAATCCCTATCAAAACAATGGCAATTTTCTCAGAACTATAACAAGTAATTTTAAAATTTGTATGGAAACACAAAAGACCCCAAGTAGCCAAACAATCTTGAGAAAGAAGAACAAAAATGGAGGTATCATGCTCCCTGACTTCAGACTATACTACAAAGCTACAGTAATCAAAACAGTGTAGTACTGGCACAAAAACAGATGCAAAGATTAATGGAACTGAATAGAGAGCTCAGAAATAAACCCATGCACCTATGTTCAATTAATCTATGATAAAGGAGGCAAGAATACACAGTGGAGGAAAGACAGTCTCTTCAATAAACGGTGCTGGGAAAACTGAACAGTTACATGTAAAAGAATGAAATTAGAACATTTTCTCACACCATACACAAAAATAAACTCAAAATGGATTAAAGACCTAAATGTAAGACCTGAAACTGTAAAACTCCTGGAAGAACACATAGGCAGAACACTATTTGACATAAAACATAGCAATATTTCTTTGATCTGTCTCCTAAGGTAAAGGAAACAAAAGCAAAAATAAACAAACAGGATCTAAGTAAACTTAAAAGCTTTTGCACAGCAAAGGAAACCACTGACAAAAAAACCAAACAAAAACACACAACTGAATGGGAGAAAATATTTGCAAATGATATAACGAATAAGGGGTTAATATTCAAAATATATAAACAGCTCATACAACTCACTATAAAAAAAACCCCAAACAACCCAATTAAGAAATGGGCAGAAGACCTGAATAGAAATTTTTCCAAAGAAGACACACAGAAGGCCAATAGGCCCATGAAAATATGCTCAACATGGCTAATCAGGGAAATGTAAATCAAAACCACAATGAGGACTTCCCTGGTGGCACAGTGGTTAAGAATCCGCCTGCCAACTCAGGGGACACGGGTTCGAGCCCTGGTCCGGGAAGATCCCACATGCCACGGAGTAACTAAGCCCGTGCGCCACAACTACTGAGCCTGTGCTCTAGAGCCCATGAGCCACAACTACTGAGCCTACGTGCCACAACTACTGAAGCCTAGGCTCCTAGAGCCCATGCTCTGCAACAAGAGAAGCCTCCACAATGAGAAGCCCACACACTGCAACGAAGAGGAGTCCCTGCTCACCGCAACTAGAGAAAGCCTGAGTGCAGCAACGAAGACCCAAAGCAACCAAAAATAAATAAATTAATTAAAAGAAACAATAATACATAAATATAAATATATATATATTAAAAAAAACACAATGAGGTATCACCTCACACCTGTCAAATGGCCATCATCAAAAACTACAAATAACAAATGTTGGTGAGGATGTGGAGAAAAGGGAACCGCTGGACACTGTGGCAGGAATGTCAAGTGGTGCAGCCACTGTGGAAAACACTATGGAGGGTCCTCAAAAAACTGAAAATAGAACTACCATATGACCCAGAAATTCCACTCCTGGGTATATATCCAAAGAAAACAATAACACTAACTTGAAAAGATATATGCACCCAATGTTCATAGCAGCATTATTTATAATAGCCAAGATATGGAAGCAACCTAAGTGTCCATCAACAGATGAATGGATAAAGAAAATGTGGTATAAATACACAGTTTATATTGAATATTAACCCTAAAAAAGAATGAAATTTTGCCACTTGCAACAACATGGATGGACTTAGAGGGTATTATGCTCAGTGAAATAAGTCAGATAGAGAAAGACAAATACTGTATGACATCACTTATAAGTGGAATCTAAAAAATAAAACTAGTGAATATACCAAAACAGAAACACTCACAGATACAGAGAACAAACTAGTGGTTACCAGTGGGAAGAGGGAAGGGGGAGGGGCAAAATAGGGGTAGGGGATTAAGAGATACAAAGTACTATATATAAAATAAATAAGCTACAAGGATATATTGTACAGCACAGGGAATATAGCCAATATTTTAAACTATAAGTGGATTATAATCAATAAAATTTTTGAATCACAATGTTATATACCTGAAACTAATACTGTAAATCAACTATACTTCAATTTAAAAAAAGATAGTTGGTGATCAGAATGTTTTACAATCAAAATCTTATTAAGCCAGCAGTATATTTATTCATGAAAAAAAATGAGGAAACTGAGGCTGAGTCACAGTATAAGTGTCCAAATCCCTGACAAGTAGAAAATCAGAGCTGAGACTGGAACCCAACTCTCCTTTCACTGCTCCACAGCTGCCTCTAATAAGATAAGGCACTTTGAATATAGAGGTGGAGTTTTTCACTTCTTTTATGTTTCCCAAAATAGCACATCACTCAGTGCTGTTAAGGACTTGGGAGACAGATGTGACAAGAAGCAAGAGTCTAGACCTGGGCTTTCCCATATGGTAGCTGCAAGCCACAGTAGCTATTGAGCACTTGAAATTAGCTAGTCCAAATTGAGATGTGCTCTAAATGTAAAATACACACCAGATTTTTTGTTTGTTTGTTTGTTTGTTTTTGCGGTACGCGGGCCTCTCACTGTTGTGGCCTCTCCCGTTGTGGAGCACAGGCTCCAGGAGCACAGGCTCCAGGAGCACAGGCTCAGCGGCCATGGCTCACGGGCCCAGCCGCTCCGCGGCACGAACCCGTGTCCCCTGCATCGGCAGGCGGACTCTCAACCACTGCGCCACCAGGGAAGCCCCACACCAGATTTTGAAGACTTGGTACTTAGCATGATAAACAGAATGTAAAATATCTCATTAATAAGTTTTTATATTGAATACATGTAGAAATAATATTTTAGACATATTGGGTAAAACAAAATATATTAAAATTAACTGTGCCTGTTTCTTTTTTAATGTGACCACTAGAAAATTTAGAATTACACATGTCTTGCATGTGTGGCTCACATTATATTTCTATTGGATACCATTGGTTTAGACCATCACTCCTCCACCCGCTTCAGAAAAATCCTCTTCCCTTGAGTTTGTTTCACCCTCTCCCCTCCTCGTCATCGTGAGTACTCTGGTCCCCCAGTCTCCTCTTTACTCTTCAAACACGTTGGCAACTCTACTGCAAGGCATGGCATCATCCTACATACCTCCAGCATTAGGAGATTCTCCTAATTCTATTCTGACATCTACAAGAAGATTCTCCTTCTACCTCGGTCTCCAGTAGAGCAGCCTGCTCTGACCACAACCTTCTCTCCTTCCTGTTTACTGTTCAACATCTCCCACTGGCCTCCTCAGTCCTTCCACTCCAGCTCTCTCTCTGTTTCCCAGTCCATCATTCTCACATCCCGCCCTCTCCAGCCTGGGTTCCATAGCCCATCATGTCCCAAACACTCTTGCCAAGATTCTTCAAACTCCAGTGGCCTCTGTCTTTTAATCACATCTACTAGCAAAACCCTCACCCTGGATCAACAGCTCTTCACTTCCTCCCTGCCCAGACCTGAGACCTGAGCAGTCAGCACGGCAGGAGAACATCCCACGGCCGACACTCTCCAGAACAAGAGCGCACACGGTTTCCAGTGCACATTCGAGAGGGCCCTCCGGACTGCCCACCTTACTGTATTGTTCACGTAAATTCACTCTTCCTTTCTCCATGGTTATTATGTCCCTCCAATCTCTTTTTTTTTTTTTTTTTTTTTTTTGCAGTACGTGGGCCTCTCACCACTGTGGCCTCTCCCGTTGCAGAGCACAGGCTCTGGACGCGCAGGCCCATCGGCCATGGCCCACGGGCCCAGCCGCTCCACGGCACATGGGATCCTCCCGGACCAGGGCACGAACCCGCATCCCCTGCACCGGCAGGTGGACTCTCAACCACTGCGCCACCAGGGAATCCCCCCTCCAATCTCTTTGACCTCCAAATTCCTCCTCATTCCCAGCAGACGACCTCGTCCTCCTGGGACACCACTGAGCACCCTCTCCTGCTTGCAACGCCCTGTGGCTCCTGGGCCACCACACTCACCCAATGTTCTCATCAGCTCCTTTTCTGCCGGCAGAGAGGAAACGCCGCCCGTCTCCCCAGATGCTGGGGAGGCACACCTGCCTGTGGGGACCGAGGGTGGCAGAGGAGGGCAAGATGCCGGCTGGGGAAGCCCTGGAATCAGAAGACCCAGTACTGTTTCAGCTGCTCCAGGCCCTAGCTGAACAACAGCGCAAATCCCCTCCCCTATCTGAGCCACTATTTCCTCATTTGTAATTAAGGATTATCATGGCTTGGCTGTTAATGATTCAATTAAAAAAAAATGTAGGTGAGAGAACTTGATGGCCAGGAACAATTCCAGGGGGCACAGGAGCTCCCTTCTCTGATTTTTCTCCCAGACTCAATCCAGTCTCTCCCCATTCAACAAGCATTTGGGAAAGTAAGTCAAGGGGACTGACACTGATGGAGCACCAGCCCGGAGTCACACATGCTACATGCAAATCCATAATTAGCTCCTTTGGCATCTGATCAGCTCCACCCAATCTCTTCTCAGAACCCCGCAGAGAAGGCCCAGCAAACCCACCTCCCCAGTCAGCAGACTGGACCAAGGGGAACCACCTGATCTAATCTAGCTATTGTCAATCTTTGAATATTAGGCCATTTGGGGAAGCTTTTAAAAATCCTACCCTGGACTATGAGTTTAGAATCTATGGGGATGAGACCAAAGCTTCTGTGATTTTTTTTTTTTTTTTTTTTTTTTTTTGCAGTATGTGGGCCTCTCACTGTCGTGGCCTCTCCCGCTGCGGAGCACAGGCTCCGGACGCGCAGGCTCAGCGGCCATGGCTCACGGGCCCAGCCGCTCCGCGGCATGTGGGATCTTCCCAGACCGGGGCACGAACCCGTGTCCCCTGCATCGGCAGGCGGACTCTCAACCACTGCGCCACCAGGGAAGCCCACCTCTGTGCTTTTTAAAAGTCCCCACATGATTCTAGTGTACAGCCAAGACTGAAAACCACTGAACGAATCCACACTAAGGGGTTAGCAGCTGAAGCCCAGGCCCACTTCCTAGGGGCATTTAACATTGCCTAAACCAAAGGAATGAAGGGTCATTGTGTGAAAAAGGAATGTTTGAGGCCCTGTGACAGCCTTTCAGCAAGATATTTGGGGGAAATGGGCTCTTTCTGGCATCCCTCAAATTTTATTATATCTGGTCCTATTTCTAGAGATGCTTCTGGGTTAGGGAGGAAGATCGAGTGACCTAAGTATTTCCCTTTGCCTCCTCTACTGTCTGCAATGTTATAAGGCAATGGTTCTCAACATTTAGTTGCATCAGAACCACCTGGAGGGCTTATTGAAACAATTGCTGGGCCCCATCCCTAGTCTCTCATTCAGCAGGTCTGGGGTGAGGCCCTAGAGTTTGCATCACTAACAAGTTCCTAGGTAATGCTGCTGCTGGTCCCAGGACAACACCCTTAGAACTCTGGGCAAAGGGGACACTGAGGATGCTCCTAGGAGCCCTGAAAGCTGGCCCCTCCTCTCCTTCCCGAGCACAGTTAATACCACTTCTGCCAGGCAGGGGAAGAGCCTCTGCTGCAGAACGTCTCATCTTGGAGGAGGGAAGACTTGAGACACCCAGTCATTGCCAGAACAAGCACCAGTGTGTAAAGACTGAAAGAAGATGGGTTCCGGTGAAGAGAACTGAGAGAGTGTGTGTATAAACGCATGCATTCATAGACCTGGAGTCAGGCAGACTTATCCTCAACATTTAAGTCTGCCAATAACAGCTGTGTGATCTGGGGTAAATTTGTTTCTTTCAGAATCTGTTACCGTACCAATGAAATAAGTATACTATAATAGGGTTGTGCCCACCTCCAGCAGCAGAATGAAGTTTAAGGGAGGCAAGACATATAAGGAGCTTATCACAGTTTCTAACACTTGGTGCCCATTCAATCATTATTGAACAATTATTCTTCAAAGACTGAGAATTCTTTGAAGATGCACTGAGCTGCTTATTGAGGTAGTGAGCTCCCCATCCTCATGGGTGTGTAAGCAGAAGCTGGAGCTGTACCAGGGACTGAAGCAGTAGATCTGAGACTGGGAGCTGGAGTGTTGCGTGAAGGAGGCTCGTTCTTCCAGCCCAAATTACATAACACGTATAGAACTTGAATCAGCATTTGTAAATCTGTGATCCACTTGTGGAGGTGTAGCAAGAGATTGGGTGACCCGAAATTCCTCCCTGTGGAATTCCTTCTGGAATCTTTCTGACTTAAGCAAGAGCCACCCTTGCTAGAAAGCCAAACACTTTTCTGAATGATCACAGGCTATGGTCAAGTCACTGCTGTGTTTCTACTCGGATGTCAAGGAAGCTAGGTATGGCAAAGGTGGCTGCCTGGCCCTGCCCAAGCATGGGGGATGGGGTGCTGCTGGGTTTTCCCTCTGCAGATCTGGGCTGCAGGACTTATGGCGGGCCTGAGTCAGTGGCCAGCCTGGGGAACCAGGAGGTGGGGTGCTCCTCAGAGACTTCTGTGGAAATGTGTGTGGAACAGGAGGATGAAGGAGGAAATGAGGTGGCTGACGTCCCAACAATTCTTTTTACAGGATGCCTGAAGGCACTTGGAAGAGGGGTGTCGAGTGATCAAAAGATAATTCAGGCACACACGTGACTGGGTACCACAGTTAGAGTACAAAGCTCCTCCTTCGACGGGACTAAAGGGCCAATCCGTCTTCATCCTACAGGTCTTAGTTTAAACATCGCTTCTTCCAGGAAGCCTTCCACAGTCCCTCAACACCAGGTTAGGGGTCCCAGCTCTGGGTTCCCATGGCTCTCTGTCCCTCTCTATCAGTTTATCCCTGTCCATTGTAATTTCTCTTGATTAATGCTCCATCCTCCCAGATCAACTTTCAGCTATGAGCACAGCGGCTGGTCTATCTTGTTCTTCATTGACTCCCCCGGGCCTGGCACAGTGCCTGGCACTTTGGGTTTCCCATAAACACCTGATGAAAGAATGAATGTCTTTAGGCAAGTCTCTCAACCTCTCTGAGCCTCGTTTTCCCCATCTATAAAATGGGGACTAATAATACCTATTTGCAGGATTACTGTGAAGTTGCATGGAAAAGCAGCTGTTACAGTGCTTGGCACAAAGTATGTGGTGCTCAATAAATAGTCACAGATATTATTGCCTTGTAATTGTTATTAGCAATTATAGAAACTCAGGAGGTACTGGCTTTTCTTCTCTTCAGTTGGCTAGAGACTATTATTAGTGATCTTTCTAGACTACATATCTTGCTGTGTCTCTCCTGGCTCTGAAAGACCTAAAAAGTCTCACCTCAACCTTCTTTTCCTTCCCCATCTCCCAAGACTCCTTGCCAGCCCCCAATTCCAGTGGCGCCAGACTGTGGACCACTCCCCACTGTGGCTTACTCCCTCTAGCTCAGCTCAGATCACCCATCCCCATTCTCGGCCTTCTGCTCACTGCTAAAGGCCCATCTTAAATGTCACTCCTCTGCCAGGCCCCACTCGGCTCCCACAGCACAGTTCCCAGCTGGCTTTGCATTCGTGTTGGATGAGTGACGGCCCATCTCCCCCGCTAGAAGGAGCAGGTGAGCTCACACTGAGATCCGAATCGCCAGCACCCCAGCAGTGTGTGACACGACGGGTGGCTCTCACTCAAACTGGGGCTGCCAAACTGAACTGACAGTCTACCTGACATAGAAGAACAAGCTCTGGTTCAGGGACTCCTGAACTCCCACCCCAGAGTAAGCAGAAGGCCTGCTTGAGGAAGGCAAGAGGAGAGAGCGGGTCTGGTGTTCCGCTTTGGGGCATTGGCCTCCAAAAGGAATGTGATCCAGTCCCACAGTGAGCCCGGGGTGGGGATATTGCAATAGGACAGAAGGGCAAGCAGCCAGAGAAGGCTCACGTTAGTTAGGTCCCCTGGCCAGTGTCTGGTGCCGAGGGACCCACATCTCCCTCCTGATCCCCTGGCACTAGCGTAAGACTCTATCAGAGGAAATATTCCAGCACTTAAGATCCAAGACCTTCCCAAGCCCCAGTCCTTAAACTGTTAAGATAACTTATCAGATTGAATATGAAGAAATTGACCAGAGCTGAAAAACTTGACTTAACGAAAGAATTGTCTCCCACTACTGGCCCCAAGAGCGAGAAGGTGGCAGTGCTGTGTCTGTGCTCACTATTTCCTGTCGCTCAGAACCTTCCTCCTCCCGGCTCACCTGGCTTCCTCCTACTTTGCCTTCGAGGCTTCTTCTTTGAGAAGACTCCTTCCAACTCTCAGCTGAGCTAAATGCTTCTCTCAGTACTCCCTGGGCATCTGACCTCAAATCATCTGGGTAGGATCTGACCTCCCCTCTGGGTCATGTGATTCCTCCCACTGCAGGGACCGTGCTGAATACCCCTGGCTCCTGGCATGGTGCTCCCGACACAGTAGGTGCTCAGGAACCATTTACTGAACCAAACCAAACTTCAAAGCAAAGCAGCCTTCTCTTTTGACCTAAGCCCGGTGGCAGAGTATCATGGGTTTGTCAGGATTAAACTACAAATAAGGCATAAGCGAGACTTGTCTGCATACAGTGGTGGGTGTTCTGAGAACAGAAGATGGGAGAAAGGTGCACTGTTCATGCCCAGCTCTTTCCTTAAGATAAGATGAATGGGGGGGGACGTGGAAATGGTCTAGTCCAGGAACTCTCTGCCTGGCCACACCTTAGAGTCACTCCAGGAGCCTAACTTGAAACGAAACAGTGTTGGGTCCTGCCCTCAAAGAGATGGATGTAACCATCTGGGGTACGGTGTGGGCATCTGTAGGTCTTACAAGCCCTCCAGGAGGTTCTCATGTGCAGCCCTGGCTGAGAACCGCTAAACAGCCCACCCTCCTGGCCCTGTGCACTCAGAGAATGAAGGTGACTCCATATACAGGGCTTACTGCCAGCACAGGACTGGAACCAGCCCCTCAGGCCCTGCCCCTTCCCAGCTGGAGACTCCCCAGGAAGCCCCAGAGCAGCGGGGTTCCTCTGGGATCAGCATGTCACTGGCCTGAGCTGCCCCTAGGGATGTGCCTCAGCAGGGGAAAGGACACCGTGCTTCCTGGACCACAGTGAACAGCAGGAATGTTCTGTGCTCGCTTTACGGTCCAGTGTATCCTTTCCCCTTTGCCCACAGGGCTCACCGCTGCCTTCCCAGCCCAGCAAACCAGTTACGGGAGAAAATCATTGCCCAAACTCACGCTTGCCAATGATGCCTCTCTCCCACTCCCATTTCCGCTAGGTTAGTAAATACTTTCTGACCCTGAGACTGTGTTCCAGGGAAAACCCAGGTGCAGGCAGCCCAGTGTTTGAGAGCACAGGCTATGGGGGTGCAGTGTCAGTGGGGTCTCTGAGTGGGGGACCAGTTAAGTTTCCAGTAGGTGCCTACCAAGGCAACTCTCCCACTTCCCCACTTCCTCTTCCTTCGCTTAGCACACCCAGACCCTGCCAGGCCCCAAGAGGATGCATGAACCTAGGCTTTTTTTTTTTTTTTTTTTGGTTAGGATGGGTTTTTGTTGCTGCGCGCGGGCTTTCTCTGGTTGAGGTACGCGGGCTTCTCACTCCGGTGGCCTCTCTTGCTGCAGAGCACGGCCTCCAGGTGCACGGGCTTCAGTGGTTGTGGCACACGGGCCCAGTAGTTGTGGCTCACGGGCTCTAGAGCGCAGGCTCAGTAGCTGTGGCGCACGGGCCTAGTTGCTCTGCGGCATGTGGGATCCTCCCAGACCAGGGCTCGAACCCGTGTCCCCTGCATTGGCAGGCGGATTCTTAACCACTGCACCACCAGGGAAGTCCTGAACCTAGTTTATGAGCACTTGCTGTATGCCTAAAACTCTCTTCTCCACCCTGTCCTGCTGTATACCCTTACTCAGCTTTCAAGACTCAACCTCACCTTCTTCATTCCCGTTCCCCAGGTAGGAGGATGCTTCCCGGTGACGGTGACCGACAGAAGCAACACACATTCGGGAAGGACTCAACTTCAGTCCAGGCTGACAGAGATTACAGCAAAGTTATTTATTTGTAACGTGCATCTTGACTTTAGATATATCGGAATATTAAAAGTAAAAAAAAAAAGTCTTAGAGCAGATGAAATAAATAGGTGTCCTTAAGTCCTGGGGACAATGGAGAAAGGAGTCTCCTGACTGTAGCCCCTTCCCAGACCAGCAGAGAATATACTCAGGACTCCCTTGGAGACCAGAAATGAAGAAATTTGGGTGACTTTCTGGTTGATTCCGCCCCTCCCTCAATAGCTTCAGTGTAATCCCCCAGGCATTTTTTGAGTACTACCCCCAAGGGGAGGAGGTGTGTGTGCAGGGGGTACCTGTCAGCCTGGAGGTGGCTCCCGGCCTTCCTCATCCTCCATACGATGTGCATATCAATAGCACTGCACTCAGCACCCTGCATTAGGGCTCTGTTCTCCCCCCAGGGAGGGCTAAAATCTGAAACCTGACATGTCCATCAGAAGGGGGCTAGCTAAGGAAAAAGTAGCATGTGGAGGGTTTCCCTGGTGGCGCAGTGGTTGGGAGTCCGCCTGCCGATGCAGGGGACGCGGGTTCGTGCCCCGGTCCGGGAAGATCCCACATGCCATGGAGCGGCTGGGCAGGTGAGCCATGGCTGCTGAGCCTGCACATCCGGAGCCTGTGCTCCGCAATGGGAGAGGCCACAACAGTGAGAGGCCTGTGTACCACAAAAAAAAAAAAAAAAAAAAAAAAAAAGTAGCATGTGGATACAATGACATATGGATAGCAGTTGAGAGGAATGAGCAAGATCTAGGCTATCAACATGGACAGAGCTCAAAAACTGCTGTAAAAAGGGAATTCCCTAGCAGTCCAGTGGTTAGGACTCGGTGCTCTTGCTGCCAAAGGCCCGGGTTCAATCCCTGGTCAGGGACCTAAGATCCCACAAACAGTGTGGCATGGCCAAAAATAAATAAATAAATAAATTGCTGTGAAAAGTAAGTTGCTGAGTAACAAGCACAGCATGACTGCATTTTTTTTTTATTGCATTTTTAAAAGCACACCCAAGCACCACTCTTTTGGGTGGGTACCTTTATAGGTATGCAAGATCATTGTCTATAAATCAGAGAGGACAGTGCAGAGAGAGACCACGCCTCATTTGTTTCACCTGCGCCAGTGCAGAGCCTGATACACCATAACTGCTTAATAACTGTGGACGGCTACATAGGTGACCAGTGGGGCCTTGTCCTGGCTTGATGGATCCCGGTGTCTCCCCGGGGCCTCCAGGGGATTCCTCCAACACCAGCTCTCCCTCCCCTCCCATGGCACCTCCAGCTAATCCAGAACCCATAGCTCCCTCTGGTTGTGGCTGCTCTGGCCTATCAACTCCCTCCCCAGACCCAGGCTCAGCCCCCATGCTGCCCCTCTGTTCTCCTGGGCACTGGGCCATGAGTGACTCAGTGGGGCTAGCTCCTCCATCCCTGGCTCCACCCTGGTCAAGTGGGGATGTTAAAGGGCACTCCTGTGTGTATTCATGTGTGCACGTGTGTGGCTGTGTGCGCATGCTGGGGGAGTGGGCTGCTTTTTAGAAGCTGAGGTTGGAGCACAGGAAGCAAGCTGACTTGGCCTGGGCCATTAGCTAAACTTTCCTACTTAACAATAGGTCCTACTGTATAGCACAGGGAAATATATTCAATATCCTATGATAAACCCAAATGGAAAAGAATATTTAAAAAAGAATATATATATGTATATATGTATATATATATATATATGAATCACTTAGCTGTATGGCAGAAATTAACACAACATTGTAAATCAACTATGCTTCAATTAAAAACAAACAAACAAAAAAACCAACAACAAAAAAACCCAAAACTTTCCTGCTTGAGTCTTGGATCATCTGCTTCTAAATGAGCGGGAGCACTGATGAGGAGGAGGCCTGATGGATAACTTCCCATGTTGAGAGCTGAGAAAGGAAACGAACAAGGGTCCTAGAAAAGCGCTCCACCTTGGCCAGGTGCGGGAGGCCTGCCAGCTTTCAGAGGGGATAAGCCTTTAAGTCCCTGTCTTATTCAGCTTGAGCTGTTATAACAAAATACCAAAAACTGGGGGGCCTAAACAACAGACATTTACTTCTCACAGCTGTGGAAGCTGCAAAGTCCAAGGTCAAGGTGGCAACAGACTCAGTTCTTGGTGAGGACCCCCTTCCTGTCTTGCAGATGGCCGCCTTCCTGCTGTATCCTCACATGTAGAGAGAGGGAGTGCTGGTCTCTTCCTCTTATTATAAAGACACTAATCCCCTCACGGAAGTCCCACCCTCATGACCTCATCTCAACTTAATTGCTTCCCAAAGGTCCCACCCACCTACACGTACCATTATACTGGGAGTTAGGGCTTCAACATATGAATTTCTGGGGGACACAAACATTCAGTCCATAACATCCTGCCCCTGGCCCCCCAAAATTCATGCAATGAATTCTTGCATGCAAAATACATTCATTCCATCCAAACAGCTCCAAAAGTCTTAACTCCTTTCAGAGACTTGGGGTATGATTCATCTTGAAAGAAAATTACTCTCCAGCTGTGAACCTGTGAAACCAGGTAGGTTATGTACTTCCAAAATGCAGTGGTGGGACAAGCATGGGATAGATACTCCCACTGCAAAAAGAAGAAATCAGAAGTAAGAAGGAGTGACGGGTCCCAAGTGAGCCCCAAACCTAGCAAGGTAAATGCCGTTAGCTCTTTGGTTTGATGCTCTGCCTTCTGGACCTACCGGGGCGGTGGTCTTGCCTTTAGGACCCACTGAGACAGGGGTGCACCCTCACCCCTGCAGCTCTGCTGGGCATTTCCATGTCCCCCAGAGACTCTGCAAGGCCTCCATCTTGCCTGTTGAAACCAAGGCAATGCCCCACCCCCGCCTTTTGAAACCGAGGAGACAGCTCTGATGCTGGCTGAATTGCCTTCAGAGTCATTCTTTTCTTAGCCTGAAAAATAGTGTACCCAGCTAAACAGCGATACAGTCAGCCCTGTAGGATCTATCAAATCTGACAGCCTTCCCTCATTCCATTCTGTCTTCACCCCCTTCAGTTACACTGGAGTTGTTTCTGCTGGGGTGGCTGATTAGGCCCGTGGTTCACACCCAGGCTAATCTTATCAAACAGTGTTTGGCCTCAATCTACGTGTTCTCTTCTGAACATGCTCTCATTTTTCGTAACACAGATAGGCTGAGAATTTTCCACATCTTTAAGTTCTAGTTCCTTTTTGCTTAAGAATTCCTTCTTCAAGTCATTTCTCTCTTCTTGCATTTCACTATAAGCAGAGAGGAGGGACCAGGTTGCTCCTTCGACACTCCTTAATATCTCCTCAGCTAAATATCTAATTTCTCCTCACTCCCAAGCTCTACCTTCCACAGAACACTAGAACATGAACACAGCTCAGCCAAGTTCTTTGCCACTTTCTAACAAGGATCACCTTTTCTCTATTGTCCAGTAACATGTTCCTCATTTCCATCTGAAACCTGACCAGAATGGCCCTTAGGGTCCATATTTCTAGCATGTACTTCAAAACTCCTCCGCTTCTACCCATTACTCAGTCCCAAAGCTGCTTCCACATTTCTGGGTATTTGTTACAGCAGCACTTTACTTCTCGGTACCAATTTCTGTCTTAGCTAGGGCTGCTATCACAAAATACCATAGACTGGGTGCCTTAAACAACATAGTTCTGGAAGCTGGGACATCAAGATCAAGGTGACGGCAGATTTGGAGGGCTCTCTTCCTGGCTTGAAGAGAGCTGCCATCTTGCTTCGTCCTCACATGGCAGAAAGAGATAGAGAGAGGGATCTCTGGTGTCTCTTCCTCTTCTTATAAGGACACTACCCCCATCGTGGAGGCCCCACCATCATGACCTCCTCTAAACCTAACTGCCTTCCAAAGGCTCCACCTCCAAATGCCATCACATTGGGGGCTGAGGTTTCAACATGTGAATTTCAGGGGGACACAAACATTCAGTCCATAACAGTCCCGTTTATAGAGAAAAGGCCTCAAATGCTGTGTGTTTGTGTGTTTGTGTTTGTGGAGCATGCTTTCACGCAGACTTCAGTGTAAATGATGAATATCTGACTTTCTGGGTGGAAGCTTTGGGCAGAGGCTGAAGAGGCAGAGAATGGAGGGAGCTGCTGAGGGGAGGAGGCCCCCTCTACATCATCAGTGCTGGCCCTGAAGCACAGGCCCCCATCAGGCAGGTGCATACCCACTCACTATCCTTAAGGGGTAGACTCTGGCTGGCACTGGACAAGCGCTGGGAATCTGTCTTCCTGGAGTTTACAGCTTTGCAGGAGTCACTATTCAATGGAGAACTGCAAAACTTTGAACCTTCTTCCTGGTTTTGCACGTGCTTCCTTTTTACCTAGGATGCGCTGTGTTCCCTCTGTCCCATTCCCCTGGCTGCTCCTGTCCATCTGTCACTGGGTAGGTGCAGCTCCCTTTGGGAGGCTTGGCCTCATTCCTCTGAGCCTCTAGGGCTTCCAGAACTTTGGCACTTCCTGCCTCTCAGGACTCGCCACTCCAAGCCGGCAGTCTTGTCTGCTCGTCTGAGGACAGGACTGTGAACCATGGTATCCCCAGTACGATTGTGGCCTGCTTCCTGGAAGCAGAGGGTGCCATGAATGAGTGAGTGAATAAATGAATTATACACTGTGGTGAATCGTTGGTCCTTGAATGCCTGGGACAGCTGTACAGATGTTGTATGAGAATGCCTGATTGGAGACACATGTTGAAGGGTTGAAAAATGATAGAAAAGGTCACTGCAAGGCCAAACACACCCACCCACCTGATGGACTAGCTGGCTATTCCTTGCTCCACAGACAGCCAGAGGCACATGCCCCCTCCCAGTCCTTTTGGGTTTCTGAGATCTGCAGCCTCCAAAGCTGGGCTCTAGCTAGAGAGGTGTAAAGGTCAAGCGCGCTAGATTGCCCAGGTTTAAATCCTAACTCCACCACGGCCTAGCTGGTGACGGCTGTGCATCAGTTTCCTCACTTGTGAAACAGGGATAAGAGTAGCACTTTTTTCATTGGGTTGCTCCGAGGATTTAATGAAAGAAGTGTTGTCAAGCCCCAGGGACAGTGAGCGCAAACGTGCTTAGTAAGCACCGCCTCTTACTATAGACCCTCCCACCGCCAGTGGCCCTGCACTGGTGAGTCTCCACACTTCAGATGACTAATCTGTAAAATGAGAATAGTCATAAGGATCATGATTAAATGAGAAAGTAGAACTGCATTCTAATCTGCGGTTTGGGTCCATGGTAGTCTGTGGGGCTGTGCGTTACATGCAGACTCACCAAGCCGGGGGATTCTGGGGACAGCTCATCCAAAGCCTCCGCTCCGGGGAGAGCGGTGAGGACCACAGCCGGCCTGAGGGATTCAGGCCCTAACACCCAACCCAAACCCCTACAACCCCTTCTCTTCGAGACAGTCTGCTGGGGGTTCCTCTGAGAGGTGGGGAGGCCTACAGCACCAGGGACCAGCGTCAGGGACCAGGGAAGGCGCCGGAAGGAGAGGGGGAGGGTCCCCGCAGTAGGGGGCGGGGCTCGTGTGCCCGGGGGGTCGCGGATGCCTGGGCTGCGGCCTGGTTATTCCAGGAAAAAGAAATAAAAAATGCTGCAGAGGAGGCGGCCACCGGGCCGAGCCGGTTATCTTCCGGGCGCCTTCCGGCTCTGATAACGCCCGGGGCGGGGCGCGTACCCAGAGTGGCCCGGGAGCCGGCCTGGGGGATCCTCGCCGGGCCGGGTCCCCGCTCCAGGGCGCGCCCAGCCCCGCGGAAAGCTGTGGTTCGCCCCGCGCCCCCCGCCCCCCGCCCGGTCCGGCCCTTGCTTACTCTGCAGACAGCGGGCAGCGGCCAAGCAGAGGGCGAAGACTCCCAGCGAGAGGCCGTGGCTCTTCCTCCTCCGGCTCGGCAGAGGCCTCATGAGCAAGCCCCGCGCGCCGCCGGCCCGGCATTGGCGTCCCGGGCGGCGCGGCGCGGCCCCGGCAGTGCGCTCACGTGGCAGCCGCTGCAGCTCCTGGCCGCCCGCCTGCCCGCTCCTCCTCCTCCGCTGCCTCCTGCCTGTCCTGTGAGGCCAGATGCAGATGAGCTGGTGTACTCCGGTTGAACCAGTTCCCAAGGAGTGGGGAAGGAAGAGGAGACCGGGAGGGAGGAAGGGAGGGAGATAGAGGAAGCAGTTAGAACGCACACACTCAGAGGTAAATAATAGCAAAAAATGAGTAGTCTCCTTCCGTTCACACCCACTTGACTGGTATTGATTCAAGATTCAGCTGGACGCTGGGTGGCAGAAGGAAGGGAAGGTATTAGCTGTTGCCTGAGGACCAAGAGGGACCATCTAATGGCTCCATGTGAAATGAGAAGGCTTTCAGGTAGGTGAAATGACAGCCTAGGGTGAGAGGGGTGAGAAGAGGACAAGGGAGCCTCAGGCTGCTCTGGGTGGAGCCACTGGACAGTGATGATAGCTATCCACCATGTACCGTCCAGCCATCTAAACACCATCCATCCACCCATCCATGCATCCACCCACCCACCCATCCATCCATCTATACATCCATCCACCATCCATCCACCCATCTATCCATCTACCATCCACCATTCTTCCATCCACTATCTACCCACCCCCCATCCACACCTCCATTCATCCATGCATACAAGATGTATTCACTGAGAGCCTACTTATTTGCACAGGGCCTGATACATGGTAGACAGTCATAAAACATTGGTGGATTTGAAGCCGGGCACTGTGCTAAAGGTTGGGGATACAACTATGAATAAGATAGAAGTCTTTAGAAATCCTAGCGAGGGGTAGGGCTGGAAAAACAAGCAATTGCTGTACAGGGCATATGTCCCTTATGTACAGGGCATATGTCTCTTTGATAAGGGAGGCCCAGTATGCTATGGGGACTCAGGGCAAGAGTAATTAACCCTGGGGAGGGAGAGTACAGGGTGGAGGAGGAATTAATATTGATCCCAGCTAGTCATGAAATTCAACTCCAGTTTGTTAAAACTAGATTTTCTAGCCTTCTTTGCAGCTGGGGGTAGCAGTGCTGGCCGGTGCTGGCCAGTGATGTTAAGGGAAGTCTTCTTGTGGTGTTTCTGGGAAAGTTTTTGCTTTCTTTTATTTTAATTAATTAATTTAATTATTTTTATTTTGGGCTGCGTTGGGTCTTCATTGTTGCATGTGGGCTTTCTCTAGTTGTGGCGAGCAGGGGCTACTCATTGCGGTGCGCGGGCTTCTCATTGCGGTGGCTTCTCTTGTTGAGGAGCATGGGCTCTAGGCACGCGGGCTTCAGTAGTTGTGGCATGTGGGCTCAGTAGTTGTGGCTCGTGGGCTCTAGAGCACAGGCTCAGTAGTTGTGGCGCACGGGCTTAGTTCCTCCGTGGCATGTGGGATCTTCCCAGATCAGGGCTCGAACCCGTGTCCCCTGCATTGGTAGGTGGATTCTTAACCACTGCGCCACCAGGGAAGTCCCTGCTTTCTTGATAAAAGTGACAGATAAGGCTAGGGCTGCCCCTCTCCCTTTCTTCCTGCCTTGAAGATATCATAACCTTTAGATCTGTGGCACCTATCTTGTATCCATGAAGTTACATGGATGAGGACAAAAGCCATCATGCCAAGTAGGATGATGGAGCAGAAAGATGGAAAGATAGAAGACCATGGCAGTCCGGCACACTTTCCTGTCTCCTTCTTCTGGCTCCTAAGGGGGACTCCTTGCCAATTTCATGTGTTCTTGGTGAGGTTGACAGTAGTGGTACCCTGCCGACCGCCCCTGGGTGAGCTTGTGAGCCAGGCTGACCAATCAGAGTACACTTTTCACCAGCCAAAGTGTTTGGTTCAGGGATGGTTGGACAGGGCCCTCAGAGTCTTCCCCTGGGAATGATATGTGGTCATTGTTGGGATTGCTAAAATGAGAGGATACGAACCTGGAAATACTGGGAATATTGGAAAGGCCCTGAATTAAGCATGAAGCCAAGATGGTACAAACTAAGCTGGGAGCTGAGAAGAGAGTTAGAGCCCTCATGACATGGATTGAGCTCTGGGATTCTGCACACTAGCCTTTGCCAGTTATGAGCAAATAAATACCCTCTTTGCCTCAAGAAATTAAAAAGTTGGATTTCTCTGACATAAAATTGAGAAAGTCCTGACTCATACAAGGGGTCTTCTTGACAGTTTTCTGTTGTTGTTTTTTTTTTTATTTATTCCATGTAAGGGGATTCAGGAATCACTTGCATTCATTTATTTATTCATCAAACTTTCATAACATCTGACCCTGTACCGGGCTACATTCTAGGCCCTGCAGCTCCAAAGATGAATAACTAATTCATGGCTCCTGGTACCAAGAAACTCACAAAGTAGACAGCATGATCCAGATTGAGAAAGGCCTCCAGGTATATGGGCTCTTCCTGCTGAGGCCGAGATGAGAGCAAACTGGCTGTTTTGCTCACTGCCATGTACCTGGCACCTGGCACATGAATTAGAAAAACTGTAGTCTGAGAGATGTAAGAGAGAAGGAAGAATTTCATGAGATCAAGAGCTGATAAAGGCTAGAGTGACTCAGTGATGCTCTGAGTTCCTGTCCTGCCTCTGTCACCCACCAGCTCTCTGGCCTTGGAGAAGTAACATCAACTCCCTGGACCTCTGGGGGGTTTGGGCTGTACCAGAAATGCTCAACCCTGTCTGCACATTAGAAAAAAAGCACTGCGGCCAGGGCCTCACTTCAGTTCAACTAAATCATATTTTCTGGGATGGGGCCCTGGCATTAGTGTTTTTTGAAAGCTCACTGAATAATTCTAATGTGCTGCCAGAGTGGAAAAACACTGCTCTGGGTTAGTTAGAAGCTTCTTGTGTCATATTCAAATGATACTTTGATCTGAGTTTGTGGGATCCTTTATATAGAGTAGGATTTCATAGAGGGGAGGAGGGAGATAGTATGAGTTCATTTAAGCCCTGATTATAGTTACTATTTCATTTGTTCATTCTCTCCTACCTTCCTCCCTCCCTCCCTTCTTCCTGCCTTCCTGCCTTCCTTCCTTCCCTTTCCTTCCCTTCCCTTCCTTCCTTCTTTTCTTCCTACAACTTTTAGTTAAGTACCTACAAGATCCCAGGCATGGCAGTAGTCTGGTTGAGGCAGAGAGGGAGGAATAGGGAGAAAAACTAGGAAAGCATGTTGGGACTAAGATTTGAGGGGTCTGTATACTGATACCGAGGATGCTTGTTTTTGCTATAAGGGTATAATTCAAGATTCATACTTAGTATGAAATGTAGGCTTCTCCTTTGAAATCTTTGACATAAACTATAGCCCTCAGGTATTTGGTAACTATTCTCACCAATCAACCACTTGGTTAAAAAAAAAACATGCACCAGTGTTTATTTTCTCAAAACCTTAGGAGCCATTCTTCACTTCCAGAAGAAGAAAATGATGTGTGTTTATAGTGATCTAGCTTTATGACAGCCATATATATCCCCATATAATTCTCATGTTCAAGGACAGCCCTGATTTTAGATATGCCCTTCCAGTGAGACCATATATCTTGGTGTTCAGTTTTGCAAAATTGATTACCACATTTAGATAACCTGTAAGTTCTTGGGCTTTTTTTTTTTTGTCTCTCTTGAAAATATGCTTGTAGTTTATTATATATGTGTGTATGGTTTTAGGGTGCCAGGTAGGTGGTTGAAGTGGGAGGGGATTGTGTTGAATGTTACAGTATGAAAGACCTATACAAATCTTTGTTAAAATTGGTTCCTTTGAGCCAGGCTTTTATGGTTCCATACAGTGCCCTAAGTCTCTTAAGCTGAGCTGGTGTGTGTTCCCCATGTCACTCTGGGACCATATGGAGGCCAAGCCTACTAAGGGGGAGATCCAAAATGGCAATTATCTTTCTACCTTGAACTTGGCTGGTCCAAACTGCCTGTACCATGCAGCCTGGGTGTAGCCTCTGTGAGCAGGAGTTGTGGTGATGAAGCAGGCAAGCCTTATCCCCTATTAGCCTACGGTTACCTTAAGGGTAAGTGCCCGTACTATTCTCTTAATATCCCTTCTGCATGATAATAGTGATTCTGGGGAGAACATTGGATAAGAGCTCTGGCTCTGGAGTCAGACAGACCCAGGAAAAGCCCAGCACTTCCACTCCTAGCTGTGTGACCTTAGGCAAGCTACTTCACATTCCTTTACAGCAGTTTTTTCTCTGAAAAGTGGGATTCTGACATTACTACTTAGTAATGCTGCTGGGAGGGTCAAATAAGACACACGTGTGAAGTGGGATGGTTGCATGGGAACCCCTGATCCACGTCAGTTATTATCACAGCGTCCAGCTCAGTGTCTTGTATAATAGGTGCTCAGCAATTGAATACATTTCCATGGTGGGATTCATGCCTTTTTAGTCTTGGACGCTAAGACTACACTTCTAAAGGGCAGAGACCATTTCTTTCAGATCTTCTATGGGCTGTCTCTTCCTGCACAGGGCCCGGCATGTAGAAGGTGTTCAGTAAATATGCAGTGGGGGCAGTGTGGTGGATGGCAAAAGTCTAACCTGAATCCTGGTCTTAGCTGTTCCATTATGGAAATGATTTAATATCTCTGGGTCTCCGTTTCTTCATTGGTAAAAATGAGGAGTTTGGCACTGAATGCATGGTTTGGAGTAGATGCCAGGTACTTGATCCCAGAATATGGTCTGCAGGAGATTTTCAGTCAAACAAAACAAAACAAAAATAAAAATTAGAAAAACAAATAATAGTTTTCCTGAATTCGCTGGCATTTGTGAGCTGGTTGGCCAGCAGTATCTGACATTACCATTAGGGACCCAGATGGGCTGGGTATCCCTTGTACAAGATGGGAACTGAGCTATTCAAGTCTAATTTCAATAAAAGTCAATGAAAAAGTCGCAAAGGCAGGGCACTGTAAAGGAAATTATAATAGGTATGATAAAAGCTTATGAGACATATTTTTAAAAATTAATTAATTTTATTTATTTATTTTTGGCTGCTTTGGGTCTTCGTTGCTCGCGCGGGCTTTCTCTAGCGCGGGCTTTCTCTAGTTGTGGTGAGCGGGGGCTACTCTTCGTTGTGGTGCGCGGGCTTCTCATTGCGGTGGCGTCTCTTGTTGCGGAGCACGGGCTCTAGGCACGCGGCCTTCAGTAGTTGTGGCACGCAGACTCCGTAGTTATGGCGCAAGGGCTCTAGCGCGCAGGCTCAGTAGTTGTGGCACACGACCTTAGTTGCTCGGCGGCATGTGGGATCTTCCCAGATCAGGGCCCGAACCCCTGTGCCTTGCATTGGCAGGCGAATTCTTAACCACTGCGCCACCAGGGAAGCCCTAGGAGACGTATTTTAAAATCATGGTTTACTACTGTACTCAAAAAAAATTAAGGTTAACTATATGCCACACAGAATTTTCTGATCCCATGGACCATTACTGAAAACATAGGTTGTAGGAGTGGTCTGCTTGAGCAGGGAAGAGTATTCTGTCACTGACATTGTTTAAAATTGCCGGTGCATGGTCATAATGAAATTTCTTAAGTGGTTCTTACTCTTATTTTTAAGTTCTTTTTAGACACTGCACCTCCTCATTGCGTCAGGGACCAGATGCCCCCTGCCCTTGATTTGCCATGGATTGAAAATATTTAGGTGCCCTTGGACTAGATCTCTTACTGCTTGAACATCATTAAATTCTCAGCACAAATTTCATTCTGTTCGAGAGACCTAAAGTAGCCCTGCCCTACCAACCTGCACAGTCACTATTCCATGTTTTAAAATCAACTTGACTGGGGCTTAATTAATGTGCAGGAAACTGTATCCATTTAAAATGTACAGCTTGATGGCTTTCATTATATGTATACACCCATGAAACAGCGACCACAATCAGGAAACAGAGCATTTCCTTCACTCCAGAAGTTTCCTCTGGGCAGTCAGCCCATCCTTCTCTCTGCCCTCAGCCCTAGGCAACCACTGGATTGTTTTTTGTCAATATAGATTCATTTGCATTCTCTAGAATGATATAAATAGAATCATACAGCATGTAGTATTTTGCATGTGCTTTTTTTCGCCCAGAATAATGATTTTGAGATTCATCCATGTTGTTACGTGTATCAGAATTTCAATCCCTGCTATTCCATTGTTTGGATATATTACTGCCATTTGTGTATTCATTCTCCTGTTGATGAACATTTGGGTTATTTTCCATTTTTGCCTATTGACGTCAGTCTGTTTCCTTGTCTTCTTTGCATTTTCACTGTCTGAAATTTTCTTCATCTGTTTGGTGGTTTTTGGCTTCCCTCTTTCCCCCAAAACAAACAGGACCTCATCTTCCAGTTCTTCACTTTCTCTGCAGTGCCTGACACATGATGGGAGCTCAGGATTGAATAATGCCAGGAATTTAACGTTGGGCTGTACTTGGAGCATTCCTGAGTTCAAATACCTCCTGCACTACTAACTTTGTGACCTTGAGCAAATTGCCTCCCGTCTCTGAATTTCAGTTACTTCATCTGTAAATTGAGCATTGTCATACTATCTCACAAGTATGCTGTGAACATAAACGTAGATTTATTATTATTTTTTCAAATAAATTTATTTATTTAGTTTATTTATTTTTGGCCACATTGGGTCTTTCTTTTTTTTTTTAATTTTATTTCTTTTTATTAGTTTCTGCTTTATAACAAAGTGAATCAGTCATACATATACATCTGTTCCCACATCCCTTCCTTCATGCATCTCCCTCCCTCCCACCCTCCCCATCCCACCCCTCCAGGCGGTCACAAAGCACCGAGCTGATCTCCCTGTGTTCTGCGGCTGCTTCCCACTATCTATCTACCTTATGTTTGGTAGTGTATATATGTCCATGCCTCTCTTTCGCTTTCTCACAGCTTACCCTTCCCCCTCCCCATATCCACAAGTCCATTCTCAAGTAGGTCTGTGTCTTTATTCCCGTTTTACCCCTAGGTTCTTCATGACATTTTTTTTTTTTAAATTCCGTATATATGTGTTAGCATACGGTATTTGTCTTTCTCTTTCTGACTTACTTCACTCTGTATGACATTGGGTCTTTCTTGCTGAGCGTGGGCTTTCTCTAGTTGTGGCGAGCGGGGGCTACTCTTCGTTGCGGTGCGCGGACTTCTCATTGCAGTGGCTTCTCTTGTTGCAAAACACGGGCTCTAGGTGGGCAGGCTTCAGTAGTGGTGGCTTGTGGGCTCTAGAGCGCAGGCTCAGTAGTTGTGGCACACAGGCTTAGTTGCTCCGCGGCCTGTGGGATCTTCCTGGACCAGGGCTCGAACCCGTGTCCCCTGCATTGGCAGGCGGATTCTTAACCCCTGCGCCACCAGGGAAGCCCTAAAGGTAGATTATTAAACATGGAAAGTCAGTGCTGTCCTAAGTGTCTTATGAGTAATAATTCATGTAATTCGTTAATCAGTTCATCAACCCCATGAGGAAAGTACTATTATTATCATTCTGACCATTTCACAGTTAAGAAAATTGAGGCAGGAGTTAGTAAGAGCAGAGCTTCACTTGTACCCAGCTGTTTAGCTTATGAGACTGTTCTCCCCATCGCTGTTATTCTGCTTCTCTAGGCTATTAAACCAGATAACATGTGAAGTGCCCAGCACAGTACCTGACACATAACAGCTTCACAGTAAATATTCGTTTCCTTCTTCCTTAGGTATAAAGTCACAGAGCAAGATGCCAAACATCCCACCATTTACCTATCATTTCAGGACCATATGTGCAAAGTTGCAGCAGGTAAAATTCAATAGAATTTTGTAGACTGTGATACACTGCATTATTTTCATCCTCTTGACATTTTAGTTTCTTGTGTTGAGACATGATTTAAGTACTGGGAAGGATGATAAGTTTGTTAAGTAGATCAGTTTGATTACATATTTTTCCAGTACATTGATTGTGAATTTTTGTTCATAATTTGGCCCAGAAGGAGACTCTTTAGGCCCCGTTTTTTTTTTTTTTTCGGTATGCGGGCCTCTCACTGTTGTGGGCTCTCCCGTTGCGGAGCACAGGCTCCAGACCTGCAGGATCAGCGGCCATGGCTCATGGGCCCAGCCGCTCCGCGGCCTGTTGGATCCTCCCGGACCTGTGTCCCCTGCATCAGCAGGCAGACTCTCAACTACCGCGCCACCAGGGAAGCCCGCAACAATAATTTTTTTTTAACTTGTTTGCAACATCAATTGTTCTAAGCCCAGTTGTATTTCTTTCCTCATAATACTGTATACAATAGCTAATACCTCTTGAGGACTTACTAAATGCAAGGCACGTGTCTAAGTGCTTTATATTTATTACCCCATTAAACCTCACCACAACCCTAGAGGTAAGTTACTATTAACATCTCCATCATTTCCAGTGAGGAAATTGAAGCAGAGAAAGGTTAAGTAACCTGCCTGGGTCCCACAACCAGTAAATGGTGGAACTGAGGGTCAAACTTAACTGGTCTGCTCTTAAACCACTAATTTAATGTAAAAAAATCTTCAGCACCTACACATGTCCATTTATGTTTGTTATGACATTGCCATTAATAATAGTGAAAAAATGGAAACAACATACCTGTCCAATAATAGGGAAATGGTGGCACAAATTATGGAACATCTCTAGGATGATCTATTATATTCATTAAAAGGGATGCTCTTCAATAAATTTTAAAGACGTGGGAAAATGCACAAAATGATGTTAAAAGAAAAGGAATTGTATATATCATTTAACCTCAGTTATGAAAATATATTTGTATATGAATAGAAAAAAAAGAAAATATAGCAGTATTTTTTTGTGGATTATGTAATTATGGGTGATTTTAAAAACGAACAGTTTACGTACAATAGAATGGACAGATATTAACTGTCCAGTTCAATAAATTTTGATAACTGTATACACTTGTATAAATGTCATCCAAAATGAGAGAACATTTCCATTATCTGAGAAGGTTCCTCCTCCAGTTAATCTCCCTTCTGCCCTTGCCCTCTTGTCAGTACTACACCACCACCGTCCTCATTTTTATCACAGTAGGTTAGTTTTAATGACATGAAAAACACCTCTGCCCTCTCCTTCAGAGTCTCACAAAGTTGCAATCAAAATCAACTGGAGCACTTTGTCTATTTTTTAATTTCATATAAATGGAATCATATTCTTTTGTGTTTGGCTTCTTTCACTCAACATAATGTTTTAGAGATTTGTCATTATGTTATGTGTTTGTTCCTTTTTATTGCTGAGTAGTATATTCCATTGTATGAATATACCATGATTATTTACCCACTTTCTTATTGATGGACATTTGGGTATTTTCCAGATTTTGGCTATTATGAATCAGTTTGCTATGATTATGTTTTGTCTTTATATGATCATAGTTTTTCACTTCTCTTGGGTTTATACCAAAGAGTGCAATTGCTGGGTCATAGAGCAGATGTACATTGCACTTTATGAGAAAAGAAGAAGATAGTGTTCCAAGGTGGTTGCACCATTTTACATTTTACTTCCACCGGCAGCGTATGAAAGTTCCATTGTTTGTACATCCTTGCTAACAACTGGTCAAGTCAAATTTTTATCCAGTCTTGTGCGTGCGAAGTGATATTGTATTTTATTTTGGAAGGAGAAAACCCTCTTTAACCTGGTTTCAAGGTTGTCTCATAGATAATTCTAATACCATCCCAGGCTCTTCTGCTTACCCCCTCTATGTGTTCTGTGTCCTATTAGAATTGGACTTTTCTTGTGCCCTAAACCATGCTTTCCTGCCTCTGTAGTGGTTGCAGGATTGAGGGCGAGAGGGTTAGAAATGTAGAGGGAGGGGAGAGAGAGGAAAACAGGGAAAGGGAGACAGAGGCAGACATATACAAAAGACAGAAAGAGGCAGGGTGGCAGAGAGATGGGATTAGACAAAGAAGAGAAAGATAAAGAGCAAAGGAAAGGAGGTAGGCGCCAGATAAAGGAGGAGGGGGACAATGGGACAGCAGGAAAAGTGATAAGGAAAGAGAGTAAGAAGAAGTGTGCATGAGGGGAGGGGACAAAAAAAGAAAGTGAAGCGGGACAAGGAAGGGAAGGGAGGATGGAGGTGGGAGACGGAGGAAGGGAGGAGACAAAGGGAAAAAGAGAAGCAGAATCTTTCCCGCACCACCCATCCAGTGGGCAGCCTTGGATTGTCCCAGCCCTGGAGGGAAGCTCATTTGCCAGCGAGATCTGTCTCTGCTCCTGGTGGGCTGATGCCCAGGAAGCAGCGCTGAGTTGCGCTGAGAGCATCCCTCATTAATATCAGAGGCTCCAGCCAGCTCTAATGGCCCCTGAGCCTCATGGGCTGCAGAGGGACCAGAGAGCTTACGTGTTGGTTGCGCAGATGCCGGGCTGTGCTCACAGAGAGGACACTACCCTGGGCTAACCTGGGGTCTGATGCCAGGCCAGGGCCTTGAGACTTCTGAGTCATCTGGAAGGCAAACAGTAGTTCCTTTGGAGTGATGGAAACATGGTGAGTCCAGTTCCCTCTCCTGGGCCTGACTAGGGTGACAAGCAACCCCCATGAGTATAGTTAACAGAGAGAAGCAGCTCATGACAGCCGTGTCATTTGAGTCAGTCCTTTGGGTACATTTGGTCCGTCAACAGAAACTGAATCTTGCCCAAATCTCAGCTGTCCTCAAATAGCTCACAGTCTAGTCAGAAAGAGGTGATAGTCAACGAAATTAGTCTAAGACTTCAATATGTCCTACGAGAGATGAATACGGTAGTAACTCCTTTCAAACCCCAAAAGCTCAGTAAAGGGGCTTCCCTGGTGGCGCAGTGGTTGAGAGTCCGCCTGCCGATGCAGGGGACACGGGTTCGTGCCCCGGTCTGGGAAGATCCCACATGCCGCGGAGCGGCTGGGCGCGTACGCCATGGCCGCTGAGCCTGCGCGTCCGGAGCCTGTGCTCCGCAACGGGAGAGGCCACAGCAGTGAGAGGCCCGTGTACCGCAAAAAAAAAAAAAAAAAAAAGCTCAGTAAAGATTTATTTATTTAATGAATAAATGAATGTTCAACCCATGTGTCCAGTAGCACCGAGGAAGAAGGGTTATTGATGAACTAATCCTTTGCACAGGATTGGACACATGATGGATGCCCCAATTCAGCTTTATTAAATGAATGGCGGGTTACATTTTACTGCAGGGGAAAATGCGATACTTCTCAGGAAAGTAGCACTCTAAACTGCTGTCCCTCACTAGTACCTTAATATGTCCATTTTTGCTGATATTTACAAATCCCACTAGCTCCCTTAAAACTCGTATCCATTCTGGGAGTTGAGCAGGGCTGGAATCACCATCTGCATTTACAGATGAAGAAATCGAGGACCAGACAGGCTGGGTGTTGCCCGTTGAAGTCCTAAAGCCACATCTGGAATGCAGGGCTCCTAATACCTCAGCCAGTTCTCTTTCTCCACTCCATGTGGCCATCCCCATGTTCAGTCACAGCAAATGGAGTGGGAGGTCTGATGCCATTGGGGCTTTGGGGGGAAGGATTATAGTGGTCGAAGTGGGAACTCTGTGCTGGCACTAAGGGAGTGGCTCTATAGAAATGATTTCATGTAACTATCACAACAGCCTTGTGAGATGGGAATTGTTAGTTAATTAACTTATTTATGGCTGAGCACAGCACGTGGCTTGCAGGATCCTAGTTCCCCTACCAGGGATTGAACCTGGGCCACCACAGTGAAAGCGCCGAGTCCTAATCACTGGACCAGGGAATTCCGCAGCGCCCCACTCCCCCCTTTTTTAGACTTAAGGAAATATAGGCTCAGAAATATCGAGTAACTTGTCCAGAGTCAGAGCTGGAATTCAAACTAGATCTGTTGTACTTTGAAGTACACATTTTTTCCACTGCATCATGGTTACTCGAGGTGATTTTGGAAAGAGATGAGCAAAGTGACAACATCGAAGTTTCTGAGACTCTTCAGCAAATCACAGTTCCTCTGGCATGGGGTGGGAATCGAAGGGTGCAAATTGTGCATCTCCAGGCCTCAGGGGCACTTTGGGATTTCCTCCCTGTGGGAGGAACACACTGGATTTTATTTGGCTCACCCGTTCCCCCCTCCAGCGATAGAAAGAGAAAACAGACCTCATTAACTAGGGTAGCTGGGCTTCCTTGTAAATTTAGGGACAAACCAACCAATCAAGTTTAAGTGGGACAGAGGAGGGGAAGGGTTTGAGGGGAAATAAAATTACCCATAATTCCCTGAGGTAGATTACATCACACCTGCAACCAGCCTGGGGAATTTCAGTGCCTGTGAGGATGGCCCAGCCTCTCCGCTCAACTTTCTCCCCTTCCCTCCATCTGCTTCAGTCCCCGCCCCCAGGGCCCATCCCCACCTCTGCTGTTAGCAAGAGCAACTCTACCTTAGACACCTTAAACGGCTTTCTTATCGTCTCCTTCCCACTGCCATTTGTATACTTACAGAAACCTCCAGAGCATGGGGTCTGGGCCCTGATCTGTCTGTTACACTTCATTCTGTTTGTCAGTGTGTATTAATAGTCAGGGCTTTTCCAGTGGCAAATGGTAGGTACCCATTTTACACTTGCTCAGAGAGAAAGAGTTTTGCTGGCTTTTTAACTGGGAAGGACAGGGGTACGATATCTAGGGTCCGAGGAGCTTGTCAGACTCAGGGTCCCTGTGTACAACTGTTCAGCCTGTATACTGCACAAGGGCACCACATCTAAGGGGGGGGCATTCCCATGGCATTGTATGTGAAATACATGCCATTCACATACTAACCGCATGAGGTAGGTGAGACAGTTTCAGCTGAGTCCTGGAGCAGTGAGGGAGAATCCCCTCTTTAATAAAGCCACATTGGCATATGAAGCCCTAAACAAGCTCAGGAGATATGTTCACACAGGTGCAACTGTGCATGTCCCAACCACTTCCTGCCTCCCCTAAGACTGCCTCTCTCACCTGCGGCTCTCAGAGACACGTTCCTGTCCCCCTGCCCTCCAACTCCAGCCTTCCTCAGAGGGCAGGATGGCCACTGGGGCTAGAACGTTCCTTCAGGGTTACTGAACATGGCAGAGAGCATAGCCACCTCTGTTTCTATTTCCAGGGCCCATGACTTAGGGTTGTTCAGGTTGTACTCTGATATATATGTATATATGGGATATATATGTGATATATAATGATATATATGTGTACACACACACACACACACACACACACACACACACACACACACACACACACATATATTTGCCGAGTGCTGCACAGCATGAAGGATCTTAGTTCCCTGACCAGGGATTGAACCTGGGCTCACAGTGAAAGCACTGAGTCCTAACCGCTGGACTGCCAGGGAATTCCCTGTACTCTGATACATTAACATAGAGCTTTTTAAACTTGAGGCACAGGTGCTTTTCCCTAATTCACACAAAGGTGTTATATAGGCTGGGATGACCCTGGCCAGAATTTTCATTTCTATAAGGAGGCCCAACAGGCTTTAAGTAGGGGTATGACCCATTTATAGAGTTCCAAATTGCAATAGGTGTCATTGATTTCTGTGTGCCCACCTTCAGACTATCAGGTTCCAGAGTGATCTTTCTAATGTACAAATCCAATGATATTGCATGAATGAATCAAAAGAGTTATTCAGGAACAAAGAGAAAGGTTGTCAAGCTGCACTGAGGATCCAGCTGAGATGAGAAATCATGAATTTGCAGAGCCGCCAACTTGCACTGCTGTGTCATGTTCTCCAGCAGCAGACCAGCAGAAAAGACAGGTTTGTAAGGTGGAGACAGAGTCAGAATTTTGCCATGTGAGACTCGAGAGTGAGGGTGCTGGTGAGAGAGTAATTCTGATGACTCACCACAGCGGTGAAGGTTGCGCAAGAAGGAGCACAGCACAGTGCTTTCATCTCTCAGCTCTGCTCTGTCATTCCCCACTGTTGCAGAGAGGGCTCTTCTGTGTGGTGAAGATGGTTGTGGTGAGCCCTAGACTTGCATCCTTCCAGTATAATTCTACACGCAAAAGGCTGGCTTCCAGCTAGTCCCAGTTGCAATGCTGGGAAGAACACTAATTGGCTTGCTGTGGGTCACATGACCATCTTGGGGCCTATCTTGGTCATGGGAGAGGAGTGGAGTACTCTGATTGGCCAGCCCTGCATCACATGGTCACACTTACTGTCAGGAAAGTGGGTGTGTCTTACTAGAAGACGGGGGTGAGGGTAGGGGTGGGGTGGGGACACACTCACCAGTGAGTAAAATTGATAACTGTCATACCCATCTTCCCACCTTCTCATCATTCAACAAAAATGTACTGAGCACCCACCATGTACCAGGCACTGTGCTATGCTCCTTTTTTTTCTTTTTTTTTTTGCAGTAACGTCTCAACTTTTATTGGCCTCCTGCTCCCCAGGGCACCCTGCTTCTGCTGACTCAATGCCTCAGAACTTTGGTGTCTGAGGTCTCAGATACCACTTTGCCATCCACGAGCCTGAGGGTGGTGGTCTTCTGGATGGTTTGCATGGAGTTGCTGCTGTCCACGGCGTCACCAAGATTGAAGTCCTCCCCATCTTCCACCAGGCGGCGGTAGGTGTTGATCTCAGCCTCCAGCTTGACCTTGATGTTCAGCAGGGCCTCGTACTCCTAGGTCTGGCGTTGCCCCTCTGCTCAGGTCTGGGCCAACTCCGACTCCAGGTGCAGGAGGACCCCATTGAGCTGTTTCATCTGCATGGCATAGTAGGCCTCCACTTCCCTCAGGCTGTTCTCCAAGCTGTTCTTCAGATTTCTCATGGAGTCCAGGTCGATCTCCAGGGACTGGATGGTGTGTCTCAGCTCCGTGAGTGTCATCTCAGCAGCTCCTATCTCAGCCGTCTGCAAGGTGACCACTGTGGTGCTCTCCTCAATCTGCTGGGAGCAGTACTTGCCCAGCTCCTCTCGATTCTTCTGAGCCAGCTCGTCATACTGGGCCCGGATGCCTGCCATGATCTTGCTGAGGTCTTGAGGTTTGGGGGCATCCAACTCCATGGTCAACCCGGAGTTGGCAGTCTAGTGTTGTAGACCCTTTACTTCCTCCTCGTGGTTCTTCTTCATGAAGAGCAGCTCCTCCTTGAGAGCCTCGATCTCAGTCTCTAGCTGCAGCCAGGTGACACTGGTGTCATCAATGACCTTGTGGAGCCTGTAGATGTCACCCTCCACAGTCTGGTACATGGCCAGCTCCGTCTCATACTTGACTCTGAAGTCATCAGCAGTAAGACAGGCATTGTCCACAGAACTTTCAAAAATCTGAGCCCTGAGGTCCTCGATGGTCTTCAAGTAATGCCCCCAGTCTCTGACCTGGGGTCTCTTCTTCTCCAGGTGTTCCCGGATTTTGCACTCCAGTCTCCTATTATCGGCCTCCAGGCTCTTCACCCTCTCCAGGTAAGAGGCCAGGCGGTCATTCAGGTCTTGCATGGTCTCTTTTTCGCCCTGGATGCCCTCTACACGCACCAGACCCCCGGCCATCCCGGCGCCCATGTTCCTGGATCCCCAGCCGCCCCGGACGCTGGTGGAGTGGGACTCGAAGATCTGGGAGCCTGAGCCCCCAGTGCCTGCATAGACGCTGGCAGTGCTGGTGACCGGTCGGACCCGGTGGCCCGGTGATGCGCAGAGCCCAGGGACTGGTAGTTGGAGAAGGTGGACTGGGCACTGAAGCTCATGTTGTTTGTTCCATGAGGAAAGAGCGAGGACTCAGGTGCTGGGCCGTCTCTATGCTCCTTCTTACCCAACCTTCACCACTGTGGTGAGTTATCACAATTACTCTCTCACCAGCACTCTTCACTCTCGAGTCTGACGTGACAATATTCTGACTCTGTCTCCATCATGGAGAACGTGACACAGCAGTGCAAGTTGGCGGCTCTGCAAATTCATGATTTCTCATCTCAGCTGGATCCTCAGTGCAGCTTGACAACCTTTCTCTTTGTTCATGAATAACCCTTTTGATTCATTCATACAATATCATTGGATTTGTACATTAGAAAGATCACTCTGGAACCTGATAGTGTGAAGGTGGGCATACAGAAATCAATGACACCTGTTGCAATTTGGAACTCTATAAATGGGTCATACCCCTATTTAAAGCCTCTTGGGCCTCCTTATAGCCTATAGAATAAAGTCTAACCTGTTTATTAGTTTGGCATACAGAGCCTGGCCCCTCCCTCACTAACAGCCTTAGCTCCCTGCCCTCCTATCTTCCTACTTTCTGACCTATGAACTCTCAGCTCGTTTCCTTGACTCACTCTTGCTGTTCATGCTCCTGGGCCTTTGCTGACACTGTTGTTCCTGCCTGAATGCTCTTCTCACTTTCTTCCACGAGTAAATTCTTGCTCATACTTAAAGGCTCAGCTCTAGTGTCATTTCCTTCACGTAGCCCAACCCATTTTCATGATGAGGTGTCCCTCCACCAGGCTCCCATGGCACCCTGGGTATGTCTCTCTCATAGCACTTACTATATCTTATTGATATTATCTGTCTATTTCCCCTACCAGTCGGTCTGTTCTTGGAAGACAAGGGCTGTGTCTTGTTCATCTGTTCATCTCTGGCCCTGGCACATAGAGGGGAATTGATCTCACCTGAACTGACCTAGGATCCACTAAGCTTTTCTAGCCACCTCTCTCTGGAAGAGACAATCCCCCACCATTTCTCTTTCATTCCCCTAAGAGCTGCAGCCCTCACTCCAAGAGGGGCAAGTACATTTCACTCCCACTGGTGTTGCACAGTGTTTCCTGCACAGGCCACAGAGCAGATGTCCTGCAGAGGTATCAGGCAAACCACTCCTTCGCTTCTTGGTCCACATTCCTCATTATAGCTCCTAATGTACAATCTGAGAGGTAGACATCACCCAGCATTGAGATTCACGTCTCTCTACTCCAATGTCACTGACCCCTTCAAATATGAGGGACTCTTCTATTAGGATAAATGATTTGCCAAGATGCTACTTGTTCCTGATGTAAAACTGGCTCCTGGCCAACAGTTGCCCAAACATGCTCACTAGGTCTGAACCCTCAAGTGGGTGTGGCTTGGCTTTGCTAAGCAAGGGTCACTCTTTCACGGGAAGTTGGTTGGAACATGATTTTTGAAATTCAGGAGTGGTCTGCTTCCTTTGGGGATCCTTGGTTGATGAGTGCTATGCCCCACCAAGTGGTCCAGAGAGAGTCTCTGACCTGATGGAATAGTTCTTGAACCTGGGCCACCAGGTCATGTGAGAAGAGAGGGAGAGAGAAGGCCTGGACCTCTATGGACCTTTGAGCCACAGGATGGCTAGTCATTGTTTTGTGCCCAGAGAGAAGGGAGGCCATTCCTGACACAGGAGTTGGCATGATTTAGCATTAAGCATCCCCTAATATAGTTTTGCTGAATAGTCTAGAAAAAAAGAAATGAATTTCCAAGAACAGTTCACTGTTCTCATTAGGAGGGTAAAACAGGACAGCACTGCAAGGCCCAAGCCTGACAGGCTTGGGCTTAGCACCTGAGCTGCTCCAGAGCAGGGGGAAAGTGATGAGCAGCCACAGACAGTGGCATGGCTGGGAGGAAAGAGCAGGGCATTTGGAGTCTGGAGACTGGGAGCCAGACCCAGCCTTGATGCTAATTACTTGGGAGGCCCAGGCAGGTCAGTTAATATGGCCTTGCCTCAGTTTCCTCACTGTATGGTGGGAACACACATGTGGCCCTGCTTCCTACCTGAGACACCTGCTTAAGTTTACTTGATCACCGTGTGTTAGGCCAGAGTCCGTCGATACTGGGTGCTTATATCCAGCTATGATGGTTAATTTTATGTGTCAACTTGACTAGGTTATGATGTTGACTTGTTTGGTCAAACACTAATCTAGATGTTGCTGTGAAGGTTTCTATGATTTATTCCGTCGACTTTAAGTCAAAGTGATTACACTCCACAATGTGGGTGGGCCTCATCCACTCAGTTAAATGTGTTAAGAGCAAAGACAGATTTTCTGAAAGAAGCAGTTCTGCTTCAAGATTGAAACATAGAAAACCTGCTTGAGTTTCCAGCCCACTGGCCTGATCTACTGAGTTTAGACTTGCCAATGGTGTGAGCCAATCCCTTAAAATCAATCTCTCTTTCTCTCTGGGTCTCTCTGTCTTTGTCTCTGTCTCTCTCTCCTTCCCCTATTTGTTCTGTTTTTCTTGAGAACCCTGACTACTACATCTACCAGTTGGGGTCCCAGGCATCATTTATTAATCTGTGACCCTGGACACATCTTTTAACTTCCCTGATTCTCAATTTCTTGATCTGTAAAATAGAGATTAAGAAATATGTATTTAAAATATCTCCATCTCGGGGCTTCCCTGGTGGCACAGTGGTTGAGAGTCCGCCTGCCGATGCAGGGGACACGGGTTCATGCCCCGGTCTGGGAAGATCCCACATGCCGTGGAGCGGCTGGGCCCTTGAGCCATGGCCGCTGAGCCTGCACATCTGGAGCCTGTGCTCTGCAACGGGAGAGGCCACAACAGTGAGAGGCCCACATACCGCAAAAAAAAAAAAAAAAAACTCCATCTTCCCTTTGCACACAGCTCTTCTGCCTGCTTCCCTGTGCCCGTGAAGGAGTGTTTGGGGGCTGAGGCGTCAGAGAGGGCACAAACTGCTTATCATCTTACACTGTTCAGGCCTGCCCCAAACTGCCCTGCCACGCCCTGTCAACCCTGTTCTTTTCTCCTGATGGTCTTTCCGGCCCATCCAGTGTCTATGCTCTGGTGAAATGTGTAGAATGACTTTCCAGTACCAGCCCCCAACTGGGACCAGAAAAATCAGGCAGCCCTCTCCCCACTGCCCAAAGCTGCTTCTAACCAGGGCTTCTCCTTCTGGTTCAATAGCATCTCCGCCTTTGAAGTCCATATATTTGGACATTACCAGCCTCCTCTATTCTTAGGGACATAATCCTCTTCCCTTCAGACCCCCTCCCATACGTTTGTCTTCAACTCTGTCCTCTACTGTTGTCTTTGTTGACCTTAGGTGATGATCCATCCAAACACAATACCCATAGGAAGATGCATAAAACATAAACACACAATTTGACAAATAACAAACACAAACGTACAAATTAACAAATAGTGATAAAGCCAACACCTCTGTTACCATCATCCAGGTCGAGAAATTAAATATTGCCAGACCCCCAGAGGTCCCTTTCAGGTCACAACCCCCTCCCTCACATATAAGTATCCATGATCCTGATTTGTATGGTAACTATTTTCTTGCTTTTCTTTGTGGTTTTAAGGCCTATCTGTACATTTCTAAATCCTATAGTGTCATTGTGCCTGTTTTATATAAATGGAATTATATTCCTATGGTTTTTATTTATGATTTTTGTATATGTGATTTGTATATATGTATGTGTATTTGTGTCGCTTCTTTAGCTCAATGTTATGTTTGTAATAATCATTCACAGGGTTGCAGGTAGCTGTAGTTCATTCATTTTCAATGCTGTATAGTTTTCTTCTACATCAGGGGTTGGCAAACTATGGCCCATGGGCCATGTTTTTGTTTGGCCCATGAGCTAAGAATGCTTTTTATATTTATAAAGTTGGGGGAGAAAAAACAACTAAGATTTTGAGACAGAGACCTGCAAAGCCTAATATATTTATTCTCTGGCCCTTCACAGGAAACGTTTCCTGACCCCAGCTGTATATGAATATACCACCATTTACTTTTCTGTTACATTCTTGATGGGTATTTGAGTGGTCTACAGTGTTTTGGCTCCTGAGAAATGCTGCTATGAATATTCTTGTACATGTTTTCTGGTACAGATGTACATATGTTTCTCTAAGGAAGGTATCTAAGAGTGAAAATATACACACATTCAAATTTAGTAGATAACCCCAGTGTTCCAAAGTGGTTGTACCAATTATATTCCCAACAGCAGTGTCTGAGAATTCCAGTTGCTCTACATCCCCAACACTTAATAATACCAACTTTAAAATTTTTTGCCTATTCGGTGGGTCTGTAGTGTTGTATCATTATTATTGTAATCTAGTATTTCTCTGTAATGAAGTTTATTGGACAGATATATATATATATTTTTTCCTTTTTTTGGCGAAATACTGATTTTATTCCAATATATTTCCTATTTTTCTATGGGATTGTCTGTTTTTTTCTCACTGATTTGAAGGAATACTTTATATATATATATATTTTAATAAATTTACTTATTTTTGGCTGCGTTGGGTCTTCATTGCTGCTCAGCGGGCTTTCTCTAGTTGCGGCGAGCGGGGGCTACTCTTTGTTGCAGTGTGTGGGCTTCTCATTGCGGTGACCTCTCCTGTTGAGCACAGGCTCTAGGCGCACAGGCTCAGTAGTTGTGGCGCACGGGCTTAGTTGCTCTGTGGCATGTGGGATCTTCCAGGACCAGGGCTCCAACCCGTGTTCCCGGCATTGGCAGGTGGATTCTTCACCACTGCACCACCAGGGAAGTCCCTACTTTATATATTTTGGGTACGAATCCTTTCATCAGTTATGTATGTTATGATTATGTGGCTTACCTTTTCACTCTCTTAATGGTATCTTTTGATGAACAGAACTTCTTAACTTTAATGTAGTCAAACTTTATCAGTGTTTTCTTTAACAATTAGTACATCTTGTAATTGTTTAAGAAAGCTTTCTTCTCTAAAGTCATGGAGATATTCTCCTATTTTATCTGCTGAAAGCTTTATAGTTTTGCCTTTTACCTTAAGGACTTGGATTCATCTGGAATTGATTTCTGTTTAACTTATATGGGTAGCTAATTGTCCCAGCAGCACTCACTAAAAAACTGTCCTTTGCCTGCCTCTATCATGTATCAAGTGCTTACATAATACAAAGTTCTTCTTCTGGACTTTATTGTATAGGTCTGTTTGTTGACCCATGTACCAATCCATACTGTTTTAAATATTATAGCTTCATGACAAATCTTGGTATTTGGTAGTACGAGTCCTCCATTTTTCTCCTTCTGGTTCTTCTTCTCCTCCTCCTCCCCCCCTCCTCCTCTCCCCCCTCCTCCTCCCCCCTCCTCCTCTCTCCCCTCCTCCTCTCCCCCCTCCTCCTCCCCCCATCCTCCTTCCTCTTCTTCTTGTAGTGCATCTTCGCATAAGATGGGAATTAACTTGTCAAATGTTACTAAAAAAAACCTGTTGGAATTTTAACTGGAATTGCATTGACTCTAGAATTGATTGGAAAGAATTGACATCTTATAATATAGAGTCTTCCAGTCCATGAACATGGTCTATCTCTTAATTTAATTCAGTTATCTTTAATGTCTCTCAATAAGTTTGGTAATTTTCTTTGTTAAAATCTTCCACAACTTTTGTTTTATTTATTCCTATGTACATCATATTTTTTGATGTGGTTATAAAAGGTAGAATCTGTCTGCCATAGATACAGATAATTTTTCTATGTAGTTTCGATTTTTTTGTGAAATGAAAAATGGCTTTGTTAAGATGTTCATGGTATTCACCTCACCTTTCCCTCATTTACTGGGGTCAGTGATGGCTCATCAGTGAGAAAGGGATGTGTTTTTCCTTTATGGAAGGTACGCTTCTATGGACTTACAACTGTAATAACCAAAATTTGATCAGCACTTTGAAATGTGTTTCCTACCTTATTATCTTTTAATATTTATTTATTTATTATTTATTTTATTTTTGACTGCCCTGGGTCTTAGTTGTGGCATGCGGGATTTTCGTTGTGGCACAAAGGATCTTAGTTGTGGCCTGTGGGCTTTTTAGTGTGGCATGCGGACTCTTAGTTGCAGCATGCATGTGGGATCTAGTTTCCTGACCAGGGATCAAACCCGGGCCCCCTGCATTGGGAGCGCAGAGTCTTACCCACTGGACCACCAGGGAAGTCCCCCTACCTTATTATCTTATTTAATCCTTGTAACCATCCTGAAAGGTAAATATTTTAATTTTCATTTCACTAGTGAGTATACAAGCTCAGAAACATAAAAAGACTTGCTCAAGTTCACCTGGCTTTATTTAGCTCAACTTCAGGACTGTTTACTTCAGTCTGGTTCTCTTTCCCCTACCCCGCTGTTGCCACCTTTGAAGATATGGGTTTTTTATTTATTTATTTTTTATTTAACAAATTTAATCAGTTATACATATACATATGTTCCCATATCCCCTCCCTTTTGCGTCTCCCTCCTGCCCTCCCTATCCCACCCCTCCAGGAGGTCACAAAGCACCGAGCTGATCTCCCTGTGCTATGCGGCTAAGATATGGGGTTTTGTAGTATCTGGTCAGAGTAAAATTTGGGAAGCTAGAGGAGATGAGAGTAGGCTCAGAAAAAAAAAAAGCAGCTTACATAGATGGACTAGACTTTCTATTTTCTATTTAACAGTGGATACTATGTTCTCTTCTATGAGGAACCATAATTCAGTCAACAGATCTTAATTCTTATTAAATTTGAATTCATATATACTTTTAATTACTAAATTAGTATAAGTCCTAATAAAAAATTAAATTTTTTCTTATTAGTTTGGAAGAAACTTGAGGGTATCTCTGTATTTCTAGACTGTTACAGAGTTTTAGGGAATAAATATTGCTGAATGAATGCATTTTTCTCCTGTTCTTATAATCTAGAACCCTTTCGCCTGGAAGCTAAATATGTAATAACTTGAATACCCACCAGGTGGCGTTCCAATACTGCCTAGTGTCAGTCATACTTGCTGAGAAAGAATTCTGGACATGGAGACAAGGATGTGATTTCTGGTTTGAAAGGAGAATGGAGAGAAAGAAGAGAAAACACCTTTGGTGTTGGCATCCTTTGCATTCACAGTTGAGCCATAGTCTGAGACCTCCTGTGGTTTTATTTATGCATTTTTGACTCCCTCATACTTGATGCATTTTCTAGCTCCTCCAAGTCAGGGCTCTCCGATTTTTCTTTGTACTCAGTGAGCAGGTCCAGCACACAGTAGGAGCCTGACAATTTTTCTTTTAACATCTTTATTGGAGTATAATTGCTTTACAATGGTGTTAGTTCCTGCTTTATAACAAAGTGAATCAGTTATACATATACATATGCCCCCATCTCTCTTCCCTCTTGCATCTCCCTCCCTCCCACCCTCCCTATCCCACCCCTGTAGGTGGTCACAAAGCACCGAGCTGATCTCCCTGTGCTATGCGGCTGCTTCCTACTAGCTATCTATTTTATGTTTGGTAGTGTATATATATGTCCATGCTACTCTCTCACTTTGTCACAGCTTCCCCTTCCCCTCCCCATATCCTCAAGTCCATTCTCTAGTAGGTCTGTGTCTTTATTCCCGGAGCCTGACAAATTCTTGATCTGAGATGACTAGCTCTGTCTGCAAGTCTGAACCCCCATAACTCTTCCCTGAATTGGGCTTCATTCCCTTCTGTTCCCTCTCTGGGCTGCTGGCATCTGCTGCCCTGGTATCGCGGTTGGATCCTCTGGACCACCCTTCTGTTCAGCAGTCCCTTCATGAGTCTCTGGTGGACAGTTAGTCCCATTCCCCACAGTAACTGTTTCAGATCTTTGGTTTTGTCCTCAATCCTTCCTCCTGTTCCTTACCACCCCTCCTTTCAGGAGATAACCCCTCACCCCCCGCCCCCTCCAATTCACAGATAAAGAAAAAGACATCTTGTGGAGATTCACTCAGCTTCCTAACTCTGCACCTTTGAATCTGCTCATCACTCATATTCCCATCTATCCTCCCTCTGCTGTCCTCCCATGATGCTAGAAGAGTTATCTTTTCTTTTCGCCAAGGTGATTCTATCCACCCACACTTTCATTCTTTCCTTTGTTCATTTATTTACTCATTCTTCAAAAAAATTTTAATTATTACTACATACTGGGCTCTGGGAATGCAATAGTGAGTAAAATCAGCAAGGTCCAGTAGGAGAGACAGCTGTTAAATGAATAACCCACCTTCTCTTTGAGGTAGGGTCAGCATTTTCATGCTACACTGAGATGTGCTAAGAAAACATGGCTTTTTAGTTCCTATAACTGATATCTCCTCCTCACCAGCTAGTTGTGGTAACTCAAGTTTAGACTAAGGAATCAGACCAAACATACCTGGGCAGGAAATGCCCTCTGATATAGCCACCTGCACCTTCTAGGGATGGGCCCTGCTTGACCCTAAAAGAAGGGCTTTGCTGGACACAGTGGCAAGAAGGCCCACCAAAAGCCTGGTGATTCTGGTTTCTCATGTTACACTGTCATTCTTTTTGTGGTTTGGCTTCCCCCATTGGCTGTGTGAGGGGAGAAGAGGGGAGGTCTGGGTGAGGGCAGAGTAGATGTGTGATACCCATGAATTTTGGGAACAACAGAAGCGGAGCCCAGTAGGTTTTCAGGCCAGGTTCTTGCCCCAGTTATTAAATCCCAGGTGTTACAACATGAGGATTAGAGTTAAGAGGGAAGCCAAGCGAGTCAGTGACTGAGGGGACTCAAGTGTGAGGAGGTTGTGAGCAGACGGTGGGAAGACGAGGACTGGCTGAAGGGCTTGAGCTGAGGAGTCAGGATCTGCTTCACAGCTCCCTCGTAACCTGTCATCCACATTTGCAACTCCACCATTAGCTACTTCTGTTTCAACATTTCATCCTGTGTGAAAAGGGAAATGGAGTCTGGGGGAAGAACTGCTCTCACCTCTTACATTCTTTTTTTTTTGGCCATGCCTTGCAACATGTGGGATCTTAGTTCCCCAGCCAGGGATCAAACCCATGCCCCCTGAAGTGGAAGCACGGAGTCTTAACCACTGGACAGCCAGGGAAGTCCCAGCTCTTGTATTCTTACCATCAGATTCAAATAATGTTTGCTGAGCACTTTTGAGATGCCAGAGACCATGCCTGCTTTCACATCCTGCTGTAGATTGAGTGTATGTGTCCCCTCCAAATTCATATGTTAAATCCTGACCCCCAGTGGGATGGTATTAGGAGGTGGGTGATGAGGTCATGAGAGTGGGCCCTCACAAATGGGATTAGTGCCCTTATAAAAGAGACCCCAGAGAGTCCCCTTGCCCCCTTCTGCTATGTGAGGACATAGAGAGAAGGCAGCTGTCTATGAACCAGGAAGGGGGCTCTCACCAGACACAGAATATGTGATGCCTTGATCTTGGACTTAACCAGCCTCCAGAACTGTGAGAAATAAATGTTTGTTGTTTAAGCCAGCCTATGGTACTTTTTTTATAGCAGCCCAAACGGACTAAAACATACATTAAAAAAATTTTTAATTCCTACAACAACACCGTGAAGCTGGCATCATTATTTTGGGGATGAGGAAATTGTGGTTCAGAGAGGTTACCCCAATCACACAGCTGGAAAATGGTGTCCAGGCTCTGGCTCTGAGTCCAGTGTTCTTTCTTTTGCATCACATTGTTTTCATAGCAAGAGTGTGTCAAGTTGTATATATAGAAAGGAAGTCCCAGAATATGGGGCCAAGATGAGGTAGAAATACCCCAGTGAGAGACAAGGTAATAAAACCTGACACACAGTGATGAGTGAGGCTCCTCCAGCCTCTTTCCCTGAACATCTCTCAACATGCAACAGCAGTCACAGGAGACAGGCAGTTCTCAAGTCTGGACAGTGCGGCCATTAAGGGAGGCATTCAGAGCTGGGTGTGACCCAGAAAGGCTTCATGGGAGGCAGGAGGAAGATTGAAATGGGTGGCTGTGGGAAGGCATATATACACTACCAAACGTAAAATAGATAGCTAGTGGGAAGCAGTGTTTTCTATCACCTTCTATTGTTTCATTCCAGGGTCTCTTTACCTTATGGCTCTAAGGTGTTCTATTTGGAATATTACAAAGCCTCAGATACCCATAGTCATTGGGGAATGAGCCTGTTGAAGTCTCTCATCATCTTATACCTCTTCAGACAGAGGTTCTCAGTGTAACATTAATGATACTGCTAATAATAATTCCAGACTTCTCCACAGTTTGGGTTCTGCATGTGACCTAGATGTGCTTTCTGAGACTTGGATGACAGAAGTGAGGAATGTAGGTGGTGGCCACGTGGAGAGACTGGATCTTCCTGGATGCTGTGGTGGAGCATATAGTCTCTGGTCCCTGCTCCATAGATGGGAAGTGCAGACAGCAACAGTGGTAGGGTTTCTACTAGAATAGTCTCATGGTGTGGTTGTGTGTATCTCTTGGATGACTTGTCCTGAATTTGTAGCAGTCAAGCTTAGTTCTGTGTCTCCCAGAAATAACTCTGTAAGTCATTCCGTAACAAATCCCTTTCCACTTAAACTAACTGGAGTGGAGGAAATCTGAGGGCCATCTCTCTCTCTTTCTCTCTCATATTCTTGAATCTCTCACTCTGGGCAAAGCCAGCTGCCATGCTGAGAGCTAGCAACCCACATGGCAAGGAACTCAAGTCTCCAGCCAATAGCCCGTGAGGAACTGAGGCTTGCCAACAACCACGAGAATGAGCTTGGAAGCAGAATCTTCAGTTCCAGCCAATCCTGAGGGTGACAGTAACCCTGGCTTTCACTTTCACTGGCTTCTTGTGAGAGACCCTAAGCTGCTTCCAGATTCCTGACAATCAGAAACCATGTGAGATAATAAATGTTTATTTTTTAATGTGCTAAGTTTTAGAGTAATTTGTTCTAAAGCAGTAGATAACGAATGCAGATTACAGTTCCTGGAGGTGGGGTGCTGCCATAACAAAACCCTAAAATGTGGCTGTGCCTTTGGAAGCAGGCTGTGGGTTTTGAAGAGAATGTTAGTGAAAGCATTAGGTACACTTGGCTTGTAGAATTTTGGACTTTGAAGAGGCTGCTGCTGAGGGCTTAAAGTAAGGAAAGTCTTATTGAAAATTCAAAGAAGAAAGGAGATCTTCATTATGTAGCAGCAGAAATCATTAGGAACACGGTTGCCTGCAGCAAGCTTGAAAGTAGAAATATACTTAATGAAGTGATCTATTTAATGAGATTTCCAGGTAGAGTGGAAGGTGCCTCCCGATTTCTCCTGGCTGCTTATTGTAAAATGTGAGAGGAGAGGGAAAAATCAAGGGAAGGACTGTTAAGCAAAAAAAGCTGGGACTTGATGGTTTGGAGGATTCTCAGCCTCTCCAGATGGCAAATGGTGTTAAAACTAAGAAATGGCTTCAAAGCAGAGATCAAATCCAGGACACTGCCAGGAAAACCTGAAGATGAAGCCAAGTGCATGACTGTAAACCTTGTGTTAAGGTCTTAGAAATATCAAAGATATTTTGCCTCACAGTACTGTTTCATCAAGCAAAAGACCCTCTAGAAAGACTAAGAGTGTGCCTTACAGATCCTCTCAACTAAATAATAGGGCCTCTAAGAAGCTTAAGAATGTTGTTCCTGGGCTTCCCTGGTGGCGCAGTGGTTGAGAGTCCGCCTGCTGATGCAGGGGACACGGGCTCGTGCCCCGGTCTGGGAAGATCCCACATGCCGCGGAGCGGCTGGGCCCGTGAGCCATAGCCGCTGAGCTTGCGCGTCCGGAGCCTGTGCTCCACAACAGGAGAGGCCACAAGAGTGAGAGGCCCACATACCGCAAAAAAAAAAAAAGAAAAAAAGACCTGTGCTGGGCATATGTTAAGTGCTTCACATGAGTTTACTCATCTAATTCTCACAACAAGCCTATGGGGTTGATATTATTGTCATTTCCATTTTACAAATGAGGAAACTGAGGCTCCAAGGGTAATTACTCTTATTTAAGGTCACATAACTATTTTGTGACAAAGATGCATCAACACCTACATCTTTCTGATTCCAGAGGTAACGTCTTAGCCAGATAATGGGATGACATGTGCAAAGCACTGAGAACACAGCAGTCACTCAAAATAAGCTATTTGCTATGACAAATAGAATATGTGGAGTGTGGTGAGATTGATACTTCTTTAGCTTTTGGGGAGGACCTAATGCCCTGAGGATAAAAGCCAGAGACTCACCTTGATCCTTGACACTCTTTAAAAAAAATTGTTTTATTGGAGTATAGTCGATTTACAATGTTGTGTTAGTTTCTGGTATACAGCAAAGTGATTTAGTTATACATATATGTATGTATATATATTCTTTTTCATATTCTTTTCCATTATGGTTTATGACAGGATATTGAATATATTTCCCTGTGCTCTACAGTAGGACCTTGTTTATCTATTTTATATATAGTAGTTTGTATCTGCTACTCTTTCTTGTATCTTCTCTCCTAGTGATCATCCTACGCTCCTTGGAAAAGGAGGCCACTCAGTAGGAACATGACTGCTTCCTCGTAAAGATGGCACCTGGCTAGCTCCCCTGAGGGATGAATAGAAGAAGAAGTAAATGAGTAGAGCAAAATATTTAATCAGAGCCTGCTGGAGAGAGGTGATTGTGTGATTGGGCTGGAAGAGATATAGAGTTCAGTTTATGGCTAGCGTTGGGTTTTCCACCCACTGCCTATGGAATGAGGTTGGGCCTAATGAATGTTTGCAAAGGGCCTTTGAAATTTCTGAGATGAAAGGCCACGCCCCACTTTTCAAGGAGCTTTGCTAATTCTCGTTGATCTATTTGTCTGCTATTGGGGATGGAGGGCAATTAAATAATCTGTGAACATCAAAGATGTGTTACATCATACAGAGATGTGTTATCCTCACTACCTAACTCAGTGTCCCTTATATATAATGGGAGCTCTATAAATGTTTCCTTTCTTTAATGAGGATGGGGGTCATCTGGCTTTCCTCACTGGCTCTGGTTTTCTTCATTCAGCTAATTCCCTCTTCTGTTAATTAGGTATGCAGTTATGAGGTGCCATGCATGTTCATGTGGGGAGTGGTGGAATGATAGAGGTGGTGAAAAGGAGAGGAATGGAGCATTCTTCCTCTTTTGCGTGCCAGTCAGAGTGTATAATGGTCAGTGCATGGGAGTTCCTAGCACTAGGGGCAAGTGTGTGTGTGTTGGTGTTGGGGTGTGAAATGAAGACCAAACACAGAGCAACAATAAGGTTCCCAGCTCTAAAGAGGTCAAAATTCAGTGCTACAGTGAACATTCTCCTGAAGGGCCTGTGGACCTGAGCTAGGCATTTGGGCCAAAGTTGAATTCTCAAGAAACCAGGTCTGGGAATGGGTTTGCACCTCTGAGGCAATGCCTGGGAGCATTCCATGCAGCTCTCAGAAGCCATGGCACTTACTCACCCAAGGTAGGCCCAGGATTAGGTTAATTATATATATATATATTTTGTTGTTGTTTTGTTTTGTATTTTTTTACTGTTTCCACCTGCTGAGCAATGTCATTGTTGATAGAAAGACCCCGTGGGTGTTCCAGGCCTTCATTTCCGGCAGTTCTCAGACTTTATTCATCATGACCATTGGTGAGGCTCTCCATTGTCCTTAGTTTGCCATTTGGGTTGCCAGGCGGCCCAGCATGTCCTCCCTGCAGGATTTCAGATGACATGCTATCTGTGTTCAGCCAAGTGAGGTGGCTGGGCTAGTTGGCTATAATGATGTGGGGCTACAGGTACTCTGTGCCCACCTGGGGAGAGTGTGGAATAGTTTCTGAATTTTCCCCAGAAAGTTTACACCATCAGCCAATCTGATAAACTCATTTGTGCGAAGGACGTTCTGGTGTGGTGGGCAGAGCTCTGGATTTTAAGTCAGAAGACTTGGGTATAAATAATGGCTCAGCTTCTTATACAAAGCTGCATGTGAATTGACCACCTCTCAGAGCCTTGCTTTCTTCACTTATAATTAATTTATTTATTTTTGCTGTGTTGGGTCTTCGTTTCTGTGCAAGGGCTTTCTCTAGTTGTGGCAAGCGGGGCCACTCTTCATCACGGTGCGCGGGCCTCTCAGTATCGCGGCCTCTCTTGTTGCGGAGCACGGGCTCCAGATGCGCAGGCTCAGTAGTGTGGCTCACGGGCTTAGTTGCTCCGTGGCATGTGGGAATCTCCCAGACCAGGGCTCGAACCCGTGTCCCCTGCATTGGCAGGCAGATTCTCAACCACTTCACACCAGGGAAGCCCTTTCTTCACTTATAGACATGGGTATATTCATCTCTCTCTTTTCCACAAGCTGTTTTGTGGATCAGTGGGATAATGAATGTGAATATAAGGGGCCATACGGAGGAAGGGATTTGTGAATAGTGTTGGGAGAGGGTTAGAGGACTAACCAACATGCCAGCTCAAGTCAACATTTTAATTACATTTTCTGGAGAAAGTACCATTTCTTTCATTATCCAATTCAGAGGAACTCCATTTCAGGTGACTCTTAAATCACATTGCTAAGAATCCAGTGCCTAGAATAACAGGTGATATATGATAAGCACTCAGACAGTTGACTGGGTGACAGAATAATTGGGTGTCTAATGAACTGTGACAAGTAGATACCTTCTGGGTATTGTGGGGTGCATTTATTTACTGGTCTTAAAAGCATACCTTTAAGTATAGGAACTCAGATCCATTAAAGATAAATAAAGGAAGCTCTAGGTTGCTCAGTAGAGAAGTAAAAAAAAAATACTACATTATGTATTATATCAGTAGATTAAAAACCCAGTATTGTTTTTTAATTTCAAAATAACCATGTCAGTTATTGAACTATTGTCTCTGAGCTGCAAGCCTACTCTTCTCTACTTGGCTCTGGGGCTGGGGCTCTACAAATCACCTTTCGGCCAAGTACCTTTGCCAGCTGCTCTGGGTAGCGCCGGTAGGGGGCGCTAGAGGAGGGCTGGAAGAGGAAAAAGGGACATGGCCATGGCCCATTTGCTTCTGGTGCCTCTCAGCATTGCCCAACAGTGCTTCTTCTTCACCTCGACAGGGCCAGTTTGTTCCAATCAGCAGGTGAATCCAATTTGCAGTTTTCCCAACGTTTGCAGAATCAGCCTCATGGCAACACTCTCCCCACCTGACCTGGGCCATCAACTCCAGTTGGCCAGTGCCTCCTCCTCAGTGGTCTGGATCCCAGCCCCAAGGCACCTCTCCTCCAAGCTCCTAGGTTTTAATCATTCCATACTCTTCTCTTTGTTTACACACCCTAGGGGTTGAAGCTTCATCCTGCACTTGTTACCTCTGTTATATCTTAGTTTTCTTTTTTTGCCTTTTCAGGTCTTCAAACCTAGCTAACTTTTTTTGTTTTTTTTGTATCTGAATTCTTTTACTTAGGATAATTTTTTTAATTTATATTTTTTACTGAAATATAGTTAATTTACAATGTTTCAGGTATACAGCAAACTTTTTCAGTTATATTCTTTTTCAGATTCTTTTCCATTATAGGTTATAAAAAGATATTGAATAGAATTCCCTGTGCTATACAGTAGGTCCTTGTTGTTTATCTATTTTATATATAGTAGTGTGTATCTGTGAATCCCAAATCCCTAATTTATCCTTCCCCTACCCTTTCCCCTTTGGTAACCATTAGTTTGTTTTCTATGTCTGTGAGTCTATTTCTGTTTTGTAAATTAGTTCATTTGTATCATATTTTTAGATTCCACATATAAGTGATATCATATGACATTTGGCTTTCTCTGTCTGACTTACTTCACTTAGTATGATATTCCAAATGTCCATCCATGTTGCTGCAAATGGCATTATTTTATTCTTTTTTATGGCTGAGTAATATTCCATTTAGCTAACCATTCTTTATATTAAATCATCTCAGTTCAGCTAACTGGTATGGTAGTTGATGTGGTGTGGACTGCACTCTGATGGATACCCTGAGTCTTAGAAAACCTTCAGAGCTCTAATGAGAAGTCTCTCCCTCTGTAGTGGTTGGTGGGTCCTTTCTGGATAACCACCTTTCTGGAAGGGAGGCATAGGGTGCAAGGAGCAGTTAGATACATGAAGAGGCACTGCTTGTTCCTGAACATTTGGAGAGAACATTTGGCAGATCTTTTTGTGGGGGATGGAATTACAAATATATCTCTTCTGGTCCTTAGAACTTTTTCTCTAGGACTTTTAAAATAAAAAGCTGAAAGAGACATTAAGGATCACTTAGTTCAATCTCTTCATTTTATAGGTGAAGAAACTTAGGTCCAGAGAGGTTGGTATTTGCTTAAGTTCAGTTAATTAGAGCCATTGTCTAGACAGGAACTCACATCTCTTGTTGCTTATTCCTGTGCATTTGTCACCACATCATGCTGTACTTTAGTTATAAACTCACCTTGGCCCTGCATGGGCTGATTAGGTGAGTCTCAGTCACATGTGGGCCATAGAAGGTAGTTGTACTTTCTAGAGTTATTAGGCATAAGATATGACTCTTTGGGGCTGCGTTGAGACATGGGCCTTATATTTTTTTTCTTTCTGGAAACCTCACATCTTAGCCGTCACTGGGAAATGGCACTGTGAAAATGTGGAGGATATGTAAGTTTGCTTTGCTGGCTTCTAAGTGTTGAAGCCCCCTGAGCCTCAGGCTTTGAATCTGCCCTTTAGCTACATTCATTTTCTAGGTGAGCTCATCTAGTCCTGACTTTAAGTTCATTCTGTACTCCAGATTTATGTCTTCAATCTTGACCTTCACCTTGCTTTCCAGACACATATAACCAACTGACTATGTATCATCTCCCCAGGGATGCCAATAGGAAACTCAGACTTGACATGCCTGAAACCAAACTCTTCATCTTTCCCCCGGTTCCTAAGGCTGATTCTCCCCCAGTGTTCTCTATCTCTGTAAATGGTACCACAATTTATCTAGTTACTCAAGACAAAAACTTTGGAATCATCCTTGAATTTTCTCTTTCCTTCACCTCTATGTAAAATTCATCTGCAAACCCTGTGGATTATACCTTCTAAATATATCCAGAATCTAACTTCTTTTCACTTCCTCCATTGCTCCACTCTACTCTTACCCAGGCTTTAGTAGTTTACTAATTGATCTCATGTTTCCACTCCTGCTATCTTTCATTCTATTCACATAACAGCCAGACTGGACTTTTAGAATTGCAAATCAGAGAACTAGAAACAAACATGGTGAGCTTTATGATCACTCCAGCTTGCTGCCTGGGAGTACTTTCCAGACTGTAGTTCAGGGAGAGAGAATCTAAGCAGAACATGGTGACCCTGCTGAGCTGAGGAGAGATTGGAGTTTGGAGAGGCTGAGGCTGCTAACATTTTTAAATCAGAATAATGAAGAGGAGGAGCGAGCCCCTTGTGTCTGTTGCTGAATACCAAACCGTGCATAGGGTAAAACTCCATGAGGCAGGCAAAAAAATGGCTAGAGTCCTAGAAATTGAAAAATTCCCAGAGCTTACACCTGGAAAGCTGTAAGTTGTTTGTGGTCTAATCAGTCAAGGGATAGTACTACTGAATTCCTGGAGCATTCAGTATAGATCTCAAAAGGCTAATACCATATTTATAGAGCTAAGATAGCCCTAGAGTAAAGACTACTTTAGACCCACACAAACAAAACTTAAAAACAAGTCTCAAAAAGATCAAGCTGGACTTCAAGTAATTTGCCAAACTGGCCAGATAAAAATTCAACACTCAATAATGTAAAACACTTTTTATAGAACACTTTTATAGAACAAGATTCAACACTCAATAATGTAAAATTCATAATGTCTAGCTTCCAAACAAAAACGACTAGACATGCCAAGAAACAGAAAAATGCAACCCATAGCTGTTGCTATTTTAGGGCCTTTGCATTTGCTATTATCTCAGCCTAAAACTCTTTTTCTCAGATATCTGCATAATACCTCATTTCCTTTAAGTACATGGTCAAATATTACCTCCTTAGAGAAGCCTTCCATGATATACAAAATTGCCCTCATCTATCAATCTCATCCTGTTATTTTTTCTTATTCATAGTATTTTTTCACTAGATTATGTCTCTTTGATATGTTTTTGTCTTGATATGTCTTATACAAAGTATATACTCAACAGACATAATGAATGATTGAATGAATAAATATGATAAAATATTTTAGTTCCCTTTGAGTAAGGCTAAATATGGTTACTTAAATATCTAGTAAATGCCACCAGGATTTTTCTATGTATAAAATGTAGTCTGCCTTTACCTAGTTATCTCATTAAATTTATACAACCTTATGAAGTCAGTATTATTATATTCATTTATAGATGCCATTTATTTATTTGACAAATATTTGTTGAGCACCTACCATCTAATCTATTGATAGATGGATAGATAGATAGGTAGATAGATAGATAGATAGAGCAAAATATTCACAGTGTGACAAGCCAAGGTCAGGCCTACTACCTTACTACCTTGAAACCTTGCATTTGTGCAAGTAAATGGCTTGTATAACTGGGGCAGCAGGATATTGTGAACCCGACATCCAGACATTAGAATCAGTGATGGGATCTTGTATTACTCTTATTCTGGCTCTAAAATTGAATAAAAGGCAGCAGACCCTCACTTCTGGGCTTCCTTGACCTAGCAAATTCCTCTCTCCCCACAGTCTGCTGAGACCCCTGACCTTTGGGCATTCTCTGTGGGAATTGAGGAGTGTCACTGTCCATTTGCATCATTATGTACCCTTGATTTTGTGTAAATCCTTTCTTTAAAAAAACTGAATTTGGGCTTCCGTGGTGGCGCAGTGGTTGAGAGTCCGCCTGCTGATGCAGGGGACATGGGTTCGTGCCCCGGTCCGGGAAGATCCCACATGCCGTGGAGCAGCTGGGCCCGTGAGCCATGGCCACTGAGCCTGCATGTCCAGAGCCTGTGCTCCACAGCGGGAGAGGCCACAACAGTGAAAGGCCCACGTACCGCAAGAAAAAAACCCGAAATAACAACAACAACAACAAAACTGAATTTATCCTCTTCTCACAGACGTCTACTTTCTGGGTTCCCTCAATTACGAGTATCTTCAGTCAACTCCTTCCTCACTCTTGTTTCCAAACAGTCATCACATTCTTCCTCCTTAATTTCTCTCATATCTCTTCACTTCTCTCCAACCCCTTGCCACTGCCCTAGTTCAGGCTGTTAACTTCTCCTGTCTGGGGAACCGCAACCTCTTACGCGTTTCCCTCCTGACTCTTGTCTTGCTCCATACAATCAGTTCTCAATTCTCTAGCTAGGTGTGTAAAACTGAGCAATTCACTCCCCCTTCTTACAACTCTCTCTCTGCAGAACAAAGTCTAAAGTCCTTAGCATCACAGAGAGAGCATAGCATTGCATTATGTGTATTCTCTGCATTGCTAGCTGGCAAAAGTGCTGGAAAACCAGAGTGAAAGCATCCCTATTGAGTCAGCGCTGCTATTCTCTATAGTCCTTGAACCCGACCTTTCTCTCGTGGTCTATATAAACTAAACTGTCTAGAAGGAAATCATGCTGGGCCAACAATGACAGCATAATGCAGTTAAGAGCCAACATAAAAGGCAACACTGAATGTTCTACAGCAAGCAAAGAAAAAGATGCTTGGAGTGGCAGGAGAAGGTCGGAGGAAATGAGGCTTAAGTTTAATCTTAACGGGTGGGTAGTTTTGCAGGCGGTCAAGGTGAGACACGGCATTCTGGGCTGAGCATACAGCATGGCGCAGGGACAGAGGTGTCAGATGATAGAGGGTTTGATAGGTCACACGCCTGAATCTGGCTGTATCTTGGCACAGGGATCACTGGAGGGTTTTAGAATCAGTTTTCTGTGTTGAAAGGTGACTTTGGCAACAATGTGTGGGATGGATTTAGGTGGAGACTGGAGGCAGGAAACCAGTGAAGAGGGCACTGCAATAGGTCAGGCAAGAACTAATGAGGGACAGAAACAACACCACCAGCTAACATCGATTCAGAGCTTACTGTGTTTCTGACGCATAGTAGGTTCCCATTTTAGCTCATTTTACCCTAACAACATTCCTAGGAGGTAGGGAAACTGAGACAGTTTGCCCAGGGTCACACAGTCAGGGACGAAGCTGAGATAGAATGCCAGGTAGTAGCCCAAAGCTTATGTCCCACGATGAAGGGGATGGATTCTAGAGTCTTGTAGGATATTAAGTAATGAAAGGATAAGTTCCCAGTTTCCTCCCAGAACAGTCCAGCTCAGAGTGATTGATTTGACTTGTGAGAGGGTCACCAGAGGCCCATCCAACTTCCCCTGGGCATGAAGGACAGGAGTCAGGCCAGCAGGGGTGGCAGCTGGGCCTGTTTTGTACTTCCTCTGAGCTTGGCTTGTTTTGCTGCAGTCTCGTCATACAAAAATGTCACTGGATTTGAATTATGAGAGTCATTATAGCAGGCTGGTGCCAGCATGATGCATGACCAACACGCTCTCCAAATGAGAAGGAGTGCTCCCTATGGGCTAAGTTTAGGGCTCATATGGCTAATTAGAAGCTGCAGAAAATGCCAGCATTTGAGATTTACCAGCAGCCTCTGTAAGGCGAAGCAGATACCTCTGTTTTCCATGAAGGACTAAATGAGAAGGAAATGAATTGTCACCACCTACCACTCAGCAACGAGCAAAACTTTCAAGACCAAAGTGACAAAAAGGGTTTAAGTTTGTATTTCCTAGATTATTTCTACCTAATAGAAATGTGAGCTAATTTTAAGCTTTAAAATCAGACACACTTGTCAGCTATTAGTGATGTCTGTATTATCATGCTTCTTTTCCCCACATCGACCTGATTCTGCTCCATTGGCAGTTGGATGAAGCAGAAGCAAAGCAAGCAAGACACCTTGGTCCTTGAGAATCTCTGTAAAAGTGAGAAAACTCTAGCAGCTATCGTGTTCATACAACAGCCACAGGTCTTTTAAATTTTTTAATTGAAATACAGTTGACCTACAATATATATATAAATATATATATATATATATATATATATATTTTTTTTTTTTTTTTTTCCCTGTGGTACGCGGCCCTCTCACCACTGTGGCCTCTCCCGTTGTGGAGCACAGGCTCCGGACGCGCAGGCTCAGCGGCCATGGCTCACGGGCCCAGCCGCTCCGCGGCATGTGGGATCCTCCCGGACCGGGGCATGAACCCATGTCCCCTGCATTGGCAGGCGGACTCTCAACCACTGTGCCACCAGGGAAGCCCTTCACATGTTTTATAATTATAAAAGTCTAAGTGCTCATTCTGGAAAATGTGGACATTTTTATACTATAGCACAGTGTAAAGAGTAAAGAATCTCTAAACTCACCATAAAGAGCTATTTTCTTCATATTTCCAGTAACAGATGTACCATGTTATATAAACACTGTAAACATCCAGAATATGAGTTTGGAAAAAGCAATGTCAGTCAACTCTGATCTGGAAAACATGTGGTTTCTCTTGAGAAAGTAAGGAACTTAAAAAGATGAGACATGCTTGAAGACACAGAGATTGAAGTGGAAATGACCACCTCCCCTGCTTCTGCCTTACATCTGGGTAGTTGTGCGCTGAAAATAATTCCCTCCACTTAAACCCCTTCTTTCAGAACTGAGAGCCCCGTCCATCCCTCCTTTCTCCAGGCACTTTGCTTTGCACATTGTAGGAACTCAGGAAATAATTGTCATGTAGCTGAAGTAGACCTAAGTCAGCCTCAAAAATCAACTGTTTCTATTTAATTTCAGATTTATTTTAATTTATTTTTCATTTGGCAATAAACACTTTTTTAATGGATTAACCATGACTCATTTTATAGCTGGTCCTACGTTTAAAATGTTGGTGACGCTCTTTCCGCCCTCCAAAGCCCTTGATGGAGCACATGAGCCGAACTCTGTTGCCTTTATGAGCTGGGGGTCCACTTTATTAGCCACAGAATGTTTGTAGTTTGGTGTCTTTAACTCCAAGTTCCTTTTACTCACCAAAGGAGGAACCACAAGAGGGACTTTTGCCAGAGGCAGAAAACCTTTCTCCTCCCTTGCTTCAAATCTATCACTTTACACAGAGGGTGTTTTAATGGGGAAAAGCTAATAAAACTTTTCGCTTTGGATTTTTTCCCTCCCAGGGAAACGGTATTTGGGCCATATAGAGCCATTCAATCTGATGGACCAACTGTTTTAAAGACTTCCCCTCCATAAGCCCAGTTTTCTTACAGGGATGACAACCTCAGCATTGTCAGGGCTGAGGGAACAGTCTCGGGGGCCAGTTCAGTTCTGGGCTCATTGCAGGGTTCTGGGTACCTCTCTTTCTGGGGGTTGTGTATCTGCTTTGTGTCAGTGGGGGTGCTAAAGGGAAGCTGAAGGAACAGCCTGGGGTAGCAAGGCAGCTGGGCCTTTGTGACATCAGCAGGGCCACCTTCATTTGAGTAGGATAAACGTTTCTGTACAAGGTAGTGGTTCAGCTTGAGTGGGGGTCTGAGATCCAGCCTGTGCCCGGCTCACCTGCGCCCGGCTTGCCTGCGCCCTGGTGTGGGACTGTGTATGGGTGTCTGAGGTCTGCTGTAACAAACTACAACTAACTGGGTCTCTTAAAACAACAGAAACTTGGGAATTCCCTGGTGGTCCATTGGTTAGGACTCTGTGCTTTCACTGCCGAGGGCACGGGTTCAATCCCTGGTCGTGAAACTAAGATCCTGCAAGCTGCATGGCATGGCCAAAACAAACAAACAGACAAACAAACAACCCCAGAAATGTATCCACTCATAGTTCTGGAGGCCGGAAGTCTGAAATCGAGATGTGGCTGGTCCTGGAGTCTCAGAGGGAGCATCTGCACCATGTCTCTCTCTTAGCTTCTGATGGTTGCCAGCAATCTTTGGCATCGCTTGGTTTGTGGCAGCATAACTTCAATTTCTGCCTACATCTTCATGTGGCCTTCTCTGTGCGTGTTTCTTCTCTTCTTACAAGGACACTGGTCATATTAGATTTAGAGTCCACCCTAATCTAGTATGACCTCATTTTAATTAGTCACATCAACAAATACCCTATTTCCAAATAAGGTCACTTCTGAGGTTCCTGTTAAATATGAATTCTGGGGGGAACATTATTCCACCCCAAATGGGCATCAACCTGGAGGAGAAGGCACCTTTTAAAAATTTGCCCTTGGCTCTGTTTACTTACCAAGCTATAACATTTGCTTTTTTTTCTTATTTGTACAAAGTTGGATATCATCTGTGGAAGCAGTCAGCTATGCAAGATCCATTGGTTTGCAAGCTTCCTGAAGCAGAAACCCTATCTGATGCCTCTTTGGGAACTGCCATGGCTTGTATGGTAGATTAAGTTCTTAAAAGTGTTTGTTTCAAGAAAGACAAATACCATATGATATCACTTGTTTGTGGAATCTAAAAAAAATGATACAAATGGACTTATTTACAAAACAGAAACAGACTCACAGACAGAGAAAGCAATCTTATGGTTACCAAAGGGGAGGGATAAATTAGGAGTTTGTGATTAACAGATATACAATACTATCTATAAAATAGATAAACAACAAAGACCTACTGTATAGCACAGGAAACTATATTCAATATCTTATAATAACCTATAATGGAAAAGAATCTGAAAAAGAATAGATATATGTATATGTATAACTGAATCACTTTGCTGTATACCTGAAACTAACACAACATTGTAAATCAACTCTACTTCAATAGAAATTTTTAAAAATAAAAAATAAAAATAAATGTCTGCTGCAATGACAGTAAGGAAGCCTGAAAAGAAAACTTCTGATTCCAGCAATTGTAACACAACTTTTTTTCTTTTCAACACAGGTGAGTCATCCTTAACCTGTTTCATCCCATGTTTTTTCTGCTTCTCTGGTGGTTTGGAAAAGTCTCTTGGATTCTCATGGGTTAAGTGAGGTAGGTTCTACCTCATCACTAAGTGATGCATTCCTTTTCAAAGTGGGCTCCATGGGATATTAGCCCCGTTAAAAATTGTTCCAGGAGAAAAGGGTTTTGTGGTCAAATAAGACTTCTGGGAAATTGTGCATTTGCTATTCTCTTCCTGGAAATTAGCTATACACACTGGCTTTGTAGAGATTCTGACAAGTCCTGCAGTAGAGAAACCGATTACACTTTGTTTAATCCAGTGTATCTCAAATTAACTTGACCACAGAGTCTCCCCCACCCCTTTTTTGGGGTGTAATAACACCTATTACAATCCACAGAACTAGTCCAGTGGTTTGAGTACCACTGGAGAGGGTGGTCAAGAATATAAGTGTTGCAATCAGCCTCAAGTTCAAAACTTAGATTTGCTGACTTCGGACAAGTAACTGAACCTCTCTGAGCCTGAGTTCCTCATCTGTAAGATGGCGTTATAACGCTTCTTGCTTCGTAGGATTAACTGAAATAATGTAGATAAAGTGCTTAGCACGAGGCCTGGGATATAGTAACAACTGAATACGGTTAAGTATCTATTATTATATTATTATTAAAATTTTTTTATTACTTACAGCCCTATGACTTCTTATTATTATTCTTAGAGATCATTTGGGGGAAATGACAATCTTGATTCTAGCAAAGATCAAAACTGTTGACTTTTGTAAAAATCAGGGGCTTTTCCTCAGCTTCTCAGAACTCTGGGGATTGATATTCACCAAATCCAGTCCTTCTGAAGCCAGGGAACTCTGCCAATCAGTTGTGACTTCTTAGGCTGGTCATAAGCCAGTTATGGTCACCTGAAAGAAAATTAAGCCCCAAGTGGCAAATGAAGTTCGACATTTCAAAAGGCATTCCCTGGTTACTGGATTACCTCTGGGAGTGTGAGGCTGGGGTAGGAGGGAGATGTGAGAAACAGGTCAGGGGAAATGACTTGAACATTCCTGGTTTCTAGAAGCACCAACCTGTCCTTTTCGGACACATGTACCACAGAAGATATCACAGAGTCCACTGACGACTTGGCTGAGGCAAAGGACAGCTTCTACCACGCCGATCCCCAGCAGGATGGAGAACAAGACCACGTTCCAGAGGACGATGTGCTCAGGCTCTTGACAGTTAGCCCAGGTGGGTTGGTTGAGTAAGTAGCTGTTCCTGCCAGGACAGGGGAGACAATTAGCCTGTCTTTGAGAGCCAGGAAAAGGAGAAAGCTGCCATTTACAAGCATGTGAGAGGCACTAGTCTATTACATCGCTCTCATCTTCACAAGGATAGTACATTCATGACTGCCCATTGGTCGAGGGTTGAACACACCATCTTTCCCTGTAACAGCACAGCATCTGAGCAAGGCATTGTGGGTACAGACATAGCCACACAAGGGAGCACAGGAAGAAGCGGAAAACTGTGTGGTGCAAGATTTGAACTGCTCTAAGGATCTCAGGGGCAGTAAGGATTGGTTAAGAGCTCGGGCTCTGAAGTCCCACAGACCCAGATCCTAACTCCAGCTTCTTCACTAGGAAGTTCTTGATAAGCTTGGTCAGGGAGGGATAAAGTGTCCCCCTCTACATGTCTTGAGTTCTTGTGGCTGGACTAATAATAAAATTGACACAACACAGATTAACAGGAGAAAGAGAAACAAAATTTAATGCATGCCCCTGGAGGTCTCGTAGAAATGAGACCTAAAGTAGTGGCCAAAGGAGGCAGCTTTTTTTTTGCCCACACCCCGCGCAGCTTGTGAGACTTTAGTTCCCCAGCCAGGGATTGAACCCAGGCCCTCAGCAGTGAGAGTGCAGAGTCCTAACCACTGGACCACCACGGAATTCCCCAAAGGAGGCAGCTTTTACACTCTTCAGACAAAGAAACAATACATTTGTGAGGAATCGACAGGACAAAGAAACTTAGGTTTGGGTGCTTAATTAGTAAAGAATCTAAACAGTTCGAGCTTGGTAGTAAATTAAGGAAGTAACAAGGCCTGTTCATATAGACTCCTTGGCCCTGAACTCTCTATCTCTGGCAATAAGGGTGTCCTTTTAGGCCCCGAGGTAGGGAGTGCACCTTTCACATGAGAGATTTCTTTCCTGCTTTCAGGGAGACAAGAGAGGAGGGTCAGAATGGGCTTCTTACCTCATCTCTTTCTTAAGTAACTTTCACTCAAAATAATCAAAATACCATTGATTGATATGTGTGTCAATATGCAGCCTTCCCTGGCCCCAATAGTTTCTTAAGTGTTTCGGTATATCAGCTTCCTTATATGTAAAATGGGGCTAAAAAATAACATCAATACCATCGAGTGGGTTGGGAGGATTAGATATTAGCACAGTGTCCGCCATGCAGTAGGCACTGTAGGCAATATATTTATAATTATTATCATAAAACGGGGAGGTCTAGAGGTTTAGAGTAGCTGGACAGGGTTTCGTGGGGGAAGGATGGAGTCACCTGGCCTTGAAGGAGGCAGCAGCCAAGGGGAGGGCAGAGCCTTATAAGAGGAAACAGCAGGCAAGCAAAAACTCTAAGGAATGTTTGGAATCAGAGGATTCTAGCTGGACAAAGAGAAAATGCAATAAGTTTTCAGGCCCTGTTTCATAGAGTTATATATTATTTGGTATCTCTGTCTTTAATCTCTGCCTTCACCCATATCCATACTCGTCTATTGAGTTCTCAATGAGATTGCAAGTTCCTTAAATGTAAAGATTTCTTGGCCTTAATGAGGACTTTTACATTTTACAAAGCCCCTCCGGCTCATCTACAGCGAAAGGATTGAAGGGGAAAACGGAGCTGGGATGCTTGCTGGAGGGCTGGTGTAGACACGGAAGCAAAGGGTGTTGCAGATTTGGAACGGGGTGATGACAGACTAGGCGAAGAGCAGCGGCCAGATTCAAGGTGCACTGGTGAGGTAGAACTCACAGGATTTGGTGGTGGATTGAACTTGGGGTGCAGAAGGGAGAATAATCAGTGACTCACAGGTTTTGGATGCCATCTAACGGGCTGGGGATGACAGAGAGGAAATTGGCAAGGGAACATCAAGGGTTTGGACATAAAAATATTGAAATGATCTGAAATTCACAAGAGGAAATTTCAAAGAGGTAATTTGGTATCTGAGTCAGGAATTCAGAAGAAAGATCTGGGCTAGCGATAGACATTTGGGGATTATTTATATGGGTAGATGGAGGGTTCTGAAAGCCATGGGGATGGATGAGCTCTACCAGGGAGAGAACGTGAAATGAGAAGAGAAGCAGTGTCTTTCTCAATCATTGGTGCTGGGTTTCTTATTCCTTTAGGAAAATCAGTGGGCGTCACAGGGCCTGCCATTTAAGGATATCTGTGCAACCCTGCAGTGTAAACCCTGACAGTTGGTTTTTCTTTTTGTAATGCAAGTGCCTGACTTAAGCTTTGATTGTGAAGCATCTGCTTCACAGAGGGCTATCTCAGATAAACACAGTGCCAGCTTCACACCTAGGTAAAAGCCTGACTGAGGCTCCTTTGTTTTAGCGATCTTGGTTGATTTCAATAACCGACCTTTTGGACCACTTATTTTTTCTATTCCTGTGCTTTAAATTCCTGCTTTTATGTTGTAAGTTCATCAATAAAGAGTGAGCCTGCGAAACCCTAGACCCCCAGCCTCAAACCCAATAAAAGCAGAACCCCAGGCCCACGCACTTGCGCTCCCTACCACCCCACCTCCCCTCCTCCCGACCTTGCTGTGTGACCCCAGGTGTGCTGTGTAATTTCCAGGTCCTGTATGTAAGAAATCTTTATTTTTTCAAAGTTTCTTGATGGTTATTGCTAAAGGGCATCTTGCAGTCATAATAAGAACCACAAGGACTGGTCCAACCACAACACTGCTTATTGATAGGCTGAGATCGTCACAAAACAAACCCCAAATTTGACTATTGTCTCCCCAATTAGACTGTGAACAGGCAAGGTGTAAATAGGCAACTGGTCTTATCCCTCTTTTGGCATCCCTTCTCTTACCACAGTGCCTAGTCAGTACTAAGCAAGCCCTCAGCACAGGCTCACCTGTGTTTAATAATGGGGGAAAATGAAGTCAAGGTATTGTACTGAATACCTTGGGTGAACTGCTTAATTCATGGGCACACCTTGCCTTGGCCAGTCACCTCTAGAGATTGGTGATTTGGGAATAAATGTGTCAGTCTGGTACAGAGAGAAGAGCAAGACACCAAGTATGAATGGGGGTACCTGGCCCCACTACTGCATAGTCAATTCTCAGAGCACACACTCTTTGTGGTCATCACGGTATCATCTTTAGATGTTAGACACGGACCCAAGGCCATAAATGCTACTCACTCCAAGGAGTAATTCCTGAACGGGTAGGTGTAGTTTCCACTGCCTGTGTCACAGAGGGGGCCACTGAGCAAACCCAGTGAAGAAATGACCACACAATACACGGCGCCCACAGTGCCCTGTATGGCCAGGAGCACAGGGAACAGCATCTGCAATGGAACAGAATCAGAAATTCAGTGCAACAATGCAGAGGGAGGTTGTGGTCCTTTTGAAAGATCCATCCTGAGTTTCCTGGCAAATTGAAGAGGGGAATTGATCTGGTGGGCATCCTTGTTTTGCTTCCCAAATGCACACAAAAAATGGGGGCACTAGAGCTGAGAAGACCTATGTCCATTCATCTGCTCCATTTGCAATTCTTTTTTTTTAACATCTTTAGTGGAGTATAATTGCTTTACAATGTTGTGTTAGTTTCTGCTGTATAACAAAGTGAATCAGCTATACATATACATATATCCCCATATCCCCTCCCTCTTGCATTTCCCTCCCACCCTCCCTATCCCACCCCTCAAGGTGGTCACAAAGCATGGAGCTGATCTCCCTGCACTATGCGGCTGCTTCCCACTAGCTATCTATTTTACATTTGGTAGTGCATATATGTCAATCTCACTCTCTCACTTCGCCCCAGCTTACCCTTGCCCCTTAAGGGTACTTGAGGACTTGTCCTCAAGTCCATTCTCTACATCTGAGTCTTTATTCCTATCCTGACCCTGAGTTCTTCAGAAGCTTCTTTTTTTTTTTTTTTTTTTAGATTCCATATATATGTGTTAGCATATGGTATTTGTTTTTCTCTTTCTGACTTACTTCACTCTTTATGTCAGACTCTAGGTCCATCCACCTCACTAAAAATAACTCAATTTCATTTCTTTTTATGGCTGAGTAATATTCCATTGTATATATGTGTCACATGTTCTTCATCCATTCATCTGTCGATGGACACTTAGATTGCTTCCATGTCCTGGCTATTGTAAATAGTGCTGCAATGAACATTGTGGTACATGACTCTTTTTGAACTATGGTTTTCTCAGGGTATATGCCCAGTAGTGAAATTACAGCGTCATATGGCAATTCTATTTTTAGTTTTTAAGGAACCTCCATACTGTTCTCCATAGTGACTGTATCAATTTACATTCCCACCGACAGTGCAAGAGGGCTCCCTTTTCTCCACACCCTCTCCAGCATTTATTGTTTGTAGATTTTTTGATGATGGCCATTCTGACCAGTGTGAGGTGATACCTCATTGTAGTTTTTTTTTTTTTTTGCGGTACGCGGGCCTCTCGCTGTTGTGGCCTCTCCCATTGCGGAGCACAGGCTCCGGACACGCAGGCTTAGCGGCCATGGTTCACAGGCCCAGCCGCTCCGCGGCATGTGGGATCTTCCCAGACCGGGGCACGAACCCACGTCCCCTGCGTTGGCAGGCGGACTCTCAACCACTGCGCCACCAGGGAAGCCCCTCATTGTAGTTTTGATTTGCATTTTTCTAATCATTAGTGATGTTGAGCAACCTGTCATGTGTTTGTTGGCAATCTGTATATCTTCTTTGGAGAAATGTCTATTTAGGTCTTCTGCCCATTTTTGGATTGGGTTGTTTGTTGTTTTGAATATTGAGCTGCATGAGCTGCTTGTATATTTTGGAGATTAATCCTTTGTCAGTTGCTTCATTTGCAAATATTTTCTCCATTCTGAGGGTTGTCTTTTCGTCTTGTTTATGGTTTCCTTTGCTGTGCAAAAGCTTTTAAGTTTCATTAGGTCCCATTTGTTTGTTTTTATTTTATTTCTCTAGGAGATGGGTCAAAAAGGATCTTGCTGTGATTTATGTCATAGAGTGTTCTGTCTATGTTTCCCTCTAAGAGTTTTTTTTTTATTCAAACAGAAAGTCACAAAAATTATAATCATCCTCATCAGTTCACTCAGTCCCATGTAATTAATTTTTTTCATTTTGATCTTTTGTTAGCACTTCTATGAATTCATCAGTTTTCCACTAGAGTTCTGAAAATGCTTATTCATTCAGTTCAGCAGTATAGTCAGTTACCAGAAACCTGTACTTGTCAGAATCTTTTCCGTGAATTCCTTGAAGATGAAACCCTTTTATAGGAACATATTTGCAAAAGCATCAGAGTACACCCACAACGGTCTGTAAATGACAAAAGACTGAAAAATGACCACGGTTAAAGATTTAATGAAAGTTCATAATAATAATGCAATTGACAAGGAAATTTAGTTATTTCTGTGATATACATTTTAAAGTAATAACTAGAATTATGACTTATAACATTATACCAGAATATATAATATTTTTAGAAATTTCATGTAATGTCTGAAACATTTATATTAACATATTTCTATACAAATAACCCAAAGAAAGTTTAGTATTAGTCGGGGTTTTTTGTTTGTTTGTTTCTTTTATACTGCAGGTTCTTATTAGTCATCAACTTTATACACATCAGTGTATACATGTCAATCCCAATCGCCCAATTCAGCACCCCACCATCCCCACCCCACCACGGTTTTCCCCCCTTGGTGTCCATACGTTTGTTCTCTACATCTGTGTCTCAACTTCTGCCCTGCAAACTGGTTCATCTGTACCATTCTAGGTTCCACATTCATGCATTAATATACGATATTTGTTTTTCTCTTTCTGACTTACTTTACTCTGTATGACAGTCTCTAGATCCATCCACATCTCAACAAATGACTCAGTTTCATTCCTTTTTATGGCTGAGTAATATTCCATTGTATATATGTGCCACATCTTCTTTATCCATTCGTCTGTTGATGGGCATTTAGGTTGCTTCCATGACCTGGCTATTGTAAATAGTGCTGCAATGAACATTGGGATGCATGTGTCTTTTTAAATTATGGTTTTCTCTGGGTATATGCCCAGTAGTGGGATTGCTAGATCATATGGTAATTCTATTTTTAGCTTTTTAAGGAACCTCCATACTGTTCTCCGTAGTGGCTGTATCAATTTACATTCCCACCAACAGTGCAAGAGGGTTCCCTTTTCTCCACACCCTCTCCAGCATTTATTGTTTGTAGAGTTTCTGATGATGCCCATTCTACCTGGTGTGAGGTGATACCTCATTGTAGTTTTGATTTGCATTTCTCTAATAATTAGTGATGTTGAGCAGCTTTTCATGTGCTTCTTGGCCATCTGTATGTCTTCTTCGGAGAAATGTCTATTTAGGTCTTCTGCCCATTTTTGGATTGGGTTGTTTGTTTCTTTGATATTGAGCTGTGTGAGCTGTTTATATATTTTGGAGATTAATCCTTTGTCCGTTAATTCATTTGCAAATATTTTCTCCCATTCTGAGGGTTGTCTTTTCGTCTTGTTTATGGTTTCCTTTGCTGTGCAAAAGCTTTGAAGTTTCATTAGGTCCCATTTGTTTATTTTTGTTTTTATTTCCATTACTCTCGGAGGTGGATCAAAAAAGATCTTGCTGTGATTTATGTCAAAGAGTGTTCTTCCTGTGTTTTCCTCTAAGAGTTTTATAGTGTTCGATCTTACATTTAGGTCTCGAATCCATTTTGAGTTTATTTTTGTGTGTGGTGTTAGGGAGTGTTCTAATTTCATTCTTTTACATGTAGCTGTCCAGTTTTCCCAGCACCACTTATTGAAGAGACTGTCTTTTTCTTCATTGTATACCTTTGCCTCCTTTGTCATAGATTAGTTGACCATAGGTGTGTGGGTTTATCTCTGGGCTTTCTATCTTGTTCCATTGATCTATGTTTCTGTTTTTGTGCCAGTACCATATTGTCTTGATTACTGTAGCTCTGTAGTATAGTCTGAAGTCAGGGAGTCTGATTCCTCCAGCTCCATTTTTTTCCCTCAAGACTGCTTTGGCTACTTGGGGTCTTTTGTGTTTCCCTACAAATTGTGAAATTTTTTGTTCTAGTTGTGTGAAAAATGCTATATGTTGTTTTATAGGGATTGCATTGAATCTGTAGGTTGCCTTGGGTATTATAGGCATTTTCACAATGTTGCTTGTTCCAATCCAAGAACATGATATATCTCTCCATCTATTTGTATCATCTTTAATTTCTTTCATCAATGTCTTATAGTTTTCTGCATACAGGTCTTTTGTCTCCTTAGGTAGGTTTACTCCTAGGTATTTTATTCTTTTTGTTGCAATGGTAAATGGGAGTGCTTCTTAATTTCTCTTTCAGATTTTTCATAATTAGTGTATAGGAATGCAAGAGATTTCTGTGTGTTAATTTTGTGTTCTGCTACTTTACCAAATTCATTGATTAGCTTTAGTAGTTTTCTGGTAGCATTTTTAGGATCCTCTGTGTATAGTATCATGTAATCTGCAAACAGTGACAGTTTTACTTCTTCTTTTCCAGTTTGGATTCCTTTTATTTCTTTTTCTTCTCTGATTGCTGTGGCTAAAACTTCCAAAACTATGTTGAATAATAGTGGTGAGAGTGGGCAACCTTGTCTTATTCCTCATCTTAGAGGAAATGGTTTCAGTTTTTCACCTTTGAGAATGATGTTGGCTGTGGGTTTGTCATATATGGCCTTATTATGTTAAGGTAGTTCCCTCTATGCCTACTTTCTGCAGGGTTTTTATCATAAATGGGTGTTCCATTTGCAATTGTATCGAATGAAATCACACACTACAAAATAGTGAGCAGGAAATGTAACTTATTCATCACTGAACTCTTAGAGCCTACACACTGCCTGGCATGTAATATAGGTGTACTTCCAGTCTCCTGGTCTGCACTCACAGCAGACATCAGTTACTGATCTCAGTACTCTTCCCCTAGAAGAAAAAGCACCACAGTCCTCAAAACAGAGCGTCTGACCGATTGGTATTGGCTTTGTTTGAAACCTAAATGAAACCTACTCGCCATCCTGGTGGTGGGTGTTTAGTAAGTGTTGTATGATTGGATGAATAAATGAATAATCACTTTTCTAATGCCTGAGTCAGCGATCAACACAGGGCCTTGTACTGTGTACAAACTCCATAAACGTGTTGGCTGGATGGGTGAATGAGTGTGACAGCGAGGCAAGTGTCTGGGACAGGCAACCTCCTGGCATATTAACGCATTAAATTGGGGCAAAGCTGAGAGACTCGTTTGCTTCAAAACATGAGCTCTTATTCCTGACACATCCATGTTGTATCTTTCTTACCACAAGAAGTGAGGGAGGGGCTGGCTGGAGTTGAATGGAATGACTCAGGGAGCTCCTTGGAGATGGTCCTCAAATGACCTGGTGGCCAAGGTCTCTGTGGAGGGTCTGACTGGGGACTGCAAGTATTGGGAGAGGGGACTCTGGGAGTAGAAAAGAAGTGAGACAGTGTATGAACTAGGAATATAAGAACAGTGAACAGCTTGCTGTGAGCAGGGACCTTGGTAAGCAGGTTTGTATGTGGGAAAGAGCACGACCTGGGGGTCAGGAGACCAAGACGAGTCCCAGCTCAGCCAGACCTGCCTTCACTGGCTGTGTCTTGAGAGCCGATCGTGTGTCAGGCATCTGGGAGTATGTAGGTGATAACTGTGGACCTTGCCTTGAAGAAAGCAGCTTATATTCTTCCTGGAGTTGTGTAAATAGTCCTATATGTCCATTCCAGCTTTAAGATTACAGCCATGCGAATCTGGGCAGGCCACTCAGCCTCTCTGGGCTTTTCCTTTCCTATTCATCAAATGTAGACCAGTTTGTAAAATTTGTGGTGACATTTCCATTGGTTTCTTCCAGCAGTGTTGGGCAGTAGAAAGACCAGTGGCATAAGAGGGCCACATGTCAGGAACAAGATATAAATACATAATGGATACACTTACAGAGTGTCAGCCTTCTGTTCTTCATGGGGTGATTGTAAGAGAGTATCTGTGAAAGAGTTTTTGACAGTAAAATCTCCAATTCCCTTCTTGCTCAAATCCCAGTTCTAGGATGTGTTAATCTACTGGCTATTAGGGAAATAAGAAAGCCAGAGGATGGGGGGGTCCTAGACCTTCCCACAGACAGACAGACTGATAGAAACAACCAACCAAACCCTGGCAGGCTGGTTCACCAGAGCTCACAGGCTTTGTGTGTTAACGGCTCTCTTTATACCCTGTCCAGGCTCATTCTTCCTGGGATCTCATGCAATAACCCTCATCACTGTTGGAGAGAGCCCTGCATAATATCACTGTACTTTAAAAGGAAGTATTAGTCATTTAGATGTGGAATCTAAAAAAATGATACAAGTGGATGTATATGCAAAACAGAAACAGACTCACGGATACAGAAAACAAACTCATGGTTACCAAAGGGGAGAGGGAAGGGGAGTGGGACAAATTAGGCATATGGGGTTAACAGATACAAACTATTATGTATAAAATAGATAACCAACAAAGATATACTATATAACACAAGGAATTATACCCATGATCTTGTAATTACCTGTAATGGAGTATAATCTGCAAAAATACTGAATCACTATGCTCCACACCTGAAACTAACACAATATTGTAAATCAACTATACTTCAATAAAACTAAATAAATGAAAGGAGGGTATTAGAAGTATTAGAGTATGGTCAGTGGGTTAATAGTCTGGCCTTCAGAAGAGAGAAAGCTTGCAGCCTAGGAAGTAAGCCCTTTTGGGGGTATGGGTGGGAGTCAAAACATTCTGTAGACCCCAGAGTACTTACCCCACATCTGTGAGCACAGCAGTCCTCTCCACCTCCCCTCAGCATTATCAGGGCTGGCACCATAACCTGTGGCAAAGAAGATGCTCTTGTAATGAAGGGAATGTTACCATTTAGGAACAAAGTTCCAAAACTCAAGTTATTTAAAAATGTCTAATGATTCCTCATTGCCTGTAGGACACAACACGAGTCCTGGACATTGTACGTGAGCCCTCATGCCCTGCTCCTGACCTGCCACCAGAGCCTCACCTCTCCTCCGTAGAGACCTCTTGACACACCACCTTATGGGCCCCCAGGAGACACCTGGGACCTTCCTGCCTCTGGGCTTTTGAATATGCCCTTCACCCTTTGCCATCAGATAAACTCCTATTCACCTGCAAAGGGTCAGTTCAAATGTTATCTTTTGTAGTAGGCTGAACAAAAAGGCTCCCCCCGCCCCCCGCCCTGCCAAAGATATATTCACTTCTGAATCCTGGGACCTGTGAATATTACCTTATATGACAAAAGATACAATTGAGTTGGGATCTTTATTATTTATTTATTTACTTATTTTTGACTGCCTTGGGTCTTCGTTGTGGTGTGTGGGCTTTTCATTGCGGTGGCTTCTCTTGTTGCAGAGCGCAGGCTCAGTAGTTGTGGCGCACGGGCTTAGTTGCTCCGCGGCATGTGGGATCTTCCCAGACCAGGGCTCGAACCTGTGTCCCCTGCATTGGCAGGCGGATTCTTAACCACTGCACCACCAGGGAAGTCCCTGTGTTGGGAATCTTAACAGGAGGAGTTTATCCTGGGTTATCTGGGTGAGCCCTAAATGCAATCACATGTATCCCTAGAAGAGAGAAGCAGAGGAGTTCTGAGAGACACACAGAGGAGAAGGTGATATGGAGACAGAGACTGGAGTAATGTCTTTACAAGCCAAAGAATGCCAACAGCCACCAGAAGCTGCAAGAGGCAAGGAATGATTTTCCCTTACAGCTGAGAACAGGGGGCCCCGCCAACACATTTACTGAGAGCTTCTGGCCTCCAGAACTGTGAGAGAATAAATTTCTGATGTTTTAAGCCACCAAGTTTGTGGTAATTTATTATAGCAGCTATGGGAAACCGATACATCTCCTCTTTGTAGTGTTCAGTGACCCCCCTCATCCACCCCCGGCAAAATGAATGGTTCCTTCCTTCCAGTCACTCCATCCTGTCACACTGAGCATGCTCATTCTCCTTTTACCACTGGGTTCTGAGTGCTGGTTCCAACGCCTACCAAGGTGCCCAACATGGAATCAGGACCCAATGGTATGGTGGTAAAATCTATGATGACATTTCGCCATGTTTCTTCTGGCACTGTGGGGTAGGAGGAAGGTAGGGGCATGATAGGGCCATGGATCAGGAGCAAGAAATAAATACATAATGGATGAACTTACCTTTATGAAAAAAATCACCTCACCCTGAGAGATAGTTGGTAAATGTGTTTGCTGATGCAGGCATCTGGGAAATCCCTACTTCTCACCAAGGTGACCAAGATGTACCCTGGGGAATGTATGGGTATGTGATTGATGCTAAAGATGACTGTTGCCTACACGGATGTATTCTTTCACCTGATAGTCTAAGGTGGTGGTGGCGGTTGCAAACTCGCATGCCTTTTGTGGCCAAGCAGGTAACTTTCTTTTTTTTGGCTAAGTCACGTGGCTTGTGGGATCTTAGTTCCCCAACCAGGGATCGAACCCGTGGCCCCTGCAGTGGAAGTGTGGAGTCCTAACCACTGGACCACCAGGGAATTCCCAAGCAGGTAATTTTAAGTAAGAAAACGTGTCCTGGTATAAGACAATAGGGAGTGGTGGGGACTGTGGAGAGAATGGGAGGATGCATACCCCTCCTAAAGGTATCCAATTCCTGGTAAAGCAAAACAGACAGACACTGAGCCAAACTCTGGCCAACTCCCAGGTGTTTTGCAAACTTTAGGAAGACTTGATGGGGGCCGGGGCAGTGACACAGCATCTAGTAAAAAGAGAACCACGGTTTTAGGACTTGGCGGTGCGTGTCTGCTCTGTTGGGGAAGAGTGTGCTGAGTTTGCCTTACCATCAGCTCTCTTTAGTGGAAATGGGGCAACTCCGTAACACTAGGTACAGTGATGGTTAGGCATCCCTTGCTCCTCCTCTCTTACGGTGGCCATTGAATGAGCACGATCCATGAGCCGGGCTTGGGACCGAGTGCTCTCTACATGATCTCCTACAGTGCTCATCCTAACCACAGGTTGTGGCTACTACTGATATCCACACGTCACTAAAAGAGGAACTGAGACTTGGAGAGACAAGTGCCTTGCCTGAAATCTCTCAGCTGGCCTGCTGTAGAGAGTGTTTCAAACCCAATTCCGTTTGGCTCCCACCACCCTGCATACCACGGCCATGGACACAGGGGAGAGAAAGCCCTGCATTCCCCGCCCCCCACCTCTTTTCCTGGCAGGAGTATTTCTCTTTGGTTCTCCTTGGGATAAATACACTGACATTTTTATCAATTGAGCTTTGGTGAGTTTGGTTAGTGTTGATCAGAGTCCCTGAGAGGTTTTACTTTGTGCACAGACAAGATGGGATTCCTGATCTGCAATGCTGCCCATCAGACCTTGGCCAGAACTGACCCCACCAAGGCACTGCCCTTCTGAGCCACCTCTGTCTTCTGCTTTGGGCATCTTTTTGTGTGTGTGTGTGTGTGTGGTACGCGGGCCTCTCACTGTTGTGGCCTCTCCCGTTGCGGAGCACCGGCTCCGGACGCGCAGGCTCAGCGGCCATGGCTCACGGGCCCAGCCGCTCCACGGAATGTGGGATCTTCCCAGACCGGGGCACGAACCCATGTCCCCTGCATCGGCAGGCAGACTCTCAACCACTGCGCTACCAGGGAAGCCCTGCTTTGGGCATCTTTTAAGCATCAACAGATGAGTGCCCAGAAACCTGCATTCTACACCTGGCTATGCTGTACACTAGCTCTATGATCTGCATCTAGCCTAACAACTCTTGGATCTCTGTTTTAACTCTATAAAAACAACAAGGCCCTACTGTATAGCACAGGGAACTATATTCAATATCCTATGATAAACCATAATGGAAAAGAATATGAGAAAGACTATATATATGTACTACTGAATCACTTTGCTGTACAGCAGAAATTAACACAACATTGTAAATCAACTATACTTCAATGACATCTTTTTAAAAATTTAAAAGAAGAAAAAAGAAACCAGGGACTTGCTTAGGACTCTGCGCTTTCACTGCCTTGGGCCCAAGTTCAATCCCTGGTCAGGGGAACTAAGATCCCACAAACCACACAGTGTGGCCAAAAAACAAAAACAAACAAAAAAAAACCAAAGCTGAAGGTGAGATGGCATAAATCAAGGCTAGATGAGGAATAAAGGGATGGTAACTTTCATTTGCAGGAAATGACATCACACAAAAAAATCTATAAAATAAGAACCGTTAAAATGTTGATGTCTTATATACACTACCAAACGTAAAATAGATAGGTAGTGGGAAGCAGCCACATAGCACAGGGAGATCAGCTCGGTGCTTTGTGACCACCTAGAGGGGTCGGATAGGGAGGGTGGGAGGGAGGGAGACGCAAGAGGGAAGAGATACAGGAACATATGTATATGTATAACTGATTCACTTTGTTATAAAGCAGAAACTAACCATTGTAAAGCAATTATACTCCAATAAAGATGTAAAAAAATATTGATGTCTAAGATTCTTTCCAGTTTAAATGTTCAGTTCCAAGACGCCTTAAACAGAGTACGATTTTTGAGCTGAGGAGGTGAGAGAGGAGAGAAAGTGCATTATTAAAGGGCTGCCAGCCCACTCTTTCCCTTTCCCTTCCTGGTCTTCGGCCGTATTTTCTTTCTTCCCTACACTGATATAAATCAGGTCACATACCTGAATTCTTAGCCCCAGAGGAGAAGACAGAGATCAGAACTGCTGGTGCTTTCTGCGGACCTCACACAAATCACTGAATGACGGTATACCCTGCACTGTTTATTGCACGAATGAGGCATATTAAAAATTTCTAGAGAAACCTGACTGGTGTGATGGGCGTGTGTATTTCCCACTTATTCAATGAAATATATTTCTTTAAGTGAAGTATTTTCACAAAAATCTCAGATTCTCAAAGTTATCTCATGGTAACTCTGTGCTGGGATATAGAGCTGATGGGAGCCTCCCAGGTAGGAAGAGATGGGCCGGGACTCCTGGCTTCCCTGGGGGATGGCTGAGGGCAGCTTTGAGCCTCAGGTCGCTGTACACTCATAACCTGGAGATGAGGTAATGCTCTCCCTTTTTTGAGTTTCTTTTCCTAGTTCTGATGATTCTCTGGCAACAGGAATTACTGATTCTTCTGTCTTATGATGGGCCTTTGGGAGACCCAAAGCTCCCTTGAGTCAAATGGGAGGGTCAGCTGGAGATTGTGTGGCAAGGGTACAAGTTTGGGCCTGACAAATGAGAGCTTTTGGAACCACCCTGGAGGAGGTAGGTGCTGAGAGTGTTTCTAAGCACCTTCTGGGGAGCATAGCTGGGCATTTCCAGCAAACCAGGCTCCAACACGGGGGTCAGGATGAAGCGATGGATTCAAGTCAGAATTGTCATAGCTTGATGGCACCTGGGCATGCTTCTCTCCTGCTTAAAATTTCTAGTGGATGCTCATTTCTCCCCTGACCTCATTTCCTACCCTCTCTTCCCAATCTTTTTTTTTTTTTTTTTTTTTTGTGGTACACAGGCCTCTCACTGTCGTGGCCTCTCCCGTTGCGGAGCACAGGCTAAGGACGTGCAGCCTCAGCAGCCATGGCTCATGGGCCCAGCCGCTCCGTGGCATGTGGGATCTTCCCGGACCGGGGCACGAACCCGTGTTCCCTGCATCAGCAGGCGAACTCTCAACCACTGCACCACCAGGGAAGCCCTCTTCCAAATCTTTTTCACGTGGTTCTAGCTACATTGTTTTTCTTGCAGATCTAGGAATTATTCAGCCCATTCCCAGCTCAGGGACTTAGAATGTGCCAATCCCTCTGTTTGGAATGCTCCTCCCCCAAATATCAGCATAGCTATTCTTCCCTCATTCAAGTGGCCTCTCACACACCACCTCCTCAGACAGTATCTCACTGTCTATCTATTCCTTTACTCTATTTTCTTCCTAGTGCTCACCACCTAACATCACCACACAGTGGATTATTTATGATCTTTCTCTTCTCCACTGGAATGTAAGCCCTAGGAGAGTAGGAATTTTGTTTGCTTTTTTTTCTCCATGGTATCGCTAATACCCAGAACAGTGCTAGCACATAGTAGATGCTCAGTGAATACTTGTGGGTCAGCTACTCAAGGGTAAGGGACTGGCTCATCAGCATGGTACACAAGGTCAAACGGAATGTTGCCTAAGTCTGCATTTCAGCACCATTTCCTATCCCTTCTTCACGTAAGCAGCCCTTGCTCCAGTCACACCAAACTGCACAGTTTCCATGAATGCATCGTACTCTGTGATGCTCCTCTGCCTTTACACAAACTGCTTCCTCTGCTTGGAACACGCTCCTCCCTTCTCTGCCTGGCAAATACCTACTAATTCTGTAACTCTATACAGTACAGCTCAGATACCTGTTTCACTGGTATGCCTCTCTTGGTTCCCAGAGGTAGAGTTGATTGTTCTCTCTCCTGCAGACTCCAGGCCTCCACTGTGGCAGGTACTCACCCCACTGGGCTGAATTAGTTGTGTGTTTTCCCATCTCTCTTGGTGGAGGAACCTAGGGACCATCTCTGCTGGGTCAGGCAGACCCCCACCTGTTGCAGACCTTCCACCTCCCATCAGGCCTCAAGTGATCCCAAACCACACGGACTAGTTCTAACCTCTCCCTCCTAATGGTCTTGCCAAGTCTGCAAATAATATTGCTGGAAAACAGCCATTAGTTACCTATGGAAAGAAACTGGGGCCCTGCATCTCAGTCCCTAGAGCAACCAATTCGGTTTATGTCATGCTTGTCCCAGGTGCCCTGTTTTAACCACAGAAGCCTGCCAGGCATTCTGGGTTGGCCGGTGGCCTCATGAGAACAGAGAGCTGTTATTGTTGGCCATGGATTTGCTGGGACAACTACCCTGCTGAGGTCCCGAGGCTGCCTTCCATCAATAATATGGGGAGGGACAGGGGACCTCCCTGCCTAGGAGATGACATACTGCTGGATGTGACTTTACACACCATGGCCGTGAGCCCTGTGTGTATAAACTCAGCCCCTGAGTGGCTGACCTCCTGGCAGTGGGGGTGGGGAGACAGTGACTCACATAGTCTGGTTTTTCTCTCTCATCTGGAAAGCAGCACTGTCTAGAGTAGCCCCCGCAGGCACTTTCCTGTCTTGTTTCATCAGGTCATGTACAGAGCAGGGCTCTGCTGGCTTAGCTTCACACGTGCCATCTTTTTCTCTGTGTCCCGTGTTGCAAACACACATGTGCATCAAATGGGAGAAACGGAGAGATTATGGGCTTTGGGCTCAGATGAGTGTTTTAAGTCCTAATTCTGCTGGGCTCCCTCCGCGTGGCCGCAGTCAGATGACTTAATCTGCTCGGGCCTCATTTCCCTACCCATAGGATGGAGGTGGTGATCCCACCCCACAAATGAAATACCATGTGTGCAAGCATCTGATACACTCGAAACCTTTGTGCAAACACCTGTTACAATGATTATTAAAGGGCAGGAACTGTGAATTCAGGATTTCTCCCTTCCCTATCCTTACACAGTGTTTGGCATGGAGCTGATGATAAATGGATAGTGTGCTTGTCATTGCCTGCAGTGTCCCTTGTGGCTTTTGAGATCTTTCTGGCCTTTTTTTTTTTTGTTATCAGGAAGGCAGCTCTGCCTATTGGCTTCTCTTCCTACGTTCAGAGCCCAGCTCCCTACCTCCACACCTTCCTCAGCTCTCTGCAGTCTGGGGTCCCCATCCTCCCTCAGGACCGCTGCAGCCAAGAGCCATCCGCACCTTGCTGGGTACCAGATGCTTTTCAGGTCGCAGCTACATCCCTTCTGCTGCAGTTGACACTGGGATTCCTCTCTTCTAGAAACTTTCTCTCTTCTTTTTTTCCGACTTTTTTCACTTTCCACTTTTTCACTTTGCCTGAAACTTTCTAGCTGTTTTTCTCAGTCTCCTTCCTCCCCTCCCCTCCCTTTGCATACTCTCAATTTGCAAGGTTCCCTGGGGTTTTGACCTGGGCTTCTTTCTCCTCTCAGTCAGTTCACCAGCCCTGGGCAAACCCACTGTCCCCGGAGTTCTACATCACCTCTTCATGGTGGTTCTCAAGGTTGCCTCTCCCCAGGTCTCCAGTCCCAGCCCAACCAACCTCTGCTCCTTCAGGGGGAACGTGGAACAAAGCTCAGCCTCTGCCCTCCCCCCGAGGTCCCTGCCCCAGGGAACGCCTTCACCATCTCCCCGGCTGCTCAGGCAAGAATGCCAGAGCCACCCTGACTTCTCCTTGTGCCCCCTTACCTCCATCACTCTTCAGATCCTGCCAACTCCACCTTTCAAATGCACCTTCCTCTCTCCAACCTCATGGCCACTGCCTTAGCTGGTCTTAGAGCCAGGCATGAGTGAAGGCATAGAGTAGACACTAAAGTGGCCTGAACGAAGAAAAGGAAAAAGGAGGAAAAAGGAAAAGGAAGGAAAGAAGAGAAAAGGGGATAGCTCATTGGTTTTTACCTTATCCAACTGCATGGACTGCTTTGGTCCTGTTTATTTTATCCCCATTTCGCCATGAATATACAAGTGTAAGCATCTTTTTAGGAAATCCTGGGAGGTTGTGTTGGAAAATTGGAGTGAGGGTTGGACAGCTGGCTGGTACTGAGGGATGCTATGCAGACAGGGTGTCTGGTCCCTGCCTGAGCCAGGCTCCACTCTGCTTTCCCCAGGACCAGGGAATGTCCTCTCTGGGTCACTCTCTTTCAGTGAACATTCTAAGATTCTGCAAATAGGAAGCCTAAATTCCCTCAAGCTGCTCAGCACCTTTCAATAGTCACTGTATTTGCTCACCTATATCTTGAGAGAAGTTGGGTGCCGATGTACCTATACATTCTACAGGTGAGGAGAGTGAGGCTAAGGGGAATTTAATGATTTGCTTGGTGGTTGAACTGAGAAATGCAAACCTGTCCTGCAGAAATAAGCAAGGTAGGTAAGAGGCAGGACACAGGTGCTTGGCTGGATCCAGGGAGGAGGTGGAGGAACTGGTAATCTGGGCCAGGAAAGAGGACAGGTTGCATTTTGCTGGCTGCAGGTATGTGCGGGGTTCTCTGTGTGTGTTGTCTCATTTAATGCTCCCAACCTCCTGGTAAGATGGTGTGATTCTCCTTTCACTGAAGCTCAGGGAGGACACACAGCTGGTCAGGACAGATGCATGGTTTGATCAGGGTCTGTTAGACAACTCGGTCTGTACTGCCTCTTAGGTAGGGCTCTGAGCTGAGAAACAGACAACCTTTGCTGAGGCATTGCTGATTTAGAGGTTCTCTTGGGCAGGAAGAGAAGGCCCAGCTCTACTAGGATGGGAGGGGCAGGTGGCCACTGGATGAAACTTGAGACATCACTGCGTCTACTACTGTGTGGGGAGGAGAAACAGGAAGGGAGGTGGTCACCTTTTTCTGAGGGTTCTTTATCCTTCGTACATTCATCCTTCCATTTGCTGAGTTCAGTGCCCGGCCCTGGGGTCTCACATTAACCCATGATCTTTTCCTAAGGGACCCTGGATGCCTGGGAAAGGAGGAGCCAGATGAAAATAAAGGTGGAAAGGAAGGAAAAACACCCAGTGTCTACCTTGGGGGCAATGGATTACACCTTGTGGGCTAAATCCAGCAGGTTGCCTGTTTTTATAAATAAAGTTTTATTGGAACACAGTTCCACCCATTTGTTTACATATTGTCAATGGCTGCTTTTTGCCCTAGGATGGCAGAGTTGAGTAGTTGAAACAAGAGACCATATGGCCTGCAAAGCTGGAAATAGTCACTCTCTGGCCTTTTACAGAAAAAACTTGCCAACACCATAATCTAGCCAAGGGAAGCCTTGATGGGAGCTACACAATTTATTTTTCGAGATGACCATCTTGAAAACTGATGACCTGACAAATGCTCTGCTGTTGTGCTTTTCTTAATGCATATCTTTCATAACAACCACATACTAAGCTCTAGGCTGAGCCGGCACTTTGCTAGGTAGGTAATTTAGAGGCCACAGTGAATGCGACTTGGACTGTATTCTTAAGGAGCTCACAGCTAATGGGGGAGGCAGGCACATAAAGAGATGTTTGCAGTACGAGGTGCCAGTGTGGAGGGTGTTTATGTATCACATGTTGTGGGGTACAGAGGAGGAACAGCCGGCCATGCTCTGGGGGCCCTAGGAGCGTGGCCCCATGAGGAGATGAATTGCACTGTGACTTGAAGTTTGTTTAGGGGCATCATTCACCTGGAGGAGGTAAGGTAGTTAAACCTCATTCTTACCAAGAGTCCAGCTCCAAGAAAGCCGTGGAAAAACCAGACCAAGTCTGTGATCTTGGCAGGCTCCAGCACCTGTCCACTGGGAAAGTACAGCAGGAGGTTGGCGATGATGGCGGCGATGGCCAAGGCCAAGAGCAGCAGGCCCGTGTACCTGGAACCCGTCTCAGAACACATGGTGAATCCTCCCTGGAAGGGAGGAAGAAACAACCAACACCAGGAAGCTGCCTGCTCCAGGCACTGCAGTCAGGAGAGGGTGCGTCAGCCTCAGAGCCCCAAGAGCAAGATGGCGAGTCCAGCTCTGCCACAGGTAAGCGGTGTGACCTGGGGAGCCAGCCACCTCACCACTCTGAGCCCCAGTTTCCTCGGTAAAGCAGAGAAAACATTGACTTTACAGATGGTGGTGCGTGGACTAAAGGAAGTAAAATCAACATGACAGCATCTGGCTCTAGCAGATGTTCAATAGGGTTTCTTTAAAGGATTGGGGCAATCGAGGTGATGTTTAGGAACTTGCTGTTACCCTGTTCGGGTTCTTTCATCCACTCCCAGAGGAATTCCCCTAGTGATTATGAACTAGATCCTGATCCAAACCCTGTGGCTCCATCACTTAGCAGCTGTGTGACCTTGGGCAAGTTGTTTTACATCTCTCACCTCAATTTCTTCATCTGCAAAATGGGACTGACAATAGCACTCACATTATGGAATTGTTGAGGGTATGAAAATAATATTTTCAAAATGTTCTCCTACAAGGCTGTCAATATGTGGTAGCTGGAGAAGAAAGAACTAAAGGGAATCTGAATCATCTTGGCCTCTCCTTTGATTTATGTGGAAGATTTCCTCTCTCACTGTCTTTGTCAATTGAGATTACTGAGCCTGGAGATTTCTAAGAAGCCAGGCTGGAGGCACATGGAAAGAGGGAAAGAAGGAAAGGTTTTGCATCTTGGTTTTTTTCTGCAGAATGATGCATTTTTTTCTCCTGGGCATAAATGAGTTTGGAGTAAACTCAGTATCTTGTTTGCCGGGTGAAGGCTGCCGGAGCAGCGTGAGCCCTGGTGCTCTGCGCCGAGGTCCACGGGCTCCAGAATGTTCCTCTGAGACCCAGGGAAAGGTTCTTGTTTTGTGTTAGGTGGCGCTCTCCCAACAGCCCTTTGTGCCCGTTCTTGACTCAGATTCACGCTGAGATTGTTAACTGACTCCTGAATAGCAGCTCCTTCACTACCCGGCTCCCAGACACAGAGGCCTGGTGCCACGAATGGCCCTTCCCACGGTGGGCAGTGGGTGGGGAGCGGAGGGTCCTGGAGCAATTTGCAGAGCTCCAGACCTCTCTTCAGGGGCAAAATTGAGAAATGTCCAGCCTTAGCTTTCTACTCCCTCAGAAGAGTCAAAGTTATTAATGCACAATGGGTTAGGCAGGGTGGTAATGCCTGGGGTCTTATTTCTATCTGATATCCAAGTTCAGGGCTACAGAAAGCTGATGCCTGAATGGGGCGCCGCCTCTGTTTGGATGAGGGAGGTTGAAACTGCTGACCTCACTCGCATTATAATCACTGAGAGTAGCGGTAATGAAAATTTAACACTTACGGGGACCCCATACTGTATGAAGAGCAACAATAACACACAGCTACTGCCACTTGTCCAGACACATGGTATGCATCATTTCATTTAATCCTCAAACATCCCCATGAGGTAATAGCTCCCTAGCTCTGAGAGGAAACAGGCTTATAGAAGTTAAACAAGATTGCAGGGTCTCCCAGCCCATAAATGTCAATGCCGATCCTCAAATGTAGGTCTGCTCATGTCCACTTCTAGTTATTCCCAGTGAGGGCAGATGATTCACAACTGGGAGCGCTGGGAATCCAGTACTGTTGAGCCTTCTTACACCCTGTAAAAGGATACAAAGCCAACAGCCCCTGTTGCTCCTTGACACCTAGATGTCCCAGCTCTTACAGTAACAAATACAGTAATGCTCACCCTCCTGGAAAACTGCAGATCTTCTTAGGAGGGAAGGGAGTAGGGGTTGAGACTGTGGCCACATTTGGAAAGGGGAACCACACAGCACCCAAGGTTGGTGGGCACCGTGAACTAAAAATGCCACCTGCCGTATCAGTAAATGAAGGATGTTGCAGCCATCAAGCCATCACATTATAGCCACCCTGACGGTGAGCCCTGAGGGAACTGAGGAGGGAGGCAGGATTTGCCCCCCATCTAGCCGTCAGCCACTGCAGCCACCCTTGAAGATGGGCCCTGAGGAGACTCAGGATGAGAAGCACAGGATACTGGCCCCAGATAGCTGAGGTGCATATTAAAGGAATGGTTTAAAGGAGCCCAGACTTTGCATCTTCCCGTACTTAGAAAAGCACTAAATTCCTTAACTTGAGATGTCTGGTTTTCTTTCATTAACAGTAATCTTTTGATGTTCTGACTACCTGGTCTTTGTTGCAAAAACTCCTCTATATCCTGGCTCCCCCTTACCTCTTCCGAGCAGTCCCTCAGAGTTATCTGAGACGCTGTTCCCGGGCTTAAGTCCTCGGTTTTGTCCACTGAATAAAACATAACTCTCAAATTTAGGTTGTGCATTTTTTTCAGCTGATAGCACTTAATTAAAGCTGTGAGAAGCCAGTCATTCTCTTGGGCTGAGACTGTTAGAGAGTTACTAAGGACTCGTGGAAATTTAGTCCCTTCCTTTTCTGGGCAGCATAGCTCTAGACAGTTGAAATAACTTGTTCAAGGTTATATAGCTAGGTAGTTGGAAATCACAGCAAAAATAGTCACAGTCCTGTTCACAGGCATGCTCTCACTCGATCCTTTTATAGTTCAGTGACAGAAACATCATGATTATGCCTATTTTATTCATTTATTCATTTGCTGCTGGACACTCTGAGGCTCCGAGGAACCCAGGAGCTTGTAACGGGGCAGCTCGTCTTCTGAGGTTGTCCGGTCCCCATAGCTTGTGGCCTCAACAGGTGGGACAATCACAAGCCCTTGAGTTCCTTGATCACAGACTTCACATCAAATAATCTGCTTCATGCTCCCTGCATCATCATATTCATACGTGTCAGACAATGACACCCTAAGTTTGGGTTTGTTCAGCATGGTTGCTGCACTGAGGTTTTAGGCCAGCTGTGCAGCTCCAGGCTGTGGGGACCGGCTTTCAACACCAATCCTGCCCAATCTCAAGCAGAAACACATAGACATACCCGTCCACCCAGTACCTGGTCAGCGGGGGTTGGGCACAGGCCCAGTGGGCAGCCTCCCCTGGGCAAGGCACCCCGGCCCGGCCAGGCCAGCAGCAGTGTTGCAGTTGCAGAGAATCTAGCTCAGCCGCTGGAAGTCTCTGGGTGAGCCCTGGATCCTTCCACTTTTCAGGAGGCTCAAAGTGAACAATAGGTGTTGGGCAGCAATAGATCCCAGTCACCAGGACAATTTATGCATCTAATCACAGCTGTCATCTTCTCTTCCCTGAAGACCCTCTGTGAGGAGGTCTCTTGTCTCTTTAGAGTCTGAAGGCCTTTCCAGGTCCTTCTGAGGCCCCTCAGCACAACAGCACGCTGAGCTCTGAGGGGCAGAGGGCTCCCCTCTTCCTGTCTGGACCCACGTCTCTCTTGCTCTCCCCCAGTCTCGTCAAAGTGGCTCAAATTCCCCCAGTAAAAGCCAGCACTTCCTCCCTTGCCAGGCGGTCCCAGGGGAAGGGCTCATCCACCCAGCCACAAAGGCGTGTGCACTTACTGTGCTCCGCCCCTCCCTCTGGGTCATTCCTGATAACCTCTGAAAAGTTTCCCTGGCGGATGTGTTTCCACCCAGCTGAGATGGAGGAGGGGAGGGGATGTGGATGGGTAGGGAGGGCCCACCAGCCCTGCGTGAACACATGTGGGGAAGGTCCCAGTTACTGAGCGGGGAGGGTTGCAGCAGGGCCTCACCACCTCTTCATCTTCCAGCTCCCCTGCTCCAGACCCCGAGTTGTCGGCTAATGGCGTCTCACATAGATGTGCAGTGCGGCTCCCTGGCTGTGCTTTGGTCTTCCAGCCAGACCTGATGCCCCAGCCAGCCAAGGAAAGGGAATGGATTGTCAAGTGGGCCCCCTCCCCCTTCTCACCCATCCCTCCAGGCCCTGACGCTGTGAAATTGATGCTGCAAGAGATGGAGGAAGTGTAACCGTGTGGGGCTCAGGGCCAGGAATCTGGTTACCCAGTTGCCCAGTGGGATGAGCCCCAAATGGCGCTGCTTGGCCTCCATCTCGGCTTTCCCAGTCGGTGAGCAGAGTGGCTGCAGGAGAAAGCCCTCTTTGTCTTTGGTCTTTTGCTGCCACTCCTTCCTGCCCATGAGAGCACATTTCCCTTTGGTCATCTACCAAGTTTTATTTTTCCTATACAGTGACACCCAGGGTGCTGTGAAACCTCTGAGAAAGAAGAACCAAGTGATTCTATGATCAGATACCTGGCTCCCAAGGCCTAACTGCATCGTAACTGGTAACCCACCTTGGCAGCAAAGTACTTTGCTATGCTGTGCCTAGACTGCTCTGTCAGCAGCCCCAAGGGGCTGTCAGGACGATATTATTTTTTCCTCATTATTCAAATGCGGAAACAGGATCAGAGAAGATGTGACCTGCCTCAGATCAGGGAAACCAAGAGAGAATTCATGGTTCTCATTTTTGTGCTCTTCCTATGGTACTGAGATTACCTTCTGATCTTGAGCTCTTCCAGCAGAGTACATTCTGGGCACTCAGGCTCCGCCACACTGCTTGTCACCCGCAGAGACTCCCTTGAGCCTGAAGGGAACTACTTTTTTTTTTTTTTTAACATCTTTATTGGAGTATAATTGCTTTACAATGGCATGTTAGTTTCTGCTTTATAACAAAGTGAATCAGTTATACATATACATATGTTTCCATATCTCTTCCCTCTTGCATCTCCCTCCCTCCCACCCTCCCTGTCCCACCCCTCTAGGTGGTCACAAACAGGTCAGTCCGGTAGAGGCAGTGTTTGGAAGATCTCCTATTCAAGGCTGCAAACGTCTGTACTATGTGATGCCTTTTCACAAGAGCACACTGTTCCTAAGGGTCAAAAATAATGCAAACATCCTCCAAAGCATAGCATTAACCTCATTCCTAGATGAATATGCTTCCAGGAGCAGACAAAGAGAGATGGAGAAATCTCACTTGCAGTTTGTGACAGACAGAGGTAACAAGATAAAAATTTCAACCAGGCCATTATAGTATGCATGTTGTACATATATATATATATATACATATACATATACATATATACATACAATAACTTACATCCTTTTAAAAAATTTCTTATTTTATATTGGAGTATAGCTGATTTACGATGTTGTGTTAGTTTCAGGTGTACAGCAAAGTGAATCAGTTACACATATACATGTATCTGCTCTTTTTCAGATTCTTTTCCCATATAGGTTATCACAGAGTATTGAGTAGAGTTCCCTGTGAATAACTTATATTCTTTTTTAAAATTTTTCATTGTTATTGGGGTATAGTTGATTTACAATGTTGTGTTAGTTTCTGCTGTATAGCAAAGTGAATCAGTCATACATATAATAACTTACATTCTTGAATCAAGTTTTTTGATTTATAAAGTTTCAAATACATTTACTAGAGCAACCCTGTGAGAGAGGTATTCTTTTACAGAGGAGAAACCTGAGCTTCAGAGAGAATTAAAAAATTGCCCGAGGTCTTACAATTAATTCATAGATGGAAGATGTGGAACTCTAACCTAGGTGTCTGTGCGCTCGTTTCACTCACGTCCGAGTATTGTCCACATACTCACTTACGTGTTCATGTGTGCTTGTGATTATATCAATATACCTCAGCATATGACACACAAGGCACGCCCACAAATGTTAGACTCGTTAACACATCATGGGGGTGATGTACTCATCGGGTCTGCCTCTTGGGTCAACAGAACCCTGACTGCAGTGGTCCAGTTCTCCCTGTCCAGACATTGATCACAATACTGGAAGGGACCATATAGAGATAACAGAAAGATTTCACTGATGTAATTATTAGCACAAACACAAATAGATGCATAGCTCTAACTGAGTTCTGTACAGAGTTCTTCCACATTTCCAGTTCCATCCCTCTAAAGATACGGTGTAAATGCACAGCCAAGGAAGCGGTTTCACTGGGGTCCAGTCCGAGCTTCCTCTCCTCCCAGGCCCTGTGGATCCTCTGTTACATTTCTTATGATGTTCATGTCTTATGCTGCTGCATAGCACAGAGCCTTTGGGCTTAACTTTCTTGTGTTTCAGTTTCCTTATCTCTGAAACGGGGAGCATCATAATAACAGGATTGTAACCCTTATAACTCATAGGGCTGTGGTGAGGATGCAAGGTTCCTGGTACATGCAAGTCCTATTTATCAATGGAAAGGTACAAGTCACAAAATGTCATGTGACGGTGCCTGATGCAGATTAAACGATCAATAAGTGTTACCCACTCACGTCATGCCAGGGAGCACTGACTGCTAAATCCTTAATCATACTCTCTGCGTCAGTGTTTCCATTTAAGAGCATAGGCTCTGGAACCAGATGGGCTGATTTCTCATCTCAGCTCTGCCACTTAGTTGCTGAGTGATCAGGACCAGTTACAAGGTTGTCTCTCCAGGCCTCAGTTTTCTCACCTGTAAAATGGGGATGATAACATCTATCTAACAAGGTTATTGTGAGGATTAAGTAATTTTATGTATGTAAACAGGAAATGTGGGAGAACTCTGTACAGAACTCAAAGCTATGCTTATATTTGCGTTTGTGCTAATAATTACATCAGCGAAATCTTTCTGTTATCTCTATAAAGTACTTAAAACCATGCCTGGCACAGAGTAAACGCTATGCAATATTATTATTAAACACACAAAATAAGCCCTGGAGGAGTTGTGGTTTATCCCTTTACCAAAGGATCTGGTGTTCAGTGAGCACCCATAATAGCACTAAGCAGGTATAACTGAAATGAAATTGGTAAAATTCCTTGCTTGAACTTTATAACTATATAACTTTATAACCTGCTCTATCAATTAGGAGAGATTTAGCCTGTGGCAGGAACTGCTATATGATCACCAAAACCTTTTCCTCCTGGAGGTAGCTTACCTTTCCCAGCCTCCCTTGTGGGAAGGTGTGGCCATGTGATTACATTCTGGCCAGCGAGAAAAAAAAAAATAGCCCTTGACCTATGGAAGATCACGGAAGCTTCATTGCTTATGGTGTTCACAGTAAGATGGATGAAAAGACAGGGAGATGAGCCCAAGGACTTCTTGGCCCTAGGACCTGGCCACTGGCCGTGAGAATTACGGGTTGTACATGAAGCCAGGGCCTAAAAGCAATCTGGCAGTGATCCCAGAGGAAGGTTTAAAATGCTTTAAAATTTTAAAAATAAATTTATAAAATAACTAACCTTGGTTTTAATAAATCAAATGGTATAGAACGCTGGTAATAAAAGCCACAGTCTCCTGCCTCATTCTTTCCTAACTCCTATCCTTTTCCCTAGGGCAGCCATCCCTAGGGCAGCCACTTGTAATCTTTTTACTTTTTCTTGTAGTATTACTTCCCATTTCTCTGAATCAAACGTTTATACTCTTGGTTTTTTTGTGTTTTTTTTTTTTTTTTTTTGCGGTACGCGGGTCTCTCACTGTTGTGGCCTCTCCAGTTGCGGAGCACAGGCTCCAGGCGTGCAGGCTCAGCGGCCATGGCTCACGGGCCCAGCCGCTCCACGGCATGTGGGATCTTCCCGGACCGGGGCACGAACCCGTGTCCCCTACATCGCCAGGCGGACTCTCAACCACTACGCCACCAGGGAAGCCCTCTACTCTTGTTTTTTGATTCACCAATTTTAGAAACTAGTTATTGAATTTTGGGCATTGATCTATTAGGATTTTACCGTCCTCCATCCCCCTTCCCTCAACCTTTTAATTTCGCTATATCACTATTCTATTTCTTTTATCAGTTTCCTTTGAAACTTTGCCATAAACTTACCACTTTATTTCTTGTTCAGCTATAGACATTTTTTTTTGACTCTCCACTTTATAAAATGGGACATTTTAGAGCATCTCTCCCCTTCCTTCTGGCTCTCCTTCCTGCCTTCCAGCTCCCAACTTCTATCATTCAAACTTCCCTATTGTCAAGATTGATATTTATATTCTGTATTGTAACCACAACTGCATCTGTGCTTTGCCTATGGATTTAGTTTAAGAGCTGAAGATCATTTTAACTGCTTAGTGCAGAGTCTGATTTTGTACTGATTATATTTTCTCTCTTGTAGAACTTCTTAGGTTTTTCCTAGCATCTTTAATTCCTTTCTTTTTCGGGTACTGTTTGCTTTTATTACATCCTTAATTTATTCCCAAGTGTTGATCTGAATAGGCATTCTACTAAATAACCTCCATCCATTTCCCCCAGACCCCCCCCACCAGGGCCCTCCATCCTCTGCTGACTGCTCTCTACATGCGGCATGGCCATCACTCTGGGACTTCCTCACTGCTTTGGATTTTTTGGAGCCCACATCTTCTTCTTTTTTAAAGAAAAATATATATATATTTATTTATTTGGTTGCACTGGGTCTTAGTTGCAGCAGGCGGGCTCCTTAGTTGCAGCTCGTGGGCTCCTTAGTTGCGGCTCACTGGCTCCTTTAGTTGTGGCACGTGAGCTCCTGAGTTGCGGCTGGCAAGCTCCTTAGTTGTGGCTCACTAGCTTGTTAGTTGCGGCTCACCAGCTCCTTAGTTGCGGCTCACTGGCTCCTTAGTTGTGGCATGTGGGATCCTTAGTTGCGGTTCACTGGCTGCTTAGCTGTGGCATGCTAACTCTTAGTTGTAGCATGCAAGTGAGATCTAGTTCCCTGACCAGGGATTGAACCCGGGCCCCCTGCATTGGGAGTGCGGAGTCTTACCCACTGTGCCACCAGGCACGTCGCCCCACATCTTCTTTATTCTTGGTTTAATTTTTCTTACTTTCTTTCTTTCTTTCTTCTTTATTTTTGGCTGCGTTGGGTCTTTGTTGCTGTGTGCAGCCTTTCTCTAGTTGTGGCAAGCGGGAGCTACTCTTCTTTGTGGTGTGTGGGCTTCTCATTGCGATGGCTTCTCTTGTTGCAGAGCACAGGCTCTAGGCACGCAGGCTCAGTAGTTGTGGCTCTCAGGCTCTAGAGCGCAGGCTCAGTAGTCATGGTACACAGGCTTAGTTGCTCCACGGCATGTGGGATCTTCCTGGACCAGGGCTCAAACCCGTGTCCCCTGCATTGGCAGGCAGATTCTTAACCCCTGCGCCACCAGGGAAGCCCCAATTCTTGGTTTACTCTTGTTTTGCTGGAACATATCCTCAATAGCTTCCCCAGAAAGGCATATTAAAAATATATTTTGAATTCTGAATGCCTAGAAATGTTTTTATTCTGCCCTCAACATAAGTGATAGTTTGTCTGGGTAGAGAATCCAGGGTTCAAAATACCTTTTTCCTAGAACTTTGAAAGCATTATTCCACTGTCTTCTAATTCCCAGCATTGCTGAGGAGAAGCCTGATGCCAGTCTCATTCTTGTTCCTTTGTGGGTGACCTATATTTTTCACCCTAACATCTCATAGGGCCTTTTTCCTTATCATTTTGAAATTTCATAGTGGAGGGTCTAGATGAGAGTCTGTTTTCATTGTGCTGCAAACTTGGTGGGCCCTTTTGATTTAGAAATGCTTATCTTTCATCTCTGGTAAATCTTTTCATATGGTTTCTTTGATAATTTTCTTCCCTTTGTTTTTCTGAACTATTTTTTCCCTTTTATAAAATTGAAGTGTACTTGACTTATGCATTATATTAGTTTCAGGTGTTCAACATAGGGATTTGATATTTTTATGCATTACAAAATGATCACCACTCTGAACTCTTCTTTTGTCTCTTACTGGTGGTTACAGGCAGAATTGTGTGTGCTACAATTCATATATTGAAACCCTAACCCCCAAGTACCTCAGAATATGACTTTATTAGGAAATAGGGCTTTTAAAGAGGTGATGAAGTTAAAATGAGGTCATTAGGGTGCATCCTAAGCCAGTGTAACTAGCATCCTTATAAGAAGAGGAAATTTGGACACACAAAGAGAGGACGGACACAGAGGGATGGACACACAGAAGAAAGACTGGGTGAGGACATGGAGATAATGTAGCCATCTGTGAGCTAAGAGGCCTCAGAGGAAACCAAACCTTCCAGCACCTTGATCTTGGACTTCTGGACTCCAGAACTGTGAGAAAATGAAATTCTGTTGGTACCTGGTCTGTGGTACCTTTTATGGCAACCCTAGCACACTAATACCCTGTTCAAGCTCAAGTGATAAATGTAGAAACTGACAAACTTGAATTGACTCCTTTTAATAAGGAGAATTTATTGGCTCACATAACGTTGACCACTGCTGAATTCAGGGGCCAAGCAACATCACTGGGATGTGGCTTCTTTTATCTCTCTGCTCTGTGATCTACTTTCTGCCTTTATTCACAGGCCCTGGGTGGAGTTGTGTTACATGTTCCCAGGTTTAAGTCCAGTGGAAAAGAACCTTTTCATCTGCAGTTTCAGAAAAAGTCTCTTTGCTCTTAATTGGCCCTTTTTGAGTCACATGTTATGAGCCAATGACTAAGACCAGGATAACAAGATGCTCTAATTATCTAGTGCTGTGTCACATACTTCCCTTCTGAGCTAAGTGTGTCTCATCATTCGTGTCCAAACTGCGTGAGTGAGAATGGGAGAAGGGTGATTGTCTCACCAGAGGGAATCAGTGTGGGGAAGCTAAATGACAGAAAAGGTTTAGATGCACTAGGTTACATTTTGAATAGCGATTTTAAAAGTGTCTGGTAGCAGGAATATAGCTGCATTCAATTACTATAAATCTAGGGATTTAATAGTGGCGTAATGGTGAGAGGCAGTAAGGATTTGATCTAATCAGTATTTAGTGAATATTTACTATGTATCTTGAAGGTAAATGAAGATGAGGACAAAGCACGTTTTTTATTTTCAGTGAGTGTGCTTGTGGTCAGTGATTGATGCAGAGTGTCCAATCTGTGACCAGGTAGGTTCATCCTATAGCACTTTCCCATGACCTCTGCCTTTGTAGTGGAATAAGTAGTTATGGCTCATCTTCTTCATCAACATTCTGAGCCTCCACGAGAGAGCTCTGAGAAGAGGAACTTATTGCAGAGAGTTTATCACCACTCGTCTCCATATCCTTAAAATTTTGCTTCATTCCTATTCCCTCTATCATCAGTGCATGTGTCCATGTGACTTTCTCTGATTGATGGCCTTCAAGCTGATATTAGGGTAGAGAAAGTGGGACACCTTCCTGTTAGGAAATCTCATAAGACTCAATGAGTCTTGAATGCCCTATCTATCCTAACTATCCTCAGAAAACCCATTTCTGGGCTTGGTGTGGGGTTCCATTAATGACTCACTGGATAACATTGGTCTAGCATAGTTCATTGCCTCAGTTTCCCCATTTGAGAACAGACCCCAATCAGACCTATTTTCTTCTCAAGACGTTGTGATATATAGGGTTTTACTTTTCTTCCTCTCCTAAATTTATTTCTTCCCACAAGCTGTCCTCACTGCCAACTAATGTCAGTTAGAAGAGAAGTGGTAATAATAATAACAACAACAGTAATAATAACTTACATCTACTGAGTGTTTTCTACATATCAAGAACTCTGCTAAATAATCATTTTACTCACAACGATACTTTTCGTATGTACTTTGCAGTAAATGGCCTCATTACACTGTTGCCATTTAACATATGAGGAAACTGAGGCATAGAGGGGCTCATCTGGGTTTGCCTTACTCTGGAGCCCTTGTTCTTAACTATTGTTCACACCTACCTTCCTAAATAGCATGAAGTCACAGGGATTATGGACCAGGATTGGTCAACTTCAGTGGTAGAGGACTAAAACTGCTTGGGGGATTTAGAAAGAAACTTCATGGTCATGGAGCCTAACACGTGGTCCACAGGTGAGGAAATTGAGGTAAAGAGATTAAGTGACTTGCTCAAGTTCATACCTAACAGGACCTCTTTGTCAACAATGATTTCAAAATACCATTTGAGTCAATATCAGAGCTCACATTGTTTTTTGTTTAATTTAAAAACTTTTTTTTTTTTTTTTTGTGGTACGCGGGCCTCTCACTGCTGTGGCCTCTCCCATTGCGGAGCACAGGCTCCGGATGTGCAGGCTCAGCGGCCATGGCTCACAGGCCCAGCCGCTCCGCGGCATGTGGGATCTTCCCGGACCAGGGCACGAACCCGTGTCCCCTGCATTGGCAGGTGGACTCTCAACAACTACGCCACCAGGGAAGCCCCTAATTTAAAAACTTTTATACAATTTTTAAAGGTTACTTTCTATTTACAGTTATTACAAAATATTGGCTGTATTCCTCATGTTGTACAATCCATCCTTGAGCCTATCTTATACCCAATAGTTTGTACATCCTACTCCCCCATCCCTATGTTATCTCTTCCCCAACCTCCCCACTAGTAACCACTGGTTTGTTCTCTATGTATGTGAGTCTGCTTATTTTTTGTTATATTCACTAGTTTGTTGTATTTTTTAGATTCCACATATACGTTCTATCAGACAGCATTTGTCTTTGCCTGATATTTCACTTAGCGTACTACTCTCCAAGTTCATCCATGTTGTTGTAAATGGCAATTTTTTTTTTATGGCTAATATCCCTTTGTATATATTTACCACAGCTTCTTTATCCATTCATCTGCTGATGGACACTTAGGTTGCTTCCATAACTTGGCTATTGTAAATAGTGCTGCTACATTAATTTTTAATTCACAAAATATTTTGTTCCTATTACATTGGTTTCCAGTGATAACATAGAAAAATTGCAAGCACATCTTTCTGGTATGGGTATTTTAAAGGTAAATTTTCCATTTTAAGAACTAAATCACACTCTTCACATCAGTGTGTTTCATCCAACTCATAAGCAAAACTTCTGCTAGAATGCCACATGGGCTTGTCATTGCTCTTTCACAATGTGCGCGGTGGGTAACGTCTGATACCAACAGCGTCATCTGATACTGGGACTTTACCATTAGCTGCCTTGCTTTCTCCTTAACAGATGAAGCAGTATTGTTTTTTTTTTTTGAAATTTGGGACTGGTTTTAGAAGCTTTTGAAAATATCTGATTTATTTATTTATTTTTGTCATGAGGGCCGTAAGTTTTAGCCATGCCTCTGTAGGTTTATTCTCTTCTCCAATGATGATTAATCAATTTCTTTATAAACAAGGGTACTGTGCTTTGTTTGAACATGAAACAAGAGCATAAAATGGCTTTGTATTTGAGAAGTTCCGTAACAGACAGAACACTAGGCACCAAAGATGAGTGTATTGCCCCACAGTAAGTCAACTTTTCAGATAGTAATGGTGGTATTTCACAGGTAATTTTCTTTTTAGCTGCTGTGGGAAATCATCACATTCAGAGATTCACTTATTCTACTACAGAGCCAGTACAGTCTATATTTATACTGACATCCTTTTCACTCTTTATGATTTTGTTTTGAAATGTAGTATTGCTGTTACTGTTTTACTTTTATTATTTTTTTTTTTTTAAATCATGACTTTTATACTTCAATGAATCATATTTGAGGACTTGACCCCATTTTCAAATTGGTAGCATAATATAATACCATAGGTAAAGTAAAAATGCCAATTTAATGAACATGAACAGTAACATGCAAATGATGTAAAGTACTTTAGCTGGGACAAAGTATTTCTATTTTTTTCTAACTGAAGTATAGTTGATGTACAATATTATATGTTACAGGTGTACAACATAGTGATTCACAATTTTTAATGGGTATACTCCATTTATAGTTATTATAAGATATTGGCTATGTTCCCTGTATTGTACAATATATCCTTGTATCTTCTTTTATACATAATAGTTTGTACCTCTTACTCCCCTACCCCTATCTTGCCCCTGTTTTTTTGTTGTTGTGGTTGTTATACTCACTAGTTTGTTGTATTTTTTAGATTCCACATATAAGTGAAATCATACAGTATTTGTCTTTCTCTGACTTATTTCACTGGGCATAATACCCTCCAAGTCCATCCATGTTGTTGCAAATGGCAAAATTTCATTTTTTTATGGCTGAGTAGTATTCCACTATATATATTATATATATATTATATAACATATATATATAATATATATACCACGTCTTTTTAAAAATAAATTTATTTATTTATTTTTGGCTATGTTGGGTCTTCATTGTTGGGCACGGGCTTTCTCTAGTTGTGGTGAGCAGGGGGCTACTCTTCATTGCGGTGTGCGGGCTTCTCATTGTGGTGACTTCTCTTGTTGTGGAGCATGGGCTCTAGGCACACAGGCGTCAGTAGTTGTGGCACACGGGCTCATTAGTTGTGGCTCGCGGGTTCTAGAGTGCAGGCTCAGTAGTTGTGGCACACGGGCTTAGTTGCTCTGTGGCATGTGGGATCTTCCCAGACCAGGGCTTGAACCTGTGTCCCTGCATTGGCAGGCGGCTTCTCAAGCACTACGGCACCAGGGAAGTCCTATACCACATATTTATCCATTCATCTCAAACCACGTTCTATTAATTGAATTCTGGTCAGACGAAGCCAATCCAGTCCTTGAAGAGCATAAGCAACCTTTAAAAATGATATGAGATTTCTGTGACAATAACAATCGATCCTTCATTTACAAATCTGCAGAATAACCTAAATGAAAAATTCCACTGAATTTTTCCACCTGAAATTACCAAACCAGCTGTAGCCAACTTGATAGACCAATGGCTAACCTCTGCTGCTGGTGAGACTCACTGGAGAAATGATGCTCTAAGGGTTTATTTGGGGGAGGATCTGTTGTTCTTCTGGGAATTCTAACATAAAAGTTAGGTTCACACACCCCAAACATCCTTGTGGTCTTTCACAAAGCCATTTGAATTTGTCTCAGAAAGTTCTTGTCCTCAAACTTAAATCTGTCTAATACAGAGGTGCAGGTGGGAGGTTCAAGTGAAAACTGAAATGGCCCCTTTCTCAGCAATATTGCCTTTGGTACCCACATGGACATATGAAGGAGGATTCCAAGGGCCATGGATCTACTTTGCCCCTTATTATGGGCTGAATCGTGTCACTCCAAAATTCATATGCTGAAGTCCTAACCCCCAGTATCTCAGAATGTATTTGGAGATAGGGACTTTAAAGAGGAATTAAGTTGAGGTCATTGGTGGGTCCTAATCCAATATGACTGGTTTCCTTATAAGAATAGGAGATTAGGACACAGACACATGTGAAGAAGCTACAACAAAAAGGCAGACATCTACAAGCTAAGGAGAGAGGTCTCAGAAGACATCAACGCTGCCGACACCTTAAATTCAGACTTCCAGGCTCCAGAACTATGAGAAAGTAAATTTCTGTTGTTTAAGCCACCCAGAGTGTGGTACTTTGTTATGACAGCTCTAGCATACTAATACACACAAACACTTCAATTTGGCAGTGGCCCTGATACCTGGAGACAGAAGGCAGTGCCCAGCCGAGGAGCTCATTGGTGAGCTCTGCAGGTAGTGATGTGGTATCTTCATGCAGCTTCTAAAGCACCAGGGCCTCGGAAGTCAGCATCACCAGAGCACAGACCAGGTCAGAAGATGCTTAAAATAGAGTATTTATGTAGTAGCTGGATAGGGCTTGTTCATGAGCATGGAGGAGACATAACCTGAGGATCCCAGATGCTAGGTGAGGTCTTCGCAGGAGACTGGGACCCTGTATCAGCACATAAGAACAGGATCCTATAAAACTCACTATAAAACAATGACTAATATATTAAGAAAAGTAGGATCTCATATCTGTTAAAATTTGCACGTATTTGGTGATTGGACCTGTGGCTTATTTTCTTTCCAGATTGCTTCCTAATTATGGCTTGCATTTTATGACTTTTTGCATAAAGTAGTATATATTTTAAAAAACCTGCTTTTCTCATTTTTTTTGCTTTTATGTTTCCTGTATTCTTTTCTTTAAAACTTGTGTGCATGTGTGTGTGTGTGCACGCACACACACACACACACACACACTCTGAAATATAATGCAGACTTACTAAGTTTTCAACACTGCTGAATACTTTCATATATAACATCTTAAGAGACAGGTATGCTCTCTTCACACCTCTCCATAAAGTCAAATTGTATATTTCCTTCAAGATGCATCTAATGACCCCGCTTCCTCTACCATGTATTAGTGATGATAGTTATTTTTTGAGCACTTATTGTGCTAAGTGCTTTATATCCTCTAATATATGATATCCCCCGTTTAACAGATGAGGAAGCATATACAGACCAGTTGAAAATTGTTTAGGGTTACCCTGAGGTAACCAACTCTCCATTGTTATATTTTTAGATACTTTAAAAACATTTCCAGGTTGGTAAATGAAGAATTTTCAAAAATAACTAACATTTATTGAACACTTGCTCTGTGTTAAATGCTTTACAGGTTTTATTTCATGTAGTTTCACAACCCAATGAGGTATTATATCTCTTTTACAGATGAGGAGACTAAGGTTCAGAAACTTTAAATAAATCTCCTAAGATGACACTAGCAATTGATAAAATTGGGATTCAAACTCAGATCTCTCTGACACAAAAACTCAAGTTCCCTAACTCTTACTTGAAATATTTTCTTTGCTCTGAAGTCCTATGTTATTTGTATACCTGCCCTCTGTTTTGGCCCTGTGTGTAATTTTTTCCCCCATTTTCTCATCTAGATGGTAAACTCTTTAAAGCTAAAGCATGTAACCATTTTGTCTGACCCCTGCAGACTGCCTAGCAAAGTGCTGGATCCACACCTATCTCCTGATATATGTACATTAGATGGATGGATGCATGGCGATACATGGAATGGTGTCTGGAGCACTTTTTAAGTAGATCTGGCAACAGTTGGCAGCTATCAGTGAAATCCCTTGAAAGTCAATGGCTGCTGCAAAAAACTGTGCTCATTCTCACTAGACAGAGCAAGAGTCTTAGAGCTATGGGAAAGCTTTAGGCCCAGAATATGTCTATCTTGGTGAATGTTCTATGTACACTTGAGAAGAATGCATACTCTACAGTTGTTAGGTAAAGAGTTCTGTATCTATCAATTAATTTTGGTGGGTTGTGAGGGTTGCACAGATTCTCTATATTCTTACTGATTCTTGTCTCCTTGCTCTACAGTTACCGAGAATAGGATACTAAAATCTCTAAATATGATTATGGATTTGTCTATTTCCCCCTTTAGTTTTGTCATTTTTGCTTTCTGTATTTTGAAGCTCTTTTATTACATGCATATACACTTATGCAATTTATGATTGATATGTCTTCCTAAGGAACCGGCCATTGTATTATTATGAAACATCCCTCTTCATTTCTTGTGTTAATTTTTGTCTTGCAGTCTATTTTGTTTGATAGTAACATAGCCACAATGGCTTCCTTATGTTTATTGGTTGTTTGTTGTATTTTTTCCATTCTTTTCCATATTTTCAAACTACTTATGCCTTAATGTTTAAAGTGAATTGCTTGTAGAATTCATACAATTCAGTTGGATTGTGCTTTCTTTTTTTTTAACCCTGTCTGACAATCTGTCTCTTTTAATTGGAATGCTTATTTCATTTACATTTAATGTAATTATTGATAGTTTATAGTCTCCCAGCTTGGTACTTGTTTTCTATTTGCACCTGCTGTTTTTTGTTCTTCTGTTGCTCGTTTTCTTTCTTCTTATGGTTTAATCGAATTTTTTTTAGTACAGGCATACCTCGGAGATATTGCAGGTTTGCTTCCAGACCATCACAATAAAGTGAATATCTCAATAAAGTGACTCACAGGATTTTTTCTGTTTCCCAGTGCATATAAAAGTTAGTTTGCACTATACTGTGGTCTATTAAGTGTGCAATAGCATTATGTTTAAAACAATCAATGTACATACCTGAATTAAAAAATACTTTATTGCTATAAAGTGCTAATCATTATCTGACAATGCAGGGTTGCCACAAAACTTCAACCTGTAGAAAATGCAGTGTCTGTGAAGTACAGTTAAACAAAGCACAATAAAATTAAGTATACCTCTATTCCATCTAATTTCCTCTGTTGGCTTCTTAGCTATACTTACTTTATTTCATTTTTTTGTGTCTGCCCTGGTCATAGCAATATTTATCCTTAATTTGTCAAAGGCTGTTTATATCAATATTGTAACCCTTCACATTTTCCTTCCCTTTTTATACCTTACTCTTCACATTCCAACTTTCCACCTCATACCTGACACTTTCTACTCCACAAATATAATAATTTTTACAACTGTGTTATTCCATTTACCTACTCTCCTTATCCTTTGTTTTATTGTTGTCATGACTTTTAGTTGTAGATACACTACAAACCTTTCCTTACAATGTTAATTATTTTCACCTTAAATAGTCAGGTGGTTTTAAGAAAATTATAAGAAGAAAAAATGTAATATTTTACATTTACCCACAATTTCTGGTGGTTTTTTTCCTTCTGTAGAAGCAAGTTTCTGTCTGGTAGTATTTCCCTAAACTTGAGAAACATCTTTTAGCATTCTTGGTAGTATGGGTATACTGGTGACAAATTCTCTCAGCTAAATTTTACCTTAAAATGTCTTTATTTCATCCTCATTTTTGAAGACTATTTTCCCTGTGTGTCCATCAGAGGTTGGAAGAATGTTTTTGAACTGAAATTTATAGGGAATTTTTCTAAGACTGTATTAGCTCAATACTTCCATCAAAAAGCAAATTATGAGAAGTCCTAATGATTGTGAGAGAACACTAAGGCTACTAAGTGTATCTGGAAAAGGATTACTTTTGATGTGGAGAAATGCCAAGTAATGCTTTAGATAGAATGCTAACTGCTCTGCTTGTACAAATATCTGCTTTATAACCAAGGTTCTTGATTGTAAGTGCCTTGGGCAAATGAAGTCTTTGATGAAGGCTTGTGTCTTCCGCAGATAACATGAAAGGTGACGTGCCAGATGTGGTCTCACAGCACATAAAACACATCTGTAGGAAGAAGTATCAACACATGAAAACCCTATTCTCTGCTAGACAATTCTTTCATTAGGGTTTATTATAGTATTGGCTGTTCATTCATAAGCATTTATTAAGTACTGCAGAAGGTGTTGTTAAGGGATATAAAACTGAGCAAGTATGGGTCTGTTGTGCAGGAGCTTGTTGGCTAGCTGGGGCACCATCATGGGCACAGGGCAGCTTGTACAAGGGCTGTGGCCCAGCCATCAGAGACACTGACAAGAGCATCGTGCTACAGCTGGACTTAGTCTCTAGTCACTGGGGATGAGGAAAAAGAGGTAGGGCTCATGTTACTATGGGAACAATTTCTGGAAGAGTTGTATTTTGATACATACCTTGAAGGAGGTAGAAGCTGTGGATTAGAGAGGAGAAATGATGGAATTGGAGGAAAGGAGAGTTGTGAGAAGGAATAAAAGTATAAAGACACTAAAATAAACTTGGTAGAACATTTATTCAGCTATATCAAAGGCAACATGGTAGGAAGTAAATACAGTAGGTCGCCTACATATGAACCTTCAAGTTGTGAAATTTCCAGCAAGGAACCAGAACCTGTGCCATCAACGTCAGATGTGAGTGAAATTGCAGCTTGCCCTCCATCTCCTGTTGCTGATGATCCTTCAGCTCTACCATCTCCCACCTCCTCTCCCTCCTCCAGTCAGTAACTCTTCTTTCCTGTTCACTTGATGCCAGCCCTTGTATGCCAGCTGTTGTACAGTACTTCTGTACTTTTCAAGGTACTGTACTGTAAGATTAAAAATGTTTTATTTTTTGTGTTTGTTTTTTATGTATTATTTGTGTGAAAAGTATTTGTGTGAAAAGTATTATAAACCTATTACAGTACAGTACTGTATAGCCGATTGTGTTAGCTGGGTACCTGGGCTAACTTTGTTGGACTTACGAACAAATTGGACTTAGCAAACCCACTCTTGGAATGAAGCTCGTTTGTATGTAGGGGACTTACTGGATGAGATTGCAGAGGTACAAGCTGTGGGCTGTGGGGAGCCAAGACACGGTTGGGAGTCCTGACTACAAGCTGAGAGGTTATAATTAGTTATGACAGGTAACCGGAAAGGAGGCACTAAATGGAAAAAGACAGTGTGAAAAAGAGAGCTTGAGAAGGGACTATCTGGTATAGAGGGATGAAGGAGCAAAGTTTGGAGTCTCTGGAGGTTGGAGACCAACTAGGAAACTGTAATAGTTCTACAGCAGTGCCATATACTAGAAATACAGTGCAAGCCACATATGGAATTATATGTTTTTTTATAGTCACATTGAAAAAAGAAAAATTAATTTAAATAATATACTTTATCCTGATATATTGAAAATATGACATTAACATGTAATCAGTATACAAATTATTAATAAACCACTTAACAGTTTTTTTATACTGAGTCTTTGAATTCCAGTGTGCATTGAAAAATTAATTAATTAATTAATTAATTAATTAGACTGCATCAGATCTTAGTTGTGGCACATGGGATCTTCGTTGTGGCATGCAGGATCTTTCATTGTAGCAAATGGGCTTTTTGTTGTGGCGCTGTCATCTCCCTAGTTGTGGCTCGTGGGCTTAGTTTCCCCATGGCATGTGAGATCTTAGTTCCCTGACCAGGGATCGAACCCATGTCCCCTGCATTGGAAGGTGGATTCTTAACCACTGGACCACAAGGGAAGTCCCCCCACAGTGTGCATTTTTATTTATGGCACATCTCAATTTGGATATTAAATTTTCATTAGAAATCCTTGATCTGTATTTAGATTTTATAAAATTTATGGTTAAAAAAGTTGATTCACATACTCATGTTATTTCAAAGATACTTAAATGTCTCCCAATAGCTGGATTGAGTATGAACTATTAAATTAAAATTAATTAAAATTAAATAAAAGTAAAAAATTCAGCGTCTCCATTTTCCAAGCCATATTTTGCGTGCTCAGTGGCCTCATGTCACTAGTGGCTGCCATATGCACAGCTCAAGGGCAGAGGCTGGCTCTAGAGAGACAACTGGGGATAGGAGCTTGAGTGGAGGGAGTTTCCATCAGAACTGTGCTTCTCTTGATGCACTAAAGTGCACAGGCAGCAAATTATTTCTCCCTAGAGGGAATAAAGGTGGTCTCCTTGTGTCTAAAAATGTTACCTTATAAGTTGCTTGACACAATTCTGCTCGCTTTTCTTTTCAGCTTCGTCAGCACAAGGCCTGAAAGGCGGTAAGTGCTTGTTAAATACTCGCTGACCTAAGGAAACCACTTCAACTTAAGTCTTGAATTCCTTTCCGCCTTCTCAGAGCACAATGGTTTGTTCACATCTGTCTGAACTTCACCTTCTAGTCATACTCAGCCTCTGATCGCAGAGAGGGGACAAGGAAGCATGTTTCTGCCTGCCTCTCAGGGCCCCTGAATTAGAGAACGTGGGGCGAGAGTCAGAAAAGTAGGTTGAACAGAACTTGATTTGGGTGTTTCCTCCTTTTTCCTTCTTCTCCAGTCCTTCTTCCCTTCCTACCCTTGTTTCTCTTATATTAGGATTAATTTCTAAAATGAACACAGAAAGTTATTCCACAGCATTTAAAAAATCTGGGGACTTCTCTTCCCATCTGATGATCTCTGCAGAAAGCCTTGGTCACTGCTCTGTGAGAGGACAATGGTCAGATTGGGACCCTGACTCTCATCTCAGTGAAGACCAGAGTGAGTGGCAGCCCTGACACTACCTGCCAAGCCACTCCCATCACTGTTGGGCCCAATTAAATCACCGTGCTACCTGGGACCTCACAAAGCAGGCTTCATGTGAGATATATTTTTACACTTTTGGGGAGGCTTTTTTAAAATTTTTATTTATTTATTTTTGGCTGTGTTGGGTCTTTGTTGCTGTGCATGAGCTTTCTCTAGTTGTGGCGAGTGGGGGCCTCTCTTTGTTAAGGTGCGCGGGTTTCTCATTGTGGTGGCTTCTCTTGCTGGGGAGCACAGGCTCTAGGCGCTCAGGCTTCAGTAGCTGTGGTCCGCAGGCTCAGTAGTTGTGGCTCGTGGGCTCTAGAGCGCAGACTCAGTAGTTGTTGTGCACGGGCTTAGTTGCTCCGCAGCATGTGGGATCTTCCTGGACCAGGGCTCAAACCCGTGTCCACGGCACTGGCAGGCGGATTCTTAACCACTGCACCACCAGGGAAGCCCCCCCCCTTTTTTAAAGTACAATTTTGGATTTACAGAATGATGAAACAAATAGTACATAGAATTCCATGTACCTACCTCCCCTACCCTGACGCCCCCAGCACACAATTTCCCCTATTCACGTCTTGCCTTAGTGTGGTTTATTTGTTAAAATCAATAGGCCAATATTAACACTTTATTATTCACTAAAGCTCATAGTTTATATTCTTTGTGTTGTACATTCTAAGGATTTGACAAATGTACCATTACCGTGTTGTATAGAGTAGTTTCACCTCCCTAAAGTTCTCCTGTGCCTCACTTATTTAAGAAATAAAAAGGACAATAATATTTCCTGACATGTGAAAATGATGTGAAATTCAAACTGCAATGTCCATAAACAGGTTCAATGGGACACAGTCACACCCATTTGCTTACATATTGTCTACGGCTGCTTTTGCTCTACAACAGAGTTGAGTGGTTGCAACAGGGACAGCTGGCCTGCAAAGCTGAAAATATTTACTCTCTGGCCCCTTGCAGAAGAAGTCTGCTAACCCCTAGCCTTGACCATGAGTTCTGGAAAGTTTGAATTGTTGCTTCTCAGCACTCACTGAGGGGATGTGAACCTAGTAGGTTTCTGCTCTAATCTGACTGATTTGTGATACAAAATGACCTGTCTGGAATGTTAGCAATTATTTCCGTAGTCAACTTTCTCCCAGGTCCCTAAAATCCCTTCTTCCATTTTGCTGATGGGTCTTATCACTTATGTCTTGATTTTTTTAAAAAGTGAATCTCTGACAAGAGATGTATAGTTGATATGTTCATAAATCATAAAAATTTGAATCAAAGAATTCATTCATTTGTTCATATATTGTCCCTTCCTCCCTCCAACAAACATTCACTTAGTACAATTGACCCTTGAACAACACAGGTTTGAACTGCACGGGTCTACTTATATGCAGATTTTTTCAGTAGTAAACAATCCAAGTTATTACTGCATAATGAAGTTTGATTGAATCCCCGGATGCAGAACCACGGATATGGAGGAACCATATAGGGAGGGCTGACTATAAATTATACAAGGAGTTTTAACTGCATGGATGGTAGACACCCCTAACCCCTGTGTTGTTGAAGGGTCAACTGTATTGGCTTTTTGTTGTGTGCAGTCTTGATTAGCAGAGATTAAGAAAACAGCCCCATCTTTAGGGAGACCAGAAGTAAGTATGGATGACAGACAGATAAAATAACAACTACAACACAATGTGGTAAGTGCTAAAATAAGCCCCAGGCAACAATAATAGAATCATAGGTTCAAGAATGAAAAAACCACCAATCATTTATTTAACAAATATTTACTAGGTATCTGTTAAATGCCAGGTACTGTGCTAGGTATTGGGAATATTATGGTGGGAGAGACAGATCTTTTATTTTTCAGTTGCGCCTTGTGGCTTGTGATATCTTAGCTCCCCAAACAGGGATCGAACCCGGGCCCTTGGCAGTGAAAGCACGGAGTTGGGTATTCCACTGGACCGCCAGGGAATTCCCAACACAGATCTTAAAGAGCTTTAGGTCTAGATTGCATTTATCATAAACATAGAAAGGATTTTTGAGGCCATGTGATGTAATCCAATTATCCAATGAAAAATCCTTGCTATAGCTGTCTTGGCAAGTGCCATTTACATTAATGTGGGCTATCTCCAGTGATAGGAAGCATGGATTAATTTATGTCTAATGTTGAATGATTATAAATGTTGGTTATGCTTTGAGTGAAACTGTGCCTCTGAGTAAAAATTATATATTTCAGAGATGAAAAGTGCTTGCTAGGAAATCTAAATTCTTTTTTTTCCCCCATGTGATAAAAAAAGGCATTAACCTTCATTAAAATATAAGCTCAAGGAGGTTAGGGATTTTTGTCTTACCACTTTATTCATAGCATTTAACATAGAACAGACTTTGGCACATGATAGGCACTAAGTATGTATGTGAATGAGTGAATAATAGTAGTTATCACATACCAAGCATAGAGTATGTATCAAGCTCTTTACATAAATTATCTCATTTCTTTCTCACAATAAGATGGGAGTGTTGACTAATTCCCATTCTCCTGGTGGGTCAACTGATGCTTACATAACTTGCTGAGGCTAACAGACTTAAGTGGTAAAGCTTAGGTCAAAGCTTTCTTTATACCTTCTTGTGGCCAGTTGTCATTCTTGCCTGTACTCTGGAGACTTGCCTTATTCATGCATAGTTCAGTTGAAAGACCCTTAGGGAAACACAGCATTGGGTGATGCCTACTCTCTGGGGGTAGGGATAAAGTGTATATAAATATGCTCTTAAGCAACCAGTCAAACCACAACATATCTCTTCAGGTCTTAGAAATTGGTACCTGGAAGTAGCCATGGGCAAACTGGTGTTAGCTGAACATTCTTTCATACACTCCACCGAAAAGAGTGTAAGAATTTGCTCCCCTGTGCATTGATGTGGAGTATCTTTTGCTATTCAGAGTGGATCCCATCAATCAGCAGCATCAGCAACATCTGGGAGTTTGTTAGAAATGTAGCATTTCAGGCTCCAGCCGGGCTTGACTGAATGAGAACCTGTAATTTATAAGATCCCCAGGTGACTTGTATGCACACTAAAGTTTGTGAAGCACTAGTGTAATTCATAAAGTTAATACTTTGCTCAGCTGGTATCACAGGCTTCTATGTGAGACACGCTGTGCTGTTTCCTGGTTTAGGGAAATCTTTTCTGAGCTCCCATGGACTGAACTCATCCTGCCTTACCTCTTAGACAAGCTAAGAAATTGGACAGCAGGAGTACGTTGTTAATTCTAACAACAACAGGACGATGAAAGAAAGAAAGAATGACACATACCCACAATTACAATGTCATATAGAATAGTTTCACTGCCCTAAAAGTCCCCTGTCTGTAGCCCCTTTTGCTCATCCATCTTGCTTTTCTCAGGGTCTGTCTCCATACCTCCCCTGCCCACCTAATACAGTAAGATTACACTCCACTGGATTGAAATAAAGGGGCAGCATATACTCAGGTCACCTTGCCCAACCCCAGGATTTTGGCTGATGTACCACCCAGACATCTCTAAATCTCCACCAAACTTGACAGGAAATTCACTCTGCATACCCGGTGGAAAGATCCACAGAGAGATGAGAAGAGACTGGGTCTCTAGGCTCAGAAAGTTACAAAGAATCCAGCTGGCTAGCAGGGCAATTTAATTTTCTGCTTAGCAGCCTCAGGGAATTTCCCAAGAAATGCCAAGATAGAATAAGTGGCTTTTCTTTAATCTTGACGACTCACTCCTCCTAAGCCAGCCCCAGTCCTTTAATGGAGCATTTTTGCAGATGTAATTTTAGTGGTGCTACAATGTGTCTAATGAAGTAATAATTTATGAGTGCACAGGGTATATGAAGCAGCAGGGGGACCAGTTTAGGCCGCTCCAGCTAGAAAGAAAAGCCAAGACATGGACCTGATTTAGAAGCTGCCCATTTCCCCGGCCCCTGTGGCTGCTGCTCATTGGGCCTTTGGAAACCTGTGGTTGGCAAGGGTCCTTACAATTTATATATATATGGGTTTTTTAAAGTTACTATTTATTTATTTATTTATTGGCTGCCTTGGGTCTTCATTGCTGCGCGGAGGCTTGCTCTAGTTGCAGAGAGCAGGGGCTGCTCTTCGTTGCAGTACCTGGGCTTCTCTTGTCATGGAGCACGGGCTCTAGGTGCGTGGGCTTCAGCAGCTGTGGCTCACGGGCTCAGTAGTTGTCGCGCAAGGGTTTCGTTGCTCCACAGCATGTGGGATCTTACCGGACCAGGGCTCAAACCCATGTCCCCTGCATTGGCAGGCGGATTCTTAACTACTGCGCCACCAGGGAAGTCCCCGTAACAATATATTTTATATTTTACTTTCAAATCATTGTTCCAGGAAAGCAGCAGGGGAGACGGTCATTCCAGTTTGCAAGATTATATCTGAACCTGCTGGCAACAGGTTCTACTGGGCTTGGGAGCTGTGAAGTTCCTCCTTAGAAGGACACCGATCTTTGGAAGGAAAGAAGGAAGTAAGCTTCCTCATGGTCTGCTGAGCCACTCCACGTGACAGTCCAGGAGGCCAGGACTGTCCTCAGTTTTCTTCCAGGCACTCCTGCTGCTGCTCCCCCGTTCCAGATTCCAGTGCGCTGCCATCCGATCCCATGACCTTGGCCACAGACACCCCCATGCCCCCCCCCACAACCTGCAGCAGATACTGCCCCCATCACGGGATTCCTTATAACCTATTGTCACTGTCTCCTCACTTGCCCACAGGCCCCTCTGGACTGTAAGCTGCTTGTTTAGTCACTGAGGTCTGGACAGCCCTTACCACAGTGTCGGCAAAGTATACAGGTTAGTTGGACAAATGAATGAACTGAAGGGTTCGGATGGCTCTTTACCAACATGAATGGCTCCTCTGTGTTATAAAACAGAAGCCTCAGTGCTATTCACACTTCTTCCCCCTTCAGCGCCTGCTTATTCCATTTGGTCACCAAGTCCGTCAGTTTTAATCCTAAAACATCCCTCGAATCCTCTTCGTTACTTGTCCGTACCCTAGTCAAGACTCTGAGCATCTCTTGTCAGGGTTGCCAGATGAAACACAGGATGCCCCATTACATTTGAATGTCAGGAAAACAACACATTAATTTTTTTGTATGTCCCAAATATTGCAAGGGACATACTTAGGCTAAAAAGTTATTCATAGCTTATGTGAATTTCAAATGTAATTTGGTGGTCCCGTATTTTTTATTGTAATAAAATACATAAAATTTACTCGTTTAGCCGTTTTCAAGTATACAATTCAGTGGTGTTAAGTACATTCACAATGTTGTGCCACCATCACCATTATGCATTTCCAGAACTTTTTCATCATTCCAAATAGAAACTGTACCCCTTGTAAAATAACTCCTCACCGCCCCCAAGATCCCCTAGTAACATCTACTATAGTACTTCCTGTCTCTATGAATTTGCCTATTCTAGGTACTTTATGTAAGTTGAGTCATACAATATTTGTTTTATGTGTCTGGCTTATTTGACTTAGTGTAATGTTTTTCAGGTTCACCAATGTTGTAGCATGTATCAGAATTTCATTCCTTTTTAGGTCCAAATAATATTCCATTGCATGTGTATACCACCTTTTGTTTATCCATTCATCTGTTGAAGAACATTTGGCTTGTTCCGTCTTTTGGCTATGGTGAACAATGCTTCTATAAACATTGGTGTATACCTAGAACTGGAATTGCCAGATCATAGGGTAATTCTATGTTTAAGTTTTTCAGGAACCATCAAACTGTTTCTGCAGTGGCCATATCATTTTATATTCCCAAGATTTTGACTGCAAGGAGGGTTAGTGCCCCTAATGCCTGTGTGTTAAGGGATCAACTGTAATTCAAAACCAGAGCTGCAAAATAAGCTGCCACCAAGATGAACTGGATTGCTGTGTTTACCTTGCTGATGAATATTGGTTTTAATTTAGCAGTGGCACAGCAAGGATTGAAATATTTAGCAAGCATTCTCAGTGTTGGAACAGTTCAATATTTGACATCAAAATGATAGCAATCAACATTATACCTTTTGACATTATCATGTAAGTAAGTGAAACTGGAATAATATCTGCACAGGTCAAGCTAACATATGAGGTACTGATAGGTATTTTATCAGCAAGTGGACCAACAACACATCCCAGAGCTGATTTTTTTTTAACATCTTTATTGGAGTATAATTGCTTTACAATGGTGTGTTAGTTTCTGCTTTACAACAAAGTGAATCAGCTATACATATACATATATCCCCATATCTCTTCCCTCTTGCGTCTCCCTCCCTCCCACCCTCCCTATCCCACCCCTCTAGGTGGTCACAAAACACTGAGAGCTGATCTCCCTGTGCTATGCGGCTGCTTCCCACTAGCGATCTACTTTACGTTTGGTAGTGTATATATGTCCATGCCTCTCTCACTTCATTCCAGCTTACTCTTCCCCCTCCCCGTGTCCTCAAGTCCATTCTCTACATCTGCATCTTTATTCCTGTCCTGCCCCTAGGTTCTTCATAACCATTTTTTTTTTAGATTCCATATACATATGTGTTAGCATACAGTATTTGTTTTTCTCTTTCTGACTTACTTCACTCTGTATGACAGTCTCTAAGTCCATCCACCTCACTACAAATAACTCAATTTCATTTCTTTTTATGGCTGAGTAATATTCCATTGTATATATGTGCCACATCTTCTTTATCCATTCATCTGTCGATGGACACTTAGGTTGCTTCCATGTCCTGGCTATTGTAAATAAAGCTGCAATGAACATTGTGGTACATGACTCTTTTTGAATTATGGTTTTTCTCAGGGTATATGCCCAGTAGTGGGATTGCTGGGTCATATGGTAGTTCTATTTGCAGTTTTTTAAGGAACTTCCATACTATTCTCCATAGTGGCTGTATCAATTTACATTCCCACCAACAATGCAAGAGGGTTCCCTTTTCTCCACACCCTCTCCAGCATTTATTGTTTCTAGATTTTTTGATGATGGCCATTCTGACTGGTGTAAGGTGATACCTCATTGTAGTTTTGATTTGCATTTCTCTAATGATTACTGATGTTGAGCATCCTTTCATGTGTTTGTTGGCAATCTGTATATCTTCTTGGAAGAAATGTCTATTTAGGTCTTCTGCCCATTTTTGTGTTGGGCTGTTTGTTTTTTTGATATTGAGCTGCATGAGCTGCTTGTAAATTTTGGAGATTAATCCTCTGTCAGTTGCTTCTTTTGCAAATATTTTCTCCCATTCTGAGGGTTGTCTTTTTGTCTTGCTTATGTTTTCTTTCACTGTGCAAAAGCTTCTAAGTTTCATTAAGTCCCATTTGTTTATTTTTGTTTTTATTTCCATTTCTCTAGGAGGTGGGTCAAAAAGGATCTTGCTGTGATTCATGTCATAGAGTGTTCTGCCTATGTTTTCCTCTAAGAGTTTGATAGTGTCTGGCCTTACATTTAGGGCTTTAATCCATTTTGAGTTTACTTTTGTGTATGGTGTTAGGGAGTGTTCTAATTTCATTCTTTTACATATAGCTGTACAGTTTTCTCAGCACCACTTATTGAACAGGCTATCTTTTCTCCATTGTATATTCTTGCCTCCTTTATCAAAAATAATGTAACCATATGTGTGTGGGTTTATCTCTGGGCTTTCTAACCCATTCCATTGTTGTATATTTCTGTTTTTGTGCCAGTACCATACTATCTTGATTACTGTACCAGAGAACTGTACCAGGGAACCCTCTTGCACTGTTGGTGGGAATGCAAATTGATACAGCCACTGTGGAGAACAGTATGGAGGTTCCTTAAAAAACTAAAAACTAAAAATAGAACTACCATATGAGCCAGCAATCCCACTATTGGGCATATACCCTGAGCAAAGCATAATTCAAAAAGAGTCATGTACCAATATGTTCATTGCAGCTCTATTTTCTTTCTTTCTCTTTCTTTCTTTCTTTCTTTCTTTCTTTCTTTCTTTCTTTCTTTCTTTCTTTCTTTCTTTCTTTCTTTCTTTCTTTCTCTTCCTCTCTCTCTCTTTCTTTCCCCCCTCCTTCCTTGCTTGCTTGCTTGCTTGCTTCCTTCCTTCCTTTTGATGATGGCAGTGGGTGAGGCTTTAGGGATGGGACTTTAAGATGCTCTATTCCACTCTATAAAATATCAGCATGCTTCACAGCAAGCTGCTGGGCCACCTCCACAAACATCTCAGACACCCCCTGGGTACAGCCCTGATGTTCTCCCCACACCATTCACATTTGATTTTACTTGAACTTCACTGAACTCATCATGATATTTGGTTAATATTTTTAAATAAATACTTTAATACTTGTTTATTATCGACAGTCTGTTTCCCTCACTAGAACATAAACTCTTTGAGGGCAGGGCCTGTCTCATTCTCAGTTGACCAGAACAGTTAACAAAGTAGGTGCTCAGCAAATAGTTTCAAATAGTGAAATGAATGATTTTATAACTGGACTTTTGTCTGGTGGAGTGGCTGTCCATGTGCATTCTACATTCTGCTTCTTTAAAAATCATAGGTCATGTTTATGTTTGGAGAAATTTCTGTATACTGCTCATGTTTCCTTTCTTGAAATGGTCTCCTGAACTGGCCTTGGCTTTCATTTAGTCCAGTGTGGTGGTCTGGAGTGTAGGCTTCTGTATCAGACAGACCCTGCTTTGAATCCTGGCTCTACTATTTTCTAGCTGTGTGATGTGGGCAAGTTATTAATCTTCCCAAACCTTAGTTTTCCCACCTGCAATACAAGAACAAAAATATCTACCTCATAGAGTAATGTGGTGGCAAGGAATAAGAAATGATACATGTAAAACATTTAGTACCTTGCCTGGCGTGTTGTAAATGCTACAGTTGTTATTCCCTTTTTTTCCTCAGTGCATACTGCTAACCACTGGTTCTGTGCTTACCACTGAGGATGCAGAGATGAACAGGATGCCTTTCAAATCTCCCAGTCCACATATGATGGGGCCTGAGCACAGAACTGGATGTAGGGATGAGGCAGGACTGGTTCTCAGACCTCAGAGTTTGGAGCAGAGGCATAAGTGGAAGATAGGAGGGTGGGAAGGAGGAAGGGAGGGGAGGAGGGAAGGCAAAATCCCATCCCAGGTGAGTGGATGGTGCAAAAAGAATGGGCAAGTGAGAGTCTCAGGAGAGCAAGAGTTTTGAGATGGGGGACCCAGGGGTGGCAAGTGGAGGTTGGAGCAGGCCCTGAGCAGTGAGTTCTTTTAGTAAAGCCTCAGGACTTCAGGCATAGCAGGAGGGAGGTGTTGAGGGCTGGTCAGACCCTGTTCTCAAGGAGTTTAGAGCCTAGTAAGGAAGACTGACATGTAAGCAAATAATCATATAAACAAGGATAAGCATGTATGCAAAGTCCAGAAGAAGCACAGAGGAGGGACACATGGGAGGGAAGGTGTGGTGGGTGTAGCAGGAAACAAGGAAGGCTTCCCAGAGGAAGAGCCTAGGAAGGTTCAGGAGGATGGTGAGGAATTTAGTGCGCGTGAGATGTGGAGTGGATGGAGGGTCAGAACAGGAGGGATGAAGCAGAATGGCATGTTTGGGTGTTCTGTAATAATTAGGGCTTTCCTTGGCTGTCAGGGGTGCATGAACTGGGCTGGTGGGGTGGCATTTGGGGATCCTCCTGCAATGGACAGGTCCTTGAACAGTTCTGGTTCATATTTCTTTACAGAGAGCGGGTCCCAATCAGTAGTATAAGGCAGGAAGCCATAAGCTCTGACGTCCCCATTCTCCTTTGTCCGGGTAGAAATGCTGGTGTTGGAGTCTCACAGAACGCTACCACTTACCAGCGCGGGGTGCTGAGAAAATTATGGAATCCCCCTAAACTTCAGTTTCTTCATCTGTAAAATGGATAAAATGGTGCACACCTGATGGAGATGTTCTTATAATTAAATGAGATAATACACATAAAGGGCTTAGCATAGAAACCACCACATAACACACACGTGGTACATACGGGTAGCATCTAATATATTCATTCATTCATTTGCACATGCGTTGGTTCACCATTTAACATCAGACACCGGGAATACAGGGATGAACAAGGCTCAGTCCCTGCCCATAAGAAGCCTCTGATGAGTGTTGTGTGGGATGGCAGACAAACAGATGATTACTGCACCATATGAGTGTGATAAATGCCATGGCAAAGGCACACAAAAAGTGATGATGGGAGCACAGATGAAGGGCAAACTGGTTGCCAAGATGATGATGATGATGATGATGAGAACCTGAGCTAAATGTTGAGGAGAGGGCTCCAGTCCCTAGGAGCCAGATCAGGACCAGTCTTGAAAGTCAAGTCAAGGCTATCAGCCCTTATCCTGAAGGCCATGGGGAGCTACTGAAAAATCTCAGGCAGTGGAGAATCCTGGTCCCATCTACATTCAGAATGATCACTCTGGGCCCTGTGAGAGCAACTAGAAAGCTCTAAGTTTCCTCCAGGTGAGAAATAAAAAGATCCCATCAAGAAACTACGGGACCAAAAAAAAGAAAAAAAAAAAAAAACTACGGGACCCAAGGAGGTTGAAGAGCCATGATCTACTGTGGCAGGGCAGTGAGAGGGCTAGACCGGTGAAAGTTTTGGGTCAGAGTTTGGAATATCGAAAATCTCTTAAGGAATATTTAACATTTCTCTTAAAACACACAAAAAGTCTAAAGAATGGGACAGCCAATTTTGTCATTTACAGTTTATTTATTACTTAAAATGACACCTCAGCTAAGGCTAGCTGGAATACTATTTATCTGAATTGGCTTCTCCCACTAAAAGTTTTATTCTCTAAGTATCCTGTAGTATGTTTCAGAGAAATATGATATGATCCTATTGATGCATGGCATCAGATTTACCATGTCTTAAACCCGGTGAGTATACTGAGGAAATCATGGTGTGAATATCTGGACTGTCCATCCCACATAGTAGGTGCTTTATAAATGTTGCATTTTTCTGCTTTATTTATGTCTGAAGAGTGTCCAATGGAGTTTAAAGTATTTGTTCACATTATTACTCAGACTTCCTAATCAAACTCTCGACATTGTCCATGACCCCTTGTATTTAGCAGTGGGTTTTCAGAAATGAGTGTTACAGGAAAAATTCATTCACTCACACACCTTTCTTTTCTGCTCCTCAGCTCTTAGGTAATCCAGATGCTACTGTCCTAGAATAAGGAAGAAAGTCAGAGAAATTTCCAGAACTTTATTTCATCACTTTTAGTAAACTCTTTCCCTGACTCTTTTGCCCCTCAGGAACCACGTTCTCTGCTTCGAATGGATTGAGTGCACACATCTCATCAGCTACAACACCTCCTGTGCTCTGGGTCTTCTCCGTGGGCCTCATTTTGAATCAGAAGTTAGGTGATGCCTTCCTCAGGGTCTTCATTATATGCATTCAGTATCCTGAGTAGAAAAGTTAACTGTATGTTTTTGATTTGTGTCATTTATACCTGTTTCTCCCGTCTAAAAGAATTGTGTGGAATATGTCCTAATGAAGTTTTTGATACCACATCAAGCCTGTTTGGCCCCAAATAGCCTGCTTCTCTGGGGTATAAACAAAAAGCTATTTGTCCTGGGACATTTCCAAATTCCAAGAACTCCTAAGGCCCTACTTCTTTGGAGGTCGTGCTCAGGTTCGCCCTGTGAATCCGTCCTCTGTAGTGGATATTAAAGTGACGAACTCACACAAAGCCTCCAAACTTATACTAAAGAATAGATTTCAGTTAAAGGATAATGTGCTATGGCAATTATTCTATTGTACAAGTGTCCTGACATAAAAACAAGTCAATAAATCAAAGTTATTAAGAGCTTGGCTCTGAAACAAGATACTCAGCACGTATTTTATTAGCTAAGATGGATGTCAACTCAAAACCCATGCTATGGCGTATCTATAGCATACCTACAATTTAAAGAGAAATAACTCTCTTCTTGAGGCTAGTGGGAGGTGTGGTGGATGGGACTCTGGGAAAGAAAACAGAAGAATGTTGGTGAAAATGCATCTGTCATAACATCTGTCATAACACGGGCTGAGGCAGAGGCTCTCTTAGAGGGTGTAGATGAGGAATAAGGACGTTAACATTTATTGCAAACCTACTCTGTGGGTATGGTAGGCACTTTGCAGACATCATCTTTTCAGATCTTCTTTTAAAAAAACAGATTTGACTGTTACAGAGAAGTTTTAGGTTCACAGCAATACTGAGCTGCAGAGTTTTCTCACACACCTCCTTCCCCCGCGCATGCTGAGCGCCCCTATTATCCGCATCCCCACCAGAGTGGTACATTTATTACAATCGATGAACCTTCAGTGATACATCATTATCACCCAATGATAACGGGTTCACTTTAGGGTTCACTCTTGGTGTTCTATATTCTGCGGGTTTGGACAAATGTATAGTGACATGTATCCACCACATGTTATAGTATTATACAGAGTAGTTTCACTGCCCTAAAAATCCTCTGTGCTCTGCCTATTCACCCCTGCCTCCTCACAAACCTCTGATAATCCCTGATCTTTTTACTGTCTCCATAGTTTTGTCTTTGCCCATGTGTCATCTAGTTGGAATCCTACAATATGTAGATTTTCAGATTGGCTTCTTTCATTTAGTAATATGCATGTGAGGTTCTTCCATGTCTTTTCATTGCTTGATAGCTCATTTATTTGTTGAATAATATTCCATTATCTGGAATAATGGCATAAATAAACTACTGTTCATTTATTCTGTGCAGGTTTTTGTCTAGACATAAGTTTTCAAGTCCTTTGTGTAAATACCAAAGAATGTGATTGCTATCATATGACAAAATTTTAGGGTTTTTAAAAAAAGTTTTACTGAGGTACAGTTGACAAAAAATTGTAAGATATTTAATGTGCACTGTACACTTAGTTTTATAATAAACTGGCAATCTGTGTCCTGACATGGCTGTACCATTTTGCATTCCTACCAAGAATGAGAGTTCCTATTGCTCCACATCCTCACCAGCGTTCGGTGTTTTCAGTGTTCCAGATTTTGGCCATTCTGATAGGTGTGTAGTAGTATCTCATTGTCATTTTAATTTGCATTTCCCTAATGACATATGATGTGGAGCATCTTTTCATATGTTTATTTTCCAACCGTATATCTTCTTTGACCAGGTGTCTGTTGAGGTCTTTTGCCCATTTTTTAATCAGGTTGTTTGTTTTTTTACTGCTGAGTTTTAAGAGTTACTTGTATATTTTGGATAACAGTTCTTTATCAGATGTGTATTTTGCAAGTATTTTCTCCCAGTCTGTGGCTTTTCTTCTCATTCTTTTGACAGTGTCTCTCACAGAGCACAAATTTATTTTTGAAGTCCAGCTTATCAATTATTTCTTCCATGGATCATGTCTTTGCTGTTTTATCTAAAAAGTTATCAAGCTCAAACTCATCTAGATTTGCTCCTATATCATCCTTTAAATTTTCTTAACAATCCCTCCAACCCCATTTTACAAACCCAGACTTAGCGAGGTTAAGTTATTCTTCAGTGCCACTAAATTAGTAACTGGTAGGACTAGATTCAGACACAGGTCTGTCTAACCTCAAAGACCAGCCAGGAGGCTGTCTCCTTCATTCCATGGCTGCTGCCTCAAGAGCAACTCTGCATGGGAATCAGATTGGCTCTCTTCCAGCGTTGGATGAGGTCTCTTTCAATACGGAGATTCTAGGTCACAGATTAGAATAAATAGAAGAATGACCATCCCTTCACCTTTTTGACTCAAAGACCTGCTACTGAATTTTGTCTTCATGTGCCTGAAGGGTACTTCTTCCTTATTATTTTCATTCATTCTAAGAAAAGCAACTCTCTGCCCTTGGGGGTGATGGCCTCTAAAATTTTGGCTGAACTGGGCGATTGAGTGCCTCATTTTTGCTGATGGGATTTGAGAGCATCTGGGGAAGATGGTGCATGAGCAATGGAGAATTAGTGAGGTTTTACAATGTTGTTACAAACTTTATGATGTGAGTTGATTGTTTCATGTAGCCTCATGAAACAAGTTGGAGAAGGTGGAGGGTGATTACATCACTCCCTCTGCCTTTTCGACAGAGATGAAGTCTTCTTTAATGCTTGGGATTATTTCCTGATGCTTCACACAGACCCACCCAGTTTTCCAATTTTAATATGTTCTTCTAATAGGTGTAGAGAAAAAAAGAGAAAGCAGGGGGAAGTCATCAGCCCAACTTGTTGTACTGACATTCCTGGCAAAGATGAAAGACTAATGTCAGAGCAGAGCACAAAACCTTACAGAAACAAGTCTGTTTGGTTTGGAGAGTAAATAAACAAGCCAGTTACATTACTTGGATGGCTGGCAAAAGTTTTATCATCATAGCAACTACCCCATCGAGCTTTCTCTGCTTATACAAGTTGTCAGTATCTGTCCCAACCCCAAACTACCTAAGTAGGAGGAGCTGAACCTTGTCCATTCCTTATTTATAACTAGCTCTGAGTGAGCGGGAGGGACAGGCAGTGTTGTCTCCTGTGCAGGCTGCTTGCCTGAGTTACATCCACAAATGCCTCAGAAGCGGCTGGCTGGCTGCATCCTTCTCCTTACATTCCTGAGTCTGTCTGGGATGGTTGGCGCAGTTACCAGAACATACCACATTGGGATTGTGGAAGAATACTGGAACTATGTACCCCAAGGAAAGAACGTTATTACTGGGAAAAGTTTCGCAGAAGACAAGTGAGTGAAATTGGGGTCCCCATAGACTCCCAGGTTTGGCTCCTTTTTGACTCTGCTTGGGGAAGGTTGTACTCCTTGGGTGGCTACAGTGGGGGTGAGTTGACCTAAATCAATAGGAGGGGTTTTGTGTTTGCTTGGAGAGCCCTTGCATGGGCGAGTGTGTAATCTGGAAGAGACATCTTAGCTCCATCTATTCACAGCCTCGTCTGTGAAAAGCCATGTACAAAACCATGTGTTTTGAATAATGGCTTACTCTCTATATGGATAAATTTCACTAGGTACCACTAAGAACTTCCAGGGGTTCCGGACTCACTGTGTTAAAAAAAAAAAAAAGTTAAAACTTGGGATAAAAATTTGAGAAATTTCAAGAATTCTTCACTGTTAAAACACATAGTGTTTTCTTAGTTTTTATTTTTGGAATGAAACATCATAATTAGAGATAAGTATGCTCTAGGTAGTGACATTTTGTTTTGTAACATTTAAAAAAGGGGGACAGTTATAATAGATTTGGCTGGTATATTAAAAGTTTCCTTGAGTCCACTTAGAAATGGCTTTATTTTGCTGGTGAGAGGTTTGTTCCAGCCCCAGCTCATTCAATCTGAGGGCAATATTTATCTCCAGAGCCCAGGGCATAGCTGGGTGAGATGATGCTTCAGTCTTCTATGTCCCTGACTTTTTATTTTTGCAGAAAATAGTGCTTGTTATCCCTCTTGCTCCCAGAGTGCTGTGTCTTAAATCTCTCATTTGCTCCCTGGAGTTCCCTCTGAAATCACCTTCTGGCTACAGAACTGTCGTGCATATTTTCAATGTTGTGGTTCTTAGAACATCTTTTGAGATGTTTTGGAAAATAGTCATATATTCGGATGCTTGTTCCTTTCTTGATAGGCAGAGCCCAGTGCATTCAAATCCAAGTTCCATTTTTTAAAGATGAGGTTAGTTGCTAAGATTCATGGGGTCTGCCAGTAGGTCTTTAAATGCCAGGTCCCCCTGCCCTGGGGAAAGACCAAAGATCCAGTTGGCTTGGACACACGGCTTCCAGGTTTTCTAACAACACAGAAGAGGTATAGTCATGTTTTGTTTATTCAAAAAGGATGATGCTCATGCCAGCCAGGCTACCAAGAAAGAATTTTCCTTTAGCTTTGTACCAGGAAATTTAATGTCCAGGGGCTATTTCCAGAGAATGCTCTTGACTTCTTTCAATCTCACTTCTGCTGACAATTGATGGTGGTAGTTTGTACTGTGACAATGGATATGGGGTTGAAAGACTCCCCTAACTGCCAGGGGCTTTCCCTGAAAATAGAGCTCTGCTGTCCTCAAAAAGCCATCAATAGAAAAATAATCATTGTGAGCAGCTATTGGATGGGAAAATATTCAAGATGTGTGCATTGAGGGTAGTGAGTGTAGTCTTTAAGCTCAATGTGATGTTGGACACATTTCCATATACACAGAATTCTATCTTTCTCCTAAAATGCCCATGCCAGTATAGCTGTTTTGTAGCATTTACTCTGACCCAGTGATTGCACCAGAGACTTTTATTTCATTACTGCTCACAGATGTTATTATTCCCACTCTACAAACAAGGAACTGAGGCTCTGAAGTTAAGTACTTGTTTATAATGTAAAAGGCAGCACCAAACTCACATTGCTTTGACTTCAGAGCCAATATTTTTTCACGATGCAACCTTTTCCTGGCAAAGGTGATCCTTTCCCATTGAATTAAACTCAACTTCGAGGGAAGTCAGGGATTCCATTAATAAGAACTTTCTAGAAAGACCCAATTCTTTACCAAGGGCAGTTTTAGTCTCACTTGTCACTCTTTCCAGAAAGACATTGAAAATGATCACTGGTGTCAGTGACCAAACCAATTACCTGGGTTCATTCAAAAAGCCCAAAGTACTTTATTATTTTTATTATTTTTATTTTATATTGGACTATAGTTGATTTACAATGTTGTGTTAGTTTCAGGTGTATAGCAAGGTGATTCAGTTATACATATACAGATGTCTATTCTTTTTCAAATTCTTTTCCCATTTAGGTTATTACAGAGAATTGAGCAGAGTTCCCTGTGCTATACAGTAGGTCCTTGTTGGTTATCTATTTTAAATATAGTAGTGTGTATGTATTAATCCCAAACTCCCAATTTATCCCTCCCCCTGCCCCACCTTTCCCCTTTGGTACCCATAAGTTTGTTTTCTATGTCTGGGAGTCTGTTTAAAAGCCCAGAGTACTTTAAATACTCAAATACTAAAATGCCATTTTCACAAGTCTGGGTGCAGGAAGAAGTTAGGGGATCTCTGTTGATCATTTCAGCCAGAAGATGGTGCTTTGAAGAAATTACAGTAAAATGTATGAAAATAGTTATGGTGAAAAAGAAAAGGAAAAAAAAATAGGCATGACTAAAACACAGTTTGTCATCAGATTAGAGTAAGGTGGTTTAACAAATGCTGTGGTTCCATAGAAGAGTACTCCTGCCCTTTAGGGGAAGCTGGCATACTAGATGTCATACCTGGAATGCCAAGGTCCCCAAGGGTTCCCTTCTGGTGTGTCAAGGAGCAATGTTTATGCAGGGCAGACTCCTGACTCTTAAAAGGGAACCTGAGTGAGGATGTGATGAGTGCTGGCTTTTAGCAGCAATCATGCCAGGAAGTGCTACTCATGTGGCCAGTGGCTCAGGGCAAGTTTCTAAGAAGGTACAGTTGTGGCTGGCTGCTGAGTCTTGCTTGAAGACCACAGGACACATGTCTCAGGTGCCATGGTTCACAAGTGTCATGGGTGCCACAGGTGACATATGTGAAGATGTCACAATTATGGGACAAGTATGGAGTTCACTATGTGTGCTCTGCATTGTGCCATTTCTCCCAGAGCAAGGAATCATCTTGGGTGATGTGACCATGCCTCTTAGCTTCTGCAGGTTGAGTAGACGGCACTTCTGAGGACTCTCTGCTGGTTAGATATTCACACCCAGAAAGTGCCCAATATTTAGAAGTTCATGACAACCAGGTGCCTAGTATTCCATTATGAGTGGAAAGAGCCTAGACTAGAAACCAGGAGACCTGACTTCTGGTCCTTGCTCTGCCCCAACCTGCTGTGTAACCTTGAACATGTCACATAATCTCTCTGAACATCAATTTCCTTACTTTGTATAACAAGGGAGTTGAAACACAATCCTTAAAGTCACTTGAGAAGTATAATTCCAAGGCATTAGACATAATTTTCAAAACTAAATGAAAAACATCTTACCTTACTTGCCAGTTCTAGAAAGATTTTTTGCAATGCAAGGAGAGAGATGATTTGCAAATGTTCAGCCTAGAAATCAGAGTTGAAGAAAGCCTGAGAATGGGGATATGTGACAATTTTTGAAGTTTTCTATATTTTTATTTACCCATTTATTTTTTTCCCAATTCTTTAAGAATGGTCTCCAATTCTTCACTTCACCCACAGAGTTTTTCCCCATAGCCCTGGCTTATTCTGATCAGCTTCCTTCCCAACCCCTCATGGAGCTTTATCTGGTGTCTTTATCTGGCCTTGGACACAGTGTTTCCTTCTCCCTGCTTTGCTCTCTAGTGGTTTGATGTACACCAGTCACCTCTGCAGCTGAAGGATGAGTGCTCTGTTGGTGGAGAGGAAGGCCCAGCATATGTAAAATAACCCCTCTACCCTACACAGAGTTTGTCAGTGACAGTAACCCATGGAGGACTGAGAAAAGCTGGTCATTTGGAATCAGAGTTTCCTTAAAAAACTACAAATAGAACTACCATAAGACCCAGCAATCCCACTACTGGGCATATACCCTGAGAAAACCATAATTCAAAAAGAGTCATGTACCACAATGTTCATTGCAGCTCTATTTACAATAGCCACGACATGGAAGCAACCTAAGTATCCCGTCTTACCCCTAGGCTCTTCATGACCTTTTTTTTTTTTCTTAGATTTCAAATATATGTGTTAGCATACGGTATTTGTCTTTCTCTTTCTGACTTACTTCATTCTGTATGACAGACTCTAGGTCCATCCACTTCATTACAAATAGCTCAATTTCGTTTCTTTTTATGGCTGAGTAATATTCCATTGTATATATGTGCCACATCTTCTTTATCCATTCATCCGATGATGGACACGTAGGTTGTTTCCATCTCCTGGCTATTGTAAATAGAGCTGCAATGAACATTTTGGTACATGACTCTTTTTGAATTATGGTTTTCTCAGGGTATATGCCCAGTAGTGGGATTGCTGTGTCGTATGGTAGTTCTATTTGCAGTTTTTTAAGGAACCTCCATACTGTTCTCCATAGTGGCTGTACCAATTCACATTCCCACCAGCAGTGCAAGAGTGTTCCCTTTTCTCCACACCCTCTCCAGCATTTATTGTTTCTAGATTTTTTGATGATGGCCATTCTGACTGCTGTGAGATGATATCTCATTGTAGTTTTGATTTGCATTTCTCTAATGATTAATGATGTTGAGCATTCTTTCATGTGTTTGTTGGCAGTCTGTATATCTTCTTTGGAGAAATGTGTATTTAGGTCTTCTGCTCATTTTTGGATTGGGTTGTTGGATTTTTGTTATTGAGTTACATGAGATGCTTGTAAATTTTGGAGATTAATCCTTTGTCAGTTGCTTCGTTTGCAAATATTTTCTACCATTCTGAGGGTTGTCTTTTCCTCTTGTTTATGGTTTCCCTTGCTGTGCAAAAGCTTTGAAGTTTCATTAGGTCTTATTTGTTTGTTTTTTATTTTATTTCCATTTCTCTAGGAGGTGGGTCAAAAAGGATCTTGCTGTGATTTATGTCATAGAGTGTTCTGCCTATGTTTTCCTCTAAGAGTTTGATAGTGTCTGGCCTTACATTTAGGTCTTTAATCCATTTTGAGTTTATTTTTGTGTATGGTGTTAGGGAATGATCTAATCTCATACTTTTACATGTCCGTGTCCAGTTTTCCCAGCACCACTTATTGAAGAGGCTGTCCTTTCTCCACTGTATATTCCTGCCTCCTTTATCAAAGATAAGTTGACCATATGTGTGTGGGTTTATCTCTGGGCTTTCTATCCTGTTCCATTGATCTATCTTTCTGTTCTTGTGCCAGTACCATACTGTCTTGATTACTGTAGCTTTGTAGTATAGTCTGAAGTCTGGGAGCCTGATTCCTCCAGCTCCGTTTTTCGTTCTCAAGATTGCTTTGGCTATTTGGGGTCTTTTGTGTTTCCATACAAATTGTGAAATTTTTTGTTCTAGTTCTGTGAAAAATGCCAGTGGTAGTTTGATAGGGATTGCATTGAATCTGTAGATTGCTTTGGGTAGTAGAGTCATTTTCACAATATTGATTCTTCCAATCCAGGAGCATGGTATATCTCTCCATCTATTTGTATCATCTTTAATTTCTTTCATCAGTGTCTTATAATTTTCTGCATACAGGTCTTTTGTCTCCTTAGGTAGGTTTATTCTTAGATATTTTTTCTTTTTGTTGCAGTGGTAAATGGGAGTGTTCTCTTGATTTCACTTTCAGATTTTTCATCATTAGTGTATAGGAATGCCAGAGATTTCTGTGCATTAATTTTGTATCCTGCTACTTTATCAAATTCATTGATTAGCTCTAGTCATTTTCTGGTAGCATCTTTAGGATTCTCTATGTATAGTATCATGTCATCTGCAAACAGTGACAGCTTTACTTCTTCTTTTCCGATTTGGATTCCTTTTATTTCCTTTTCTTCTCTGATTTCTGTAGCTAAAACTTCCAAAACTATGTTGAATAAGAGTGGTGAGAGTGGGCAACCTTGTCTTGTTCCTGATCTTAGGGGAAATGCTTTCAGTTTTTCACCATTGAGGAGGATGTAGGCTGTGGGTTTGTCATATATGGCCTTTATTATGTTGAGGAAAGTTCCATCTATGCCTACTATCTGCAGGGTTTTTATCATAAATCGGTGTTGAATTTTGTCGAAAGCTTTCTCTGCATCTATTGAGATGACCATATGGTTTTTCTCCTTCAATTTCTTAATATGGTGTATCACATTGATTGATTTGCATATATTGAAGAATCCTTGCATTCCTGGAATAAACCCCACTTGATCATTGTGTATGATCCTTTTAATGTGCTCTTGGATTCTGTTTGCTAGTATTTTGTTGAGGATTTTTGCATCTATGTTCATCAGTGATAGTGGCCTGTAGTTTTCTTTCTTTGTGACATCCTTGTCGGGTGTTGGTACCAGGGTGATGGTGCCCTCGTAGAATGAGTTTGGGAGTGTTCCTCCCTCTGCTATATTTTGGAAGAGTTTGAGAAGGATAGGTGTTAGCTCTACACTAAATGTTTGATAGAATTCGCCTGTGAAGCCATCTGGTCCTGGGCTTTTGTTTGTTGGAAGATTTTTAATCACAGTTTCAATTTCAGTGCTTGTGATTGGTCTGATCACATTTTCTATTTCTTTCTGGTTCAGTCTTGGCAGGTTGTGCATTACTAAGAATTTGTCCATTTCTTCCAGGTTGTCCATTTTATTGGCATATAGTTGTTTGTAGTAATCTCTCATTATCCTTTGTATTTCTGCAGTGGCAGTTGTTACTTCTCCTTTTTCATTTCTAATTCTATTGATTTGAGTCTTCTCCCTTTTTTTCTTGATGAATCTGGCTAATGGTTTATCAATTTTGTTTACCTTCTCAAAGAACCAGCTTTTAGTTTTATTGATCTTTGCTATCATTTCCTTCATTTCTTTTTCATTTATTTCTGATCTGATCTTTATGATTTCTTTCCTTTGGCTAACTTTGGGGATTTTTTGTTCTTCTTTCTCTAATTGCTCTAGGTGCAAGGTTAAGTTGTTTATTCGAGATATATCCTGTTTCTTAAGGTAGGATGGTATTGCTATAAACTTCCCTCTTAGAACTGCTTTTGCTGCATCCCATAGGTTTTGGGTCATCGTGTCTCCATTGTCAGTTGTTTCTAGGTATTTTTTGATTTCCTCTTTGATTTCTTCAGTGATCACTTCATTATTAAGTAGTGTACTGTTTAGCCTCCATCTGTTTGTATTTTTTACAGATCTTTTCCTGCAATTGATATCTAGTCTCATAGCATTGTGGTCAGAAAAGATATTTGATACGATTTCAATTTTCTTAAATTTACCAAGGCTTGATTTGTGATCTATTCTCGAGAATGTTCCATGAGTACTTGAGGAAAATGTGTATTCTGTTGTTTTTGGATGCAATGTTCTATAAATATCAATTAAGTCCATCTTGTTTAATGTATCATTTAAAGCTTGTGTTTCCTTATTTATTTTCATTTTGGATGATCTGTCCTTTGGTGAAAGTGGGGTGTTAAAGTCCCCTACTATGATTGTGTTACTGTCGATTTCCCCTTTTATGGCTGTTAGTATTTGCCTTATGTATTGAGGTGCTCCTATGTTGGGTGCATAAATAATTACAATTGTTATATCCTCTTCTTGGATCGATCCCTTGATCATTATACAGTGTCCTTCTTTGTCTCTTCTAATAGTCTTTATTTTAAAGTCTATTTTGTCTGATATAAGAATTGCTACTCCAGCTTTCTTCTGCTTTCCATTTGCATGGAATATCTTCTTCCATCCCCTCACTTTCAGTCTGTATGTGTCTCTAGGTCTGAAGTGGGTCTCTTGTAGACAGCATATATATGGGTCTTGTTTTTGTATCCATTCAGCCAGTCTGTGTCTTTTGGTGGGAGCATTTAATCCATTTATATTTAAGGTAATTATCGATATGTATGTTCCTATTCCCATTTTCTTAATTGTTTTGGGTTTGTTATTGTAGGTCTTTTCCTTCTCTTGTGTTTCTTGCCTAGAGAAGATCCTTTAGCATTTGTTGTAAAGCTGGTTTGGTGGTGCTGAAGTCTCTCAGCTTTTGCTTGTCTGTAAAGATTTTAATTTCTCCATCAAATCTGAATGAGATCCTTGCTGGGTAGAGCAATCTTGGTTGCAGGTTTTTCTCCTTCATCACTTTAAATATGTCCTGCCAGTCCCTTCTAGCTTGCAGAGTTTCTGCTGAAAGATCAGCTGTTAACCTTATGGGGATTCCCTTGTGTGTTATTTGTTGTTTTTCCCTTGCTGCTTTTAATATGTTTTCTTTGTATTTAATTTTGGACAGTTTGATTAATATGTGTCTTGGCATGTTTCTCCTTGGATTTATCCTGTATGGGACTCTCTGTGCTTCCTGGACTTGATTAACTATTTCCTTTCCCATATTAGGGAAGTTTTCAACTATAATCTCTTCAAATATTTTCTCAGTCCCTTTCTTTTTCTCTTCTTCTTCTGGAACCCCTATAATTCGAATGTTGGTGCATTTTATATTGTCCCAGAGGTCTCTGAAACTGTCCTCAGTTCTTTTCATTCTTTTTTCTTTATTCTGCTCTGCAGTAGTTATTTCCACTATTTTATCTTCCACCTCACTTATCCGTTCTTCTGCCCTCAGTTATTCTGTTATTGATCCCTTCTAGAGTTTTTAAAATTTCATTTATTGTGTTGTTCGTCGTTGCTTGTTTCATCTTTAGGTCTTCTAGGTCCTCGTTAACTGTTTCTTGCATTTTCTCTATTGTATTTCCAAAATTTTGGATCATCTTTACTATCATTATTCTGAATTCTTTTTCAGGTACACTGCCTATTTCCTCTTCATTTGTTAGGTCTGGTGGGTTTTTATCTTGCTCCTTCTCCTGCTGTGTGTTTTTCTGTCTTCTCATTTTGCTTATCTTACTGTGTTTGGGGTCTCCTTTTTGCAGGCTGCAGGTTCATAGTTGCCGTTGTTTTTGGTGTCTGTCCCCAGTGGCTAAAGTTGGTTCAGTGGGTTGTGTAGGCTTCCTGGTGGAGGGGACTAGTGCCTGTGTTCTGGAGGATGAGGCTGGATCTTGTCTTTCTGGTGGGCAGGTCCACGTCTGGTGCTGTGTTTTGGGGTGTCTATGGACTTATTATGATTTTAGGCAGCCATTCTGCTAATGGATGGGGTTGTGTTCCTGTCTTGCTAGTTGCTTGGCATAGGGTATCCAGAATTGTAGCTTGCTGGTCGTTGAGTGGAGCTGGATGTTGGTGTTGAGATGGAGATCTCTGGGAGATTTTCTCCATTTGATATTACGTGGAGCTGGGAGGTCTCTTGTGGACCAGTGTCCTGAATTTGGCTCTCCCACCTTAGAGGCACAGCACTGACTCCTGGATGCAGCACCAAGAGCCTTTCATCCACACGGCTCAGAATAAAAGGGAGAAAAAGTAGAAAGAAGGAAAGAAAGAAAGATGATAAAATAAAATAAAGATAAAATAAGTTATTAAAATAAAAAATAATTATTAAGAAAAAAATTTTTTATGTAAAAAAAAAAAACGGATGGATAGAACCCTAGGACAAATGGTGAAAGCAAAGCTATACAGACAAAATCTCACAAAGAAGCATACACATACACACTCACAAAAAGAGGAAAAGGGGAAAAAAACAATAAATCTTGCTCTCAAAGTCCACCTCCTCAATTTGGGATGATTCGTTGTCTATTCAGGTATTCCACAGATGCAGGGTACAACAAGTTGATTGTGGAGATTTAATCCGCTGCCCCTGAGGCAGCTGGGAGAGATTTCCCTTTCTCTTCTTTGTTCACACAGCTCCCGGGGTTCAGCTTTGGATTTGGCCCCGCCTCTGCGTGTAGGTCGCCGGCGGGCGTCTGTTCTTCACTCAGACAGGACGGGGTTAAAGGAGCAGCCGCTTCGGGGACTGTGGCTCACTCAGGCCGGGGAAAGGGAGGGGCACGGATGTGTGGCGAGCCTGCGGCGGCAGAGGCCGGCATGACGTTGCACCAGCCTGAGGCGCACCAAGCGTTCTCCCAGGGAAGTTGTCCCTGGATCCCGGGACCCCGGCAGTGGCGGGCTGCACAGGCTCCCAGAAGGGAGGTGTGGAGAGTGACCTGTGCTCGCACACAGGCTTCTTGTTGGTGGCAGCAGCAGCCTTAGCATCTCATGCCCATCTCTGGGGTCCGCGCTGTTAGCCGCGGCTTGCGCCTGTCTCTGGAGCTCCTTTAAGCAGCGCTCTTAATCCCCTCTCCTCGCGCACCAGGAAACAAAGAGGGAAGAAAAATTCTCTTGTGTCTTCGGCAGCTCCAGACTTTTTCCCGGACTCCCTCCCAGCTAGCCGTGGCGCACTAGCCCCCTACAGGCTGTGTTCACGCTGCCAACCCCTCTCCCTGGGATCTGACCTACCAAGCCCTAGCCTCAGTTCCCAGCCCCGCCCACCCCGGCAGGTGAGCAGACAAGCCTCTCGGGCTGGTGAGTGCTGGTCGGCACTGATCCTCTGTGCGGGAATCTCTCCGCTTTGCCCTCCGCACCCCTGTTGCTGCGCTCTCCTCCGTGGCTCCGAAGCTCTCCCCCTCCGCCACCTGCAGTCTCCACCCGCGAAGGGTCTTCTAGTGTGTGGAAACCTTTCCTCCTTCACGGCTCCCTCCCACTGGTGCAGGTCCCGTCCCTATTCTTTTTTTTTTTTTTTTTTGCGATACGCGGGCCTCTCGCTGTTGTGGCCTCTCCCGCTGCGGAGCACAGGCTCCGGACATGCGGGCCCAGCGGCCATGGCCCACGGGCCCAGCCGCTCCGCGGCACGTGGGATCCTCCCGGACCGGGGCACGAACCCGTGTCCCCTGCATCGGCAGGCAGACTCTCAACCACTGCGCCACCAGGGAAGCCCCCGTCCCTATTCTTTTGTCTCTGTTTATTCTTTTTTCTTTTGCCCTACCCAGCTACGTGGGGAGTTTCTTGCCTTTTGGGGGGTCTGAGGTCTTCTCCTGGCATTCAGTAGGTGTTCTGTAGGAGTTGTTCCACGTGTAGATGTATTTCTGGTGTATCTGTGGGGAAGATGGCATCTTACTCTTCCGCCATCTTCCCAATCCACCACCACAGCAATCGTTTCTTTCTGTGAACAAATATATTCCTAGAAAACTTGAGCCAATATCCATTGCATCAGCCACTCAATTGGCACTTACTTAATCATATATTGCTCTGAGTAGTTACTTAATTTTTTCATTATTAGATCATAGACTCCTACTGAGAATGCAGTAAATGCATAAATAAGTGTTTGTTGAATGAAAAGGGGCAAATGGACAGTGTGACTTTAGAATATTTTGGTTTTGTTTTCGTTTGGTTGTGAATACTATTTGTTTCTGGCTTGTCACTTAACTCTTAGGCTCCATTTCCTCACTAATAAATTGAGGCTAATCTTACCAACTTTACAGAGGCTGAAGGGTTTTGGTGAACACCAAATAAGAAATCATGCTTACAAGTACTTTATGGACTATTAAGGTAAGCTATTAGGATTTCTCTTTTAATTTCAATTATAAAATATTTTCCTTCTTACTTTTAGACTTGCAACCTTATTTCTCAAAAGAGGACCCAACAGGATAGGCAGTATTTATAAAAAGGCTGTATACAGACACTACACAGATGAGACCTATTCCACGGAGATCCCCAAACCTCCCTGGCTTGGATTCTTGGGCCCTATCTTGAGAGCTGAAGTGGGTGATGTGATTGTCATCCATTTAAAGAACTTTGCTTCCCGACCCTACTCCTTGCATCCACATGGCGTTTTCTACAACAAAGATTCAGAAGGTAAATATCAATCCTATATTATTGGTGTCTTCTCTCTCCTTCTTAAGTAAGGCAACTGTCAGTTGCAGTGAAAGGGATTCTAAGAGCGCATTCTAAGATTACACAAGTTCTTTTGTCTTCTCCCTGCCTCCCCCTCCCCCTTACCCCCTTACCCCCATACCCCCCCATACCCCCCCATACCCCCACCCCCCCACCCCCCCAACCCCCCACCCCCCCACCCCCCCACCCCCCCACCCCATCTCTCCCCACCTTTTCTTTCTCTTTTTCCTTTTTCTTACCCTATTTCCTTCCTCTCTTCTTTCTCACTGTTGTTTATGTTGCTACAGAACTGAGTGTTGGCGTCCCTTGACACATGCTCCACCGTGGCCCCAGAAGCATGCTAACCTTCCTGTTAATCAGTCTTGACTGGGCCCCATGTTGGATAAGGAGCAGAGTGCACAACGGATTCCTGTGTCCTATCACCCATAACAGCCTCAGCTATGGGGAGGGTGTCTCAGTGCACATGGACCTCAACTTCCCTGCTTAAGTCTACTGTCTTTGGTGCTTCCTTTCTGAAGCATCCCTGCCTTCTTTTGTTTGTTTGTTTTTAAAATTTGATTTATTTATTTGTTTGTTTATTTAGGCTGTGCTGGGTCTTCTTTGTTGCGCGCGGGCTTTCTCTAGTTGCGGCAAGCAGGGGCTACTTTTGCAGTGCGTGGGCTTCTCTTGTTGTGGAGCTCGGGCTCTAGGCACATGGGCTCAGTAGTTGTGGCTTGAAGGCTCTAGAGTGCAGGCTCAGTAGTTGTGGCACACAGGCTTAGTTGCCCCGCGGCATGTTGGATCTTCCCGGACCAGGGCTCGAACCTGTGTCCCCTGCATTGGCAGGCAGATTCTTAACCACTGCGCCACCAGGGAGGTCCCCCATCCCTGTCTTCTTGTTTGTACTTAAATAGCTTCAATAACACAGTTTCCTGAGTACTCCCTAAAGTTAAATTCTTTTTAAAAGCAACATTCTTAGGCTTTTGAGATGGAAGTATTTCTCCATCTTCAGAAGTATTTTTCACATCTTTCATTTTATTCTTGCTCGTGACCAGGTGGAATGTGTCAAATGATGTTAAACCTGCTACACTACTGGCTCTGAGGAACATGCCAGGAACAGCACCATTAACTCTGATGCAGCTTACTTTACCATCAAGGACGGGCTTCTGGCTATTAAATATTGTCCTAAGGCAATGAAACTTGCCTGGCTGTTGCCATAGACAGGTCTGTCTAAGCAGCCAGAGGAGACACCTCTGATGATGGACACAAGATTAGGAGTGCCCTTCATTCTTGGTGCTTTTCCTCAATCTGAAGTGCAGCAAACCTCTAGGTCCCAGATTTGGTTAGTTCTGAGTAGGTGAAGGTGAGCATGTAGAATTCATTACCTTCATGATACTTCCACTGAGTGCCCACCAGGTGCCAGAGACTGACTGTGGGTCCTGGGAATAGAAGATAAATGATTCATAGGCTATATTTGAAAATCAATAACTATAAGTATAAGGGTGTATTTCAGGGCTCTCAATTCTGTTCCCCTGATCTATGTGCTTACCCTTGCACAAACACCACACTGTCTTGATTACTACGAATTTATAGTAAGTTTTGAAATTGGGTAGCATAAATCCTCCAACTTTGCTCTTCTCGAGACTTAGCTACTCTAAGTCCTTTGCATTTCCATATAAATATCAGATGAACTCATTAATTTTTACCAAAAAACCCACGAAACCTCAGCCGGGTTTTGATTAGGATTGCATTGAGTTTTATCAATCAGTTGGGGGGAAATTGTCACCTGCATTTAAAAGATGAATTGCCATCTTGACAATATTGAGTCTTTCAATCGGAACATGGAATTTAGACTTCTATTGTCTCTAAACAATGTCTAGCTTTTAGTGTACAAGATTTGCATTTCTTTTGTTAAATTTATTCAGAAATATCTTATTCTTTCTGATACTGTTATAAATGGAATAGTTTTCTTAATTTTATTTTTGATTGTTTGTTACTAGTGTGTAGAAATACAATTGAGTTTTATATATTTATCTTGAATCCTACTATCTTGTTAAACTTGTTTATTAGTAGATGTTTAAAGTGTTCCTTGGAATTTTCTGAATACAGAATCATGTCACTATGAATATAACGTTTTATTTCTTCCTTACCAATGGGTATAACTTAGTTTTTTCTTTGGTTTATTGCACTGGCTAGAACTTTCAGGACAGTATTTAAGAATAGTGGCAAGAGCAAACATTCTTCCCCTGTTCCCAGTCATAGGAAGAAAGCATGCAGTCTCCCTCCCATTAAGCATGATGTTAGATGTGGATTATTCTTAGAAGGAAGTTCCCGTCTATTCCTAGTTTGAGAGTTTTTAATTTGATAAGTACTGGATTTTTAAAAATTTAATCTTTATTTTATATTGGGGTGTAGTTGATTTACAATGTTATGTCTGTTTCAGGTGTGCAGCTAAGTGATTCACTTATACATACACATATATCCATTCTTTTTCAGATTCTTTTCCCATATAGGTTATTACAGAATACTGAGTAAAGTTCCCTGTACTATATAGTAGGTCCTTGTTGACTATCTATTTTATATATAGTAGTGTGTATGTGTTAATCCCAAACTCCTTATTTATCCCCCCTCCACATTTCCCCTTTGGTGATGATATGTTTGTTTTTGAAGTCTGTGAGTCTGTTTCTGTTTTGTAAATAAGTTTCAAATTTTCTACCATTTTCTTTAGATTCCACATATAAATGAAATCTTATGATATTTGTCTTCATCTGACTTACTTCACTTAGTATGATAATCTCTAGGTCCATCCATGTTGCTGCAAATGGCATTATTTCATTCTTTTTTATGGTTGAGTAATATTCCGTTGTATATATGTACAACATCTTCTTTATCCATTCCTGTGTCTATGGACATTTAGGTTGCTTCCATGTCCTGGCTATTGTAAATAGTGCTGCAATGAACATTGGAGTGCATGTATCTTTTCAAATTATAGTTTTCTCTGGATATATGCCCAGGATTGGGATTCCTGGACCATATGGTAGCTCTATATTTAGTTTTTAAAGAAAACTCCATACTCTTCTCCACAGTGGCTACACCAATTTACATTGCCACCAATAGTGTAAGATGGTCCCTTTTCTCCACACCCTCTCTAGCATTTATTGTTTGTAGACGTTTTGATCATGGCCATTTTGACTGGTGTGAGGTGACACCTCACTGTAGTTTCAATTCACATTTCTCTAATAATTAGTAATGTTGAGTATCTTTTCTTGTGTTTTTTGGCCATCCATATGTCTTCTTTGTAGAAATGTCTATTTAGATCTTCTTCCCATTCTTTGATTGGATTGTCTGGTTTTTTTGATATTGAGCTGCATAAGCTGTTTGCATATTTTGGAGATTAATCCCTTGTTGGTCTCTTCATTTGCAAATACTTTCTCCCATTCTGTGGGTTGTTTTTTTTTGTTTTGTGTATGACTTCCTTTACTGTGCAAAACCTTTTAAGTTTCATTAGGTCCCATCTGTTTGTTTTTCATTTTATTTCCATTACTCTAGGAGGTGGGTCAAAAAAGATCTTGCTGTGATTTATGTCATAGAGTGTTTTGCCTATGTTTTCCTCTAAGAGTTTTATAGTGTCTGGCCTTACATTTAGGTCTTTGATCCATTCTCAGTTTATTTTTGTGTATGGTGTTTGGAAGTGTTCTAACTTCATTCTTTTACATGTAGCTGTCTAGTTTTCCCAGCACCACTTATTGAAGAGGCTATCTTTTCTCCATTGTTTATTCTTACCTCTTTTGTCAAAGATGACCCTAGGTGCGTGGGTTTATCTCTGGGCTTTCTATCCTGTTCCATTGATCTATATTTCTGTTTTTGTGCCAGTACCATATTGTCTTGGTTACTGTAGCTTTGTAGTATAGTCTGAAGTCAGGGAGCCTGATTCCTCCAGCTCTGTTTTTCTTTCTCAAGATTGCTTTGGCTATTCAGGGTCTTTTGTAAAGACTTTTACATAAAAATTGGAAGATTTTTTCTTCTAGTCCTGTGAAAAATGCCATTGGTAATTTGATAGAGATTGCATTGAATCTGTAGATTCCTTTAGGTAGTATAGTCATTTTCACAATTTTGATTCTTCCAATCCAAGAACATGGTATATCTTTCCATCTATTTGTATCATCTTTGATTTCTTTCATCAGTGTCATAGTTTTCTGCATACAGGTCTTTTGCCTCCTTAAGTAGGCTTATTCCTGGTATTTTATTCTTTTTGTTGCAATGGTAAATGGGAGTGTTTCCTTAATTTCTCTTTCAGATTTTTCATCATTAGTGTATAGGAATGCAAGAGATTTCTGTGCATGAATTTTCTATCCTGCAACTTTACCAAATTCATTGATTAGCTCTAGTAGTTTTCTGGTAGCATTTTTAGGATTCTCTATGTTTAGTATCATGTCATCTGCATCAGTGACAGTTTTACTTCTTCTTTTACAATTTGGTTTCCTTTTATATCCTTTTCTTCTCTGATTGCTGTGGCTAAAACTTCCAAAACTATGTTGAGTAACAGTGGTGAGAGTGGATATCCTTTTCTTTTCCCTGATCTTAGAGGAAATGCTTTCAGTTTTTCACCATTGAGAATGGTGTTGCCTGTGGGCTTGTCATATATGGCTTTTATTATGTTGAGGTAGGTTCCCTCTATGCTCACCCATTTATCATAAATGGGTGTTGAATTTTGTCAAAAGCTTTTTCTGCATCTTTTGAGATTATCATATGGTTTTTATCCTTCAATTGCTTACTATGGTGTATCACATTGATTGATTTGCATATATTGAAGAATCCTTGCATTCCTGGGATAAACCCCACTTGATCATGGTGTATGACCCTTTTAATGTGCTGTTGGATTCTGTTTACTAGTATTTTGTTGAGGATTTTTGCATCTATGTTCATCAATGATATTGGCCTGTAGTTTTCTTTTTTGTGACATCTTTGGTTTTGGTGTCAGGGTGATGGTGACCTCGTAGAGTGAGTTTGGGAGTGTTCCTCCCTCTGCTATATTTTGGAAGAGTCTGGAATGATTGGTGTTAGCTCTTCTCTAAATGTTTGATAGAATTCGCCTGTGAAGCCATCTGGCCCTGGGCTTTTGTTTGTTGGAAGATTTTCAATCACAGTTTCAATCTCAGTGCTTGTGATTGGTATGTTCATGTTTTCGATTTCTTCCTGGTTCAGTCTTGGAAGGCTGTACTTTTCTAAGAATTTGTCCATTTCTTCCAGGTTGTCCATTTTATTGGCATATAGTTGCTTGTAGTAGTCTCTCATGATCTTTTGTATTTCTGCAGTGTCAGTTGTTACTTCTCCTTTTTCATTTCTAATTCTGTTGATTTGAGTCTTCTCCTTTTTTTTCTTGATGAGTCTGGCTGATGGTTTATGAATTTTGTTTATCTTCTCAAAGAATTGGCTTTTAGTTTTATTGATCTTTGCTATTGTTGCCTTCATTTATTTTTCCTTTATTTCTGATCTGATTTTTATTTTCTTTCTTTTTGCTAACTTTGGGAATTTTTGTTCTTCTTTCTCTAATTGCTTTAGGTGTAAGGTTAGGCTGTTTATTTGAGATTTTTCTTTTTTCTTGAGGTAGGATTTGTATTGCTATAAACTACCATCTTAGAACTGCTTTTGTTGCATCCCATAGGTTTTGGGTTGTCATGTTTTCATTGTCATTTTTTCCTAAGTGTTTTTTATTTCCTCTTTGACTTCTTCCATGATCTCTTGGTTGTCTAGTAGCATATTGTTTAGCCTCCATGTGTTTGCATTTTTTACAGATTTTTCCTGTAATTGATATCTAGCCTCATAGCATTGTGGTTGGAAAAGATGCTTGATGTGATTTTAGTTTTCTTAAATTTACCTAGGCTTGATTTGTGACCCAAGATATGCTCTATCCTGGAGAATGTTCCATGTGCACTTGAGCAGAAAGTGTATTCTGTTGTTTTTGGATGGAAGTATTTTTCCTTTTAAATTATTGAGATTTATTTTATGTTTAGGTTACTTTCTTTCCTGAAGAATGTTCCATGTGCCCTTGTAAAGAAGGTGTGTTCTGCAGTCATTGGGTGGAATATTCTATAGGTATCAGTTAGGTTGAGAAGTTTGACAGCATGGTTGAAGTCTTCTATATCCTTGCTGATTTTCTGCCCAGTTTTTCTCCTAGTTATTTAGAGAAGGGTATTGAAATCTCTAATAATTACTGTTGAGTTGTGTATTTCTCCTTTCAGTTATGTCAGTTTTTGCTTTATGTGTTTTGAGACTCTTGTTATGTATGAATACCTTTATAATTGTTTTATCTTCCTGATATATTGACTCTTTTATCATTATGAAATATCTTTGTCTCTTGTTACATTTTTTGTCTTAAAATTTAGTTTGTCGGGCTTCCCTGGTGGCGCAGTGGTTGAGAGTCTGCCTGCCGATGCAGGGGACACGGGTTCGTGCCCCAGTCCGGGAAGATCCCACATGCCGCGGAGTGGCTGGGCCCGTGAGCCATGGCTGCTGGGCCTGCGTGTCTGGAGCCTGTGCTTCGCAAGGGGAGAGGCCAAAGCAGTGAGAGGCCTGCGTACCACAAAAAAAAAAAATCTAGTTTGTCTGTATTGAGAGCCACTTCAGCTCTCATGTTGTTGCTATTTGCATTCTTTTGCTTTCAATCTATTTGTGTTTTGAATCTAAAATATAGACTGCATATAGTTGGATGTTACTTCTTTGTCCAATTTGACAATCTCTGCATACTGATTGGAGTGTTTAGACCATTCATATTTAATGTAATTATTGATTAGTTTGAGCTACACTTATCTTGCTAATTATTTTCTATATGCATTCTGTCTTTTTTATTCCCCTGTTCTTCCTTTACTGTCTTCTTTGGTGTGAAACAATGTTTTAAAATCTACTATTTATACTTCTCTGTTGATTTTTCAACTATATATTTTGAGTTCATTTCTTATTGGTTGGCCTATGGATTGTAATATGCATTTTAACATATCACAATATACTTCATATTTTTTACCTACTTAATTCTGGAAATATATAAAAGCTTTACTCCAACAGAACATCATTCTCACCCACCCCTTTTGTGCTATTATTGTTATATTGTCATTACATCTCTCTCTCTGTAAACCCAGCAATGTGATGTTATACTTGGAACTGTATATTATCTTATGAATTTTAAAGATGTCAGGATAACAAAGGAAAATATATTTATACAATCTTTTATATTAACTCCCATTTTTCCTATTTTTGGTGCTTTTCACTTCTTTCTGTGGATTCACATTCTCTGGTGTTATTTCCTTTTAGTATGAAAAACTCTTTTAGTATTGCTTGTAAGACAGGTGTGCTAGCAACAAACTCACTTATTTTTGCTTATCTAGAGCATCTTTATTTTGCCTTATTGTTTTGAGGGCTAGTTTTGCTGGATGTAGTATTCTTGGTTGGTATTTTTCCTCTAGCACTTTTAGTATGTCATCCCACTGTCTTCTCATATCAAATATTTAAATGGGAAGTCAACTGTTAATCAGGTTGGGGCTCCTTAGTATGTGATCATTTCTCTTTGCCTTTTTTTTCTTCCCCAACAGCTTGACAACAATATATTTGTGTATGAATTCTTTGTATGTATTCTACTTGTGCTTTGTTGTGCTCCTTTGATGTGTAAGTTAGTGTTTTCATCAAATTTGGTAAAATTTTCTGCAATTATTTCTTCACATATTTTTTTCTGCCCCCATTTCTTTCTCCTCTCCTTTGGCAGACTACATCACACACATGTTAATATACTTGATTTAGTCCCATAGTTCTCTGAGGTTCTGTTTATTTTCTTCAATCCTTTTTTTTAACCCTCTCTTTTTCAGATAGGATAATTCTGTCAATGTCTCTTCAAGTTCAATGACTCTTTTGCCATCTTGAATCTGTTGCCAAGCCACTCTAGTGAATATTTTATTTCATTTATTGTATGTTTCAATGCCAAAACTCCAAATTGGTTCTTTTTTTTAATGTATAAATTTTATCTCCTTATTGAGATTCTCTATTTGTTGAATAATTTGTCCTACTTTCCTTTAATTATTTAAACATAGTTTCTTTCAGTTGCTTGAATATATTTATAATAGCTGCTTTAAAGTCTTTATCTGCTGAATTCAACACCTAGAAGCACTAAGAGATAGTTTCTATTGGCTGCTTTTTTTTTCCTTGAGTATGGATCATACTTTCTTATTTCTTTGTATTTTTCATTTTGCTGTGGCTGTTGTTTTTCTTGTTGAAAACTGGAAATTATTGAGAATATACTGTAGCAACTTTGGATTCTGGATTCTGATCCCGCCATCATCCAAGTTTGTTTATGTTACTTGCTTTTTTGTTTAGTAACCTGTCTGGGTTAAACCTGTGAAATCTGTATTCCTTATAGTGTGTTGGCCATTAAGGTTTCTGCTCTTTTTTTTCCTTGTTTTTATTTTTAAGCCTGGATGCTGAGTGTTCACCTCTACACTTGCTTAGCTTTGAGGTCAGCAGATCTTTTTCATGAGACCCAAAATCTCTCAGGTCTCAAATTTAGGTGCTGAATGTGTAGTAAGTGCCCAAGAAGTGTTTGTTATTTCTTCTGCTGCTTCTCCTTTCCTTCTTCAGTTGATGTTAAGTGAAGTAGATTGAAGTCTTCCTGATTGGTACTAGAGGCCTGTCAGAAGGGGTCTTCATGAATATTTATTAAACATCTGGCTCTGTGCAGGACACTTCATATACACTGCCTCATGTAGTTCTTACATCTCTGTGGGGGTAGATATAAACATTCCAGCTTTACTGGTAGAAAACAAAGACAGTGAGAATTTAAGTAACTAGCCTCAAGTCCCATAGCAAATAAATTTTAATTCATGTGTGTTTGATTTCAAAGCTCTAGCTCTTTCCACTGTAGTGTGTGATCTCTGCATTTTAACTATGTTTTATATTTTCTTGGAAGGAGCCCTGTACCCAGATGGAACATATGGAACTAACAAGGATGATGACAATGTTCCTCCTGGCAAAAACTATACCTATGTCTGGTCAGTGAGAGAAGAATATGCTCCTTCCCCAGCAGATGCAAATTGCCTGACCTGGGTGTACCATTCGCACATCGATGCCCCTAAGGACATCTGCTCTGGGCTAATTGGCCCACTGCTGGTGTGCAAAGAGGGTAAGATGTCTCTTCCCCACCCTCTCTGTCCCTAAGAGCCTATTCCCAGGTGTGTTGAAAAGTGTATATAATCTTCAGGTCGTCTTGCCTACCTCCCTTGCTTCACACAGAGTGTGCCTCTTCTTCCAAACTTTCTGTAAGATTAAAGAAATTCTTCTAACATAGAAGATCCATAACAGGGACAATAATTCAGGCTTCTGCCTAAAAAATCATAGCATTCTGAAACTTACATGCTTTAAAAAAATACACACTGACACCACACATAGGAAAGTGTAAAATGTAGTCAAATGACCAGGAATGCTTTTGCTTTATTATTTCACCCACATAATCACTTTGTTATTTTATTCCCTATTAATTGATTTAGTGTATCTGTGCTCTGTCAGTAAAATATATTTCCTTTAAGGACAGCCAGGTTTCCAAGTCTGTGGTTGTGAGGATTTCTGTTTTATGAGTTTTCTATGGTTCTATCATTTCCATCAAAGCCTTTCACTGATTTTATGTTGTGGGTTACTCTTGTACATGTAGGTCTTTCAAACTTACCTGATACCATTGGCAGGAAGAAAAGCTCATCTTGATTTAGTCCACTTTGAATTTTTTTCTTACTCTTTTGAATGTGCCTGATAGGTATCCTGCATAAATATTCAGGGACAAGGACTGATGTGGATCAAGAGTTTGTTATAATGTTTACTGTTGTGGATGAGAATCAAAGCTGGTACCTTGAGGAAAATATCAGACATTTCTGCACTGACCCTGATTCAGTTGACAAAGAAGATGCTGTTTTCCAGAAGAGTAACAAAATGCACGGTGAGTGCCTCTCATGTTATCAAGTACATACTGACTGCCTTTTGTGTATCTGGCACTACACGGGATACAGAACACACAGAAATATTAAACCTAGTTTTCCAAGATTTATAACTTTGTAATGAGAATAATAAGAAAGTGAAGAAACATAATCCCTGTCAGAACCTAAAACAAAGAAAGAGCAAGAGAAGAAGAAAGGAACAGAGAGGAACTACAAAAACTGATAGCAATTTACAAACGGAAATAAGCACATACTTATCAATAATAACTTTAAATGTAAAGGGACTAAATTCTCCATTCAAAAGACATAAAGGGGATGAATGGGTTAAAAAAAAACAACAGCAAAAATACCAAAACCCATCTATATACTATGTACAAGAGACACACTTTAGTTGTAAGGACACATGTAGACTGACTCTGAAGGGATGGAAAAAACTATTCCATGCAAATGGAAACCAAAAGAAAGTTGGAGTAGCTACACTTATATCAAACTTTAAATTGACTTTAAAACAAAGACTATAATAAGAAGGGTGTTACATAATGGCCAATCCAACAAGAATATATAACATTTAAAATATTTGTGCACCCAACACAGAAGTGCTTAAATATATAAAGCAAATATTAACAAACATAAAGGGAGAAGTAGACAGCAATACAGTAATAGTAAAGTACTTTAATATCCCACTTATATCAATGTAGGTATCCAGAAAGAAAATCAGTTAAGAAACTTTAGCCTTAATCAATATGTTAGATCAGACAGACTTAACAGATACTTATAGAACATTCCATCCAAAAACAACAGGATACACATTCTTCTCAAGTGCACATGGGACATTTTCCAAGATAGATATGTTGGGCCATAAAACAAGTCTTAATAAATAAATTTAAGAGGATTGAAATTATATCAAGCATCTTTTCTGACCACAATGATGTGAAACTAGAAATTAATTACATGAAGAAAACTGGAAAATTCACAAACATGTGGAGATTAAACAGCATGTTACTGAACAACCAACATATTGAAGAAGAAATCAAAAGAGAAATTTTTTAAAAACTTGAAACAAATGAAAATAGAAATGTAATATATCAAAATTTATGGGATGCAGCAAAAGCAGTTCTAAGAGGGAAGTTCATAGTGATAAACGCCTACCTCAAGAAACAAAAAAAGTTGCAAGTATGCAACCTAACTTTACACATCAAAGAACTAGAAAAAGAAAAAATTAAGCCCAAAGTTACTAGAAGGAAGGAAATAACAAAGATTAGAGCAGAAATAAGTGAAATAGATACTAAAAAGACAATAAAAAATCAATAAAACTAAGATCTGGTTCTTTGAGAAGATAAACAAAATTAACAAACATTTAACTAGACTCACTAAGAAAAAAACAGAAAGGTCTCAAATAAATAAAATCAGAGATGACAGATGAGATATTATAACTGACACCACAGAAATAAGAAGGATCATAAGAGACTACTATGAACAAGTATATGCCAACAAATTAGATAACCTATAAGAAATGAATAAGAACCATACAACCTACCAAGACTGAATCAGGATGAAATAGAATCTGAACAGACTGATACTAGCAAGGAGATTGAATCAGTAATCAAAAACCTTCCAACAGGGCTTCCCTGGTGGCGAAGTGGTTGGGAGTCTGCCTGCCGATGAAGGGGACACAGGTTCCTGCCCGGTCCGGGAAGATCCCACATGTCACGGAGTGGCTAGGCCCATGACCCATGGCCGCTGAGCCTGTGCGTCCGGAGCCTGTGCTCTGCAATGGGAGAGGCCACAGCAGAGAGAGGCCCATGTACTGCAAAACAAAAACAAAAACAAAAAACAACCTTCCGACAAACAAAAGTCCAGGAAACAGATGGCTTCACTGGTTAATTCCACAATTCAAAGAAGAATTAATACCAATTCTTTTCAAAATCTTCCAAAAAATAGAAGAGGGAGAACCCTTCCAAACATGTTTTATGAAGCCAGCATTGTGCTGGTACCAAAAGTGGACAAGGATGCCACACAGAAAAAGAAAAAATACAGGCCAGTATTCCTGATGAACACAGATGCAAAAGTCCTCAACAAAATATCAGCAAGCCAAATTCAACAATACATTAAAAGGTTCATACACTGTGATTAAGTGGGATTTATTAATCCATGGGATTTTAACCATGAAAGTACAGTTCAGCTTCCACAAATCCATTAAGGTGATATACCACAGTAACAAAATGAAGGATAAAAATCATATGATCACCACAATAGACACAGAGAAAGCATTTGACAAAATTCAACATCCATTTATAATAAAAACTCTTAACAAAGAGAGTATAAAGGGAACATACCTCAACATAATAAAGACCATATATGAAAAGCCCACAGCTAATGTTATACTCAATGGTGAAAAGCTGAAAGCTAATCCTCTAATATCAGGAACAAGAGAAGGATGTGCACTGTTGCCACTTTTATTCAACATAGCATTGGAAGTCCAAGCCAGAGCAATTAGGCAAGGAAAAGAAATAAATTCATCCAAATCCGAAAGGAAGAAGTAACAGTCATTATTTGCAGATGACATGATACTATATATAGAAAACCTTAAAGGCTCCAAAAAACTGTTAGGACGAATAAGTAAATTTGAGGGATATAAAATCGATACACAAAAATCTGTTGCAGTTCTTTACACTAATAATGAACTATCAGAAAGAGAAATTAAGAAAACAATCTCACAACTGCCTCAAAAAGAATAAAATACCTAGGAATAAATTTAACCAAGGAGGTGAAAAAACCATATATTGAAAATTATGACATTAATAAAAAAATTTAAGAAGACACAAATAAATGGAAAGATATTCTGTGTCCATGGATTGAATGAATTAATATAGTTAAAATGTTCATACTACACAAAGCAATCTATAGTCACAATGCAATCTCTATTAAAATCCCAATGGTATTTTTTACAGAATTAGAACAATCGAAAAATTTGTATGGAACCACAAAAGACCCTGAATAGCCAAAGCAATCTTGAGAAAGAACAAAGCTAGAGGCATCGTGATCCTTGATTTTAAATGATATTACAAAACCATAGTAATTAACACAGTATGATATTGGCATAAAAACAGACACAGAGATCAATGGAACAGAATAGAGAGCCCTGAAATAAACCCATGTAAGAATATACAAGCGGAAAAAGACAGTCTCTTCAATAAATGGTGTTGGGAAAATTGAACAGCCACATACAAAAGAATGAAGGTGGACCACTGTCTTACACACATACACAAATATTAACTCAAATTGGATTAAAGACTTGAATATAAGATCTGAAATTCTAGAACTCCTAGAAGAAAACATAGGTGGTGAGCTCCTTGACATAGGTCTTGGTAATGATTTTTTTAATCTGACACCAAAAGCAAAAATAAACAAGTGGGACTACATCAAAGTAAAAACTTCTGCACAGCAAAGGAAACCATCAACGAAATGAAAAGCCAACTGACTGAATGGGAGAAAATATTTGTAAATTGTATATCTGATAAGAAACTAATATCCAAATATATAAAGAACTCATACAACTCAATAGCAAAAAGCCAAACAATCTTATTTTTTAAAAATGAGCAGAAGATCTGAATAGATATATTTCTAAAGAAGAAATAGAGATGGCCAATAGGTATGTGAAAAGATGCTCAACATCATTACTCATCAGGAAATGCAAATCAAAACCACAGTGAGAGGGGCTTCCCTGTGGTCCAGTGGTTAAGACCGAGCTCCCAATGCAGGGGGCCCGGGTTCGATCCCTGGTCAGGGAACTAGATCCCACATGCATACTGCAACTAAAAAAAAAAAAGATCCCACACATTGCAACTAAGACCTGGCACAGCCAAATAAATAAATAAATACTAAAAACAAACAAACAAAAAACCCCACGAAATATCACCTCATACCTGTTAGAATGGCTATTATCAAAAAGAGAAGAAATAACAAGTGTAAATTGGTACAGCCACTATGAAAACCAGTATGGAGTTTCCTTAAAAAAACTAAAAAATAAGCAATTCTGCTCCTGGGTATTTATCTGAAGAAAATGAAAACACTAATTCAAAAAGTTACATGCACCCCCCATGATCATTGCAGCATTATTTACAATAGCCAATACATGGAAACAGCCTAAGTGTCCATTGATGGATGAATGGATAAAGAAATTGTGGTATATAATAATAGAATATTATTCAGCCATAAAAAAGAATGAAGTCTTGCCATTTGCAACAGCATGGTGGACTTTTAGGGCATTATACTAAGTGAAATAAGTCAGACACGGAAGGCAAATATTGTAGGACCTCTTTTATATGTGGAATCTAAGCAAACAAACAAACAAACAAAATCCCCCAAACCAAGTTCATAGATCCAGAGAACAAATTGGTGGTTAAAGAGGCAGGGGATGGGGATGGGAGAAATGGCAAAAAAAGTAACAAGTCTCATAAGTCCCTTCTAATCCTTTTCTTCTTTCTGCATGCTTTTGTCATTTAAGTAGCTACTATGTGCCAGCTTTCCCACTGTGAGGTAAGACAGGGTTTCTAATTACAAGGAACAGATCTGGTGGGGAAGGTAAATATGTAAATAGAGATGGAGGTAAGAGGTGGCCAAGTTGTCCTAGAAGTATGAACAGTGCTTTTGTTTGCTCCTGATCTCATTGTGTTCACATAACAGCTCGAAGGCTGTTTTCATGCTGCTGATCACTTTTATTGAGTGCTTTTCTCTTGAAAAGACTAATGCTTTTCATTCCTTTCTGGGACTGTATTTTACCAAAGAAATCATGCCTTTCTGCACAAAAACATTACAAGCAATAATCTGTGATAATTTTCAACTGTGCTAGAGCATGTGTTACCATTTCTACTGGATCTGCTTGCCTCTGCAGGGGAATCTCTCCCACTAGTGTTTCTGTTTTTCAGCGCTCAATGGATACCTCTTTGGAAACTTCCCCGAGCCTGATATGTGTGTTGGTGAATCAGTGTCCTGGCACCTATTTGGAATGGGGAATGAGATAGACATCCATTCCATCTATTTTTATGGTAACACCTTCATCAGCAGAGGCCATCGGACTGATGTCGTCAACCTCTTTCCAGCCACCTTCCTGACAACAGAAATGATAGTTGAGAATCCTGGGAAGTGGATGATAACCTGCCAAGTCAGTGATCACTTTCAAGGTAAAAAGGACAGAGACCAGTGTAGAGATGCTTACAATGGTACAATTAAACCATGCAATCAATGGTGCTCATTCAGTGCCTGCTGTTGGATAGATTCTTGTACGTGTTATATTTAATTAAATATTAAACATAGGAAAAAATGTATAATGTCTATTTGGCATCTTATCAACAGGTATTTATTAATCACATCCCTATGAACCAGGTAAGAGGTGATTGAAAGAAATGATAAGACCTTCTATGAACCTGGAATCTAGTAGTTAAATATAGTTAGACATTTACAAAATGAATAAAACTTGAGGCAGAATGATAAATGCTCTTTAAGTGCTTTATCACTTTGCTGGAGCAGAGAGGCTTCCTGAGGAGGTGGTCCCTAATCTGAGCCTAGAAAGGTTAGGAATCTGATAGATGAAGAAGGGGAAAAAGGTTTTCCCGGCAGAGGAAGCAACATGAACTGGGAAAAACACATGGGCAATTGTAAATAGAATAATAAATTTTTAGCACTGAAAAGGAATTTATAGATAATCTGGACCAATCCCCCATCCAATTCTTGAATTCTCTTTTGGACATCTCTTTTTAAAATTTTTATTTCATTTTATATTGGAGTATATTTGATTTACAATGTGTTAGTTTCAGGTGTACAGCAAAGTAAGTTATACATATTCTTATATCTATTCTTTTTCAGATTCTTTTCCTATATAGGTTATTACAGAGTATTGAGTATAGTTCCCTGTGCTATACAGTAGGTCCTTGTTGATTACTTATTTTATATATAGTAGTGTGTATATTTTAATCCCAGCCTAGTAATGTAGCAGCTTGTTTCATCTCTGGGCTGCTCTGTGAGAACATTCTTCCTTATATTGAGACACAATGCAATGATAGGTACAAAATCCTATGAAAGATGAGTGATTAACATTTGTTGACAAATACCTGTTGAATGATTTGGTTCAGGTTCCTTGGGAATAGGTCTTTACTTAGCTGGACCTTAGGCTCATGTCAGAGGAGTGATGAAGGAGAAGCCTTAGAGAGGCAGATTGGGCCCCAGGCAAGCATCTTTGAATGGCAAGACTAAGGATTGTCTAGAAGGCAAGAGTAAGTCCTTCTAGATCCTTAGGCACACTAGTGCCATGATCAGTGCAGTGGTTTAGGAAGATAAATATGATGCCTGTGTGCAGAAAGGACACAATGGAGAGACTCTGGCCACTGGATGCCAGTTAAGAAGCATTGGCAACATTAGAGTTATGACATATTAAAAGTTTGGCCTAACATAGTAAAAACAAGAATATAAAAAGAAAACGTGTCAATGGGATAAACATAGAAGAAATAATGTGTGATTCCACTTGGATACTGACTAACTACACACAGTCACTATGAGGCCAGGGATGCAGCTCTTCAGGGCTGCTTTCATAACACATTTTTGTTCCCATCAACCTTAAGCAAACCTCACATTTGTCCACTGGGTTATTCCAGTTAAATTCAATTCAGTAAATGTTGAGCTGCTCAGTTAATATGTATAAGACACTCTCCTGGGAAGACAAAGATGAACAAGACAAGGTTACTATTCTTCCCTGCTCCTACCCCCAGCTTTATTGAGGTATAATTGACAAATAGGATTTGTATGTATTTAAGAGGTACAACTTGATGTTTTGCTATACTTGTAAGGTGTGATTACCTTACACTCAAGCTAATTAATATACCTATTACCTCATGTAGTTAAACATTTTTGTTGTGGTGGTGGTGAGAACACTTGAGAGCTCAAAGAATACAGAGTTTCAGTTATGCAAGATGAATGGGTTCTGGAGGTCTAATATACCCCATGGGTATACCCCATGAAACTCCCTAAAAGGGTAAATCGTAAGTGTTCTCCACACACGATCCCTAAATCTGAGAAGAAACTAATCAAGGCATTAGCAGCCATTTGAGATTAGTAAGATTGCTAAACGTGGCCAGTAGTTGTGGACATAAGCTGGAATACGTTACTGAAATACAATGTTTCCTAAATTGTCCATAGCCTCAGAAAAAAATGTTTAAAATTAGAAGATACGTATAATTCAATTTTAAAATTAGTAATTACCTCTAGAGATAATGGTGTCACATTTTGATGAATATCCTTCCTATTTTCTAGACCTTAATATATAAATGCTTATGTTATATATAAAATGAAATCAATCTATTAATAGTGCCCTGTAGCTTACTTTTCCACTTGTTAATATACCAGAAATAAATTTATATGTCAGTGAATATAGATCTACTACATCGTCGTTAATCCTTCCAGTGTCCTTTGTAAGGAGATTACAATTTACTCAACCAACAGTCCTTATTAACACTTATATTTTCCCTATTTTTTGCTAAACACTCATAAACATCAATTTATAGAAATGTTTGTACTTTGTCTGACATTTCCTTGGGAAAACTACTAGATTTAGAATTCCTGGGTTGAATAGTTTAATTTTTTTTTAAGCTATGGACATATATTGCCGAATTCTCCTTTAGAAATTGTTACTCTTCATTCAGTGTGTGAGCATTCCCTTTTCCTTGTTCATCTGACAACACTGATAATTACTAGTCTCTCTAGTCTTTACCAATCTCATAAATGAACAACAGTATCACTTGATTACTATTAAGGTTGAACTTTTCTTTTTTCTTCATTTGTTCATGGGTCAGCAGTATTTCTACTGTGAATAACCTATAAATGTCCCTTGCACATTTTCTATTGGGATATTTACTTTTTTCTTTCTTATTATCAAAGGTATTTACATATTAATCTTTTGTCATATGTGCTAAAATATCCTCCTACCCACTGTTTATTTTTTACTTTTAACTTTGTTTATGGTCCTGTTTTCCATACAAAAGTTTTAAATGTTCATGAAGTCAAATCTATCATTCTTTTCCTGTATGATTTCTTTTTGGAGCATTTATACCTTGGCTCATGGATTTCCTCTCTTCTGCAGCTGGCATGCTGGGGCAATACAATGTTGGTAACTGCAAAAGTGGTATTTTTCATCCCAAGATGAAGGGTCAACAGAGGCGCTATTTTATAGCAGCTGAAAAAATTCTTTGGAATTATGGTCCTCAAGGCCATAACAAATTCAGTGGTCTTCCCCTAAATGCCTCTGGCAGGTAAGCTCTCTTTGCTGGTGTTGCTAAGCCTCTCATAAGAGAGGCATCTATTAGGCTTTTCGTTGTGATCTCATTTGTAGTCTAGGCACTGCTCTTATGAGCACATACTGCATAGATAGCATAATGGCATCACTTAAGGAGCTCTGAGCCCTGTAATGTGTACAGCTGAGACATGGAGGAGTGTTTATTGCTTCATGATTTGCTGGCTAAATCAAAGCACTAGATTCATTGATTCATCAAACATTTTATGAGCATCTACTGTATGCAAGCTGCAGCGTTAAATGCCATGAGAAATACTAAGCTGACAGAGAAGAGAGTAAGGTGCTTGCACATATGAAGCAGACAGTTTTGAAAAGGGAATATGGCAGGACTCTCTCTTTTTGTTTTGTTTTGTTTTGGCCACCACGCGGCATGTGGGATCTTAGTTCCCTGACCAGGGATCCAACCTGAGCCTCCTGCATGGAAACACAGTGTCTTAACTACTGGACCACCAGGGAAGTCTCAGCAGGACTCTCTTTCATTGGAGATGATGAACTAGTCAAAGAAGGTTAATCTTTTTGGCTCAAGGACAGCCTGATATAACTTAAGCTCCCTCTATGCAGAATTCCTTTTTCTCCCTGTCCAGTATAATGCCATTTTTTTCTTCCAACTCTAACTCTAATGTCACCTCTTAAGTAAAGCCTCCCCTGACACCTGAATAATTTTCTCTGGGCTTCTGCAGCATATAGTATTTTTTCAAATTTAATCGAACAATTCATTAAGTGGATGCAGACTCCTGTGACTTCTTATTGTAGAATCATATGGAAAGATGTCTGTGAAAGCATTATAAAATGTACAGTGTGATACTAACAAGTATTGCTATTATCCTATAATCCTTTTTTTAACATCTTTATTGGAATATAATTGCTTTACAGTGGTGTGTTAGTTTCTGCTTTATAACAATGTGAATCAGCTATACATATAAATATATCCCCATATCTCCTCCCTCTTGTGTCTCCCTCCCACCCTCCCTAACCCACCCCTCCAGGTGGTCACAAAGCACCGAGATGATCTCCCTGTGCTATGTGGCTGCTTCCCCCTAGCTAGCTATTTTACATTTGGTACATATGTCCATGCCACTCTCTCACTTCGTCCTAGCTTACCCTTCCCCCTCCCCATGTCCTCAAGTCCATTCTCTAAGTCCACGTCTTTATTCCTCTCCTGCCCCTAGGTTCTTCATAACCTTTTTTTTTTTTTAAGATCCCATATATATGTGTTAGCAAACGGTATTTGTTTTTCTCTTTCTGACTTACTTCACTGTGTATGACAGACTCTAGGTCCATCCACCTCACTGCAAATAACTCAATTTCGTTTCTTTTTATGGCTCAGTAATATTCCATTGTATGTATGAGCCACATCTTCTTTACCCATTCATCTGTCGATGGACACATAGGTTGCTTCCATGTCCTGACTATTGTAAATAGAGCTGCAATGAACACTGTGGTACATGACTCTTTGGGAATTATGGTTTTCTCAGGGTATATGCCCAGTAGTGGGATTGCTGGGTCATATGGTAGCTCTATTTTAGTTTTTTAAGGAACCTTCATACTGTTCTCCATAATGGCTGTATCAAATTACATTACCACCAACAGTGCAACAGCGTTCTCTTTTCTCCACACCCTCTCCAGCACTTATTGTTTGTAGATTTTTTGATGATGGCCATTCTGATTGGTGTGAGGTGATACTGCATTGTAGTTTTGAGACATGGGTTTTGAGTCATTTCTCTAATGACTAGTGATGTTGAGCCTCCTTTCACGTGTTTGTTGGCAATCTGTATATCTTCTTTGGAGGAATGTCTATTTAGGTCTTCTGCCCATTTTTGATTGGGTTGTTCGGGTTTTTTTTGATATTGAGCTGCATGAGCTGCTTGCAAAGGATAATGCTGTATCCTTGGCTTCCTGTGGCCATCCAGGCCCGCATCCCCAGCAAGAATCTATCCTATAATCCTTTTAATGTTTGAGGGATTGTTTTAAAAATTGTCTTTGTGGTCAATAAGATACCCTTTGTTTCTTTCATTGTAAATGTCATTCATTCATTCATTCTTCCACCAAACCAATGCACTTGAGGCTTGCCTAAAGAATTTGTGTGGACCATATACAAAAAACTCTTTGATATGAACATTCTCTATTGACCAGTATTTCTCCATAAACAAAATAATGAAAATTAACTTTGAAAATTATTTCTTAGAAGCCTTCCAGAATTCAGAAGCTCCTTATAAAATATGAAATATTAAGCTATATTCAATCAATATTTAATGTAATATGTGACAGCACAATGTACTGAATGACATAAGGGATGAAGGGAGGTCTAAGACAATGTTCCCAATCTCAGGTAGAGAAAGATGCTGAATGCACAGGAGAAGAGAAGTGATTTTGCAAGTTACAAATAAGATTTAGATGAGTTGTCCAGACAGTGAGTTCTCTGCACATTCAGAGAGAGCTACGATAACCAGAAAGACTTCACAGAGGAAGTGGAACTTAAATAGGGTCTTAAAGAATGGTAGAATTTATATAAGTGAATTGTAAAGAGAGGGAAATTTTAGATGCAGGGGTTAATGCAAAGCATCTGCCATAAAGCAGAGTGATTAGATCAGAGAGTGAATGCCTGGTGTGGGGGATTTGCATGGGGAATGGGCACTCACATAGAGCAATGCAGAGAGAATTGGGGTAAACTGGATATCCATTGCAGAGGCCCTCCAATCATTTGAACTTTACTTGATTGGCAATTGGCAATTGAAAGCAACTGAAGATTTTGGAGCAAGTAAAATGACACTAAAAATTACTATTTTGAAGATTAATGTAGTAGTAGTGTGTATGCTGAGAAAAAAATTGAATGTATGGACACCAAGGGGGGAAAGCTGCGGGGGGGGGATTAATTGGGAGATTGGGACTGACATATATACACTAATATGTATAAAATAGATAGCTAATCAGAACCTGCTATATAAAAAAATTCCCCAAAAAATGCAATTTAAAAAAAGGTAAAAAAAAAAAAAAGAGTAAGCCAATGTGAGATAGACGATGCTGCATGCACAGTTAGGAGGTTTATATAATGGTCCAAGCACAAGGTGAGGAGGGCATGCATGTACTGGGGTTGTGACCATGGGAAGAAAGGAAAGGAAAAGATGGAGAAATGAAGGTGAAGAAAAGGAAGGGTGCAAAATAAATGGTTACAAAGTCAGGATGAACAAGATAAGGAGTTGAGGCAGAAAAAGAAGACAAAGCCTGCACGTCTGCAAGAGTGATGGCACCATTGACAGAAATAGAATAGAGATAGTACTAATTGGATACTAATTAGTATATTAGTATTAATACTAATTGGATATTAGTACTAATTAGTAATAGTACTAATAGTTATATCATTGTATTTCACAGCTTTGAAATTTGGTATTTCATGTATATAGTTTGTACGGTAACTCCATTGATTAAATTATTAGATTAACTAGACACTCCATTCCTTAATCATGCCACATATCAGAGCATACTCTATGCAGAGTCTATTCATATTGACATCAGCAAGAGATAGAGGGATGCTTATTCTGCAAAGAAACCAGTTAGCTCTTGGTTACTTTGTAGGACATCATTCTGGGATACCAATATTGATAATGAAGGAGTTTGCCTGTGCCTTCTTCAGTTGCTGGACCTCTGGGGAAGAAAGTACAATGGCTAAGAGAGAAATGAGCTTGAGCATCAAACAGCTTCTGAAGAATTTTAAGGCTGGTTCACTATTCCTGGGAACTTTGTTGAAAACTGTGCTATCTTTTCTGGAGATAAGGGTCGATAAGTGGGCTAAAGGCAATACAGTAAAGCTCCATAATTAAGGCACTTGGTAGATATGCAGAGGTGTGATCTCAGCCAACTTCCTATTCTTTCCACAGTGACTCTGAGCTCTACTTCACACAAGGGGACAACAGAATAGGAGGAAAATATTGGAAGGCTCAGTATATAGAGTATGTTGATGCAACTTTTACTCGAAGAAAAAGACTCTCTGAGGCAGAAGCCCACCTTGGAATTCTTGGTACAGTGAAACCATCTGTCATGTTTTGAACAGGGGAAATGTTTTAGTAGGACATGCACACCTAACATGGAATGACTCTTCTCCTGTTCCTATCCACTTCTCTCTTTTCATCCTCTTACCTCTCCTTCTCTTAATATTTCTCAGGTCCCATCATCAAGGCAGAGGTGGGTGATACTCTGTTAGTGACCTTTGCTAACAAAGCCGACAAGGTCTACAGTATTTTGCCCCACGGTGTGATCTATGACAAGGCCTCTGATGCAGCCCCAAATGTAGATGGTAAGTCCCAGCCTCAGCCTTCGTAGGAAACAGGATGAGTGAGCAAAGGACTTAGAACTGGACAGACCTGGTTCAAATCCTTGTCCCTTTACTTACCAGCCCTGTGAGCTTGAGCAGCTATTTCAACCTTCTGAACCTTATTCTTCTCACCTATCAAATGCAGATAATGACACTCACCTCATAGGGCTTTGGAAAAGGATGGAGAGAATTTAGGACAGGGTCTGGCCCACAGTAGGTACTTAGGAAATGTTAATGCCTTTCCTTTTCCCTCAGTAATGTAATAAATCTCAAAGTGATCTACTTTTACAGTCACCCCCACTTCTCTAAGATGGAGAGCTTTTCTACTGCATTTGGATGGGATCTATGGCTGAAGGCTGAAAGGGAACTCTGATTTCCAATGTTTTGTTGAAATCAAAATCTTACACGTGGTCTTTGCTTTGTCTCTATCGACAAATATTTATTTAAAACCAGTATTATGTGCTTACCATCATACATGGCCTCTCCCAATCACAGAGTATGTAGCACAGGCTCTCTACATGTAAGAAAGGCAGCTTCTACCAAGTGGCTGCAGGAATTATCCTTCCACTCATTATACTGCTTTTGGGAAACTCCTGGTTGCGTTGGAAGCCTTCCCCATCACTACAACAGACATCATGACTCCTGGGATACTTACTTCTTCATGCCCAAGTATGAGGCCAGTCACAGTCCAGAGCAGGTGATGGGGAGGGGACAGAGAAGGAAGGAATGGAGGGAGTATTCCCCCTGTCTACACCCACCCTCCCCTCCCCCTGCTGCAGCAACATTTCCTGTCCCTGCAGTCTCTTCCTTGGTCAAAATGCTCACAATGACTTTTGTGTGTGTGCAGAAAGAACACTAATGACAGTGCAAATGTCCACATTTTCTATTGTTTAACTCAGAAAACTTACTGGGCACCTTTTTGCAAAGCTCTGGACAAGATACAGAAAGTCTCTGGCCCCAGTCTAGTTGGAGAGATTCAATGTGTTCATTTGGCAATATAATGTGAGGGTTAAGTGCAAAGTCTTTGGAATCAGACAGCCCTGAATTTGAATCCCAGATCTGCCATTTATCAGCTTTGTTACCTTGGGCCTTCACTTACCTCCTGTAACTTGTAGTTATTTGGGTTATTCCTAGTTCAACCTTCTAGATTTCAAACTCTTTAAAGATAAGTCTCTTGTTTAACTTATTGGGGTATCCTCTGCAAGGCCAAGTATAATATATTCCACATAGAAGGTACTCAATGATATTTTATGAATTTACATTTATATATTAATATATAAATGGGCAATTATTCTTCTTCTAACATTTGCTAAACCTGGTAGTTGAGTAAGAAGTAGTATCTGTGTAGATATTAAATGTAATCTGTGAAGAAGATAATCCTTTGATATAAGCTTCTATCTCATGAAACAGCAGATTGTGGCAGTGGCCTCCCTGGTAGGATACAGTGAAAATAACTGTCCTTCCACAAAGTACATCATCAGAGAGAGACATACCAGGGCTGGAAGACCCAGTGTGACAAGTTAGTGTTCTTGGCTGTTGCTTTGAATAACTGTTTCATTTATCTCCTCAGGATTTCTGAAACCAGGGGCACACGTTAAGCCAGGTGAAACTTTCACATACAGGTGGACGGTGCCTGAAAGCATAAGCCCAACAGCTGATGATCCCCCCTGTCTGACCTATCTTTACTTCTCAGCTGTTGAGCCAATCAAGGACACTAGCTCTGGCCTTGTAGGGCCTTTGCTAGTCTGTAAAAAGGGCATTCTCAATGCTGATGGGACACAGGTAGGCCATCAAAGGTCACCAAGTTCTTCTCAGGGCTGTATGTGAGAGAGATCAGTAATACGGCTAGAGAGTAAATATTAATAAAGAGTCAGTTACAAAAAGTGATTTTTCCTCATTGCTCTTGAAATTGACTTCTACGAAATGAGGATTTTATTTTATTTTGTTTTTCCTAAATTTAACCTCTGAATTTTAATTTAAGGTAATTTTGATGTAATTAAAATTTTAAGTTTCAGATCTTAAATATAAATTTAAGATCTGAAAGTTACATATGTCCACTTAGAAAACCAGGATTTCTGCTTGTTGTGGCTGGAATTTGGTGGGTCTCTTTCCCTATGTATTGCTTTGATTCTAGAAGCTTCAGAGATCTATATGAAATGCAAATTGGGATCTTTTGGGGGGGCAAGTTTTCTCAAACTTGGCCACACATTGGAATCACCTGGGGACCTTTTAAACATCCTTTATTCAGGTGTTCCAGACCAATTAAATCAGAATCTCCAGGTGACTCCAATGTGCAGCCAAGTTTGAGAACCCCTGTAGCTCACCACTATAATCTGGAAATTAGTCACTATGACCAAAGGAACAAGAAAGCAAGTAGACTGTTTCTTGCAAGTCCCAACTTAGAAGTTTCAATTAAGTCACACTGATTAGTGTGGCAAAGCATAGCATTTCAAGCTTTGTCTGCATGATATTAAACACATTCATGGAAAAAGGAAAAGCCAGCCATTTAACCATTTTAAATTACTTTACCAAGCGGAAATAGCAAGCTATTTATTTAAATGGTATATTTTGTAATATTTGGCATTAATCCTAGTTCTGTAGAGAAAAGGAACCATTAGGATGTGTATAAAGATAGAAAGAAAACTATTATAAGGAGTTGGCTCACATGACTATGGAGGATGACAAGTTTCAAGATCTGCAGGGTGAGTCAGAGAAAGAGACCCAGGAGACCCAAAAGGCCAGCAGGCTCAAGACCCAGGAGGAGCCTGTGTTTGAATTTGAGTCCAAAGGCAGGAAAAAGCTGTTGTTCCAGTTCAAAGGCAGGAGGAATCCCCATTTACTTGTGAGAGGGTCAGACTTTTTGTTGTTCTGCTAAGGCCTTCAACTGATTGGATGAGGCCCACCCACATTAAGGAGGGCAATCTGCTTTACTCAGTCTACTGAATCAAATGTTAATCTCATCCAAGCACATCCTCATGGAAACAGCTAGAATAAGGTTTGACCAAATATCTGGGCACCCTATAGCCCAGTCAAGTTGGCACATAAAATTAATCATTACACAGGGTCCTATCACCTACCTTCTAACCTTCTCCTGAGCTAATATCCCACTTTTATAGACCCAGTTACATTCCAAATAACTCTCAGATGATGAGGTTCTTCAACTGAACTCCTTTCAATGGTTCCTTCTCATCTTGTGGACAATTGCAATCACAGTTAATAACAGTTAACATTGAGTACTTAGTATTTGCCAGATGTTGTGTTGAGTGTTTTACCTATAGTATCTAATTTACCTTCCAAAAAAACATGAAGTAGGGACTACTCATACTCAGTTTGCAAATGAGGGAATTAGGACTTAGAGAAGACAAGTCATTTGTCCCAGTTTTCACAGCATGTAAGCAGAATGGCACTAGAGCCCAGGATCTTTTAAAATATGTTTGACCCCTTGTCCACCCCCCCCAATTTTTTATATTGTATTTTGAAAAATTTTAAGCCTATGTTGTTTCTTTCCATAGCCAATGATCTTAAATTATTGCTTTCTAAAACACCATGTGATAAAAGCAGTAAGTGTACATAAGGTATAGTAAGAACATAAAGCAAAGAATACCCTTATCTTCAATGAAGAGTTAAAGCTTCACAGGGGTGGGACAGCTAAGCTGACCCTTGAAGTTGGATTACAGTGGGAGACCATCAAAGTTGAGGGGGTACACGCATAGAGGACAGGCTTGCTGAACTTAGCAAGTTCAGATTGCTGCAAAGATCTTGGCCTTACTTCAGTCCAAGTGCCAGGAGGGAAGGGCTGAGAGATGAGGCTGAACAGGTAGGCAGGGACTGATCACTGTTGAGTTTAGATTGTATTCTCCAGATTAAGTAGAGAGATATGATCAGTTGGCACTGCTGAGGATCCCTCTGGAGCAGGCAGCAGGCTGAAGGGTAGATTGGAAGGGAGCATATTAGAGAAGGGAAGATGGTTGAGAGACAGAAAATACAGTTACCTCTCCGGTTCAGCTTTAAAGAAAAGTAGATTTCAGCAGTTCAGCATGCTGTTTGGTCAGACATGCTCAAAAAAGATGGATTAGGAATATACACAGTGGGAAGTAACCCCTGAATATCAACTCAAATTAACATAACATAGCAAAGTCCATGGGTTACATGAATTCATTATTTCACTCAAAAACACCTATTGAGTGCCTACTTGTCCAGTCATTTTTGTTGGAGCTGGGGATCCAGAGAGGGACCCAAAACTTCCCTACTCTCACAAAGCCTACATTGCAGTGGGGCAACATCAAAAAATATAAGCGCATAAATAAATATAATTTCAGGTGGAGATAAGTGCTATGAAGAAAAGTAAAGTGTGGTAAAGTAGAGTGAGTTTGCAGGCAGGATGGAAGATGAGTGACTGTTTTGTATAAGGTGGTCGGGGAAGGGCACTCTGAGGAGGTGATATTGGTGTAGGGAATGGAACAGAATAAAGGAGTGAGCCAGGCAAGACCTAGGAGAACCTCCTAGACAATAGGAATAGCACACACAAAGGCCCTGAGGCAGGAATGAAGTTGGTGTGTTCACAGAAGAGCAAAAGGCCAGGGTAGCTGGAATAAGTTAGGGGGTGAATACACAGAGATGAGGCCAGAGAGAGAGGCCGAGGCCAGGACTTGGAGTCTAGGGTAAGGAAAATAAGACAGTGATGACCAGCCTGAAAATAGGAGTACCACAGGGAAGGAAAGCTTCTAGCAATGACTTATTTCCTCTGAGGAGGTCATATGGACAGGGAGAAGGATATAATGAGGAAGATGAATTTGTTGGGTGTAGAATGAATTTATCAGAATCCTGATTTACAAAATGACCTAGTAAATCTATGACTGACATTGACCCTAATTTACTTTGTGTCACTTAATTTTGAAAGTGAAATAGAGCTAAGAAGTCCTCCAAGCTGTACTTTAATACATTCATTTCTTTCTTCTCTGTAGAAAGGAATAGACAAGGAATTTTACCTATTATTCACAGTCTTTGATGAGAATCTGAGCAGGTATCTTGATGAAAATATTCAGAAGTTTACCTGGCGTCCCTTCAGTGTTGACAAGGAAGACAAAGGGTTTGTGAAGTCCAACCGAATGCATGGTATGAAAAATGTTTTTCCCTCCTGTAAAGGAAAGGCATAATTGCATTTGAAGTGAAAATGTTTGGAATGCTTTAACTATCTTAAGTTTGGTTTCTTGGGTATTGTTCTTGGTCATGAGTAAAATGTTTCGTGGCTTCAGACTCACAAGGTATGGTGAAACCTCCCTATCTCGAGAGATGTGAAACTTAATTAATACTTCTAAAGCACTTTATCAGCCTTAGATAAAGCAATATAAAATTTGAACTAGCAAAGATCACAGTACATCATAAATGTAGAAATTACTGACAAAATGCCCTCCCTTGGGTTTGCAATAATGTCATTAAGTCTGACAATGCAGCTGATAATTGGAGATAATTATTATCCAGCAAGGCATCTCTTATCAAGTTGTATGTATAACTATCTAAAGTGTTAATTTGTAAAACATTAGCCATTCCTATCCAAGATCTTCATGTAGGAGAAATTAGTTAATTATCCTTCTCTGTCTCTTTTATATCAGTTGTTAACAATACCAAACCCACATTGTAATTGGTGTGAGTAACATGGGATTCTTGTTAGTCTTGGAGAGATTACCCAAGGTGGCAGAGTAATGCACAAGACTCCAAACTCAAATGGCCACCAGAGTGTGGAGTCAACAAAAATGCCTAGAGGGGAGGGATCAAGATGGTGGGGTAGGAGAATGTGGAATTCATCTCCTCCCACAAACACATCAAAAACACATCTACAGGATACAGAGGAAGATGGCAGAAGAGTAAGACGTGGAGAGCACCTTCCTCCCCACAGATACATCAGAAATACATCTACATGTGGAACAGCTCCTACAGAACACCTACTGAACGCTGGCAGAGGACCTCAGACCTCCCCAAAGGCAAGAAACTCCCCACGTACCTCAGTAGGGCAAAAGAAAAAAGAATAAACAGAGACAAAAGGATAGGGATGGGACCTGCACCAGTGGGAGGGAGCCGTGAAGGAGGAAAGGTTTCCACACACTAGGAAGCACCCCCCCCGGGCGGAGACTGCGGGTGGCGGAGGGGGAAGCTTCAGAGCCATGGAGGAGAGCACAGCAACAGGGGTGCGGAGGGCAAAGCGGAGAGATTCCCACACAGGATTGGTGCCGACCAGCACTCACCAGCCCGAGAGGCTTGTCTGCTCACCCGCCGGGACGAGCGGGGGCTGGGAGCTGAGGCTTGGGCTTCGGAGGTCGGATCCCAGGGAGAGGACTGGGATTGGCGGCGTGAACACAGCCTGAAGGGGCTAGTGCACCACAGCTAGCCGGGAGGGAGTCCGGGAAAAAGTCTGGACCTGCCGAAGAGGAAAGAGACTTTTTCTTCCCTCTTTGTTTCCTGGTGCGCGAGGAGAGGGGATTAAGAGCGCGGCTTAAAGGAGCTCCAGAGATGGACGCGAGCCGCGGCTAACAGCGCGGACCCCAGAGACGGGCATGAGACGCTAAGGCTGCTGCTGCCGCCACCAAGAAGCCTGGGTGCAAGCACAGGTCACTACCCACACCTCCCCTCCCGGGAGCCTGTGCAGCCCGCCACTGCCAGGGTCCCGTGATCCAGGGACAACTTCCCTGGGAGAACGCACGGTGCGCCTCAGGCTGGTGCAATGTCACGCTGGCCTCTGCTGCCGCAGGCTCGCCCCGCATCCGTACCCCTCCCTCCCCCCGGCCTGAGTGAGCCAGAGCCCCCAAATCAGTTGCTCCTTTAACCCCGTCCTGTCTGGCCGAAGAACAGACATCCTCAGGCGACCTACATGCAGAGGCAGGGCCAAATCCAAAGCTGAGACCCGGGAGCTGTGCAAAGAGGAGAAAGGGAAATCTCTCCCAGCAGCCTCAGGAGCAGCGGATTAAATCTCCACAATCAACTTGATGTACCCTGCATCTGTGGAATACCTGAATAGACAACGAAACATCCTAAATGAGGAGGTGGACTTTAGGAGCAACGATATATATATATATTTTCCCCCTTTTCTCCTTCTGTGAGTGTGTTTGTGTATGTTTCTGTGTGTCATTTTGTCTGTATAGCTTTGCTTTTACCATTTCTCCTAGGGTTCTGTCTGTCCGTCTTTTTGGTTTTTTTAGTATAGTTTTTAGCACTGGTTATCATTGGTGGACTTGTTTTTTGGTTTGGGTGCTCTCTTCTTTCTTTCTTTTTAAAAATTACTTAAAAATTATTTTTAATAATTATTTTTTATTTTAGTAACTATTTTATTTTATTTTATCTTCTTCTTCCTTTCTTTCTTTTTTTTTCTCCCTTTTATTCTGAGCCGTGTGGAGGACAGGCTCTTGGTGCCCCAGCCAGGCATTAGGGCTGTGCCTCTGGGGTGGGAGAGGCAAGTTCAGGACATTGGTCCACAAGAGACCTCCCAGCTCCATGTAATATCAAATGGAGAAAATCTCCCAGAAATCTCCATCTCAATGCCAAGACCCAGCTCCACTCAACAACCAGCAAGCTACAGTACTGGACACCCTATGCCAAACAACTAACAAGACAGGAACACAACCCTACCCATTAGCAGAGAGGCTACCTAAAATCATAATAAGCCCACAGACACCCCAAAACACAGCACCAGACGTGGACCTGCCCACCAGAAAGACAAGATCCAGCCTCATCTACCAGAACACAGGCACTAGCCCCCTCCACCAGGAAGCCTACACAACCCACTGAACCAACTTTAGCCATTGGGGGCAGACACCAAAAACAACAGGAACTACGAACCTGCAGCCTGTGAAAAGGAGACCCCAAACACAGTAAGTTAAGCAAAATGAGAAGACAGAGAAACTCAGAGCAGATGAAGGAGCAAGGTAAAAACCCACCAGACCTAACAAAGAGGAAATAGGCAGTCTACCTGAAAAAAATTCAGAATAATCATAGTAAAGATGATCCAAAATCTTGGAAATAGAATGGAGAAAATACAAGAAACGTTTAACAAGGAACTAGAAGAACTAAAGAGCAAACAAACAGTGATTAACAACATAATAAATGAAATTAAAAATTCTCTAGAAGGGATCAATAGCAGAATAACGGAGACAGAAGAATGAATAAGTGACCCGAAAGATAAAATAGTGGAAATAACTACTGCAGAGCAGAATAAAGAACAAAGAATGAAAAGAATTGAGAACAGTCTCAGAGACCTCTGGGACAACATTAAATGCACCAACATTCAAATTACAGGAGTCCCAGAAGAAGAAGAGAAAAAGAAAGGGACTGAGAAAATATTTGAAGAGATTATAGTTGAAAACTTCCCTAATATGGGAAAGGAAATAGTTAATCAAGTCCAGGAAGCACAGAGAGTCCCATACAGGATAAATCCAAGGAGAAATATGCCAAGACACATATTAATCAAACTGTCCAAAATTAAATACAAAGAAAACATATTAAAAGCAGCAAGGGAAAAACAACAAATAACACACAAGGGAATCCCCATAAGGTTAACAGCTGATCTTTCAGCAGAAACCCTGCAAGCCAGAAGGGACTGGCAGGACATTTAAAGTGATGAAGGAGAAAAACCTGCAACCAAGATTGCTCTACCCAGCAAGGATCTCATTCAGATTTGATGGAGAAATTAAAACTTTTGCAGACAAGCAAAAGCTGAGAGAGTTCAGCACCACCAAACCAGCTTTACAACAAATGCTAAAGGAACTTCTCTAGGCAAGAAACACAAGAGAAGGAAAAGACCTACAATAACAAACCCAAAACAATTAAGAAAATGGGAATAGGAACATACATATCAATAATTACCTTAAATGTAAATGAACTAAATGTTTGTTTTTTTTTTGCAGTACGCGGGCCTCTCACTGTTGCAGCCTCTCCCGTTGCAGAGCACAGGCTCCAGACGTGCAGGCCCAGCAGCCATGGCCCACGGGCCCAGCCGCTCTGTGGTATGTGGGATCCTCCCGGACCAGGGCACGAACCCGCGTCCCCTGCATTGGCAGGTGGACTCCCAACCACTGCGCCACCAGGGAAGCCCTATTTTTAGTTTTCTAAGGAACCTCCATACTGTTCTCCATAGTGGCTGTACCAATTTACATTTCCACCAACAGTGTAGGAGGGTTCCCTTTTCTTCACACCCTCTCCAGCATTTATTATTGGTAGATTTTTTTGATGATGGCCATTGTGACCAGTGTGAGGTGATATCTCATGGTAGTTTTGATTTGCATTTCTCTAATAATTAGTGATGTTGAGCATAGAACAAATAATTTTAAAATTTGTATGGAAACACAAAAGACCCCAAATAGCCAAGACAATCTCAAGAAAGAACAGAACTGGAGGATTCATGCTCCCTGACTTCTGACAATATACAAAGCTATAGTAATCAAAACAGTTTGGTACTGGCACAAAAACAGACACATGGATCCACAGAAGAGAATAGTGAGCCCAGAAATGAACCCATGCACTTATGGTCAATTACTCTATGACAAAGGAGGCAGGAATATACAACAGAGAGAAGACAGTCTCTTCAATAAGTAGTTCTGGGAAAACTGGACAGCTACATGTAAAGGAATGAAATTAGAACATTCTATAACACCATATATGAAAATAAAATTAAGATAGATTAAAGACCTAAATGTAAGACTGGGTACAATGAAACTCCTAGAGAAAAACATTGGCAGAACATTCTTTGACATAAATCCCAACAATAGTTTTTTTGCATCTGCCTCCTAAATTAAAGGAAATAAAAGCAAAACTAAACAAATTGGATCTAACTAAACATAAAAGCTTTTGCACAGCAAAGGAAGCCATCAATAAAATGAAAAGACAACCTACTGAATGGGAGAAAATATTTGCAAATGATATGCCTGATAAGGGATTAATAGCCAACATATGTAAACAGCTTGTGCAACTCAAAATCAAAGAAACAAACAACCTGATTAAAAATGGGCAGAAAGGGCTTCCCTGGTGGCGCAGTGGTTGAGAGTCCGCCTGCCGATGCAGGGGACACGGGTTCGTGCCCCGGTCTGGGAAGATCCCACATGCCGCAGAGCGGCTAGGCCCGTGAGCCATGGCTGCTGAGTCTGCGCGTCCGGAGCCTGTGCTCTGCAAGGGGAGAGGCCACAACAGTGAGAGGCCCGCCTACCGCAAAAAAAAAAAAAAAAAAAAAAAAAAAAAAAAATGGGCAGAAGAACTGAGTAGACACTTTTCCAAAGAGGAAATGCAGATGGCCAACAGGCACATGAAAAGATGTTGAACGTTGCTAGTCATCTGAGAAATGCAAATCAAAACCACAATGAGATATCACCTCACACCTGTCAGAACAGCTATTATCAAAAAGAACACAAATAGCAAATGTTGGTGAGGATGTGGAGAAAAGGGAACCCTCCTACACAGTTGGTGAGAATGTAAATTGGTACAGCCACTGTGGAAAACAGTATGGAAGTGTCTCAAAAAACTAAAAATAGAACTACTATATGACCCAGCAATACCACTCCTGGGTATATATATATCCAAACAAACAAACAAAAAAACCCAAAACCACTAATTCGAAAAGATACATGCAGGACTTCCCTGGTGGTCCAGTGGTTAAAACTCCGGACTTCCAATGCAGGGGGCCCAGCTTCGATCCCTGGAAGGGTAACTAAGATCCCGCATGCCATGTGGTATAGCCAAAAAAAAAAAAAGAAAAGAAAAGATACATGCACTCCAATGTTCATAGCAACATTATTTACAATAGCCAAGATATGGAAGCAACCTAAGTGTCCATGAAGAGATGAAATGGATAAAGACATGGTGTATATGTACATATATATATATATATATATATACATATATATATATATATATACACACATATATATATATATATATATATATATATATATATGGAAATAAAGCTTAGTCATAAAAAGGAATGAAATTCTGCCATTTGCAACTATGTGATGGTCCTAGAGAGTATTATGCTTAGTGAAATGTCAGACAGAGAAATAGAAATACTGTATGTTTCACTTATATGTGGAATCTAAAAAGTAAAACAAATGAATGTATATAACAAAAAAGGAACAGACTCAGACATAGAGAATAAACTAGGGGTTACCAGTGGGGAGAGGGAAGGGTGAAGGTGCAAGATAGGGCTATGGGATTAAGAGAAAATAACTACTATGAATAAAATAAATAAGCTATAAGGATATATTGTACAACACAGGGAAATATTGCCATCATTTTGTAATAACTTTAAATGTAGTATAATGTATAAAAATATTGAATCACTATGTTGTACACCTAAAACTAGTATAATATTGTAAATCAAATATACTTCAATAAAAGTTTTTTTCAGTGCTTAAAGCAAGCATGGCGAGATAACAGGCCTTGTCTTAGGACCAAGCATAACATCTGATTATTGGGAAACAATAAACAAATGTTTATTAAACATTATGGGAAAAATTATGGGAAACATTATGGGAAAATAATGAAATAGCCCTTTCCCTCTCTCCCAAGGAAGTCCAAAAAAAGTTCAAGGTTTCAAGTGATGCACAGCACCAGCTCAGACTCCTGTGGTCCTGGATGTTCTGTTCCAACAGAGTCCCCTCTTGGGCCAATGGAAAGCATGGAATAGTGCACCTTCAATATCATCTTCTATGAAAAATTTTGTTATAACTGAATACAAAATGTAGTTCCTACCTCTCTAGTAGCCAATAGAAAAGGTAAATTCAACTATAAATTAGGAAACATAGCAATTCCTTAGTGGAGAAGCTAGGTTGCAAAAGAAATTTATCATGAGAGGCCTGTATATAGAAAACAGAAAACAATCTAATGGACCATGTCAAATCCAGTCCCATCCTGGTTTGGCAATTTGAAATACATTTGTATATTTTGAACATGTAGAATATGTCATTTTTCAAGCAAAATTCAAGGAAAATTACGTGTTTTACTTTAAATTTCACATTAATTAAAAATTAAATTTTGTCTCCAGTCTTGCTTGCATGAGTGGGAGAAAGAAAGTTGGCAACAATACCAAAGAGAAAATGCCTTATATAGCATACAATGCTTTGCATTGCTCGTATTATATAGTCTATATTCAACGCTGTTTGTTGAATATCTGAATGAATGTTCCAGAAAGAGAGGCTTTTTTGGAGGGTTGGGGGGCACGGTGTTTGGCTTGTGGGATCTTAGTTCCCTGACCCAGGCCCTCGGGCCCTTGGCAGTGAGAGCGCCGAGTCCTAACCAGTGGACCACCAGGGAATTCCCGGGAAAGAGAGGCTTTAAACTAGAGTTCCAAGGCAACAGAGGATTCTCTACCAGCCAGCCAAGGACTAAATTATTAGCATCACAATTTACAATGATATCTCTTTAACATTCAACAGACAAGACTTAGTTTATTTGCAAGAGCATTATCAAAGATTTTTTTTCAGAAAATGTGATATTCTTCTCAGCAGCCCCAGGGCTTCTTGGAATTTCTACTAATAATTCCAGATATTTGAGTAAAATTACCAAGCACCACTCATTCTGCAGATAGAGAAACAAAAAGTAATTTTATTTGACAATGAGATTGTAACAGATCATTCATGTGCATGATGAATGGGCATTAGAAGGAGTGGGAGTGGAAATATCTCTCTAAGGGCCATCAAGCATGAGACATAATTAGGTGCAGTCACTCTTCAGTACTATTCAATCACAGCATTCATCTCCCAGAGTGGGAATGTAGTTTCTCAATTCTTCTCAAGGCACTGCTCCAGGTAACCACTATTGATGGATTGAGGTTGATGTAAAAGAGAAAAACAATTTTCATTTCTGGAGATACAAAGTGTTTTCATATCTAAGTGATCATTATTCAAAGTTCTGTCAGTTATTTTATCGGGGAATGGAAATCAAAGTTATCATAAGGCCAAATTATTTACTCAAGGGCCAACCTCTTATAATTTAGTGTCCCTTCCCCCAACCCCAAAAGCCATCTCCACTGACTAGACATGCAAATATAATGTCAATCAACTGCAATTTTTTCAAATGATGCAAGATCCATGAAATCAGTGAAGAGATGTGTGATGATAACTTCTAGAATCAAATGCAAAGCCATTTGCAAATGAGGATCTGACAAAATTAAATGAATAACTGAGGAAAAGACACTTAACAAGGGAGATGACAGGATAAGAACCTCAAAAGAAAATGATTTTCATATCGAGACCTTTAAAAAAGACTTCGAGAAAATTAACGAAGTCTGTAAATATTTTTGCAAGGATGATACTCTTTATAATCTGCAAACCTAAAATGTGAAATGAAGGCTATCATATTATACTATCAAACAATTTTGTCAGAAAACATTACTCCAAAAAACAACCTGGTTTATTTCTTATTGATTCTTAGAATTAATGCCCTGTGTATATATTATTAAATAGAACAGATGCACAGTTTTAGTGTATTTTCATTATTCATTGTTAATTTCAGTCTCCATTTAAATTTGATTCACCACGTGACTTTTCCCCAGGACTATTTATTCTCTGATAATAAGGATCTTCTGTCAACAGTTTGAACTTGAACACCACTGCCCCTACACACACTGATAATCTTTCACTAAGATGATGTGTTTTCAGTACATCTACAAACTTATAGTGGGCTGTGCTATCTTTTTCCTTCCATTTAGCTATTAACGGCTATATGTATGGCAACCAGCCAGGCCTAACCATGTGCAAAAAGGATAGAGTTTCCTGGCATATGATTGGAATGGGCACCGACACTGACATGCATGGAGTTTATTTTCAAGGGAACACCATCCACCTACGAGGGACTCACCGCGACTCCCTGGCCCTGTTTCCCCATGTCTCCACAACAGCATTCATGCAGCCGGACCATGCAGGTAAACTTGGCAGGGCCAGCTCAGGTGATCAAATTCCTATCTTCAGGCATATACTCTTTTTTTTTTTTTAACATCTTTATTGGAGTATAATTGCTTTACAATGGTGTGTTAGTTTCTGCTTTATAACAAAGTGAATCAGCTATACATATACATATATCCCCACATCCCCTCCCTCTTGTGTCTCCCTCCCACCCTCCCTATCCCATCCCTCTAGGTGGTCACAAAACACCGAGATGATCTCCCTGTGCTATGTGGCTGCTTCCCACTAGCTATCTATTTTACATTTGGTAGTGTATATATAAGTCCATACCACTCTGTCACTTTGTCCCAGCTTACCCTTCCCCCTCCCCATGTCCTCAAGTCCATTCTCTACGTCTTTATTCCTGTCCCAGGCATATACTCTTAGGGCCCTCCCCCAGAAGAAATTGTTTGAATTAGGACACTCCCGGGTGTACAGAAAGAGGTATAGTCCTGATTAGAATCAGAGAATACTGACTATTTTATTTCAAATATATAGTGTAAAGGACAAAGGATAGGCGTCTAAAATAACATCCACAAAGCAGAAGTGGGAGTACTCCAAATGACCTTGCCTCACAAATCCTAGAAGAATGCTCTTGATTTATATCCATGAACAATTCAGGCCAAGAAAGAGGAATTTTTGTTGTTGTTGTTGTTGTTCTCTTTAAGCACAAACATCATTTTAGTTACTGCTCTGAAGCATCAACCAGGCATGAGCAGCCCAGTGGTTGCTTCCAGGTTATGGACATGAACTTGTCTTATCTTTAGAGATTGATGGTGGTCTCTTGATGAGTCCCAAATGGTGACTTCCCTATTTTCATTCTCTTGGGCACCCAGAAAGCAAGCTGCATTGGGTCTTAATTTCATGGAGAGCCCATTGAAATACTAGTACCTGTCCCTTCTCTTAGAGATTCCCAAGCTAATTAGATAACGAGGGCATTTTAATAAAAGATATAGAACAATATATGGCAGCATATGCTGTCTCATGAAAAATAAGAATAGCAAGTGCTACGGGTGTTCAACATGTTTCTCCAACCCAACTTTTTCATTAGTCTTAAGAAGAAACCAATATTCTACCCAAGATGAGTACTTGCCAGCTCTGTCTCCTTTATGAATAGGTATTTACTTCTTCACTCCACACTAGAACTTCAGTTTAGATGCCTCTCCGTGTCACTGGTTAAGAACCTGAGGTTTGAGCTTCAAAACTTTTGCCTAAGAACTGTCTCAGAATAGGAGCTCCATAATCATTGCCTTGTAAACTTCTAGTATTCAACATTTCTATATTAATATAATTGATCAATTATGAATCATCCCAAGGGATACCTTGGGAACAATGATCTTTTTTTAATGCATTCTTCAAGGTCAAAGAAGGAAGAGGAGGAAAACAGCCAAATAGGTTTAACTCATAGAAAGAGGCATTCAAAACTAGAGATGGCTGGAATAATTTTAGGGTTTTGGCTACTTACTCATGTGCCCTACAGGCTTCTAAAGAGCTACATGATGATGTTTTCCAGTTTATATTTAGTGGTGAGTATAAATCGGTTATTGCTGAAAAGCTTAGTTATTTCACCAATTCCTGTCCCATATCTCTAAGCCAAAAGGAGTGCCCAAAACATGGGTAGAGGAGCTTGTCAGTTGCAAGTCAAACGTTTTCTCTTTGAATCTTTTTTTTTTAAACCACTTTACTGATGTATGACTGATACACAAAAAGCTGTATATTTAGTATATGTAAATTGATGAGTTTGGAGAGAAGTATGCATCTGTGAAAACATCACCACAATCGAGGCCTTAAGCTCCTCTTTGTTCTTAGAGAAGATAATTCCTCATCTGTTGAAGGAATGATGTACACATAAATAATGAGCTGCCTGGAGACCCACATAGGCAGAGGAAGCTCTCGCCATGTCTGTCTTCTGAGGTGTCTTCTCTCTGGTTTTATAGAGACCCTTCCTCATGACGGTCACCACGGGGTGTTAGGGTACCCCATGAACCAATGGTTTGGGCTCATCCTGAAGGGGTAACTTGGCAGTATTTAGACATGTGTAGCATGATAGAAGCTATCTCTGTGCTTTGTAGGTAGTTAACAAGACACGCACTCTCACTCACCTCTGAGAACAGAGTCTACCAGAGGAAGGGAAGATTTATTGATCCAGTAATTTCACTGAAAGTTGATACTTTCCAATAATTTGGTTTTATATGATTTTATGGTGAATTCAGTTAAGATATGTATACCTGATGCCAAGGCATCTAGAAAATTCAGCTTAAAAATTATATTGTTCTCAGTCAGACATGATTGTTGGTTTTTCTTTTTTCTTTTCATCTGGCATAATGTAGACTTACCATTGGAAACAAGACCATCCTCTGCTCAAGGGCTTAATGAAGAAATACATTTGGCTTTAATAATAATACCTTACTTGTGTGTTGCACTTTATAGCTTATGAACACCTTTAGAGCAAAAGTCATGACTTCAGAAACGTGACCTAATTTGAACTTTGTCTAGAATATTCATCTTACGGGTAATGAGTTCCTTTTAAACTGGGTGGGATGAAGATAATCATTACCTATCAGTGATTTTGTAGGACTGACCATCTTCTAATAGGTGTGTACAATAGGGAAGACCCAGAGAAATCATCTGTTGGCAACAACTTTGCAAGTTTTATTTGTCCATGACAAATGAATTTCAGATGGTATTTTTCCCCATAAGTAAATATATTCAGAGTAACTTATTCCCCTTGGTGTCTGATTTTTAAATACTATATAAAGATGATATTTTAAAAATCCACCTTATCGGTTATTTTGAAATAAATTACATAGGTTTGCTAGCAAACCAAAATCAAACTCTCGAGCATCGCACACAACGCCAAGCTATTTCTCTTCCAGGCATCTTCAGGGTGTTTTGCTCCACCCTGTACCACTTCACGAGAGGCATGAATCAAATATATGAGGTCAGCAGCTGCGGCAACAAGGACCCTTCTGAACAGCCATACAGGATGATAAGAACCTTTTACATCGCCGCTGAAGAGGTAGAATGGGATTATGCCCCTAACAAAAACTGGGAGTTCGAAAAGCAGCACTCGGACGGAGGATGGGAAAGGTACCACAGGCGAAGCCACCGCGGAGTCTTTTGGGTGGGGTCGCACATGCTCCGTGGACGTTTGTCAAACGTGGAAACTAAAAATGCCCTGGTTTTGTCTGCTCAGTTCTGGCAGACAAGAGATTTTACTCAGGGGCACGAAAGCTTAGGGAAGCTGCCCTCTCCGTCCCGGGAAGGGGTCTGAAGTCATTTTAAGGGCACTCCCGTGGCGGGCTCGGTCCACAACTTCTGGCTAGTTTCAAGGGTGGCTGTCGGACCAGCGAATGTGGCTTTGAGTGAGCGTCTGGACTGAAAGGGTTTAGGCAAAGAGGCCCATCTCACAGTGATCCTGGGAGGACAAAAGGATGCAGAGGGAGGCAGACATGGTGCGTAGATCTGGGGTGAGAGGATGTGCAGCTGTAGATTGAGGACCACGGGGGCCGTTGGCCGAGCGCTGACCGTGGGGGACAACCAGGGAGCACGTGGGAGGCATTGGCAGAGATCCCCGAGTTGGGACAGGAAAAGCAGGTCTCTTTGGATGACCTGGTACCCAGAAAGTCCTCCAGATTGACCCTCCTGGGCAGCGCTGTCGGCCAATACTAAGCACCAATGAATGAGCGGAGGCAATGAGATGCTGGGGTAACACCCAGGCATTGGTATTTTTAAAAGCTCCCCAAATAATTCGAATATCAGATTCTAGATTAAGAACCACAGCACGGGGCTTCCCTGGTGGCGCAGTGGTTGGGAATCCAGCTGCCAGTGCAGCGGACATGGGTTCAAGCCCTGGTCCGGGAAGATCCCACATGCCGCAGAGCAGCTAAGCCCGTGCGCCACAACTACTGAGCCTGCGCTCTAGAGCCTGCAAGCCACCACTACTGAAGCCCGTGCTCCTAGAGCCCGTGCTCTACAACAAGAGAAGCCACCGCACAGCAACAAAGAGTAGCCCCCGCTCACTGCAACTAGCGAAGGCCCGCGCACAGCAACTAAGACCCAACGCAGCCAAAAATTTTAAAAATAAATAAATAATATAAATAAATTTTAAAAAAGAAAGAAAACGGGAGTATCATGCCAGACACCCAAGGGTTAAGGGGCATAGCCCAAGACCCCTTCCCTCACCTGGCTGCAAGCCCCCTGCTGGCTGATGAGCACTGGTCTCTACTGCCCTAAGCCCACCAGGGCCGCCGGGTAAAGCCAAGGAGGAAAGGAATAGAAGCATCTCAGGCACAGACCTGCAGATCTTTCCCCCAAAGTTAACACCCTCTGCTTGGATATCACTGTCCCATATACGGACGAGGAGACTTGGCCCAGTTAAGTGGTCCAACTAGTCACTGGCAGAGTTGGAGTTGAACATAGACCTTTCGAAGGACAAATCCTGTTCTCAACATAAGCTGACTTTCACACCCTTGTTCCTCTTTGATATTTATTATCACACTTCCCTTGCCCTCCCCTCCCCAGCCCTCATACTAATCCTCTGTGGTTATGCCCCCGCCACCAACTCTCCCACACCCAGCTGTTCCGAGTATTAACCTGTTTTGTTTCTTTTCTTACTTGGCCTGTTTTGAGGGTTCAGGTTAATGCAAAGAATGTAATGGTGCCACCTTATGGACAAATGAAGAAACACAATGACTCTCCATTTTTAAAAGATTTGCCTCAAGGCCAGGACGGTTTAAAATTCATTCAATGATTCACCAACCCAGTTTGCTAAACCAGACACCCCTCCTGCTAAACCAGTGCTGCCAATACAAGTTAAAGACTGATACTGCAGTAGAAAATGAAATGAATATTAATTTTTCTTTTTATAAAATGATTATTTCATTAACAGGCTGCTATCACTGAAGAAATCATCGTATAATAATTTTGTCACGTGTACAATCTTAGCCCATGAGTGTGTAAGAAATTAATTTTCTTGAAACTCAGTGTAATTTCTATTCTCAGCCCCATCCCTCTGGGCTGGCAGGAAGAGCTAGCTTTGGTCTTCTGATATTGTCTCCCAAGCTGCATAGAGAGATAGATAGAGGGTGCTGAGTGTGTCTGCACCCTGCCCCTACCACTCTGGATTGTGCCCATAAATAAATAAAAACAAAGTGGGATGAGAGCATTTTCACCTATTAAAAATACAACAGATCTGTAGATAAAAATGCAGTACAGAATTGAAATGCCAAGTCATCCTAGTGGCAATCTGTGGCACCCCTGTAGATCAGAGCCCAGGAACGAATGCCCCTCTGCACCCCCGTTGCTATGCCTCTGCTGTTTGACCCAAGGCCATATCATAGGACACCTCTAGTTTTCAGACTACCCCTCAGTATGTGTTTTCCCTGAGACATTTATTGTCCTGGTCAGCACAGACCCTCTGCCTCAACTTGGAACCTGGAAGTCTTTCCCTGGGGCTTCCTAAGAACATGCTGGGGAGACCTCAGGATCCCAGAAAGGCAACAAATGGGAGCATTGGCACAATGCCAGGGTCTGTGCAGTGAGAAGGAATTTGAAAATAGAGAGTAGGTTGCTATAGAGAAATAAAGTTATACCTAGCACTCCTGAGCTTGTGGACTGATATGCATGTAATTTAACTAACCTGGGATTCCAGACAAGACTCGCCATCTACCTAGAGTCTGTCATACAGAGTGAAATAAGTCAGAAAGAGAAAAACAAATACCGTATGCAAAGGCACGTATATGGAATCTACAATAACAGTACTGATGAACCCAGTGACAGGGCAAGAATAAAGACATGGATGTAGAAGACAGACTTAAGGACACGGGGGGAAAGGGAAGCTGGGACAAAGTGAGAGAGTAGCATTGACATATATACACTACCATCTTCTGTGATGATCTCGCTTGGTGCTAGATAAAATATATAGTTGATCCTCATTATTTGCAGATTCCATGTTTGTGAATTTGCCTACTCGCTGAAATTTATCTGTAACCACCAAGTCAATTCTTGTGGTGCTTTTGTGGTCATTTGCTGATATGAATAAAGCAGTAAAAAATGTATGTCACTTAATGTTCACATTCCCAGCAGAAGTCAAACCAACAATGCATTCTTCTGCCTTCTTGTTTCAGCTCTCCTGCGGAAACAAGTGTCCTTTTGGTCATCTATTTAGTGCCACTTATTTTTCTTCTTTGTGCTTTTTGTTGGTGATTTAGCTGTTTAAAATGGCTCCCCCAGCTTGGGTGTGAAGTGCTGTCTAGGGTCCCTAAGCACGGGAAGGCTGTAATGTGCCCTTATGGAGGAAATACAGGTGCTAGATAAGCTTCATTCTAGCAGTTTATTCTATGAGTCATAGTACTATTGGCCATGAGTTCAGTATTTATGGATCAGTGATATATATTGCATGTCTTTAAACAGAAACACACATCAAACAAGGTTATATATTGATCTGTTGATGAAAATATTGTGATCCGAGGTTCAAAGGAACCTAACCCTGTGTTTCCCCAAGGAAAAATGATTTAGTATTTGTTAATTCAGTGTTTGGGGTGACTCTCTAGAATGTAACTATTGTGAATAACAAGAGTCAACTATGTCTATATTTAGGGAATTCCCTGATGGTCCAGTGATTAGGACTCGGCACTCTCACGGTTGGGGTCCCGGTTCAATCCCTGATCAGGGAACTAAGATCCTGCAAGCCATGCAACATGGCCAAAATATATGTATATATTTGTATGTATATGCACAATACACAACCCACAGACTTTCTTGAGCTCTTTAAAATGGAAAAGCATAACAAGGTACAGAATGATACGTATAAAATCTGGAGGAATGCAGGGTAGTAGAATGTGTGTGTATGCACATGGGTGAGCATGTGTGTGAGGTTAGTTCCAAGAAGAGAAGTGCAACCTCAAAGGGCTCTTATGAGTCTCTAACTAAGGCTGGTCAGGGATTGAGCGCCCAGTAGGGCTTTAGAGCAATGGTTCCCAAGAGTGGACCATAGGCCAGTGCTGGACTGCCCACATCTGAGCACCCAGGGATGACTTCAAATGCAGAATCCTGGTCTCACTCCCCGAGAGCCTGGTGCAAAAACCCAGCTCCGCACAGAGATCCTGATTGCTGCCAGATTTGGGAAGCACTGCTCCAGTGCACCCCTGAATCATGCAGAAGCACTCAAGGATTTTCCTACCCTCTAACAACTTTAATTCCTGTTGCTTCTGATTTGCAGACATGGAGATATATTTATGAACCGCACTGAAAACTGGATTGGCTCTCAGTACAAGAAAGTGGTTTACAGGGAATACACCAATGGAGAATTTGTGGAGATCAAAGCCCAACTGCCACGAGAGGAGCACTTGGCACTCCTGGGTATGGCACAGATCGCAGCCGTGCACTGCCAGCACACACACACACACACACACACACACACACACACACACGTCTGGTTAGACTTCTGCCCGAGAAGGGATGGAAGGAACAGAGTAGCCTGACTGCATTCATCCAAGTATGACAACTTCCTGCTCTCCCATTATCAGGGAGTGTGCTGCATGCTCAGCTCATACAAACAGTAGCCATAAGAAGACTACCAGATGACGTGCAAACAGGAATCCATATAATCAGGGCAGTCTACCCAGTACCTGTTGCCCTGAAGTTCCTTTGCCACCCCTCTGCTGAGCCAGGAAATTTTCATCTGAAACAAGTTGATGCCTCAGAACAGCGGGCAGAGTGTTTGCATAACTTCACCAAGGTTCTCAATCATCCATGCACGGTGCCTTACCAACACACCATGAAAATCATTCTGACAAAAGAGGAACCCCTTACTTAAGAGGGGTGTTTGGGTGAGTGGCCTAGATTCAGTTCCAGGGGCCCTAACTCCTGGCCTTCTCAGAACCGACTCTGCCTGTCTGATGCCCCGGGCTGCCTGACCTGGAGATCAGATAAGCTCTTCCTGCTAACCTTCCCCACTTTTCTTCACCTGAGCATCACCAAACCTGACTCCATTATGAAGATGCAATCTTAAAGCAGAGGGCTAATCTAGATGACTTTTAGAAATCCGTCTCCATTTTTAAAAGTACAAGGCAACTTATATAAATAGTAAGGCTGTAATGTGTTTTATTATTAAAATAAGGCACCATGAGATTACTAGATTCATAAATTATTAAACAGCCCATCCATCTGCACCATCTATTAACATCAGCTCCCAAGCTTGTTTGTCATACCAAATGAGTAATCTCCCATGGGAACATTCCTTCTTTTGAGCCCTGTGTGTGGACAGATCTTTGAAGAAAGGATGCTGATCTTGCAGAGGGGGCTGGGCCGCCCCCCCCAAAGAGCCCCGGTTTGGTTTGCTCAGTAAAATGACACAAACCAGTGACTTCATCAGAGGCAAGCCCAGCAGCACTTCAGCCAGTGGAGCGGGAGGCCCATCTATTCATTTTCTGCAGCTCAGGAAGAGGTCTGCACTTCTGAAGCTGCAAATGGCACAGGACAGGCCCACCTCTGGTCATTACTGTTCCCTGTGACCCACCAGGCGGTAAATCAGAAAGCATCTGCTCCCCCTCACCAATACAGCAAGGCATGTGCAATTTACGTGGTAATGTATACATAAATAGTGATTTTAATATATGTATGCACATGCCCCATCTGTAACTCTACCCCAAACTACTGTTTAAAAACATGTCTAGATTTTTCTTTTCTAGCTTTATCATGAAAAGAGTGCTTTTCAGACACTTTCTGATTCATACTAAGTATTTCTTCTGAAGATAATAATAGTCCAACAAATTTTAGATTTATTTAGGCCTTTCATCAGTACAGTTATCCTTTGGTATCCACAGGGGATTTGTTCCAGGACCTCCATGGGTACCAAAATACTCAAGTCTCTTTTTTTTTTTTTTTTTGCGGTACATGGGCCTCTCACTGTTGTGGCCACTCTCGTTGCAGAGCACAGGCTCCACACACGCAGGCTCAGCAGCCACGGCTCACGGGCCCATGGGCCCAGCCGCTCCGCGGCATGTGGGATCTTCCCGGACCGGGGCACGAACCCGTGTCCCCTGAATTGGTAGGCAGACTCTCAACCACTGCGCCACCAGGGAAGCCCAGAAATCCCTTTTATACACATCATTTCATTGCATCCTCACTATTATATCCATTAACCAGATAATGAGTAGTTTTAGGCTTACCAAAGGTTACACACAGGGGGATTACAACTGAAAGTCACCATATCCTACATCATTAGTATGCATGGAATTATATATATAAAATATACATATATTTTAATTTAAAAAATTTTAATTGACATTATATTTTCATAGTCATTTGGTTTCCAATCCCTTAATGATAACAAAACGGGCACTTGTTTCTGAAATAAAAACAAACAAACAATCAAAAAAAGTCACCATGTCCTGTGGCTATAGCTTTTCCTGGAGAGTATGTCTCAGCAATATAAAAGTTTAAGCATTTATTGAGTATTTACTGTGCTTCAATCCTTACTGTAACCCTCTGAGAAAGGTGTTATTAAACTCATGTTACAGATAAGGAAGTTGACTCAGGTCACTTAACTTACTCAAGGCCTCTCCAATAAGTAAGTGAAGGAGGCAGAATTTGAACCCAGGTTGGTGCAATTGCCAAACATGACATGATATTTAATGCTACCAATATCTCCCTCTAGAGGAAATACACTAATAACGATGCTAACCTTCGTTTATTTTGTCGAATACTACCTACATGTAAATTACACCAATGTTGAAAAGAGCAACGACAATGCACACAGGTCTGTGTTTTGCCTTTAGGCCCAATGATTCATGCTGAGGTGGGCGACTCCATCCTGATCATATTTATGAACAAGGCCAATCGGCCCTACTCCATCTCAGCCCACGGAGTGGAGGACACGGAGAGTGGGAAGGGACTCCCAGTGCCTGTCACAAAGCCAGGTAACTTATCCCACAGATCTGCTCCATCCTGATGAGTACTGCAGACTCAACTCTTCTCTGATCTTTTCTGAACTCTGAAGGGTTTTGGAGAGCTCATTGTAATGTCAATGTGTTCCAACCATTACCCCAATATGAAATCACCATTCATCCAATGACCAAGTGCTTATGGAGTTCCTACGGCTCCATTAGGAACCTTAAAGGGTATTAAGACATAACAGCTAACACATATTCAGTGTTAACATTGTCCCAGCTTTTACATTTAAAACAAATTTTTTAAAACTCATTTATCCTTAAAATAACCCGGGGAGGTAGACACTAACATATTTCATTTAACCTAATACCATCAATTGTAATGGCCATGATTACTTTATCTGTTACTAAAAAAAGAAAAAAAACATGCTGCCAATTAAACTTTAACATGCCACTGATTGAAAAATACATGCTGACATCAGAAGTGCTAAATTGTGAAAAAATGTGCATCCTGTAATTGATGAAGTATGGTAGTTATGCCCATTTAACAGGTGACTGAAGCAAAGAGGAGTAAAGAACTTAACCAGGTCAGACGTTGGTGATAGTGGAACTCAGTTTGTTTGACTTCAGGACCTGAGCTCTTAACCACACATTTCTCTCAAGATGCTTGAAATGAGTTTGGAAGAAAAAAAGATGAATCATTTCAGCAAGAGTGCATATTATACAAGATGAAATTCTAAGTGGTGAAGAATTTCAAGAATATATCTGAGAGTGTTGATAAAATTTCAGAGAAGGAAAACCGTGAAGACTGATTGTTTAATTAGGAACAATTAGGGAAGGCTTAATAAAGGAGATAGAACTCCAACTGGCTTTTAAAAGATGCATTGAAGGGAGAGAAGAGCTCACAATTTAAGGAGCTTCCATAACATTTACACAGTTAAAGTGTGCTTGTGATAAATGTCAAGAGCCCCTGTGACCTTCAGTTATGAAATTGATAGCAACCATAGGTATAATTACAGGGGAGTTATATTCCATTTTACCTCTGATGAACACATAATAACATTATAATAATGCTATATAATTGCAATAAAGGTCATATAAATTTTTAAAAATTTAAATAGATATAAAGAAAAGAAAACAATCTAATGCATCACTAGAAAAAGTTAGCAAGGTATCTATTCAAGGTTGGGTTGTGGGAAGGAAAATCATTATTGGCTACTATTCCAACTTCTGCCACCTCCTACTCCCAGTATCAGAAGCTGCTTCAAGAAACTTCTCATGAACATCTAAACGCTATCTACAGAGAAATAGTCAATTTTGGAATATTCTTAGAATGGACCATTGTACAACCATTAAATGACACTTAAGAAAGTTTTAATAACATGGGAAATACTTGTTGAGCAAAATACAAGCATAGAAGAAAGACCAGAAGGAAATAAGCCAAAATGTTAATAATGGTTTTATCTTTGTGGTGGTATTTTAAACAGCAGAGTGATCATCTTTCCTACTTCCTCACATTTTTTATACTTTCTAGGTTTTCTATAATGGATGTGTCTTGCTTTGATGAAGAGGGAAATGGTTTAAAATGGATCAAAAAAGCTATTAAATATATTTATTTTTGATGGTTGAAAGCAACTCTAAAGGGAAGAAAGGTGCCTATTAGCCATGGGGAGCAGGGAGCTCTGGTAGCGCTGTGGGCAAGCTGGTGTGACCCCTCCCAGGTTGTTGTGCCCTGGTGGTGAGGAGTGGCAAGGGACACAATTTCTCTATGGTGACTGGCCTTCCAAGAGTCCTAGATGTGAGGGTTATGAGAGTAGGGAGAAAAATGTTTAGAGCATGGCAAAGGAGAAATTATTACTATTTTTTTTACTGGAACTCAGAGAGATTCAGTCCCCACAAGGCAGAAAGATTTGGAAGAACCCAGAGATTGGATGTAGGAGCAATAAACTAACTTTGTGCAGGAAGTCCAGGCAACTTGGAGAAGAAAGTTTAATCAGGGCATGCATGCGATGAAGAGAGCAAACTAGTATTTTAAGAAAAGTAAGCCCCTATCAGTTTTCTCCTCCTCCTCCTCCCCCTCACCCTCCTTCTTCTTCTCCTTCTCCTTCTTCTTCTCCTTCTCCTTCCTCTTCTTCTTCTTCTCCTCCTCCTCCTCCCCCTCCCTCCTCTTCCCCCACTTCCTCCTCCTCCTCCCTTTCCTCCTCCTCCTCCTTCTCCTCTTTCTTCTTCTCCTCCTTCTCCTTCCTCTTCCTCTTCTCCTTCTTCTCCTCTTTCCTCTTCTTCTTCTTCCTCTTCTTCTTCTCCCTCTTCTTCTTCTCCTTTTTATTAAATCACTCAACAAACATTTACTTAGCATCCTCTTTTTGTTGAGAGCTGGGCTCCCAGCTGGGGTAGACGATGGATTGTTCCAACTTTAACACCACCCCTGTAGTCACTTGCATTTAGAAAGCTAAATATCAGTTGTTTATCTTGTGATTACCAAGGCATAGGGGCTATAATGAAAATCATGGAAACTAGACCTAAAATTATATCGCTAACCAACTGGTGCATGAGCAAACATGGAGCAAAGTTTCATGTAAGCATAACTTTTGTTTTGCTTTGTGGCTCACATTCAGCTGTAGGTTACTTGTCCTGATAGGGTGGGGAAGGGACACAGTTCAAAAGGAGACAACAATTTAAATGAGTCTTTTACAATGTGATTATCTTGATAATTCATGAATATATTTATGATTCCTTTGCAAGGCTCTGGGTCAGCCCCAGGGGATGCACAGATATTGGGCCTGATAAGAGGGAGTGCATGTATTTACTATTAGTATACATACAAATTAGCAATTAGTGACTGCCTTCAATGTGAGGCACTATTCTAGGTATTTTATTTCATTTAATCCTTACAACAATTTGAAAACTGGGATGACTAATCCACTTTACAAATAAGGAAACTAAAAGTCAGTGAGATTAAGTAGCTTGTCAAGGTTAAGTGAAAACAAGTCATTAGGGTTGAGATTTGAAGCTAGACCTCTCTGATTCTCTCTGCTTCCAACTAGATCTCACCTGCCTGCACATTAGAATCACCTGAGAAGCTTAAGGAATATACTGGTACCCTAGTGCCAGATCCCAGATACTCTAATTTCATTGGTTTGGGATGAGGCCTGAGCAGTGAGAGTTTACAAAGCTCCCTGCTGATTCCACAAGAAGCCAAGGCTGAGGCCCACAGTAACTCAAGCATGCTCAAGCATAACTCTTAAGAAAAAGATACAAAATTTGAGGAAAAAAAACATTGAGGTGTAAAATAAGTCTTCATTTCCTGAATAAACATCAGTTGATAATAGAAAAGGTAAACTAAGATGGAAGGCTATAGTCTGAAGTGAAAATCTATCATTTTGAACCTGCAGAAAGTCAAGATGTGAATTTAATGGGAACATTTCTAATGAATGGGCAATTCTACTCAGCAATAAACTTTAACCAAAATATAAGAAGAATCTGTTTGTATTTCTTCAAGTAAGTTGTCTGGAACAGAGGTAACATGAATAAAAATTTTTTCTATTTCTTCTCATTTGTTTCAGGAGAAATAAAAACTTACAGATGGAATGTCCCTAAAAGGTCCGGTCCAGGGCCATCTGATCCAAATTGTATTCCATGGGTTTACTATTCAACAGTAAACTTTGTGAAGGTAAGTGGAGAGGGCCACCAAAATGCTCAAGGTGATATGGCTTTAAGCTGACTATTCAAGTTATCACAACTATGGTGGGTATATGTGAAGAGATGTATTGGTTTAGAGCAGGGGTCTCAAACTATGGCCATGCCTGTTTGTTTGCATTATTGATGATGAAGTTGAGTAGTTGTGATGGAAATGGTATGGGTCACACAGTAAAAAATACTTGCTATCTGGTGCTTTACAAAAACAAAGTTTGCCAACACTTGATCTAAAGTATAGGGGAAAAAAATAAAATCTCAATGTTTCAGTTACCGAATTTAGAACTTACAAGGTAGTTTGAAGCAAGAGTCATATGTAAAACAGATAACCATAAAATAAATATATATTTTAATTTAATATATACCATGTTTTTTTTGTTTTGTTTTGTTTTGTTTTTTGCGGTATGCGGACCTCTCACTGTTCTGGCCTCTCCCGTTGTGGAGCACAGGCTCTGGACGTGCAGGCTCAGCGGCCATAGCTCACGGGCCCAGCCACTCCACGGCATGTGGGATCCTCCCGGACCGGGGCACGAACCCGTGTCCCCTGCATCAGCAGGTGGACTCTCAACCACTGCACCACCAGGGAAGCCCAATATACCATGGTTTTTGATGTGTGAAAAAGGGCTCAGGAAAGAAAATACACTCCAAGTAAACTTAGTAACTGAAACTACAAACTATTTGAATGATAAATAGGCTAACTTTACTTAGAAATTAAAGGCAAAGATTCAATATTGAACTTGAGTCAGGTATGTGTATATAAAACTAGTCTAGAATTATACTTCGTAAATCAAAGTCCAAATTAAGGTCATATCTGATATAAAATGTAAACATTGCCCATTATTTTAAAAAGTGAGGGATTATCTTAGCCTTCATTTTAAATATTAGATGGCTGCATTAATGTCCTTGAGTTGTATTGGAGAGCACAAGAGTTCAGGAGAAACATACCAGACACTGGAAAAAAAAACTTACATATTAGAATTATGGGAAACCCACATTTATTTGTTGATTCCTTTGTGCATCCCAACAAGTATTTATTGAGCCCTTTTGATGCGCAAATGACCCCACCAAGTACTATGAGGGTTGCAAATATTCTTGTCTTGAAGGAACTTATCATCTTCGGGGAAAATAATATGTGTGCACACCCATAATGATATTACAACTCTGAATCTGGTGAGTTTTATAGGAGTGCAGGGCTATAGAGGAGGCATTGGGAAGAGAGTCTAGGAAGAGAGAACATCATGAGTCAAGCTGAAAATAGGGAAGTAGAAGGTGTGTTTGGGAAATGTTGAGAGTCCCGTGCAGCTATCATCTAGGGTAGAAAAGGAAAGCAGCAAGGGAGCATAAGCTAGAAAAGTCCACTGGGAGAGCACATGAGGGGCTTCAGGACCTGTCAAGGATTAGTCTTTTATTCAGTAGGACCATCACTGGAAAGTCACTGAAGACCTCTAGATATGGGAGTGATGACATTAATCTGATGGTTGTCAACAGGATGCGCTGGAGGTGTGGAAAGCAGAGACCAGAGAGGAGCCAATTTCTAGTCCAGGGTGAGGTATTAATATCCTACACTAGAAGGATGGCAGATAGAGTGGAAAGGAAGTCACAGAATGGAGAGACACTGTGAAGGGAAAAGAAATGTAAGATTTGATAGCAAATGAGATGGGATGGAGTGAGGAAGATGGAGGAAGTAAACACTGAAATCAAGTTTCCTGAACTAAATGACAAGGAATATCATAGTGCTATTAGCAGATATAGAGAATTCAGGAGAAGGAAATGGTTTGAGGGAAATACTAAAATTCTCTTTAGAAACGCTTAGCAGATTGAATTGTTGCAAGAGGCACATCCAGGTAGAATAGCTAATAGGCAGTTGAAAATGTGGGAGTTTTCCATCAAAAGAAAGCTCAGGGCTGAGTAACTCGACATGGAAGTCATCCATGGGCTCATATCAATTCCTAAATCATCCAGCTAACTTTTACCCATAGGACGTAGAATATAAGCATCTGTATATACCTATAAATACAGTCTCACTTGGGTTTCACCTCACACCAGTCAAAATGGCCATCATCAAAAAGTCTACAAATAATAAATGCTGGAGTGGGTGTGGAGAAAAGGGAACCCTCCTACACTGTTGGTGGGAATGTGAATTGGTGCAGCCACTATGGAGAACATTATGGAGGCTCCTTAAAAAACTAAAAATACAGTTACCATATGACCCAGCAATTGCACTACTGGGTATATATCCAGAAAAGATAAAAACTCTAATTCAAAAAGATACATGCACCCCAATGTTCATAGCAGCACTATTTACAGTAGCCAAGACATGGAAGCAACCTAAATGTCTATCAACAGATGAATGGATAAAGAAGATGTGGTATATATATATATATATATATATATATATATATATATACACACACACACACAATAGAATATTACTCAGTAATTAAAAACAATGAAAGAACATCATTTGCAGCAACATGGGTGGAACTAGAGATGATCATACTAAGTGAAGTAAGCCAGACAGACAAAGACAAATATCATATGATATCACTTGTATGTGGAATCTAAAAAAATGATACAAATGAACATATTTACAAAACAGAAATAGACTCACAGACATAGCAAACAAACTTATGGTTACCAAAGGGGAAACCGGGGGTAGGGGATAAATTAGGAGTTTGGGATTAACAGATACACACTACATATAAAATAGATAAACAAGGACCTAATGTATAGCACAGAGAACTATATTCAACATCCTGTAATAACCTATAATGGAAAAAATCTGAAAAAGAATATTACATATTTATATATATATATGTATATATGCATAACTGAATCACTGTGCTATACACCTGAAACTAACACAACGTTGTAAATGAACTACATTTCTATAAAAAAATACAGTCTCACTTGAAAAGCACACAGGAAAATAGAAATAAGCATTTGTTTATTCAACAAATATTTATTTAACACCTTCTATGTAGTAGACACTGGCCTCTGCTCTGGAGACTCAGCTATGAGTGAAGGACACAGCCTCAGCCCTCAAAAAGCTCACTCTTGGGCTTCCCTGGTGGTGCAGTGGTTGAGAGTCCGCCTGCTGATGCAGTGGACATGGGTTCGTGCCCCGGTCCGGGAAGATCCCACGTGCCGCGGAGCAGCTGGACCCGTGAGCCATGACTGCTGAGCCTGCGTGTCCGGAGCCTGTGCTCCGCAACAGGAGAGGCCACAACGGTGAGAGGCCCGTGTACCGCAAAAAAAAAAAGCTCACTCTGAACAAATTTTTAGGAATAGTCCTAAATTTTCACAAAGATCACCCTATTCTTCATGATTTCTTAGTACTTATTCCTTGGTAGATAGTCTTTTAGTATTTTTACAATGACTTTCTTACAAGCAATCTGTGTTATTAAATTATTCAAAGGCTCTTCTAATTCAGTTTATTTTTCTTTCAGGATACCTATAGTGGTTTGATGGGTCCTCTGATTACATGCAGGGAAGGAGTGTTGAATGAAAAGGGAAGAAGAAGCGACGTTGACTCTGAATTTGTTCTCTTGTTTTTGGTATTTAATGAGAATGAATCCTGGTATCTGGATGACAATATTAAGAAGTATCTTAATAAAGATCCACGGGATTTTAAACCCTCTGATGATTTTGAGGAGAGCAACAAAATGCATGGTATATCAGAGGTTTAAAAAGGAGACAAGCTCATAGAAATCTGTGGAAGGTCCCAGCCTCCCTCTTGTTGAGATAAGCTCACAGAAATCTGTGCAAGGTCCCAGCCTCCCTCTCTGAGCCCTTCTTTATTCCCAGGGGCACCTGGACTGAAGAAAGTCCTCTAAAGCTTTCCTTCAGAGGGAACCAGCCAAGCCATTGATTGGCTGCCCGCAAGGTCCAATAAGGTTTTGGACCAACTGTTTAGGGAGCTGTATCTCTGAATGCTGGGATCCCTAAACTATCAGACTGTAAAGTAATTCCTAGGAAATGAATCATCACTTATTGGTATATTTCTGTAAGAATACAGGATAACTTCTAGTTGATCAAATTTGAGGGGCTGGTTTAACTGTCTCTGGAACATGAAACACCATCCCCAAATTTCTGTTTTAATGTGTCTATGTTATTTAATTCTTTGAAATTTAAGGTACTTTTTTTTTAAGTGTAAGTAATGTGTTCTAATTGACATACCTATCCTTTCTCACTGAGATCTACTTTTGACCAAAAGTGTGCAAAAAGATAGGTCTTGCCCAAGATAACAAAACTAGTTAATTGCTAACATTGATTAGAATATAGTAGCCTGATCTCTGATTCAGCTATTCTTTCCCCTACAATTTTGCCTCCCTCTCCCAAAAGTTTCTTAGTAGGCTCTCTCTTTTTAATGAATGTAACTCATTTGGTTGGGTCATGATGCAAAGAATAAAAAGTTAGTAGAAAGCAGAGGAGTGAAAGTCCCCGCCATGTCCGCCCAACTGAGCTTGCTTTGGTAATTGTTAGATCATGGGCTCAGCCCATGTGAAGTTTTCCTTTTTTAGGAGATTCAGCTAGGTTTAGGAACTTGCCCCAAACTAGTTCTCAGAAAGTGAAATATTAAGTAAATACCTTTTAATTGCTTCAGTTTTGATTTATATAAACTTAATTCTCTGGCCTTTGTCCACTCAACTGTAGAACGGTATAAATCTGGCGACCTCACACATGAGGTGGTAATCCACCCCATAAAGGGAATATGGCTATTTGGCATATTCCAACCAACATGTACTGCTACCCAAGAGATCGCTTTTAAAAACAAACTACTATTCCTCTTTTCTGGCTATCTTTTATAGGGATTTCTTAGTACTCTGAATTTAGGGTCTTAGATGGTGGGGACATTGGCAAGTGTGAGTGAGATTATTACATGTTTACCAGGCAGATGAAAATATTGGTGACCTAAAGATCTTCTTGAATCAGTTCTAAAACCAGATTAAGTAATCATCACTAATCAAAGGCTGTTCTCTTTTTACCTTCTTAGCTATTAATGGAAAGATTTTTGGGAATCTCCATGGCCTCATCATGAATGAAAATACAATGACAAACTGGTATCTATTAGGAATAGGAAGTGAAGTGGACATACACACCATTCATTATCATGCTGAGAGCTTTCTTTTCAAGGTAAGTATAAGAAAAGTGTTTTGGGGAAGACTTACTAATAGACTCAATATATTTCCATTGTGAAATGAGAGTTATTTGGCAATAAGGCTTGTGAGGGGTGTTAGTGAATATTAGAGAATGGAACAGAAAAATATGATTGTGTCCTTCCACTGGTAGATATTTCTTAATATATACTTTATTATGCTTGTTAAAAAAAAAAACCTCTGAGCTTCAGATGAGTTTTCTCATCAGTTATATGGGGATAATTCTGACCACTCTGGAGTATCGTATATGAAAGTACCCATAGTATTTTGTTCTTTTTCCTCTTTTTTTTTTTCTTTTCTCTTTTCTCTTTCCCTTCCCTTTTTCCATTTCTTTTCTATGTGATTAGCCAACAGAATAGTCCTCTCTAGTAAAGGAGGTATTTCAAGCTTTGGCTTGGGCCCAAAATTTTACCTTGACTTTTGCCCTAGTGGGCTGGGCTGGACCATGCGTGGCTTTCTGGCTTTGCAGCATCAAGCTGCACCATATGGGTGGTGCTGGCTGTGCTGAATCACCTGGGGAGCCATTAATGAAGCAGACTGCCAGGCCCCACCCCAGACCTGATGAATCAGAATCTCAGGGATAAGATCCAAATATTCTGTCATCTCAAGAGCTGTGCAGTCTACAAGGAAGTAGAATAGAAAAGGATAATCACATCTAACCTGCAGGGAAAACCTGCACTGCTCCTTTTCCAATTATACAGGAATGAAGAGCGACTAATGAAACATCTAATATCCTCTCCCCTCTGTATATTCATTCAACACAGTTTAAGACACCAAGTACTAACCTACAATGATTTTAGTTTCACATATTAAATGGCTATGCTGCTTTTCAGAACTTGGCTTTTTCAATCTGCATTTTTAAAATTATATTAAAAATATATAAAATGTAGTAAAATTTATAAAATCATACAATTATTTTACATATATATACAAATTATTTTATATACATACATAAATATTTTAAATTAAGCTATAATTTACACTGAGCAAAATGCACGCTATTTAGTATACAGTTCTATTGTGGTAAACACATACAGTGGTGTAACCAACACTAATCAAAATATGGAACACCTCCATCAACCCCCTAAAATGTCCCCTTTGCACCCTCTAGAGTCATCTACTTCCCTATGTTTAACCCCTGGCAACCACTGAACTATTTTTTGTCTCTTTAGTTTTGCCTTTTCTGAAATGTTATACAAATGAAATCATACAGTCTGTAGCATTATGAATCTGGCTTGTTTCATTTTGTATCGGCATTTGAATTGCATCCACCTTGTTGTAACGGCAGTTTGTTCCATTCGATCTTTGAGCAATATTCCATTGTATTGCAGTTTGTTTATCCGTTCCCCCACTGAAGGACATTTGGGTTGTTTCCAGTTTGGGGTTGCTAAAAATAAAGTCATTATAAACCTTTGTGTACATGCTTTTGTGGGAACATAAGTTTTCATTTTCCTTGAGAAAATATCTAGGGGTTGGATTGCTAGGCCATGTGCTAAGTATATGCTTAACTTTATGAAAACTGCCAAACTGTTTTCCACAGAGGCAGTACATTTTGCACACCTACCAGAAATATATGAGAGTACCACTTGACCACAACTACATCCACATCAGCACTTGGTATCTTCCATTCTTACTTTATTTTTTCTCAGCCATCCATTTAAGTATATTCTGGTATCTCGTTTTTTATTTGAATTTTCCTAATGGCTATGATACTGATTATCTTTTCTACCATCTTCCATCTGTAAATCTTTGGTGAGATGTCCAAATTTTATGCCCATTTTTAAATTGGATTGTTTGTTTCCTTATTGTTGAGTTTGCGTGCTGTATATATTCTGGATACAAATCCTTTCTATCTATATGATCTGTAAATATTTGCTCCTAGTCTGTGGCTTATCTTTTCATTCCCTTAACATTATCTATCAAAGAGCAGAAATTCTTAATTTTGATATAGTCCAAATTATCATTTTTTTCTTTTATGGATCATGATTTTGGTGTCATGTTTAAGAAATCTTTGTTTAACTCAAGGTCACAAAGATTTTCTTCTAGAAGTTTTATGGTTTTAGGTTTTATATTTAGGTCTCTTGTCCATCTTAGGTTAATTTTTATATGTGGTTCAAGGTTTATTTTTTGCATAGAGACATCCAAGTTTTCTTTTCCTTTTTTCTTTTTCTTTTTTGGCTGCACCATGGCATGTGGGATCTTAGTTCCCCAAGCAGGGTTCAAACCCATGCCCCCTGCATTGGAAGCATGGAGTCTTAACCACTGGACCACCAGGGAAGTCCCTAGACGTCCAATTCTTCCATCACCTTTCAGCAAAAAGACTATCCTTTTTCCCTCTGTGTCAAAATCATATTGATCATATACATGTGGGTTATTTCTGGGCTCTCTGTTCTATTACATTGATTTATATGCCTGTCCTTTCTTAAATGCCACACTGTCTTGATTGCTTTAGTGTAATAAAAAGTCTTGAAATCAGATGGTGATTGTTTGAGCTATTCTAGATCTTTGCCATATAAATTTTAAAATCAGCTTTTAAAATTGTGCTGGGATTTTGATTGAGATTGCATTGAACCTGTACACTGATTTGGGGAGAATTGATATCTTAACAATATTGAGACTTTCAATCCACAAACATGGCATATCTCTCTACTTATTTAGAACTTCTTTGATTTTTTTCATCAATGTTTTGTAGTTGTCATCACACAGATCTTGCATATATTTTGTTAGATTACCAATATCATGGGTTTTGGTGATAGTATAAATGGTATTCTTTTTATTTCAATTTCTAATTGTCATGCCAGTATATAGAAATATAACTGATTTTTGTATAATTGACCTTGTATCCTGCAACTTTGCTGACAAATTCTAGTATCTTTTGTAGATTTTCTTTTTGTAGATGGTTATTTTTGGGGGGCGGGGGTTCCTACATGGCAAATCATGTTGTCTGTGAATAGAGATGGTTTTATTTCTTTATTTTCAATCTATATGCACCCCCTCCCCCACTCCTTTTTGGTGTTATTGCACTAGCCAGGATCTCCAGTAAAATGTTGAATATTAGTGGCAAAAGTAGAGATCCCTGCCTTATTCTTAATCTTAGGGGGAAAGCATTCAGTCACTCACTATTGAATATAAAGTGAGCTGTAGGTTTTTGTAGACCCCATTACCAGGTTGAGGAAGCTTCCTTCTACTTTCGGTTTGCTGAGGGTTTTAATCATGAACAGATGTTAAATCCTATTTTTTCTGCATCTATTGCGATGATCATATTTTTTTTCTTTAGTCTACTGGTGAATTACATTGACTGATTTTCAAATGTTGAACCAGCTTTTCATTCCCCGGTAAACCTTACTTTGTCATGATGCACTATCCTTTTTTATATATTGCTGGATTTAGTTTGCTAGTGTTTTGTTAAGGATTTTTGCATATACGTTCATAAAGAATATCGGTTGTGGCTTTCTTCTCTTGTAAATTATTTGTCTGGTTTTAGAATTGGGCTAATGCTGGCCTCATAAAATGAGTTGAGAGTGTTCTGTCCTCTTCTGTTTTCTGGAAGAGTTTGTTTAGAAATGGTATTATTTTTTTCTCTAAATGTTTGGTAGAATTTGCCAATGAAGCAATCTGGACCTGGAGTTTAATCTGTTGGAAGGTCTTAATATGATTTCAGTTTCTTTAATAGATATAATTTCAGTTTCTTTAACAGATAACCTGAATAGATCTAACCTGAATAGATAATCTATTCAGGTCATCTATTTCTTCTTGAGTAAACTTTGGTAGTTTTCATCTTAAGCAACTTGTCCATACCATCTAAGTTGTAGAATTCATGGACAAAACAGTTGTTCAAAACATTCCTTTATTATCCTTTTTAATGTCTATAAAGTCTTAGTGATATCTCCTCTTTCATCTCTGATATTTGTAATTTGTGTTTTTTAAATTTTTTCTTGGTCAGTTTGTCTAGAGGTTTGTATTAGTTATCTATTGTTGCATAACACATCAACCCAAAACATAGTGGCCTAAAACAACACACTCTTATTATCTCACAATTTCTCTGGGTTAGGCTGGAAATAGTTTAGTTAGTTGGTTCTGAATCAGCACCTCTCATCAGGCTACAGTCAAGATGTCAGCTGAAACTACAGTCATCAGGTTTGACTGATGCTGGATGATCCACTTCCAAGCTCACTTATAGGACTATTGACCAGAGGCTTAAGTTCCTCACCATGTGGGTATGACATGGGAGCTGGCTTTCCCCAGAGTGAATGATCCAAGGGGAGAGAGTGAGAGAGAGGGTCTAAGACCCTTGGAAGTAGAATGCCATGACTTCTGCCATATGCTATTGCTTTCAAGGACGAACCCTCAGACAATGTAGGAGGAGACTACAAAGGTTATGAATATCAGGAGGCAGGGATCCTTGGAGGCCATCACAAGCTGGCTTCCACAGGGTTTAACAATTTTATCAATCTGTTCAAAGAACCAGCTTTTGGTTTCTTTGATTTACCTTTATTATGTTCCTATTCTTGATTTTATTGATTTCTGTTCTTATCTTTATTACTCCCTTCTTTCTGCAGATAGATAAATCTTACCGAGAAGATGTATATGACCTCTTTCCTGGGACATTCCAAACCATTGAACTGTTTGCGGATCACCCAGGGACATGGTTATTACATTGTCACGTATCTGACCACATCCATGCTGGCATGGAGACAACCTACACAGTCCTTCGAAACATTGGTACTGTTATCTGTCAGTGATGCTGGCTTAGATAGCACCAGGCTTCCTGTATACCCTGAAAATAGGAGGCATGAGAGCCCCCAAGGAGCTCAGAGTCAAGGAAGAGAGACAGACATTTAACCATAATAGAATATGACATATGCCAAGATAGAGTGCAGAGTGCAGGGTTCAGTGACAGCAGAAGGAAGCAATGATTAACAGTTTGGAGACATGAGCCAAGGTTCCATAGATGAATCTTAACAGGTGAGCAGAAGCTTGTAATGTGGATGGGGTACGAACAGCATGCGTACTGGCATGAAGTAGCACAGTGAGTATCCAACAAAGACTTACAGATACTGGTGGGATAAAGTCTTTGTTGGTGAAATGACATAACTCCTGAAACAACTCATGTCATGAAAAGAATCTACTCCTATTGTTTATAAACCACCAAATTGTCTTCTTTGTCCAGACAACAGGATCCCTTACTCCACCAAGCCTCCTTCTGGAGGAGCGTCCCACCCGGCCACAGCACCCTCTAATGGTATTGATACCCTCCCCTAATCCTGCACGTGAAGGGTCAGTATTCACTCCCCAGGGAAAGGCAGAGGCCTGACACCTTACTTTTCTTTTGCACAGAAGAACCTGGCAAGGAGCAGCTCTACTTCTTCGGCAAGAATCTGGGTCCCAGAGGAGCCAAAGCAGCCTTGGTCATCCTTTTCATCATCGGACTCCTCCTTCTGGCTGTCACGGTGATTCTCTCCCTCACACTGTGCTCTGCAAGGAAGCGGGTGGCATATCAGGAAGTCCAGTCCTGTGCGCTCCCCACGGATGCTCTGTGACCTGCCGGTCTTCCTCAGTAGGGAAAATGGACCAGGGTATCGTTCACCAAGGAAGTCTGACACTGTTTCCTGGATCAGGCTCTGAACCTCTGGAACACATTCAAAGCAATTTTATTTTATTTATTTATTTTAAAGGGGCTGTGAATAATCCTCAGGATAAAATAGAGAAAAAGAAGAGTGGGCATGACTGAGAAAACTGACCCAGTCTGTTCTCTGAATGAATTCGCTGAAGTAGGAAGACCTCTGAAAGATATCTTTGTTTTCTGTCTTTCATAATTCTTAGATTAGATAGTGCTTCCTTAACAAACTGTCAAATTCTCTAGATGGACAATTTCGAGAAAGAGTTACACTGCCTCAGACATCTAACTTGAATGGTGCTGATTTTTCAACGTTGTTATGTAACATGCTTCCCTTAGTTGTTCCAGGAAAAATAACTTTCTGAGGAGTTCATGAAAATGTCTAAATCAGTATCTGCTGATAGAATTTGACCAAATGAAAATTTTGGAGGCTTTAGCCAGCTCCCCTGGCCTTTTCCTCTTTCATATAAATAGCTTGTGCACTGTTTGCTGCAAAAGGCAGAGTTGTATGCATTTTTTAAAATTCTGCCATTTTTATGCAAACCTGTAGAGATAATTAAATGTTTACGACTCACTTCATGTTACACATTTTTACAAGATGTTTCTGTGGCAATGTTTGTATTTTCAAAAATCAACTAGAGAATTTGTATTTGTATTTCAGAATGTGGAGGGCTGGAATCTGAAATAGCAGGCTAGTTCTCCCACTGTGAGTCACGACACTCCCTGAGAGTTTAGTGGGAGCTCCTAAGGGGAGTGGGGAGGGACTTTGCAGGAGGCAAGTCTGACCTTGAATCTTGAGTCTGATTTTACATTCAGTTAGGAGGATCTTTCCCAGTCTCCATCTTTTATGAAATAAAGACAGTCTCATCATGTGAAAAAACACCAGGAAGAATTAGTCGATGCAGCTGACTGGCTGGGAAGAGAAGGGAGTTCACAAAATCCTCGAGTCCATGCCTCTTAAAAACATAGCCTCTGATGGGAAGAGGAGAGAAAAGAAAAGGCAAAATTGTCCTGGTGGCAATTTTTTAAACCAACAAATCAGCTCTGAGATATGTATTACAGTTTTCAAGTCTCAAATACAAAATAAAATATTGAACAACTAAACTCAAGCCATTACGAGGCAATCCATACTCTATATGCATGCCTAAGCTTTAGGTGTAAGATTGATAAAAGCAACATTTATTACTAGACTGAGAAATTGCCTTTAGCCCACGCTGCTGCCAGATGAGTGATACTAGTACATCTGCCTTAACAGTGGATCATTTGGCTGTCCAGGTGAACAATTAGGACCTAAAGAATACTCTGGTGGAGGGACTTTTCATACTTTCTCATCTTCATCTTGGTGAGGAGAAACGGGTATTTTGATAGAGGCTATAGTCTTACATAAAACAGGATGCTAGTGCTAATAGTTCTGTTTATAATCTACTTGAATGTCATAGCAAACATGGTACCCAAGGATTTTGAATTCCAGCCTGCTAACCACTGATAATGAGATTTTGTAGTATGTGCTCTACAGTTTTCAGACATGTGTAGGCTGTATGATTTCATAATAATCATCATGATACATGACAGACTTATAACTCACCTAGACAACAAATTATTTAGTCATAAGTTTTTTCCTTTTCTCTTAGTTTATTTTTTAATGAAAATGAAACCACAAAGTAGTTTGATTATACCATTTCTCTTTTTAATAAAGTTTCACATATCATAAAGATGGCTATTTGCATGTTTTTTTCCAACCCCCTACCCCGGGTACAGTGATAGGTAATTTATTTTACCTGGAGCAGGTGTTTAGTTAAAGGAGAATTATCTTTTAGATATTTAGCAACTATCCTAGTTATACTCGTTAGAAGAAATGAAACAAAGTAACAATATATCTCTACAGATAACACACTCTCCCCAAACATGGTTTCCTCAAATGTACCACATTTCTTCATTCTAATCAACCACATTTATACACATCTTTTCCTCCTGTTACAACAGAAGAAGTGTCCCTGCTCCTAGCAGGGCCAATCTCTCCCTTAACTCTGGACCTCATCCCTTCTTGCTTTCCCAAGAACTTCATTCCCTCACTTATCAGTTTTCCCTCCTGCATGAAGTCATCAACAATACCCTTCATTAAAAATAGAAAACAGGGCTTCCCTGGTGGCGCAGTGGTTGAGAGTCCGCCTGCTGATGCAGGGGACACGGGTTCGTGCCCCGGTCTGGGAAGATCCCACATGCCGCGGAGCGGCTGGGCCCATGAGCCATGGCCACTGAGCCTGCGCGTCCGGAGCCTGTGCTCTGCAACAGGAGAGGCCACACAGTGAGAGGCCCGCAAAACAAACAAACGAACAAAAAGCCCTAGCCTTTAACTCCATAACCTCCTCCAACTCAGTTTCTCTGGGCCCTTGATAGCAGAACTGAAAGTACTGCCCACACATTGTCTATATCACCTCACCCTATGCATCCCTCCACCCATTCCAATGGCTTCCCATCCAGAGGGCCCTGCCCCACCCCGACTTTGCATCCCAATCTGCTGTTATCAAAACCATAAGAACCATAATAATCATAATGGAAACGATTCCATTTCCTGTGGCTTCTTCCCCATCTTTATTTTACTTAACATCTCAGTAACCATTGGCAGCTCCTTCCTTTTAGATACCCTCCAGTTCCTTGGCTCTACAACATGACCTGCCAGCCTTCCTTCTTCCTCAGTGGCTATTCCCTCTCAGTCTCTTGCTAGTTCCTTCTTCTCCCTCTGACTTAAATGTTAGCATGACCCAGGGCTTGAACTGGGCCCTTTTCTCCCTTTTGCCCTCCGGAGTGGGCTGAATAATATCTCCATAGATTCCATGTCCTAATCCCTGAACCTGTGAATGTTATCTTATATAGCAAAAAGACTTTATAGCTATGATTAAGTTAAAAATCTTGAGATGGGAAGTTTATACCAGATTACCTAGATTGGCCCTAAATGTAATCACAAGTGTTCTTATAAGAGAGAGACAGAGGGAGATTTGACTACAGAAGGAGGCTGTGTGACAACTGAAGTAAGATGCTGAGCTGCTGGCTTTGGAGATGGAGGAACACTGCTCTAAAAGCTGGACATATATACACTAGCAAACGTAAAATAGATAGCTAGTGGGAAGCAGCCATATAGCACAGGGAGATCAGCTCGGTGCTTTGTGACCACCTAGAGGGGTGGGATAGGGAGGGTGGGAGGGAGGGAGACGCAAGAGGGAAGAGATATGGGGACATATGTATATGTATAACTGATTCACTTTGTTATAAAGCAGAAACTAACACACCATTGTAAAGCAATTATACGCCAACAAAGATGTTAAAAAAAAAAAAAAAAAAGCTGGAAAAGGCACGGGAATGCATTCCCCCCTAGAGCCTCTGGAGGGAGCTTCGTCCTGCTGGCACCTTGATTTTATTCCATTGAAACTGATTTCGGACTTCAGATTTCCAGAACCGTTAGAGGATAAATGTGTGCCACCAAGTTTGTGGTAATTTGTTACACCCTCTCCATAGGTTATTTCACTCATCCTCATGGATCTGAAAACCATCTTTATGCTAATAAATTCAAAATGTGTTCCTCCTTGGGTTGCAGACTACAAGTCCTGTTCAAGCAGATGATGGTAGCAGTCCCCTAACCAGTCTCTCCCTTTGTCACTCCTGTCCCTTCCAGCCACAGTCCACACAGCTGCAGCAGTGTTCTTCCACATCTGATCACATCACTTCCCTGGTGAATCCCCTTTACTGTCTTTCCACTTCACTTTCAATAATATCCAAACTCCTTACCTTCGCCAGTAAGACTCAGACCGATTTGGCTGCCCAACCTGTCCACCTCTCCAACTTTATCTCTGCCTCCTCTCTGCTCCAGCTTTTATCAGTTCCTGTGCCCTGCTAGTTCCTTCTTGCCTCAGAGCCTTTGCACCTACTGCTTTCTGTGCCTGGAATGCTCTTTCTCTCTAGCACCCTCCTCCCCTTTCCTGCCTTTCCTACTTCAGATGTGCGCTCCCCAGACTGCCCTTTCTAAAGTGGGCCCCTCCCCCTGTTATTTCCAATTTCCATTGTTTTCCTTTGTAGCACATATCACGGGACATATCCATTTTACTCGTTAGTTTGATTTTTGTCTGCTTCTTTGAAATGTAGGCTCCATGGAAGCAAGGACCCCAGACCTGTTTTGCTCACTGCTGCATCCCCAGCACAGACCATAGTGTAGATACATAATAGTTGCTCAGCAAATATTACTTGAATGAATAAATGAATATATAAACAGAACAGGCAGAACAGGGCTTAACTATCTTGACTTTGACTATTTTGGTCACGAAAGATCTCATATTCAAGTGTCAAGGATACCAAACAAACAAAACAGAGTTCTGGCACCATAGCTGTGAAGCCCACAGCTGCTTTGGTCTTCTAACTACTGACACTGGGATAAGGAGTGGGGGAAGGGAGGATTTGGAGGAGGATGTGTTATTTAATCCCTAAATGCACATTATAATTATAAAAAGCAATGTCATCAAAAATAAGGAAATCCTAAGAAACTTTCACAGCTAAGGGGAGCTAAGGAGACAAGACAACGAAACATAATATGGTATCCCTGTATGGGATCCTAGAACAGAAGAAGGATAGTAGGTAAAAATTAAGGAAATCTCAATAAACTAGACTTTAATTAATATTAATTTATCAATATTGGTTTGCTAATTGTACCAAATGTACCATATAGGGGAAACCGTACCATCTACTCAATTTTTCTGTAAATCTGAAACTGTTCTACAAATTGAAGTTTATTTTTTAAAAAAAGCAACATTATACATACTCTCATGTGAACCTTAAACTCCTGAGACTGGTAGTGACAGATTAAAAGCTAAGTGCCCTGGGGAGGGGGAAGGGTAAGCTGGGACGACGTGAGAGAGTGGCATGGACATATATACACTACCAAATGTAAAATAGATAGCTAGTGGGAAGCAGCCACAGAGCACAGGGAGATCAGCTCGGTGCTTTGTGACCACCTAGAGGGGTGGGATACGGAGGGTGGGAGGGGAATGCAAGAGGGAGGGCATATGAGGATATATGTATACGTATAGCTGATTCACTTTGTTATACAGCAGAAACTAACACAACAATGTAAAGCAATTATACTCCAATAAAGATGTTAAAAAAAAATCTAAGTGCCCATGATGTGGCAGGCACTGTTACATATATGATCCCATGTAATCCTTAGAACAACCCAATGAGGTAGGCGGTCTTACCCTTATTTGGCAAATGAGGACACTGAGACTTAGAGATTCTCAGTGATATACCCTTGGTCACATAGCAAGTAAGTGGCCAGTCCAGGAGTTGAACCCAGGCCCTTACTTTCTCATTTCCTGCCAGAGAAACTTGGCACACGTTAGATTATTTGATCTGATTTTTGCAGTAGGAAAAATGGCTCCCTTAACCACCCCCTTTTTTTTTTAATCAGAATAATCTTTATTGATATGCTCCGTGCTACCTTGTTAATATGGTCACGTTGTCGGCCGTGGCTGAGGTAATGGGGACAGCCCCGCCCAGCACCAGCCTGGGCCCTGGGGGCAGGGGGTAGGGTTGGCCTGGAGGAGACCTGGTTATTCCACCGATACCGTTCTTGGCCTTCCCCAATTAATAGAAATTGACTAGAGGCCAGACAAGAAATTCAGGAAGGTTTTATTGGGGCCCCTGCTGTAGCAGGGGGAAGTGAAAACAAACCACAGGTTCCTGTGCTTGCTTGCTCGTTATATGGGGTGAGGGTAGGGGTGTGTCCAGGGGTCAGGCCAGAGGGGTGGCTTGGGTGTCGCGCCCACCCCTTAGGTGGTGCTGTGTGCAGGAGGCATGCGCAGTACCCTGCTTTTGCTCCCAATACCCTGGTTGTTTTTTTTTTTTTTTTGCAGTACGTGGGCCTCTCATCGTTGTGGCCTCTCCCGTTGCAGAGCACAGGCTCCGGACGCGCAGGCTCAGCGGCCATGGCTCATGGGCCCAGCCACTCCGCAGCATGTGGGATCTTCCCAGACCGGGGCACGAACCCGTGTCCCCTGTATCGGCAGGCGGACTCTCAACCACTGCGCCACCAGGGAAGCCCCCAATACCCTGTTTTTGTTCCCTGCTCTTCAGAAGTGGCAGTTGAGTTGTTTTTGTTTTTGTCTTTTGTTATCTTTTGGTCCAGAATTTGCCTCAACTGTGCATGCAGAGTTATTTTTAGTCCCATAGAGTTTCTTTGGGAAACTTTCTTTCTGTATTTTGTAGCTTGAGGAGAGGTGTGTCCACCTGCAAGCTTTGCAGCACTGCAGCAAAGCGTCCCAGGTCCCAGGGCTATCTCACCACCACCCCCAGCTCCCTCCTGAGTTGTCCTGCCACCCACCAGGCCCCTCACAGGCCAGCATCCCAGGCCCAAGACAAAAGCAACTAAAAAAATAAATTCTTCTTCTCGCAGCTGAGCACCTGATATAGGGGAGAGGGGCGGCTCCAGGCCTTCCTGGCCAGGGGCTCCACTAGGGTCATGGCCAGCCCCTGCCCAGCCAGTGCCCTGACGATGCCATCTGGGGCACCGGGTGGGAGAGGTGCTGAGCCCCACAGCATGCGGACAGGAGGCTGGGGGCGTACCACCACTCTTTTCTGTGCCATTCATGTCTGTTCTCAAAGACAAGGTGCCAGTTTGGGCTCTGATTACTTCTCATGTGCAAAATCTCAGCAGCCTCTTACCTGGCCTCTCCACTTCCACTCTGCATTTCAATCCACTCTACATGTGGCTGGAAGACTAATCTTTTTAAAGCGCAGCTCTCTGTATATTACTCCTGTCCAAAACCTCTCTAGTGCCTACTGAAAAAAAAAAAAATTCCAGACTAACTTCTCTGGCCCCAACCCCTTCACTTTTGTCTCCCTCACCTTCTGCTTCCCTATACCAGTGTCAGAAGTCTCCACTTCCCATTTCCTAATGGGAAGGTCTCCACTTCCCATTTCCCACTTTCACTCCCTCCTAGAAAGTTCCTGTGCCAGGTCTGCCTGCCACAAACAGACGCATCCCACCAGGCCCCATCTTTTTATGTACACCCCTTGGCATACCCCACATTTCTCAATATTACTTACACTTTCTAACCTGTATCATAGTTAATTGTGCACATACCTTATTTCTCTTACTAAGCCATGAGATCTTTAAGGAAATGGAATGCGTCACTTCATCTTTGCTTCCCCATCCATCCAGCCCAGACCTGGCCCATCACTACCCTCTAATACATGCCTTGAATGTATGGCAAAATGAATGTAAGTTGGGCCACCTGTTTTTAAACAATTTTCAAAGTGAAAGATTTTCAGATTCCTTCATTTAATGAACCTTTATTAAAATACCTACTACGTGTCAGGCATTTGTGCTAAGTGCTGGAGATGAGAGTGGTTGGTATACACGGGTGCGGACCTGCCCTCATGAAGCTTACCATATAAAGGGGGAGACAAACGTTAAATAAATGGACAAACACATATTTGTTGAATTATAATTGTGATCTTCATTAAGAAGGAAAAATAGAGGGCAACAGTAATGGATAACATTTACAGAGCACTCATCAATTGCCGGGCAATGTCCTAGGCGCTTTCCATATATTAACTCTTTTGATCTTTATCTCAATCCTAAGCAGTATAAACACTTTACAGATGAAAAAACTGAGGTACAGGAGGGGCAAGTAACTTTTCCAAGGTCCACAGCTGGTATTACAAGAATATTTAACAAAGGGACCTAATCTAGTTTAGCATTATCAGGGAAGACTCTCCTGGGAAGTGACATCCAGTAGAGATCAGGAGGGTGAATCTGAGTTGGCCAGGCAAAGAGGCTACCATGGAAGTGTTTTGGGCAGGGGAAGGTCTGGAGGACGCATGGGGCTGGCTAACTTGAAGAACTGACCGGAAAGTAGTGAAGCTGATAAGGCAGGCAGTGGCCATGTTAAGAAATTTGGATTTTATCCTAAAAACAATGTACACTTTAAGTAGGGGAGTGAAAGGATCAGATGGGAGCTTTTGTTTTATTTATTTTTATTTTTTGCGGTATGTGGGCCTTTCACTGCTGTGGCCTCTCCCGTTGCGGAGCACAGGCTCCGGACGTGCAGGCTCAGCGGCCATGGCTCACGGGCCCAGCTGCTCCACGGTACGTGGGATCTTCCCAGACCGAGGCACGAACCCGTGTCCCCTCCATCAGCAGGCGGACTCTCAACCACTGTGCCACCAGGGAAGCTCCCAGATGGGCGCTTTTAAAAGCTCCCTCTGGCAGCCATGGGGGCGAATGGCTTGCGGGCCTGCAGGGTACATAACCTGTATGCGGTTAGGAGAGAGGATGGCGGCAAGGAGCGTTGGCAGCGCAGGTGGAGAAAAACTATGAGATTTTCTACATTTAGGAGAGAGACGCCGCAAGATTTGGAAATTGGTTATGGCACCTGGGGAGAGATTGCAATGTTACACAGGGCACTCCAGTTTTCTGCTTTGGGCATACCGGTGGATGGTGGTGCACTGAGCAAGATGGGGAAGACTGGAGTTCAGGTTCAGTTGAGGATAAGGATTGCGGTCCTGGCCACTGTGTGGTCCTGGTCTTGTGAGTCATCTAAGTGGAGAGTGGTGCAGGCCATTGGATGAGGGCTCAGAGGGCAGGGCAGGGTGGAGATGTACATATGGCAGTTGAGGGCACAAAGAAGAGGCTTGTGTGCAGGGACCTGCCCATGTACAAAGAGCAGAAAAGGCAGCCCAACCCCAAGGAGCCCTCACGTTCAAAGGTCCTGTCTGCCCCCAAATGTTGCTGATTAGAGCGTCTCTTGACTATTTCTCAGCATCCACTACCTGAAAGTGGTTCAGAAGTAGCTCTCCCCCAGCACCCGCTTCCCGCAGACACCCACTGCTGGCTCCCAGACCGAGGCTCCCACGGGGAAAGCAGGAGGCTAAGCACAGACACCTGAGACCTAGTCAGACGCAGGGCTCACCACCACTGACCCCGCGCCTCCCTGTCCCGCAGTGCTTCTGGAAGAGTCCAGCGTTCCCTCTTCCGCACCGGCTTGGTCTAACCCGCTCGATAGCCTTTTAGGGCCCCGTTGCTCTTTGAAGCATTCGCACCTCCTTTTAACCTGATTCCGCCACGTAGATATGTTGGGGGTGAGGCGTAAAAGGGGGCCATCCTGTCCACAGGGTAACAGGTCGCTTTCAGAAATGATTTCAAAACTCCCGGGTGCCAGGAAGTGGAGAGAATGAGGTTGGGAGAGGCGCGAGCATTTGACGAGGTACCGCTCGCCGGGAAGCTCCCTTTGCTGGGGGTGGATCCCAGGGTCGCGGGATGCTGCCGCGCCCACCCGCCCCGCGTCGCCTCAGCTTCCGGAAACTCCAAGTCGCCAGGGCGCAGCGGCGGAGCCGTGGCGAGGCTAGCGCTTTGTTCCGCGGTTGGGTCTCGCGCCCTCGGGCGCGCGCATCCCGGGGATCTGCGGGTGCGGCTCTGCCCCAGGCCCGCGGCAGAGGAGCAGGCGCGATCCCGTGCGCCCCGAAGCATTCCCGGGACCCGCCAGGCCAGGCCCCCAGAGACGACAGCTGCGGCGCTTCGAGACACAAAGACCAGTGGGATGTGGAAGCAAATGGGGAGCCGGCAAAGGGAAAGCGAAAGCCGCGGGCCCGGTCAGTGACCGGGTGAAGGCGCCGCGCCGCCCTCCCCACGCCGGCGGTACCCGGGCCTGCCCTTGTGAGCCTTCCTGGCCCAGCCCTTGTGAGCCTTCCTGGCTCAGCCCCGTGCGCCGCAGCCATGGCCATTGCTCACCTGGCCACCGAGTACGTCTTCTCAGACTTTTTGCTGAAGGAGCCCTCGGAGCCCAAGTTTAAGGGGCTGCGGCTGGAGCTGGCCGTGGACAAGATGGTCACGTGCATCGCCGTGGGGTTGCCGCTGCTGCTCATCTCGCTGGCCTTCGCACAGGAAATCTCGATTGGTAAGGCCCGGGGACAGTGGCACCGGGGCGGCCTGGGCCGGCGTTATCAGAGGTGCCCGGGTCTCTGGCGAGAAGTGATTTTACCGCGCGTCCCTGGCGGTGCCCGCCGTTGTCATGGGCGTGAACGTTGGGAAGGAAGGTAGCCCGAGTTGATGGGCCGAAGCATTCTTTGTTCGCGTGCTCCCTTTCACCCCCTGCTGTGGACGCTTCTCACATCCCTGCTACCCATTTCTGTTCCCTGCTGCCCACTGATCCTGACTCTGGCTTAGTGTTCAAAGTCCCACTCTTAAGATCGGCGCCGTTGTCACCAGATTTGCCTCTCTTTTCCCTCCCACACATTTCTGCGGTCACCCAAAATTTGTATCAGAGAAGCTCCCGAGTGGCTAAATGGAGGACGTGAAGAAAAGTAGCCCATGAAAAGTGCTTTCTCCCTTATGTTACATTTAGTTGATGTGTACTGAGACTTTAGCTCTGCAGGGTTGTGAATAATGGGAAATAACTGCTCTTGGCCAGTATTAGAAGGGATACCCAAATCCTCTACCTGGACGGCCTTATTTTTTTGTTTTTTGCGGTACGCGGGCCTCTCACTTTGTGGCCTCTCCCGTTGCGGAGCACAGGCTCCGGACGCGCAGGCTCAGCGGCCATGGCTCACGGGCCCAGCCGCTCCGCGGCATGTGGGATCTTCCCGGACCGGGGCACGAACCCGTGTCCCCTGCATCGGCAGGTGGACTCTCAACCACTGCGCCACCAGGGAAGCCCTGGACGGCCTTATTTTGAATGTGAGATGAACGAGTCCCCTTCTTGTAAACTCTCCTTTATCCTAATAACAGTTCTGTGAGATTCTGAGAGTCTGGTGGTTTGGTCAGAATCACGTGGCTAGTAAGCAGCTGGTCTTCCTCATCATCTCTTCTGGCTTTGAGCGCAGGAGATAGTGTTTATGAGTCAAGGGGAAGGCCGTGTATGAGGCTAGACACAGCTCTGTGGGGAAGGAGGCCGGTGGGGCTGGACAATGGGGAAAGCTTATGTGAAAGATTGGGCTGGCCCTGAGCCCCTGCCCGTGGGTGGGATTTGGATAAGCAGTGGTGAGACCTTTGCCAAGATTTTGGGATGTCAGAGAATGGTACGTGTTCCTGGAAGGAGAGAAACAACGAGGAGTGTCCTAACTGAGGCAGGAGGATTAGTCAGGGTTCCTGGAATATGAGAGTGAATATGGGCCTGGGTTAGTGAGAACAGAGGAGTACAGACTTGATGGTTTAAAAAGTGCAAAGTTTGAGCAGAGGCTGGACTAATGAGAGAGCTCATTATTTGATCAGAGGCTGGACTGTTGAAAACAGCCCTTAATAAGTAATAGCCTGAGGGTACATGTAGGGTCTGTGAAGGAGGGGAGTTGGAGCTAGGGAGGATGCCATAAAAATGAGGCATCAGTTGAGGTCTCGTGCGAGGGTGGGCGCCAAGACTAGAAGGGAAAGGATGGGAAATTTCCAAGATCAAGGAATAATAATCCACTCTTGGGCTCCTAGCTTTTCATCAGCCACAAAGGGCCGAGACTCATCAGAGATATCAGAAAGGCTGCAGGCCTGGGTGATTGGAGAATGATATGGATGGAACTGGTGAAGTTGAGGGAAGAGTTGGTTAGAAAAAGGTTACAGTGAGCTTGATTTTGTGATCCACACCCCTAAGTTGTTCAACTTGGCAGGAAGTCGCCAAATTCATTTTGGAAGGTAGTCTTCAGTTTTCCTTGTCATTGGGCAGACATAGATAGTCAAGGCTTTCCCTCCGCCTTCCAGATGGCCGGGAGTTGAAGCTTCCGGTTGGAAGGAAAACCACCAAGTAGCATGGGTCCTGGAGATAATCTTTCCCTTCAGCAAATGTTTCTTGAGTACCAGCTGTGGGCTGGACCCAGTGCTGGGCACTGAGGAGTCAGGGAAACATGGACCCTGTCGTGGAGGAGCAGCCATCTGATGCCAGGAGGGACTGGTTGCCGTTCATGATGAACCCCGTTCAGTTGCCCCACTTGACTTATAAGCATAGGTTGTATTGCAAGTACCTCAAATTTCCTTTTGCAGTCATTTCCTTTCGCAGTATTTTTTTGGCAAGGAGGAATCTGTGTTTGAAATGTTGAAAGGCTCAGTGGAAGGTGGATGAGTGTCATTCTATATGGCTCCATAGAACACACGAATGCCGCCATATGGTAGGTGCAGGAGGTCAGAGTTCTGTGCCACAGAAGGACCTTCATTTCTACCACACCTGTCCCCAGATGCCTCTAGAGGTGCAGCCCCTTTCACCTGGAGGTATATCTATATCTGTATCTATATCGAGAGAGAGTTAGTGAGTTAGTTTAGGAAATAGCTGAGTGACAACTCTGTGTAGAATACAAGCATAATTAGGCTACATGGCCTTCAAACTCTGAAATTCTAGGAGTATTTATCTAAATCGGTGAAGAAACTAATTCCCTAAGCATGCTACATTTCAACAGACCAGACTCTGAATGGAATTCTTGTTCTTGGGGTCTTTTGATGGGTCTGCAGTACCCTTGGCTTAGGGCTACTCAGGACCTGGGACCGAGATGTCCTCCCTCAGGGACTGCTTTGACTCTCTGGTGCCCTAGCCTGGTGTCTTAGGAGACGCTGGGAGAGCAGAGCTCCTGTCTCCCACCAGGATGCTTCATGCCCGGTGTCAGGGTGGCTGGACCAGATGAGCAGCAGGGGCAGCCACTGGGCCCCTGGGGAAGGGTGTCTGGTCCGCCCAGGGAGCCTTCTCTCCCTGCTGCCCTCCCAGCAGGCAGCTGTAGTTCTGGACAGAGGGACTTGGTCCCTTGGGGTTAGCTCTGCTCTGCTGCTGTCATTACAGGGCAGGCGCTGGGCCAGCCCCAGTGAGCCAGGGGACAGAGAGAGCTGCAGCTGCTTCCAATGCTGTTAGTTCCCGGTTCCCCTCTTGTTTCCTCCAACTGAGTCAGCAGCCAGGTGGCTTAAGTCATCTGCTCTGTCATGGCTGCTGTAGGCACATCTTGGGAAATGTGTTCAGGCTTCCCTTAAGCATGTACCAGGTGGCAAAGCTGATTCTTCTTTTCAGGGGTGTCTATAAGAATGGGCTAATACTTAGGGTCTCAGGGCAAAGGTCCCAAAACAGCACATCCTCAGCTCACATTTAAAGCCAAAGCACCAAGGGAGCCTCCTGGTCCCTTTCCAGAAAGATGCCTGCTATCCAGAGAGGCTACTGATACATACATGTTTTTCTTTGTTAATTTTTTTTGGTATTTTATTGTACAGATAGTACCTAAATACCTTCTCATGGTAAAGGATTCATAAACCTCCTTCACTATGTGTTAGAGGTGAACATCGTAGACACTTTGGACAGCCGTAAAATCCCCTTTCTCTGCATTAATATAACTTATACACATTTTGTGTGTGTGTGTGTGTGTGTGTGTGTTACGCGGGCCTCTCACTGTGGTGGCCTCTCCCGTTGCGTAGCACAGGCTCCGGATGCGCAGGCTCAGCGTCCATGGCTCACGGGCCCAGCCGCTCCCGGCATGTGGGATCCTCCCGGACCGGGGCACGAACCCGTGTCCCCTGCATCGGCAGGCGGACTCTCAACTACTGCGCCACCAGGGAAGCCCTCTTTGTATATTTTTAATAACAGTCCTTTATCACATGAAGCCACCATATATTGACACTGCCTGTGTGCTAGGTCCTTTTAGCATGATATTTTTCCCAGCAGAAATTCTTCAAAACAGGTGTATATTTTAATTCTGGGGAGACTCTGGAATATTGGTTAAGATGTGAGTTTGGAGACAGACTGCCTGGGTTCCAATCCTGGTGCATCACACATACACTGTGAGACGTTGGGCAAGTTACATAATTTCTCTGTGCCCCAGTTTCCTCATCAATAAATGGGGTCATAGTAAAACTTATCTCACAGGGTGGTGAGAATTAAATGCATTAACACACGTGAGCCCTAGAACCATGTCTGGGACATAGTAACCTTTCAGTAAAGGTTAGCTGCTAAACACGCCCCGGTACTCTATGACTCTGACAGATGAGGACCTGAGGCCAATAGAGGCCAGATAACGTGCTCAAGGGCACGCAGAGCAGAGCTGGACTGCAGCTTTGATTCTGAAGCCTGAATTCTCGGGCACTGCTGTGTCCTCTGCCCTCTCCCTGTCCTGTGCATGAGGAACAGTGCCCTGAAAGCAGAACGAGCTTGTACCCAGCACAGAAGCCTCTAGTTTGTTCTGGGTCTCGGCCCTGCTGCCACGGGATCATCCTCCCCACTCTCGGGGCCATCTTCCCCACTCCTTGCTTTCTTGCTGGGGAGGGTGCCTTCTCTGTTAGAATCATGGCCAGCCCCATCCCCGGTTCAGCACTGCAGCCTCAGCAGGGCGTCAGGACCATGGGTGCATGAATTACAGCCCTAAGGATATTAAAACACAGTCCCTCCACCCATCCTGCCAGACCTCCTTGCCATTATCATAGCATCAAGTCTAGACTTCCCAGCATGTCATCCCAGGATATCCTTTATCTGATTCCCAGCTGGACTCTGTTCCAGGCACAGTGGTGTGCTCCCCTTTGTAATATACGGTGAACTTTATAAAGACTCCGAGCCTTTCTCATGCTCTTTCCCAGCCTGGGTTTTCTCCTCTCCTCCCTTCAAGTATGAACGTCTGCCATAGCTCAGCCATTACCTTATGCAATTTTTTTGTTTGTTATCATTAGTGGTTCATATTCTTAGTCTCCTCCTGGACTGCAAGCTCTTGGAGGACAGGGACCACGCTTTCTTTGTCTTTGAATCCCCCGTGGTACCATGCCCAATAAATGCTTTTTGGGTGGAGCCCAACACCATCAAGGTCTGCATACTTTCGGGAGAACAGCTGTGCTCTGTTGTACCATAAGAGAAACAGAAGGAACGGCCCTTGGGGAGAGCAAGGTCCTTGGCTCTTTTTGGTATGCTGCTGGCACAAAGGCTCTGTGGCATTAAATACCAAATTTAGACACTCAAGGCCTTCTACAACACAATAGGATTTCTTTGTTGCAGGAACTACAAAATCTAGCTCTTAAAAGGCAACTTTGAGGGAGATGTGACACAAAAGGACTTAACAAAGTTGGGTCTCGTTTCAAGCTGGGGCCCCGTTAAATCTCAAATCCCGATTATCCAAGGCCTGCTTTCACAATGCTTATGTTCAAGATTTATAGAAGATAAGACAAACAGGTAAACCAGTAAGAATGGTGAAATTCAAATAATTATAAATGCACTGAAGAAAATAATACAGGATGTGACAAAGGAACCGTATATCTTTGTATCTCCAGTGCTTACCATGGTGCACCCGATGCATAGAAATAAAAACAGCTACCATTTATTGAGTTCTTACTATCTGCTTGCACTGTGGCAGATATTGCATTAATCCTTATAGGAATTCTATGAGCTTTTGCAAACAAGAATAATTAGGTTCAGAGAGGTTAAGCAACTTACTAGCAAGTAAAAGAGAAAACTTAATAACTATTGGATATAATGGGATCTTAAAGCAATATTCAGGAAATAAAGATTCTAGAACCTCTTCTTATAGATGTACCTAATTTTTTCCCTATAGGCTAAAATCCCTTCCCCACACCTAACTGGACTTCCATGTTGTTTCACACAAATTAGGCCTCTGGCCCTTTCCTTCTCTGCTTGTGTTACTGGCTGGCCTTGCTGTCCACAGCGCCTGTCCCTCTCCACTCCGCCCTGCCTCCACCTTCTCTTTCCCCTGGTCACTTGTTCTCAGGATGTCATCATATTGGGGAAAGAGGAGGGCCACACACTTGGGATTGTATGGAACCTACACCAAGTATTAGCTGTCTGCCTCTGGAAGTTGCTTAAGCTCTCTGAGCCTCTGTTTCCTCATCTGACAAATGACACTAAATGATAACTAGTTCACAGGTTCTTTTATTCGATTGAGTGAGAGCATCTAATTCCTATCTAATCGTAGTATTTAGTAAATGACATCTGTTCTTGGTGATCCTGTGATGGAAAGTAGCTTATATGTGATTAGCATATAGGGAACACCAGTATCATGTGTGAGTCACATTGGTTCATATACTTTTTTTCCAGCATGTGAATGATTTGTGCCACCAAGGAAGAAGATCTGGATGAAGCAAGCTTCAGAGGAATATGGCGCACATGATGCCCATTAGCCCCATGCTCTTCCTCTTGGCTGCACATGGTCAAATGCCCTGTTTTGGAGGAGCTATCAGGCGGTTCTGTCTGGTCTTTGTGTGTTTCACTTTTTTACTTGGGTGCATAACTCAGCAGCCTTTCTTACACACCCTTCATCACACTACTGTGTTTTTAATCAGGATTGTTGCTGTTTGATTAGTGCTCTAGGTACAAAACCTGCAGAGACTTGGAGTGATCTGCCTGAATCCTATATACTCCATAGCTCTGTTATTTTAGTGATTTTGCAGAATACTACTTTTTTTAAAATATACAAATTGTATTATAGCAGAGATGTTTGTATTAATTTCCCTTTTTACCTTTCATCTACCTTTTGTGTTAATCTTCATTTCATAGAAGCAAAACCTTTGCCCTGGACCAGGCTAGGACCTAGAGGTGATGGAAGAGACTTCGGGCAGACGTGTGCTGTGACTATTTCTTCATACTCTCTCTCATCTGGACTATTTTTTTTTATTTGTGTTATCGTTATTTTTATTTTTATTATTTTTAAATTAATTCTTATTAGAGTATAGTTGATTTACAATGTTGTGTTAGTTTCTGCTATACAGCAAAGTGAATCAGCTATGCATATACACATATACACTCTTTTTTAGATTCCATTCCCATATAGGTCATTACAGAGTATTGGGTAGAGTTCCCTGTGCTATACAGTAGGTTCTTATTAGTTATCTATTTGATATATAGTAGTGTGTGTGTCAATCCCAATCTCCCAATTTATCCCTCCCCCCTTCCCCCTTGTTAACCATAAATTTGTTTTCTACATCTGCGACTCTACTTCTGTTTTATAAATTTTTTTAGATTCCACATATAAGCGGTATCATATTTGTCTTTCTCTGTCTGACTTACTTCACTCAGTATGACAATCTCTAGGTCCATCCATGTCGCTGCAGATGACATTATTTCATTCTTTCTTATGTCACTTGGACTATTGCAATAGATTCCTGACTGGTCTCTACTTCGGTTCTTGACCCTGAATGGCCAGTTTTTGACATAGCATCCAGAGTGAACCTTTTAAAATAAATACCAGAAGATGTCTTTGCTTTAAAAATTCTGAAATTATTATTATTATTTATTTATATTTTTGGCTGCATTGGGTCTTCGTTGCTGCGTGCGGACTTTCTCTAGTTACAGCGGGGGGTGCTACTCTTCGTTGTGGTGCACAGGCTTCTCGTTGCGGTAGCTTATCTTGTTGTGGAGCACAGGCTCTAGGTGTGCGGGCTTCAGTAGTTGCAGCACGCGGGGCCCAGAGCGTGTGGGCTTCAGTAGTTGTGGCCCGTGGGCTCAGTAGTTGTGGTGCACGGGCTTAGTTGCTCTGCAGCATGTGGGATCTTCCCGGACCAGAGATCGAACCTGTGTCCCCTGCATTGGCAGGCGGATTCCTAATGACTGTGCCACCAAGGAAGTCCCTAAAAGTTCTGAAATTATTTTGTGTGAATTTTTAGGATTGAGCCAATGAGTAACTATGTTGATGTATTTGGGAGCTAAGGGTCTAAATGAAAGAAAGATACAAACATGGAATGAGGGAAGACAAGGAAGATCCTAGTGGTGTTGGATTGGAATTAGAAGTCTCATCATAAACTCACACACACACACAGACACACACAAATCGATTTCCTATCTGTGTCTGTTGAAAGGGCCTGGGAGCAATGACATCTCAGCAGCAGTGAGCACAGCTAGCATCCAAATCTTTGTTTTAAAATTTTATTACCGGGACTTCCCTGGTGGTGCAGTGGTTAAGAATCCGCCTGCCAATGCAGGGGACACAGGTTCGATCTCTGGTCCGGGAAGATCCCACATGCTGCAGAGCAACTAAGCCCATGCACCACAACTACTGAGCCTGTGTGCTCTAGAGCCTATGAGCCACAACTACTGAGCCTGCATGCTGCAACTACTGAAGCTGGCGAGCTTAGAGCCCGTGCTCCGCAACAAGAGAAGCCACCACAATGAGAAGCCTGCACACTGCAACGAAGAGTAGCCCCCCACTCACCACAACTAGAGAAAGCCCATGCGCAACAACAAGGACCCAATGCAGCCAAAAATTAAATAAATAAATGTATTAAAAATTTTTTTTTTTTATTACCGACTAAAGGAACCGAAGGCTCGTTGGAGAAATGGCCAATTTTAGGGCTGGGGCAGGGAAAGTACAAGATAAGCCCAGAACATTTTGTGCCAGGAAGTATGGAAGTGCTCAAAACCAAGGGGAGCATGTTAGGTACAGGAGCTAGTTTGAAACAATTTAAGCATCAAAATAAATAAAAGTAACAGATTATAAAATATTGAAAAACAAAAGACTACATGAGTCCATGTTTATGCTAAAAAAGAAAAAAATGTGGGGAAGGTGATTATAGTATATATATATATATAATGTATATATATAATATATATACATATATATACATATATTATGGCATTATAGTATAATGCCAGCTAATAAATGTAGAGGGAAGAATAAAGTTGGAAAATCTTCATTTTGCAACCACAGTTGAAGTATTTGATTCACCACTGGATGAAAGCTTGTAGGGGAGCAAAATACTTACAGTCTAGGAGGGTCGTCTCCCCATAGACCACTTATTTCTCAAGGGAAAAAGGCACTTTTACAGCAGAGCCCTGGCAGAAGGCACCTTAACCAAGTGACCATCATAGGTGACCTTACCTGTCATGGAGGAAACTGTTGTCAGGCGCCTCCAGGGGTGTCCTGTGGATGACCAACAACCCTTCCCTTATTGGGATCCCTGCCAATAATGCAGAACCTAGATCAGAACATGGAGAAACAATGAACAAACACAAATGAAGGGGTGTTGCACAAAACAGAGGGCCAATGCTCTTCACACGTTAGGGTCTTGAATGAGAGGGAAGGGCTGTGGAACCCTCCCAGGATAAAGCGACTAGAGAGACATGACATCTGAATGCACTGTGTGTGGTGCGGGATTGGATCCTGAGTAGAGGAAAAAAAAAATTGCTGTAAAGGATAGTTCGGGAAATCTGAATATAGATAGCAGTAGTGTTTTCGTTTTTTTGTTGTTGCTTTTAATTTGGTAATTGAACTGGGTTATGTAAGAGAATATCTTATTTTAGAAGATACACATTTTGAGAGGAAAGGTTCATAATCTCCGCAAGTGTTTCAGAAAAAAGGTATATATTATACATACATGTATATAAAAGCAGGATGTGTGGCAGAATGTTGACAATGTGGTATTTCATTGTAATGTTATTTTTTATGGTGATACTGTATTTTATACGTTTACAAATTTTATTTATTTTTTCCAGTTTTATTGAGCTGTAATTGACACATAACATTGCATAAGTTTCAGGTGTGCAACATAATGAATTGATCTATGTATCTATTGTGAAATGATCACCACAGTAAATTTCATTAATATCACCTCAAATAGTTATAATTTCTTTTTCTTATGATGAGAACTTTAAAGATCTACTTGCTTAGCTTTCAAATATACCATACGTTATGGTTAACTATAGGCACTGTGCTGACGTTACATCCCAGAATTTATATATCTTATAACTGGAAGTTTTTACCTTCTGACCACCTTTACCCATTTCCCTCAGCCCACCATGCCCGGCCTCTGTCAACTACCAATCTGTTTTCTGTCTCAGTGAGTTCAGTTCTATTAGATAAAACATATAGATAAGATCAGAACTATTTGTCTTTCTCTGTCTAATTTATTTCACTAAACATAATGCCCTCAAGGTCCATCCGTGTTGACACAAATTGCAGGATTTCCTTCTTTTTTATAGCTGAATATGGTTGTAATATTCTTGTAACTTTTCTATAGGTCTGAAAATAATTCAAAATAAAATGTTTAATTTTAAAAAAGAGATGAGGTAAACAAAGCAAAATGTCAATATTGTTTTAAACCCCTAGGTATCTGTTATATTATTTTCTGTAATTTTCTGTATGTTTGAACTAGTTAATCTCAGATGATGAAAATTTTTTTAAAATAATATTTAAATACATTGAGTACTTTTTTTTTGCATCTTTACTAGAACATTAAGTTCTCATATCTTTTTTCCCTGGTACCCAGGTCATTGAAACTTTATTCACTGGACAGTTGTCAGATTTTACATTGGATGAATACAAGTTCTTCTTTTGTGTGGTCTAGACGTTCCGGATGTACTAAGGGACTGGATTCTCCACCTCAGGAAAGCGACACTTCAAACTGCTGCTTAGTTGTCTAGTCTGTTCTTCTGGGTATAGTGCTGGCCTCATGGTTCCTTCAAGTTCCGGTCTCTGTCTAGCTCCCTTTGCACTTCCGCTTTTGCACTTAGCAGGCCGTGTAATATTATATTGTTTACACCATCCTTCTTGACTGAATTAAAGGAGCCCTGCAGTTTCCATCAGAGGCTCACCACCTTGACTGTATGTTCCCTTGGCTTTCTGCCCTGTAGTCACAAATCCTGGACCATGCGGTCCGGGCTGTTATTCCCCTCCATACGTGAGAGCATTGTGCGCTGATGGGCCTTTGTCTAATTTGGTAGACCCAGAAGCAGAAAACTATTCATGCAGAAATGACAAACAGTTTATTGCTTGGGATGGGTAGTGAAGTATCTGGGGACTTCTTGGGACTCATTTAGAAGATAACACTAGGGCTTCCCTGGTGGCGCAGTGGTTGAGAGTCCGCCTGCCGATGCAGGGGACACGGGTTCGTGCCCCGGTCCGGGAGGATCCCGCATGCCGCGGAGTGGCTGGGCCCGTGAGCCATGACCGCTGAGCCTGCGTGTCCAGAGCCTGTGCTCCACAACGGGAGAGGCCACAACAGTGAGAGGCCCATGTACCGCAAAAAAAAAAAAAAAAGAAGATAACACTAGATTATGCCCATCTTATCAAGGAGCAGATATTAGCTCTGGTTGGGTTGTCTTTAAAAACCAGGCTTAGCCATGGGAAAAAAAAGAACTGGTGAATCAACTTGGTTTAAAGGAAAAGAAACTATCATTCCAATTCAGTTTTTTCAGTCTGGGCTACAAAGAGTACTTATATATTTTCACACTGGTTTAAAACACCTGGGCCGTGGGGTCAGCTTCCACAAAGCAAAAGTGAAGGCAAGAATGGACCATTTGGGACTTTATTTATTTGCTTGTGTTTGAAGCTAGAGGTTGGTTTGAAGTCGCCTGGAGAGGTGAAAGGAGAGGAATTTGTTTCTTTTTTAGAGAGAGAAGTAGTCCTGAGATTCTTGGAATTTTACTCTATTTTATCAGGGTTGGGCTCTCTGAGTATATGGCAAGAACGGATCCTTTGGGACAGACTTCATTTGGTCTTATGTTGGTGTCGAAGGTGCTTGAAACAGATTCAGGCCTGTTTCATCCTTATGAGTTCTTGTTACTATTTCATGTTTATTTTTAAGCGCTGACCACTACCCATCTCTTTCTCTACCACCCAATCAGGGTCCCTTTCTATGTGATTATTCCCATTGAACTTGAGAGTTTATAATACAGTTGTTTTCAGTTTTTTTGGCAACCTTAAAATATAGCAAGAACTTTCAGATTCAGTGCTTCATAGGTTGTATTATGACCTACCTGGATCCCCTGGGTATGTGTATATATATGTGTGAATGGTGTGTGTAAGTGTATCATTTACATTAAAGTGAAATAGAACTGAGTTTTTGTTTTGCAAAATAAAAACATTTTGCAAACTTTTAAAATATTCTATCGATAGTAATGACTGCTGTGTTCCCTTTCTACCTTCCAGAAACAGCAAGCCCTGTTAAGGGCTTAAGGACTTACTGTTTTGTTCAAAGAAACTTTCCTGTCTCCCTCCTTCTCTTTTGACCTTCCCTGACCCAACTTTCTTCAATAACCTGTGCTTCCTGCCTCCTCGTCCTCGTGTTTGGAAGGTAAAGATGGAAACCTGGGTTGATACCCCATCTCTATAACGCACTAGTCACGAGATCCTCACTTTCCTCATTTTTAAAATGGGGTCAGAGTACACAGCAAGGGGTGGTTCCCTTTTCTGGCTTCTGCTGCCCCTTCTCGTCACTGTGCTGGTTACCAGGTTAGAATCTCTTCCGTTTGAAAATCCCTCTAATGTCCTCCCAGGCAGTTAACTAGATCTTTCTACTGGTGTTTTGTTGAACTTGCGATTTTGGTGAGTTGCATTAACTTCTCAGGAAGCCTGATTCCTGCACTACCCGCACAGTTGCGTGTAGCATTTAAATGCAGAAGCAACGCAGATAACTTATTCCCCACACAGCACCCGGGGAGGGAGGATGCATATGTTTGTCAGAAGATTCTGGGGGCTTGCTCAGAACTCACAGCCCTTCAGACGTGGGCCCTCCTAACCAACTGGGTGATAATAATGAGAAGAATGAAAAGAAAGCTTATCAAAAAAAGAGGGACAGGGCTTCCCTGGTGGCGCAGTGGTTGAGAGTCCGCCTGCCGATGCAGGGGATGCGGGTTCGTGCCCCGGTCCGGGAGGATACCACATGCCGCGGAGCGGCTGGGCCCGTGAGCCATGGCCGCTGAGCCTGCGCGTCCAAAGCCTGTGCTCCACGGAGGGAGAGGCCACAGCAGTGAGGGGCCCGCGTACTGCAAAAAAAAAAAAAAGAGGGACAGCAAAACGAGGCCAAAGCCCCTCTGGATGGGGTGGACCAGGAACAGAGAGCCTTGCACTAGCCTTACACTAGCTAGTGTTGGTGCCACGGAGAAGCTGCTGGGCTGGCCCACCTCCCTGGCTCCCGTCCTGTATCCCCTCAGGCTGTGTTACCCTCTGGTTCTCCACCAGCTGCATCTGTGGTACAGGAACAGGTTTTAGCTGGGCTGACACTTAGGAGAAGGGGTGACCCACGCCCTAGGCTCCAGACCGGGGCCCGGAGGGTGGGTGGAGGGATGTCTGTGACGTGGGTCACTTGTTAGCAGATGTTGCAGCTGCTACCACGGAGCCCCCGGATCACACGTTTCCTGCCCATGATCTTTCGTTCTATCCGGCCAGACACATATGGAAAGCCCACAGCTCTGTCTGCACTCTCAGCTGGACAGAAGTGGTGGTATTGTTCTTGGTGTAAAGCCAAAACTTACTTCTCGGTTTCTGTACAGTTGTGAAAGGCGATGCAGATCTCACTTAAAGCTACTCCCTAGAAATCAGAGTGCCCTCATTCAGCCAACACGTGGCAGAGTGGAGTGGAAAGGGCATGGGACCCAGGCTGGAGGATCACTGTGGATTAGGGACTGTTTCCTCAGCTGGGATAGTGGTATCTGACAGGGAGACTTGACTGTTAGTTGAGATACTATTTATCATAGTACTTGGGAATGTTTAAAGCACCCAGACAGGTGTTATTTTTTTGATACAGTGTGCTCTATGAAGTTGAGAGGGAGGGAAGGAGGGACGGAGGGAGGGAAAGAGAGACAGAGAGAGAGAGAGAGTGTGTGTGTGTGTGTGTGTGTGTCCACTCTGCTAGTCAAGAGTTGAGATATTACTAGAGGAGATAAGACGTGCATGTCTGTACAACATGGTTCAAGGTGATTATCTGTCTCTGATGGCTTTAAAGGGCTCTGGGAGTTGAGTGGGGACAGTTTCATGCAGAGGGTGATATCTGAGCTGGGCTTTGAAGGATGGGCCATGGAGGTGGACATGGAGGGGCACTGACTTTAACAAGTATTGGAGAGAGGGCCCCCCAGGCAGAGGAATTGGTGTGAGGAAAGGCACAGATTTAGGAGCAGATGGGGCCTGTGCAAGCCACAGCAATAATTGGGCTGGATTGGAGCATCAGTTTGGATTTGTCTTCTGGGTGGCGGGGAACCAATGAAAAAATGTTGAGCCAAGGGAGTGTCAAGATCAGAACTGAGCTTGAGGGTGAATGATCTGGCAACAGTTTAAAAAGGTGGAGGGGAGCTTCCCTGGTGGCGCAGTGGTTGAGAGTCCACCTGCTGATGCAGGGGACATGGGTTCGTATCCCGGTCCGGGAAGATCCCACATGCCACGGAGCGGCTGGGCCCGTGGGCCATGGCCGCTGAGCCTGCACATCCGGAGCCTGTGCTCCGCAACAGAAGAGGCCACAACAGTGAGAGGCCTGCGTACCGCAAAAAAAAAAAAAAAAAAAAAGGTGGAGGAAGGAGACCGGAATCTCTCCTTACTGGAAGACTACTAGGAAAATATATAAAACACCTGTTTGCCTCCCAATATTTTTGGCTTTTTCTTCCAGTTTTATTGAGGTATCACTAACAGTCAGCACTGTATAACTTTAAAGTGTACAGGGTAATGATTTGACTTACATGCATCCTGAAATGATTACCACAGTGAGTTTAGTGAACACCCATTGTCTCATACAGATACAAAATAAAAGGAAAAACAATTTTTCTTTGTGATGAGAACTCTTAGGATTTGCTCTCTTAACCACTTTCATATAGAACATACAGTAGTGTTCATTATATGTGTCATGTTGCATGTTACGTCCCTAACACTTATTTACCTTATAACTGGAAGTTTGTACATTTGACAGCCTTCATCCAGTTCCCCCGGCCCCCATCTTCCACTTCTGGTAACCACAAATCTGATCTCTTTTTCTATGAGTTTGTTTGTTTGTGAACTACAGTTGACCTACAACACTGTGCTAGTTCCTGGTGCACAACATAGTGATTTTGACATTTTTATCCGTTACAAAATCATCACCCCCCAATATCATTTTTTTTTTTTTTTTTTTTGCGGTACGCGGGCCTCTCACTGTTGTGGCCTCTCCTGTTGCAGAGCACAAGCTCCAGACGCGCAGGCTCAGCGGCCACGGCTCATGAGCCCAGCCGCTCCGCGGCATGTGGGATCTTCCCGGACCGGGGCACAGACCCGTGTCCCCCGCATCGGCAGGCGGACTCCCAACCACTTGCGCCACCAGGGAAGCCCCCAGTGTCATTTTGAAGAGTAAATGAGATAAAGGATGTGGAGTTAACATTTGGAGATGAATCACAAAGGTCCAGGTCCCCAGCATCCTAGCCGCATGGCTGCAGCTGAGCCTCCTGACATGGGTGCTTTTAGGCCAGGCGAGGCTGTCAGGCCCTGGGTGAAGCTGTAGGGCTGCACAGCCCAGCTCGGGCAGGTCCCTGCACCCTCCTGGGTGGACCTCCTGCAGGTCCCTTCCTTTACTCCTGCCCTCCACTCCCAATTCAGCTCCTGCCCCTGCCCCTGCCTGACTCTTGACTTCCTTTGTTTTCCGTTTCTGGCCTGGGAATATCCAATACCCGGGGCTTGATCTGCTCCTTTTCTCAGATTTGACCTTGACCCTTGCTAGGAAGCTCTGCCCATGCTGGTTAGTTGGAGTAACCGAGTGTTCAAACCACACTGCCCCACCAGAGCCCTGGCTCCCGGGACCTTCTCCAGCTCGGCCTTGTTGGAGTGACTGGTCCAGAGAGGAGCATTTTAAGAGACTGAGAGTTAGATGCAGATTCAAATTCTGATGCTACCACTGACTTCCTTGGGTGAGGGATTGCTGAATTACTGTGAGCTTCGGTTTCCTCCAGGGTAAAATGAAGATAAGACCTATCTATCTGTCTATTCCCCTCCCTCGATTTGGTTGTGAGGTTTAAATGAGGTAATGTAATGATTTAAAGGTGGCGTGGTGTCCTGTGAATACTGGTTGTCTTTTCTTCTGATCTTCCATTCCAGATGAAGAATATTTACTCAGGAGCTCAAGGTGTGCTCAACCTCTGTCTGTAGACTCTGTTAAATTTCCTTTCTTCTTCGTTTGCAAAAGCTTTGGTGTGAAAAAGTAGAGTTATTTATTCTCCAACAGTTTCCATCACTGCCCTGGGGGAGGCCCCTGACATCCCAGGACAACTTGAAGCACTTTTCCTATGGAAAGAAGGTTACTAGATGCCGGCTACATGCACGAGGACTACAGGCCAGACGGGTTTCCATGAAATCCTAACAGCATTGTCCATTTTCAGGAGAATGTGTTTGGACAGATGCTGCTAAGCAAGCATCTTGCCAGAAACCATCCATCTATAACCTGGGGCCTGTCTGTCCTTCTTACAGTATCTGCTGTTTTATGCCCAGTAAGCCTTGGTGTCTGGACCTCATTAGAAGCATTTGACAGAGGAATACTGATGCAAGAGCAGAGTGAGGCTAGCCCCGGGGTCCTGTGCTATCCTGATTGCTCTATTTTTTATAAAATGTAAGAACTCAAGTTTAATGGGATAAGAGTTGGAAGGGACCTTAAATGTCTTTCCCACCCCCAACTCATATTTAAACCATTCCTGGTTGGGAAGAAGTTACCCTATTAGAGGATGCTTTCAGAAAGTGCGACTTTTCACAGTCATCTCCAAGGGCTCTATCTGAGAGGTCCCTTCTTGACGCCTGTGGGCATAAAGGCACCTGATGAAGAAGAGGGGCTACTCAGAGCCTGGCCTGTTGTACCCCCTTCACCACAAGAATCTACTCTCCAGACAACATACCCATCACTACCCTCTCCTGTCACAAGTATAAAGGCCAACCCCTCACCAGAGGAGGGCGACCCTTTGAGGCTTTTTATGTCCCTCATAAAGGGACCAGGGAAGTCCAGCTCAGTGTCTTCCTACTGTCCTGTCCTCTCTGCAGGGTGGGGAGGGAGAATGGTGGGCACCCCCCTCCCCCATCTTTAAAGCTGTAACAGAATCTGCTAGCCACCTGGTACAGAAGGATGTGCCATGTGCAACTGCCGGGAACCAGGTACACTACTCAGAATCTAGACATTAACGTCATCCCCATTTGGAGATCCCTGGCTTTGTAAGTAAGGGACCTGAGGTCACCTGGCTGTGAGGGTCAGAGTTAGGTTTAGATACAGCTAACATCAGAGCCCAGGCACTTGGCACTCTCCCGCTGTGCAGGCTCTGGAAGAGAGTGTGTCAGCTGTCCCCCAGCAGCTGGTCCCTGTGCCTGGAAGGGACACATGTTCCTGTACCTGCTTGATGGGGCAGGGGAGTGGGGCTGGGCTCAGGGCTGCCAGGACAGGCGCAGCACCAGACCCTCTGCCTGCTGGCAAGGCAGGGAGACACAGCTTCAGCCCTGCACCCCGAAAGTCCTACTGGCCTGTTTTCCACGGTGGCCCGTCTGAGTCAGGAGGCCCTCAGGGGCATGAAGAATCTTCCAGGTAGTAACGGTAACATTTGTGGAGTGACGTGGTTCTCAGTTTGCAGAGGTGAAAACCGAGGTCCAGAACTCCTTCCCAGAAGAGCAAGTGAATGGCAGAGCCTCGAGTGGGACCCAGCTCTCCTGGTTTCCCATCCCGCACCCATCTCCCTGCCTGTAGGTTTGCAGTTTGGAGCATCTGCCTTCTGAATGGAAACCACTTGGGCTGCCGTTTGGGCCTGTGCCTTCTTTTTTCTTAGAGGAGGTGGAAAACGGTCGATTTGCTGTCCAGTGGTGTATTACCAAATGTTCCATCAGCCTTCTCTTCCTCAGGCTGAATGTTCTTTGTTTCTTTGCCCTAAAAAGGACTCCTTTTCTGGTTCAATTTTCTGTATTGACTCTCCTCCTCGCTTCCTACTCCCCACCCTATAACCCTCTCCTTTCTCTCAATCCTCACCCCAAATTAAACCAACTCAGCATGTTTCCTTTGCACATGTTTGGCTCTGGTTCCTTTCCTGCTCACTTTTCCTTTATGATGGTTTCACTTCTTTCAAGAGTTTTTCCCCACCTGAGCCCAAGCTGCTGCCATGACCAGTGTTGGCCAGAAAGATCGCAAATATTCAGCTTTACTGCAGACTTGGGGGTTTGGTTTTGGTGCTGGCCTCACTCCTGTAGTGGTGTTTGGTAACTTAGCGAACACCTGAAAGTCTGAGGCAGGGAGGGAGGGATTATGGGTGGGGCAGGAAGGGTCCAGACACCTGCACTTTCATTTACTTGGAACAATCTGTTCTTGCTTCTTAGGTACCCAGATAAGCTGCTTCTCCCCCAGTTCTTTCTCGTGGCGTCAGGCCTCCTTCGTGGACTCTTATTGTTGGGCAGCAGTCCAGCAGAAGGACTCCTTGCAGGGTGACTCTGGAAACCTTCCATTGTGTCTGCATAAGGTAACTGGGAACATTGCAAATCTCACCTGTTTGCTTTATAGACGTGGGAACTGAGGCCCAGAGAGGCTGCACCAGTCCAAAGCCACAGGGATGCATGTGGCCAAGCAGGGCTGTAACTCAGATCGTAAAACCGTAGCACATTAAAATCAGAAGGAACCTCAGAGATTACTTGGTCCAGCACCTTCCTTGAGCAGATGGGAAACTGAGGCGCTCCTTGATTTTAGCTCCATAGTGGCCGGCACCTCATGTGTCTCGGTGGCCTTTCTACCCTTGATGCCCAGCGGTGTCTGAACCATACGAGGCTCTCAGTACATTTTTTATGCCTCAATGAGCTTTGTTAGATAGAGAACAGCAGAGTTGGGACTCAGAGCTTCGGCCAGCTCCTCTTCCACCACACACAGGGTCTCTTGGAAAAAGTAAGGGCCAACGTAGAGGTCAGTAGCTTCCAGCGCATGTGTTACTGCAGCATCGAGAAGCCCAGGGATGACTCCGTCTGGGGGTATTGATTGCAGCACAGCTTTTGGAATACATGCCTTTGCTTTCTGATGGGTCCACATGCTACAAGGAAGGGAAGATGCTACCTGGGAGACACCAATGTCCTGCAGAGAAGAGGAGCAGGTCAGGAGCTCCGTGGTCAGGGGAGCGTGGAGGCAGGGCTCACAAAGGCTGGGCAGTGTGGAACTTGGGCCAGAGTTGGCAGGTTTGTGCAGGAGGAACTTCTCTGCGTAATGAAGCAGCTCCGCTGGGTCTTCTCCATACTTGTGAAAGTAGGACTTTGTTTCAGCCTGTCATTACTTTCAGCCACTGGTTCTTTTGTTCATCATGAAAATGAATAGAATGTTTGTGCATCTTCAGCATCCACCAAGGAAAGCATGGTATGTTAGCTTTTTTTCTTTATTATTTATTGATTTATTGATTTATTTTTGGCTGCATTGGGTCTTCATTGCTGCGTGCAGGCTTTCTCTAGTTGTGGCAAGCAGGGGCTATTCTTTGTTGCAGCGCGCGGGCTTCTCATTGCAGTGGCTTCTCTTGTTGCAGAGCATGGGCTCTAGGCCTGTGGGCTTCAGTAGATGTGGCACATGGGCTCAGTAGTTGTGGCGTGTGGGTTTAGTTGCTCCGTGGCATGTGGGATCTTCCCAGACCAGGGCTCAAACCTGTGTCCCCTGCATGGGCAGGCGATTCTTAACCACTGCACCACCCAGGAAGTCCTGGTATGTTAGCTTCTAAAAAGCCAAAGGCTGATGTTTGTTTGACTCTCTCCTGCCTTGACCTGTTGCTGAACACACAGTCAGCATACTTCCTTTTTAAAAAGAACAGTTTAAGTCCTTTGCTGTGACTCAGGCTTGTTTCCCTCATGTTTATGTATTGCGTGCCATTTGGCACAGTGATGCCCTACACTGACTCCTTTCTTCTTTGGGGTTGGGCTTTTCTCTTTGACTTTCGGCCTTAGCGTCAGTTGGGTCCTTATCAACTTTGCATGACGTAGTAGCCCTGGCAGCAAGTAATAAGGATCTTCCGTGTGAATAGGCACAGTTCTAGAAACTGAACATCTTTGTTTGCAAATCTAAATGCATGCTGTTGTAGTTTAAATCTGTCTATTTTAATGGTCTTCTGAGAATGGAAAGTTGTAATCAGTGGCTAGGCTGGAGATTGATGGATCCACAGAAGAAGAACGTATATTCTGGGATTGTCCAGTGTAAGAGTTGGCAGGGACGTTAGAGACTGCAAAACCTTTAGAGCAGGAAGAAATTCAAAGATTGTGATCCAAATGCATTTTACACGTGAGGATAAGGACACCTTGAGAGGTCACGCCCAGGAGTCACAGGACTAAGTTGCTGGCTGTAAGATGAGAATCAGGTCTCTGGGTTCCCACTGGCCCTGCAGGATAGGAGGGGAAGTCTTGTAGAGCAGCGTGGGTAGTCAAGCTTAAGTTTTCGATGTTAGTGAAAGATGAAGGAGCTCTCTTTCTGGTGATGGTCATCTAGCTTGTTTTGGTGGAAGTTTGGCTGAGGATCTAAGCAGAGTTCTTGCCAGATTCCCAGGGCTGGAGACAAAACTTGAATAGCCCAAGTTGGAAAGACCCTGGTCAACACTGTAGGCTTGAAAGGCCATCGCTGAGGAGTGAGGGGTGATCCAGAGTTCAGCCAGCCCTCATAGGGTCTAGAGTCTTGGTTCAGAGCATTTCAGTATCGATTGAATGAAGAAGATTTGGGATTGCCAGTGTCTCTAGTCCACCTGCCAGCCAGAAGCAAAAACAAGCCAGTCCTCCCTGGAGGAAGTAACTTCATCCAGAGCCTCAGATTCTCACTCCGGTTTTTCGCATGTGATGTCCAGCACTCAATCAAAAATAACCAGAGTACGAGGGAAAACCCAGAACTAGAAACAGACCCACAGGAGATCCAGATAAGGTAGGAGGATCTTACCTGGGTAAGTGTGACTTTCTTAGCCAGGCCAGATTCTGTAATCACAGCTGCCTTATTTTCACATTGATGCCTTTTCAAGTGGTGTGTGTATGTAAGAAAGTATACACATTGTAAGATTCACCGTTTTAGCCGTTTTTAGGCGTGCAGTTCAGTGGCATTAAGTACATTCACGTTGTTGTGCAGCCATCATCACCATCCATCTGAACTTTTTCGTCTTCCCAAATTGACACTCTGTATTCATTAAACACTAACTCCCTGTCTCCCCTTCCCCAACCCTGGCAACCACCACTTTGCTCTCTGTCTCTTTGAGTCTGCCTACTCTAGGTACCTCATATAAGTGGAATCAAATAATATTTGTTCTTTTGTGTCTGGCTTATTACACTTAGCCTAATGTTTTCAAGTTTCACCCATGTTATAGCATGCATCGGAATCCTCTTCCTTTTAAAGGCTGCATAATATTCCATTGTATGTATACGCCACGTTTTGTTTATCCATTCATCCATCAGTGGATACTTGAGTTGCTTCCACCTCTTGGCTTTTGTGAATAATGCTGCTGTGAACACGGGTGTATAGATATCTGTTCGAGTCCCTGCTTTTGGTTCTTTTGAATACATGCCCAAATGTTGGGTTGTTGGATTCTTTTTCAAGTTTAGAAAGCTTTTCCTGTTGGTTTTCTTTTGGCCTCTCCACACTCAGTGGACTCATGACTCTTCAGCTGGCTGGGACCATCTCCTCCAGGCTCCTCTTTTCACAGAGGGGATGCGGAGGACAACGGCAGGCGATGCCTTGTCCAGAGTCCCATGGCCAGATGGGTTGAGCACATGGCCTCTGTCAGATTTCAGGTGTTTTTCACATGTGAAAAGGTGCAGGTTTGATTTGTGTGGCTTCAGAAATCTAGACTCTCACCTGTTAGTGAAAGTTACCAGTTGGTGAACTTTAGCTGGGCACCAAGAGGGTCTTTCCAGCAGAAGAGCTGTCCAGTGGGGGATCCCACTGCTGACCCAGGAGGTCCTTAATTCAGGGTGGACGTGAAGATGTGCGTCGTCTTCCCACATCTTTACTCCTCACTCTGTCTGTGCTTCCGTCATGTAAAAACCCGCCTCCTTAGATTAGTTCTTCATTCTCGACACCGAGCTACATCATCCCCACCCCCTCATTCATTCAGGACTTTGGTGAGAGTTCGTTACCCTAGGGTGCCTTCTGTGTCCTCCCAGATACACATTTGATGCACCATTCTCTGTCTCCAAGGACTTTCACCCCCTTTCCACTTGTCACCGTTCTGGTGGATGCCTCACTCTGTGTGCCTCATTACCTGGAGCTACGTTAGGACATCCCACTCCCTACTGCCACCTCCTGCCCTCCAAGACCCTCCCCCACCCCCTTCAGAGCAGACGGAAGCTCGGACATGAGAACACCCTCAGCTCCCTGCCATCACACATCCCCAATGTCCCCACACAGCACCAGCCTTCTCTGTCCTTTTGGTGAATGGATGAGGCCCCTTCTCCCGAATGAAGCTGCTCTCCTGTGTGACCCACTGTGCTCTGGATCCCCCTCCCTGGCTGCAGGAACACCTCCTCCCCATCTTTCTCCTCTGCATCCTCAACCCATCCCTTCTCACAGGCTCTCTTCCCACTGACATTTTAGCAGGTCCGTCTCCACCAAACTGGTCTTGCCCAGGGTCACCTACGACCTCCCTGTTGCAAAGTTAATTCTCACTCGCTGGGGCTTATGCTACTTGGCTTCTCTCTGACATCCAGTCCGGTGGACCACGCCCTCCTGCAGATGCTCTCTTGACTCTCCGGTTAGAGTCTCCCTTTGTCCACCTCTGAGAAGTTGGAGTTCTGTCCTAGGCCACCTCCTCTGCACCCCCTCCCTGGACCATTTCATGTCCCTGGTTTCAGTTTCTTTCCATGGGCTGTTCACAGCCAGGTCTTTGTCTCCAACCCAGCCTTCTCTCTTTTTTTCTTTTTTCTTTCTTTTTTTTTTTTTTTTTTTTGCAGTACGCAGGCCTCTCACTGTTGTGGCCTCTCCCGTTGTGGAGCACAGGCTCCGGACGTGCAGGCTCAGCGGCCATGGCTCACGGGCCCAGCCGCTCCGCGGCATGTGGGATCTTCCCGGACCGGGGCACGAACCCGTGTCCCCTGCATCAGCAGGCGGACTCTCAACCACTGCACCACCAGGGAAGCCCCCAGCCTTCTCTCTTGAGCTCCAGATCCACACACCCAACTGAACCCTGAACTTGAACACTTGAAGTTCTGGCACGCGACTCCGGCACAGCTTGTTCAGAGCTGAACTTCTGTTTCCTGCCTGTCCCCACTGTGACCTCTAGCTCAATTAATGACACCACCAGCCACCCTGTTACATCAGCCAGAAGTCTGAGGGCCATTTTGACTCTTTCTCCTTCCCCACATCCTGTCAGTCACTGAGCCCCATCGGGTCTGTTCGCATAAGGAGCTCTTAAACTCTTCATCCTTCCGTCCAGCCCCTCGGGCAGCGGCCGTCCTCTTGCCCATCTTGCTGCTGTCATTCCTCCTCTCCTTCTACCCCTTTCCACATAATCACAGGTGTTCTTTTTTGCCTGACTGTCATTTCCCTAAACAAAACCCTCCAGTGTCCCTATGAAATGTCTTTATTTCTTTAAAACAGCAAAACAAAACAAAACAATTCTGGCTAACAAGGCTCAGTCTCCCTCTGGCCCTTGTGAACCACCGCAGCCTCACTTCCAAATCCAGTGAACTCCTAATGCATTTCCCCAGTCTCAGCTTAAATATCATTTCCAACTAGAAGCTTCCTCTAAACCTCTACACTGAGGGTTGTTGCCTGTTCAGACCGCTCCAAGGGCCAGGTGGGTCAATGGAAGCTTCCAGGAATAAAACTGTGGGCCTGCTGTGTAGACAGTAGACTACATGCCCTGCCTCAGACATTCAGATCCTAGAAATGGGCCACTGGCCAAGCAGAATATCAGCTGCACTCCACCCTGGTCTGTGTTGCTTGGGTGTGTATTCCCAGAGCAGCCTGTACTTTTCCTGGTATCACCCTGGGATATGGTCATTCCTTGCCTTAATTCTCCTTAATTGATTCTTTATTTCCAAGACTCTAAGTTCCATGCAGGTGGAGACCATGACATGTCTGGTTCATCACTGTACCCCGAGAACAATGCACAGTCCACAGTGGGTGATCACAACACACATATGGAAGGGAGGAGAGGAATGAGGTAGCTTGCAGGTCCTGATCAGAACCAGACTTAGGTCTCTAGGAGCATTCTGACTGGTGCTCACAATGAGGGGGTTAGAGGCACAGGGTTTATGTGAACACTTCTCAACGCACTCCTGATGCCAGAGTTAAAACCAGGAGACCCAAATTCGCCCCAAAGAAGTTACTCAGTGTAATATTGAAGTATGTATTGGTGTAGTTTATGGCAGTGGTATAATTCATGCTGTCATCCCTCCCCACCTACTTCTTTCATTTCTCCTGCCCTGTTTCTCCTCCCTTTCTCTCCCACTCCCTTTATTTCTAGTAGCCTCTAGTATCTCTTGAGGTGGAAATATGGGTGCATTCAAGGGGCCAGCAGGTGGCACTCTAGGACTGTCTGACAACTGGCCTTTTTTGGGTGTTCTGGTCTCTTTGTTCAAGTTTATAAAGTAGGCAACTGTTAGGCAAGATTTCTTTCTGAAACAGAAAAGCCAGTTTTTGACTGAAAAACAAAAACAAAAAACAACAAGAAAATAAAATTAACAGAGTTGTCAAATCTTGCTATATTTCCTTTAAGTGGATTCACAGAAACTTAGTTGCAGGGGTTCTCTGAGGCTTCCAGACCAGAGTTTTTCAAACCTTAACATTATCTGTGTGAAAACACAGGGTCCTAGGCCCGATCCAGAACACAAGTTGGAACCTGTGGGGTTAAGGCCAGGAATGTGGTTTTTTATCTCCTTTTTAGGAGTGTCTGCTTCTGCTGGGCCAGCTTGGGTTCCAGTGTAGACACCATTCATCTAAACCAGTGTTTCCCAAACTCTGTGTGCATGCAGATTACCTGGAGATCTTATTGAAATATAGACTCAGATCCAGCAGGTCTGATGGGGACCTGCATTCTGCATTTCTAACAAGCTCCCAGGTGATACTGAGGGTGCTTGTCTGTGGACCACTCTTTGCAAAGCAAAGATCCAGGGCAGGGGCTGGCAAACTGACATATATGCTCCAGCCAAATCCAGCCCATCACCCATTTCTGCAGGTAGTTTTATTGGAATACAGCCATGCCCATTCATTTACACGTTATTACCTGTGTCTGCTTTTATACTATGACTGAGTTGCCTAGTTGTGACAGAGGCCATATGGCTCACAGGCATTTTCCGTCTGGCCCTTTGTGGGAAAAGGTTTGCCCATCCCTGATCTAGAGCTCTGAAGCCCTCCCAGATGATCCAGTGAAAGAGAACTCCCTGCCTTATAGGATAGTCCATATCATATTCGTACAGATCTTTAGGAAGGTTTTTCTTTGCTTGTAACTTGGTTCTAATTCTATTGACAGGAGTCTTTTCTTCTTTCACACACAAATGCTCTGCTTGCCATCGTCTCTTTTACAGGTCTCTCCTCCCTTTAGGTCCCTTTCAGAATGTCACCCAGCACGAAGCCTGCTGCCTTGGGTGTCTTCCCTTGAGTGCAGAATAGAATGACATACCCCCTTAATTCTCTCTCCTTTGTAAACTGCCCATGGAATGCATCAGCCTTTCTGGGGAGCTCTTCACTCATTGGACTTCCCATAATTGAGGTTATCTTTAAATGCATCACTATCCAAACAACATGCATTCAAGAACCCACATCTTTCACGAATCCTTATATATCGCTTCCCCTATGGAATTTGTTCTTGGTTTACCTGCTTCCTGCTAACTGACCCTTAAACGTTAGGGTCTCATGTCCTCCCTGGTTCTCTTGTCTTCTTCTCCGTGTTCTCCTTGGACGATCCCAGCCATGTTCTTGGCTTTGACCATCTATAAGCTACCAAATCCAGAGTTGCGAGGACGGCCAGGTTGTCTTCTTTTTTTTAGTTATGTACGACACACCTCCACCAGGGCAGTGCCTTCACTACACCTCCACCACCCCTGCCTTAACTACAGGTATCTCGCGTTCAGACTCTCATCTTCTCAGATCTGCCTCACTGCCCTCTGCTGTGAATCTTTTCCTCCTTGTTTCTTTATTTCAAATACTGGTACCAGCACCCATGCCCTCATGTAAGCCAGAAACCCAGGATTAGCCTTAGTTCTTCCCCTTTTCCATCCATCACTTCCAACTGGGCACTGGAAGGTGTGTTTCCCCCTCTGTGGAGTCTCAAGTCTGTCTTCCTCTCCCCACTGCTGCTGCCTTAGTGCTTGTCACTTACCCCCTCTTTGCTGCAGTAAGCTCCTGCCTCATCTCTCCTCTCCAGTGTTTTCCTTTCTCCACGGCTGTAATAATCTTTCTAAAATAAACTCCCAGCATGCCCTCCACCGGCGGCTTCCCATACTGTGGGAGCTTCACAATTCGGTCCCTGCTTCCCCTTTGTATGAGTGTCCTAGGACTGCCGTGACAAATGACCACAAACTCAGTAGCTTGAAAGAACAGAAATGTCTTCTCTCCTAGATTTGGAAGTCAGGATGTCAGCAGAGTCGGTTCCTTCTATGGGGCTCAGAGCGGAGGGTCCACTGCACGCCTCTCTGCTGGTTTCTGGTGGTGGCCGGCAATCCTTGGCGTTCCTTGCCTTGTAGATGCATTGCTCCAGTCTCTGCCTCTGTCTTCACGTGGCGTCTCCCCTGTGTGTCTCTGTGTGCTTAGAGGGGTACTAGTCACTGGATTAGGGCCCACCTTAAGTTAGTATGACCTCATCTTCGCTAGTTACATCTGCAAAAACTCTGTGTCCAAACAGTGTCGTGTTCTGAGGTTCGGGGTGGACATGAGTTTTTCAACCTACTACACACCCTTCCAGCCTCAGCTCTTACTACTTCCTCAGCTGTGGGCTTGCTCATTTACTTTGGTGCCCGGGATGGGTGAGAATTCACCAGGTAGACAAGGAGAAAGAATTCTAGACAGAGGAAAGAGGATGTCTGAAGGGCCACAGAGAGCTGAGTGTTAACATAATAGTGTTTTTTTTGTGTGTTTTTTTTTGGCTGCATTGGGTCTTTGTTGCTGTGCGCGGGCCTTCTCTAGTTGCGGCGAGCGGGGGCTACTCTTCGTTGTGGTGTGCGGGCTTCTCATTGCAGTGGCTTCTCTTGTTGTGGAGCGTGGGCTCTAGGTCCGCGGGCTTCAGTAATTGTGGCACATGGGCTCAGTAGTTGTGGCTCACAGGCTCTAGAGCTCAGGCTCAGTAATTGTGGTGCATGGGCTTAGATGCTCGGCGGCGTGTGGGATCTTCCCGGACTAGGGCTCGAACCCGTGTCGCCTGCATTGGCAGGCGGATTCTTAACCAATGCGCCACCAGGGAAGTCCCTGTAATAGTGCTTTATGGATTCTTTGTTGTTGTTTTGCCTCACTGTACTTTAAGACATAGCTCAGACGTTACCTCTTTTACAAAGCCTTCCCTCACCTCCCCAAGGACATCTCTGTTCCCTCAGTACTACGTATTTTGTGGTCATCACTTTTATGTTTTGATTATTTAATTATTAGCTGGTATTCCCACCTGACCTGTGTGGTCCTGGGGCAAACTGTGCACTTCCTCTTTGGGGCCATGCTCCCAGCCCACTGCCTGGTACCTGGCAAGTGCCCAGGAGATGTTTTTGAATGAATTTACCCATCTGCATTTAATCCCATAAGACATGATCACATCCATTTCACGGGAGGAGTCGCTCAGTCCTAATTGGATGCTCCTTTGCCTTAGATGAGCTAGAGGGGATTTGAACATGGAGGGGGGCTGGGACGGATCCCCTCCAAGGTCCCTGCCGTCTGGAGGGTCTGTTGTTCTAACTACAACCCTTTCCAGAAACAAAACATGATTTTAAGGCAGATAAAAAAAGAGACTTTTCAGTCTCTTTTCAGAGACTGAAAAGTGTACCAAGTTCTTGGTTTCACCTCGCTATGAGAAGCTTCACCAACTTTGGAATAGCTCAGCACTAACTAACATGGGCATCGTACAGGATCATGCAATCGGAGCTTTGAAAGACGCCAAGCATCTCAGAACTAATTGGGAGTAGACGGAGCTTAGGAGCAAAGCCGTTCCCATCCAGCAGATGTACTCATAAAGCTCGGTAGTTTTTCCATGTTCCTTATTTGGACAAAAGGATTTTAAAGACTCTAATTTAATGCTTTTTTTGGATTCTGATTTCATTCGAATTCATTTTAAAGCCATCTTGCTGCAGATTCACTGCAAATCACCTTTTTGTTTTTGATGAAAAAGAAAAAAGAGGTTTAACTATGGAGAAAAACTAAGAAACAGGGCATTCAACTACGTTCCCCTAGAGGTGATCAAGGTACAAGGATATTTTAGAAGAAAGCAAACACCTTTAAACATTCACGTAATACCTTTAAACATTCATTTTTCAAATTGCAGTGAGCTGTGTTGAACTGTTCATTGGTGCTAATTATTACACCGTTGGCATGTTAGAAAAATTGCTACAGACTGTAAACAGTCACTTCCTACTTCACAAGAACAGTTCGAGATAAAATACTATTATTCAAATAGCTTTGAACGAAAAGTGACTTATATACATATTCCACAGCCCTAAGTTAGAAATAGTGTTCCCTCTGTGGTTCCCAAAGGAAATGTCTGGTTCTTTCAGTTATGGAAGCAGCACAAACTCTACGTCACGCAATTAAATTTTTATACTAATGAGCACCCTTCAGAGTGACTAGGGTTGAAGGAACGCTGCGTTTCAGTGTAGCCAGCTATGAATTATGTAGCCAAAATGCAGCTAATCACAGCCTGTTGTGTGTGTCATTGTGTAGCAGCTCTTTGCAAATTGGATTAATAGTTTTGAGGACCCCATCCCATGCCAGAACCCCAAAGGGAAGCAGCTGCGTTGGTGAGGGCTTTGCGGAGTTTCTGAGCCATTTGTGCTATTTCTCTTGCCCTTGGGGCAGGGATTCCTAAAGTGGGCTCCGTGATAGCATCAGGAAGTCCATGAACTAGGATAAGAAAACACAGGGCAGCTTTATTTTTTATGTACTTCAAGCTGAAACTTAACATTAAAAAATATGTATGTAAGTAGGCAAGAATCTATAGTGGTATTAGTGCCATGTGAGACTGTCACCAACAGAAATCACAGCTATCTTAGAGTAATTTTTACTCTTCATCACTTCAGAGTTACTGTGTTGTTGGACCATCTGTTAGATCCCATTAAATGTGTTGACAAAGACGCACATACAAATTTGTCTTTTAATGTTGTGGCAGCTGTATATCCACATCATCCATTTCCTTTGCGAATTCATGTGTTATTTTATGCATTGTAAAACGTTATTCTTCATGAAAAACAAGGAAAGACTGAGGAGCTGTCACAGAACCAAGGTGTCTAGGGAGACGTGACAACAAAATGCACTGCATACCCTGGATGGGATCTTGAGACAGAAAGAGGACAATAATGGGAACACTGGAGAAATCCAAATAAAAGCCTGAAATGTAGCTCATGGTAATATGCCAACGATGGTTCCTTCATCTTGACAAGTGTGCCATGGAGATGTCCGATGTCAACAGAGGGGAAAACTGGATGAGGGTTATTCGAGAACGCGCTGGACCATCTTTGCAACTTTTCTGTACATCTGATCTATAGTGAGAGTCACACTCTTACTTGGTCTGCTGCTGGCTCCCAGAGAGGTCGGGGTGGGAGTTTTGTGTCAACTCAAGGCCATCGTAGCCTCTTCCTGTTACAGCTCTGAGCAGCTGTGGAGAGAGACCAATCCAAAGGTAGGGAGGAGTTTTCCAGAGAAGTAAAATAATTTGCAGTGTATTATGGTGAAAGAGGCATGGTTCTGGGATCAGAAAGGTCAAGCTTCATATTCTGTCTCTATCACCCGCTTTGTGCTCTGTGGCCAGAAACTGCTCTGGGCGTCCTCTTTGCAAAGTGAGGCCATCGGCATCGGCTTTGCCAGGGTCATTGTGAGGATTGAAGATAACATGCCCATTCAGTAGCTTTTCCGTTGGTTTTAGCTGCTGTGTTTTAGTGCCTACGACGTGCCAGGCACCTTGCAAAGCATTTTTCATAAATTATCTAATTTAATCTTTATAACACCTGTATTACGCGACCATTTGATAGATAGGGAAACTGAGGTCAGAGGCTCAGCAACCTCTCTGCGAAGACCACTAAGCTGAGTTTAATTTCAGGTCTGATCTGGCTGCAGCTTCCTGCGTCTTCTCTGAGGCTAAGCCTTTCCTTACTGCCCTGCAGACCTGGTTACTGGATGCTCTTTGCTCTCTCTGACTTCTGAATCCCCTCTCATTTGTTTTGAATGTACATCTAGATCGGGTTGCTCCCCTCATGACTGTCACCCATTGTGGTTGGCTTCTCCAGGCTTGAGATTATCTGGCTGTAAAATGAGGATGTTGGGTCGTCCTCACCGTCTGTCCACTATGGAAGTCCGTTCTGCATTTTGTGAATTTTACCTGCTTATTTCAGCTGTTTCATGGAGTGATTACAGGATCACTGAAGCCAACATTTTTCTAATTTGTTTTGAGCAACGTTATGCATTTCTGTCATTCTCCCAAATTCCAGAGAGGAAAAAAACAGAGTTCTAAAAGCCTTAGTCACCTCCTAAAACCATAGCAATTAAAAAAAAAAAAAAGAAGAACCCAGAGGCCACTGTGACATTTACATGTTCCTTATTTGCGATTTTGTCAAGGGATTATTCTAAAGGACAGGGGAATAATTTTATTTTTTTGTTTCCTTCTGTAATTAGGGAGGAGACACCATGTGTCACCATGTAGCTAGCTGCCAATGATTTCAAATTAAAGTCTATCGAAGTGGAGGGGAAAGGTAGTTACCAGTGTCACGTATTACCTGGACAGGTGAATTTAGCCATAAGAAGTAGTTATTGGGTAAGGAGCCTGACTTTCACAAGCGATGTGGGCATGCACTTTTGTGTCAGAATGAGAAAACCGCTAGCAGTGCTTAGCATGGTTACTTCAGGGGGTGGTCTGTTGATCCCGTGATTCACTCTCTTATTTTTCAGTTTTTCCCCTACATCCTGTTGCTGGTGGCGATCCTGCTGTACCTTCCCTCCCTGTTCTGGCGTTTCGCAGCTGTTCCTCATCTTTGCTCAGATTTGAAATTTATCATGGAAGAACTTGACAAAGTTTACAACCGCGCAATTAGAGCTGCAAAGAGCGTGTGTGACCCTGACTTGAGAGACGGTGCCTGCCCAGCTCGAGAAGTTAATGAGAACCTGGGGCAAAGGTAACTTAGTCCCCAGCAGCTGGCCCATCAGGATTTGGGATATGAGTTAGCAGCCCTTCTCCTGCCCATCTGGGCTTAGGGTTCTCACCACCAGTACATGGGGAACTGTCATCTGCCTGGTGACCCCCTTTGGGAGCCAGGAAGGCCCACTGCCCCAAATCTCACCCTCACCTGTCTGCCCCAGCACCTGTCGTCACATCAAGAGTCCTTCCCTTATGGAGTGAAGCATCACTGTCTCATGTTCTCAAATGCAGCGCTGGTTGCTTTGGCCTACCCCTTCATGGAGAAGCACAGAGGATTATGAGGCCCCTGAGCACAGAGAACAGATGTGAGGGAAATGGGGAACAAGTAGACAGCGCCTTGCTTTTTTCACATTCTTGCTCTGGTTTTTGTGATTGACAATAGCAGTAATATTAATAGCTCAGACACTTGAGTTTTCTAAATTACATTATCTCATCCTCAAAACATCATTACAGATAATGGCATTTATTTATCCCCCCCCCTTTTTTTTTCTAGGTAAAAACACTGTCTTATAGCTTTAAGTGGGAGACCTGGGACCTGGACCCGGTCTGTGGGCCCGCAGGCTAAACCCACGCCCACACAGCTGTTAGCCTTCTGCTGCTCGCCTCTAGGAGGCATATGTGTTCTGGTTAGGCTAGAACGATTTTCTTTACCTTATTCTAGACATTTGAATGGTAAATATAGGTTAAAAAAACAGCAGCAGAATAAGAACTAGCAAATTTATTTAACAAACATTTAACATTCACTAGGTGCCCGGAGTTGTTCTAAGAATTTGCAAGTAGAACATTTAATGATCTAGACCTTCCTTAAAATATTAAGGGGGGAAAGTGTTTTATTATTGCTTTTCCTTCTTTTTTTTTTTTTTAAAAAAAAAGAACTTATTTTATTCCCTGGTACTCTAGTGAAGTTACAGGTAGAGAAGTACGGGAGGGAAGGCATTGGAGATTTTCGGTGTGATACTGTTGAATGTGTTTCTATTTGACAGTCTTGGTTAAGGGTTTAACTTATTTTTATTTGTTTCTTTTCAGTTTGTGGGAGATATCGGAAAGCCACTTCAAGTACCCAATTGTGGAGCAGTACTTAAAGACAAAGAAAAATTCCACAACTTTAATTGTCAAGTACATCAGCTGTCGGGTGCTGTCACTCAGCATTATACTGTTAGCAGGCGTCTACCTGGGCTATTACTTTAGCCTCTCCTCCCTCTCGGATGAGTTCATCTGCAACATCAAATCTGGCATCCTGAAAAATGACAGCTCTGTCCCCGATCGGTTCCAGTGCAAACTCATTGCCGTCGGCATCTTCCAGTTGCTCAGTTTCATCAACCTCGTGGTGTATGTCGTGCTGGCTCCCCTGGTGGTCTACACGCTGTTTGTTCCATTCCGACAGAAGACGGATGTTCTCAAAGTGTATGAAATCCTGCCCACTTTTGATGTTCTGCATTTCAAGTCAGAAGGGTACAACGACTTGAGCCTCTACATTCTTTTCTTGGAGGAGAATATTAGTGAACTCAAGTCGTACAAGTGTCTTAAGGTTCTGGAGAATATTAAAAGCAGTTGTCAGGGCATTGACCCCATGCTTCTTCTGACAAACCTTGGCATGATCAAGATGGACGTGGTTGATGGCAAAAATCCTGAGCCCGTGGAGATGATGGCAGAGGAGCAGGGGGACCAGACGGCAGATCTCAAAGGTAGGCTTAGCTCTCAGGGTGGAAGCTGCGGAAGCCCACAGAGCACCTCTGCAGCCGCCTTTTATGAATGACTGACAGTCTTTACCCCTGCCCACCATTGGTTTTTTTCCTGGTGTGGTTTTAGGTGAAACCCCTCAGTGCTGGGGGAGAGAGGGGAAAGCTTTGGTGCTGCCCCAAATTTCCAAAGGAAAGCATCTGTGCTTTCTCTGGGCTGTGCTGTCTTCCTTCTCCTCATTCTCTGTCTTTCTCATACTCCATCTCTTGCTCAAGCATTCTTCTCTGATGTCATTCTTGCTAATTTTTATCTTGCTTTACTGGCTTTTCTTCCTATACTGCTGATCGTCTTGTCTGTCATTCTCCATCGCTTACAAAAGGGGCTGAGAGTTTATTGATTTAACTGTCGCCCTGACCCAACTTCAGCTGCTCTGCAATGAGGCTGATTTTAACTGGGTAAGGCAAAGACCAGGAGGTAGATTTATAGCAGAAGTTAATTAGTGCCGACGGGTCCTGCCGAAGGACTTCTGTCATAAATACTTGTTTTCCATTTTGACAGATTTGAATGTACACAATGGAACGAAAATAAATAATGGAGAGCAGAATGCTCGACAGAGACTTCTGGATACTTCTTGCTGTTGATTTTTTCCCGTGAACTTCAGATCAGCAACCTGGGCAACATGGGATTCATTTTGGCTGAAGAACCTCTGGCAGGTACCCAGCTGGTTCGCAGTAGATGGTTCTCAGCAGAGATACTGAGTATGTCTTACTGAGTCCCTGGTGAAAACGATGGTCAACAAAACGTTGTGGAGGATGGTTCATGCAATTCCTACGAGACAACATGGAGACAAGTAAGCCACAGCAAACGTAGATGTGTACGTCATCGTCAGACGGAAAGTGGAAAGACTAATCCTAGTAAGAGTAACAGACCTTTTAGTGCCTCAGAGAAAAACACCTTTATGTACAGGTGGTGCAACGAGCCTCAGAGCTACTGGAAAGCAAGGACTTTGGGAGTATTTTTTGTTTTGTTTTATGAAATAATAATAAACATGTCCGGGTATAATTTAATATGAATCTTGTCCGTGTCCTAGTGACCGTTGGATGAGAAAAGTATTCACTCGCTGACTGTGGACCCATAGGTGGATCTGCTCCTGGCAGTATCCTACATTGGAAGAATTGCCGGAGACTCGACTCTCGTACACCAGGCTCTGGACCCTGCTACCTGTCAACCTTGACCAACTGAGGTCCTCTAACCACTATGTGATGCCCTCGGCTGCAAAGGGCAGCGGACCCAAGTGCTGCTCTGGCTGAGAACTTTGTTAATAAGATAGCATCGAAAGGATATTGTGACTTCCATACAGGAGAGAATGCTTCTGAAAGAGCCCAGTGGGGAAAGCTGAACATACAGAACAAGTTAATCCAATCACTTTGGAAGAGGTTGTCTGCAGGGAAGTCCTCTGTAGTCAAAAGCATTTGAGACAGGATGTTACTTAAACAAATTCACAGAACACAGAAGGCTTAAAGTGAGGGACATTTTGCCTACTACGATCAGAACGTATAAATGACATCTGCCACATGGGTGTGCTTGGAGCCAGAACAACTTCACAGTTTATTTATATTTAAGAACATCTTTTAAAAATTCGTTTAAATTTAGAATCGTGTGCGCCTGCCGATGCAGGAGACGCGGGTTCGTGCCCCGGTCCGGGAAGATCCCACATGCCGCGGAGCGGCTGGGCCCGTGAGCCATGGCCGCTGAGCCTGCGCGTCTGGAGCCTGTGCTTCTCAATGGGAGAGGCCACAACAGTGAGAGGCCCGCGTACCACAAAAAAAAAAAAAAAAAATTTAGAATCGTGTGATGTCAAAATTGAGGCCATTCGGGAAGAACATTCTAGCATTGATGGGGAATTATAGAATAAATGTTACAAATGGGTATATAGTGTATCACCCAAGCATTGTTTCATAAACATTTAAGGCTGACCCAGAATATCAAAAACCTTTTTCCAATTCTGATCATGTAAATAGATCCTAACTATGTTTACATTTTATACAAAATTCTTAAAAATGACATCTGTGGACCTCCCTGTTTTTATTCTTAGAAAGTTAATACATTGCTTAGTGAATAATCCTCAGGAGCTTCAAAGTTTATGGATGGCTCTTAGGGACAGTTGTTTACCTAATCTAATTACATAAGCTGCTCTCCACCTTTCAGAATATTCAAAAAAGCAGATTTTTTTTTGTGCTTCTGTGATGATTTCTGAGATGGAAAGCTAATGATAAATATCCAGGATGCAATCAGTGTTTTAAATTATTCTTACTGCATAATATTCATTACCATTGAATAATAGTGTGACTTAGAAATGTCAGTAACCTAAATTATTAATTTTGCTGCATTTTTATATCACTATATCTGGGATGTTATATGCAGTTCTCTACACTGGTTTCTTTTTATAATTTGAAAATTTTCTGAAATATATTTTTCTGTGCTATCCTTTTTTTTTTTTTCAAAAAGCCTCAACTTCTTTATAGATAGCCCCTAATTTATAGTTTGAAGTGGTAAAAGTAGGTACATTATTTTAGGAGACCAGGGACTCTCTAAGACCTGTCACATGTAATTCTTTAATTAGAGCCCTTAACCTCTGCATCCCCCCATCCCTACTCTCTGAGTTCCAATAACATCTATGATGTCCCGGACATCATGCTAGTGACTGGCTATAAGGATGTGAATAAGGCAGGTTCTCATCTTTGAGGAGTTTAGAGACTAATAAAAGCCAGTGAAGACAGAGGCAGGTATCTAGAGGAAGAGTGACCACACTGAAGGCCCTTCCAGAAAACTCCCAGCAAATGCTCTGTGTTCTCAGGAGACACCATATTGTTTTTCTCTTTCCCATCATTTCTGTAGCTGATGGTTTCGAGAGTCTAGTTACAGTTCTTCCCAGAGGTTCTTTAGCCACGTATCCCCCAGGCTGAAGCTTAAACAAAACAATAACACAGATGGTGATTTTGAACAGAAAGTGCTCCAATCACCTTTTGTACCTTACTTGCAGGGTTTGGGGAACCCAAGCCTTGGGGTGCATGATGCTGTCCATGAATAGTCATGGCACTAAGAGTCTGATGTGGATGTCTGATCATACATTTGGGCTTGAGAAAAAGTGTTATTAGGAAAGTTAACTCCTCCATCCACTGCTGGCTTAGAGGGAGGACTACTTTTGAGGTGGCAGATTTCCAAGGATGAGGAGTCATCATTGCTTTACAAAAGGGGGCAGACAGATCCTCAGTGACCACCGCCAGTAGCTGCTGACTTTGTTTTCTGGCCTGTATCTTCCTAACAAACCACCACGAGGCCTCTAAACCAGACTTGTAACACCAGCGTTACAGCTGGGGCTGGGACTGATTGTTCTGACAGCAGTGTCCAGCTCCACATTTAATTTCACCAAGGGACAGGCAGAGACCCTCTAATATGGAGGCTCTTAAACTTTGGGGAGTTTACAAACCCCCCTTGTAAGTATATTCTTTAAAGCTACGGACCCTCTCCTCAGATATACACACAACACTACATACACCTTCAAGGGTCAATGTGGTCCACGCACCCCAGGTTAAGAAGCTGTGCTGTAATGCCTGGGGACCGAGCTGCACAGCAGGGAGGCTCCCGTGGCCCTTGTGGAAAGCTTCTGCTTTCGACAGTAAGTCTCAGCTGTACATTTACTTAGTGAAACCACGTTTGCACACTTTTGAATGAACTGTCGTCCCCTTTGAGTAACTGACATCATTTCCTAGAGTCAGACTGAAAAAGTCAACTAAAAGAGCCGGTGGGGTGGGAGCAGTAGCTTGAAGTGATCAGGCAGCTGGCATGGACTGCTATTCTCTCTCTGGCCACCAGAAGTGATCTTATTCCAAACCCAAGTCATTGTCTCTGTGCAGCCAGCCTCACTAGAATGTGGGGAGGGAGGGCATACACCTGACCTGTAAGATGCTTTGTCCTATTGTAGTCGTCCTGGGAGAATGCGAGAAACGTCCCATTGTATGGCGGGTCTGGTTGCATGTTTGTGTTTCATGTGTGGAAGCTTCCTTCCTGTTCTGAGTACCCTCTCCTTTCCAAAAATGAGCTAAGGTGGGATGGCAGGGCACCGTGGGCACTGGCCCTGTGAGAACTGTTCAGCTCTTAGAAGTGGATTGTTGCACAGCATTTAAAATGTGTCCGTGTTGGTTTCTTTTGCTTATCTCCAGGATAAATCGAAGATCTAGGAGGGTGGGAGTTTTTACCCATTGCTATATCACAAGCTCCTGAAAAACAATGGCTGGCGTGTAGTAGGCATTCTGTAAATATTTGCATAAATGAACACACCGTTATAATAAATCCTAGTTTGTGGGCAACTGTAATTTGATTTTAAAAGGCAAATGGTCCTCTGCAAGGGAGGGGAGGCTCATTTGGCCTCTTGGTGGAGAGAGGAGTAGTTCTGCAAATGAATAGGTTTCTGCATGTAAGTAGTGACAATTTTTAGCTTTTTATTGTGGAGTAAGTTGTGATCACTTTCCAAGCTCAATACAAGTTCAGTGTTGCCTCGCAATGATTAAGGCAATTGAAATTATAAAGGTCCTTGTCTCGGTAATTTCCCAAAATAACCTCTTGAAAAGGGATGTTGAAATGTGTAATTGTGAGTAATTGAGGTTTCATCTGATGGCACTGGGATGAAATGGCTCCTTCTGGGCAGTCATTGGCATTTTCGCCCTATTTTTCACAAGTAAAGTGAAACCTTCGAAAAAGGTTGGCAAAGGTGATATTGTGTCATTTGTGGAATATAATAGATAGTAATCCATGATTGATTTGTCCTGCCTGCTTTAGGTGAAATGTATTGTTTCTGGGTTCTCTTTAGCTGTAAAAATACTTTGTCAGTTAAAGCATGCGGTTTGATCAGTCATTGTTCTTCAAGTTCCTGAAATTTATAAAAGTTTCTTATGCCTTGAGTGCCTCCCCCTGCCCCACCAGAAGAGGAAGAAAGAATTCCACAATGTCCGGGCTTCCCTGGTGGCGCAGTGGTTGAGAGTCCACCTGCCGATGTAGGGGACACGGGTTTGTGCCCCGGTCCGTGAAGATCCCACATGCCACGGAGCGGCTGGGCCCGTGAGCCATGGCCGCTGAGCCTGCGCGTCCGGAGCCTATGCTCCGCAACCAGAGAGGCCACAACAGTGAGAGGCCCTCGTACCGCAAAAAAAAAAAAAAAAAAAAAGAATTCCACAATGTCACAAGCGTTTCCTACAAAAACTGAAGCCATCTGCTCCTCTTTAACAAGTTGGCTCTTTTTAAAGCACCAGAATGACAATTTCATGGTATTCTATAATGTGGTGCTCTAGGCGTAAATTCTTTCTAATGACTGCATTTCTTCAAAACTTCTAAAGAAAAATAAGTATGTTCTTTCTGCTATGTCATTTGGTAAGAATGATTGGTTTCTATTCCACAGAGGTTGAAGGATGGGAACAAATTACGGTCTTAGAAAATGACCTTTAAAAAAAACCAAGAACCTTGAAAGCTCTGCATTTGGGTGGTTATCACTGTTATATTTCCTATTTCCACATAAGTCAGCTGTCCACGTCCTACATTCTGAGCATGCTGACTTCTGTGTAAGGAGAGTTGAAAGGCTGAAAATCAAGGCTGCTGTGTCTATACATAAAAGTGAAACAGTGTTTTTGTTCTGCACTGTCCTGTCTACCTAAATAAAACCTCTTTTCTAATGAAAAATGTGTCTTAATATTTCTCACCTTCTCTTCAGGGAAGATGTAGCAGAAGCTGAGTTCTGAAATGTCTTGAGGCTCATTCATCTCTGCTGGATACACAAAATTCAGTAGGCTTCATGGCACATATTAAAATCCAGTTGTCAGTAACTAAAGGAAAAAAGTCCTTGATGAGGGGCCCACAGATTCTGGAATTTCTAAAGCAGAAACCAGATCCTTTCTGATTGGGAATTGTTTGCCTGGGGTTGGAGAGGCAGGAATAGAGGCTGTATACTGCCAAACATGGGTTGGCCTGCCTCCCTCTCTTAAGAAGGGGACTCCCTTGTACAATGGTCAATTAACACAACTGACTGTTGTGGGTAATAAATCAGCTGCATGAAATCTTAATACAGTGCCTGCCACATAGTGAGTACTCCATAAGTGCTAGCTGCGACTGTCATCACCTCCTCTAGCTCCCCCACTGTTTCCTAGGGTGGCCCCCTGGGAACCTCGGAGGTTGTATTAGTTGTCTCTTGTTCCATAACTCTTTACTATAATCACAACAGCTTAAAGCAACACATATTTATTATCTGGCAGTTTTCTAGGTTAGAAGTCTGGACATGGCTGAGCTGGCTCTCCTCCCCAGCGTCTGACAAGGCTGCAATCAAGGTGTGGATGGGCTGTGTTCTCATCCGGAGGCGACCCTGAGGAAGGAGCCGCTTCCAAGCTCCCTCGGGTTGTTGGCAGAATTCCTTTCCTTGAGATTGTCTGACTGCTTTTTCTGACCATTGGCCGGAGGCCACCCACAGGTCCTGGCATGTGGGTTTCTCCAGCATGACTGCATATGTCATCAAACCCATAGGACTGTCTCTCACAACAGGAAGGGCAAGCAGCTGAACCTGAGTTCAGTAACAATAGTAGACCTCCCCCAACCTCAGTCTAGCCAGTGCCAGCAGAGCTAGATGAAGTGAGATGGGAGGGAGAGCAAGGACAAGTGAGGGTGAAGACGTGTGTTTTACTCCTCTGAGCACAAACTGCATGTGCTCAGGGTCATTCTTTCTCCTTCAACCAAGACCTTGATGATGGAGGGAAGGAAGTGTAGTAGAGTCCCTCCAAAAGGGTCTTCCCACAAATGAGCTGGCTAAGTCACAGCCTCTCACTGCCCAGGTGGGAGACATGAATACTCCATGTGCTCCCTTGGCAGGATCAGACACTGGACAGCTCCACAAAGAAATCTCTGAGGCCCGAAGTGGAAGGAATTTGGGACTGGATGAGCCAGCTTCTGACATCTCCCTTTCCATACCAAGGCCCTATGGTGGACGAGAAGCTTGCAACTCTGGGGTCAGAGGAGAAGTGGAATCGAATCTTTACTTTCCTGCTTAGAGCTCTATGACCTCAGTGAGCCTCAGGTCTTTCATCTGTAGAATGGGATAGTAATATCTCACAGGACTTTTTTTTTTAACTTTTAATTTGGAAATAATGATAAACCCACAGGAAATTGCAAATGTAGTACAGAGTGGTCCCCTGTACTCTTCACCCAGCTTTCCCTAATAGTAATATCTTACATAATTACAACATAATATCAAAGCCAGGGAATTGATAGTGATACACTCTACAGACTTTATTCAGCTTTCACCAGTTTTATATGCACTCCTGTGTGTGTGTGTGTGTGTGTGCGCACAATTCTATGCAATTTCATCACACATATGGATGTGTGTGACCACCACAATCAAGATACAGAACAGTTCGATGACTACAAAAGAACTCCTTCATGCTACCCCTTATAGCCACTGACCCATCCCCAGTCTCTGGCAATCACTAATCAGTTCTCCATCTCTATAATTTTGTCATTTGTAGAATGCTACACATATGGAATCATACAGCTGTTGACCAATAAAAGAAAAAAGCACAACCTGAATGTTGAGAATTGTGTTTTATTCAAGGACATTCTGAGGACTATAGGCTGGGAAGGCAACCTCTCAGATAGCTCTGAGGGAGTGTTTCAAAGAGATAAGGGTGGAGCCACAATACATAGGAGTTTGTTGCTGAGAAAAAAATGTAGTAAAACATCTAAGATCATTGCTAATCACAAAAAAAACAGACATCTCAAGTTAATGATTTTAGTGCTTTTCTATATATGGGAAGATGCAAGAGTTTGGGCTCATTGAAGTTATTCCTTTCATATGCACCTTAACTATCTAGGACCAGTGTCCTGTTTTTCTCCATTCTGAATTCCCCTCAGGGCACACCCAGGGGCAGCTGCAGTGCCTGATGGCTCTATGGCCAGGACATCCTTTATTTACTGAAATGACGGGTGGCATTCTTTGTCCACACAAGATACAACCTTTTGAATTGGACTTTTTTTCATGCAGCTCAATGCCATCCAAGTTGTTGCATGTATCAATAGTTTGTTCCTTTTTATTACTAAAGAGTATTCTGCACAAGCTTGTTTGAGGACCCCACAGAATGGCACAAGAGTAGCACAGACCAGCAAGTCACAAGCACAGGGCTCAGTAAATGTCAGTTCTTCTTTCCTGGCAGCTGATTCTGAGGTCTTGCTAAAGATGGACACCAGCTTGGGGCAGCGATCCCCACGGCCCATGAATTCAACTCCCCCTCAGTTTGTCTTTCTGCTGGATAAACCCTATGGTCAGAGCGCATCTAGTCCACTCTTTCATTTTAGAGCCAAGGATAGTAAGGCCCAGAGAGGGGAGGAGGAGAATATAAGACCCCAGGTCCTGGATGCTGAGCCTGGGGCTCCCTTCCACCGCTCTGTGCCTGCTTCCAGGCCTGCAGGCTATGCCAGGTGGCCAATCCCCCGCTTGGCCCTGGGGCAATCTTTGTTCAGCACATCAGCCGGGGAACTGGGCTCCTTACCAAGCCGGTGAGTCACCCCTGAGCACCAATCGGGTTGGGGCAGGGACCCAAAGATGGTGAGCTTTTCCCTAGATACAAAGCTCTGATGAGGATGAAGACTTCATGACTTCAAACTCTGCTCAGCTGCAAGATGAGACGGGAGTTCACTCACTCAACAAAGGCTTCTCAAACTCCTATTGGGACTGATGATGGGGACACAAAGTTGAACAAACCAACAGGCCTCAACTTCATGGAGTTTCCTGGGATAGATGGTGACAAAAAAGGGAGGGGGAAGCCAAGGAATACTGTTGCCACAAAAATAGAAATGAGGTTTTTTTCCTCTCCTGATAACCAGGAAGATAAAGGGAACAGTGAACTGGCTACCTAAACTGGCCTTAGTTAATCAATCCTAGTTTTATTTTAACTGTTACTAATCTGTAGTGTCTGTAGTTAGATTTGTCCTTTACAAAGCTAACCTGTCATCCCTAATCCTGTGTAATTTAGGTAATTTACATCCTGCACCTGGTATTTATTCTTTACTCTCCCTATAATCTCTCTTTTTTAAAAAATAAATTTGTTTTATTTATTTATTTATTTAGGCTGCTTTGGGTGTTCATTGCTGCACGCCGGCTACTTTTCGTTGTGGTGCGTGGGCTTCTCGTTGCAGTGGCTTCTGTTGTTACGGAGCATGGGCTCTAGGCATGCAGACTTCAGTAGTTGTGGCACTTGGGTTCAGTAGTTGTGGCTCACGGGCCTAGTTGCTCTGCGAGCATGTGGGATCTTCCTGGACCAGGGCTCGAACCTGTGTCCCCTGCATTGGCAGGCAGATTCTTAACCACTGTGCCACCAGGGAAGTCCCTCCCTATAATCTCTTGTAGCAAATCACCCCTTGTAGCTGTTTGCATTTCAGAAAGGAGGTCGCAGACTGGTAACCCAGAGACTAACAGACCCAGTTACCAGGCTGCCAGACCCAATTATCGGGTTGCCTTACTCCAGCAGTGACAGTTTTGAAATAATGCAAGGAGAGGAAAAATGCAAGACCTTCACCATTTTGATCCTTATCACTCACTGCAGACCACAAACTCCCCTATAAGAATCCCTGTAATTCCCTAGGAAGGGAGGTGCCCAGTTCTTTTTTTTTTTTAAATAACTTAAGCAGGTACTTTATTTTTTTAAACATCTTTATTAGAGTATAATTGCTTTACAATGTTGTGTTAGTTTCTGCTTTATAACAAAGTGAATCAGCTATACGTATACTTATATCCCCATATCCCCTCCCTCTTGCATCTACCTCCCACCCTCCCTATCCCACCCCTGTAGGTGGACACAAAGCACCAAGCTGATCTCCCTGTGCTATGGGGTGCACAGTTCTTGAGGCACTAGCCTACTGTGTCTTCCCTTTGCCTGGCAAAGAAAATAAAAAGCCTCTCTATTTCTTTTTTTGTTTTTCGTTTTGTTTTTTTGTTTGTTTTTTTGCGGTACACGGGCCTCTCACCGTGTGGCCTCTCCCGTTGTGGAGCACAGGCTCCGGATGCGCAGGCTCAGCGGCCATGGCTCACGGGCCCAGCCGCTCCGCGGCATGTGGGATCTTCCCGGACCGGGGCACGAACCCATGTCCCCTGCATCGGCAGGTGGACTCCCAAACACTGCGCCACCAGGGAAGCCCACCTCTCTATTTCTTATCTTCCAAATCTCTGTCTCTGTATTTTTTGGCATTGGTGCACAGGGAGCCAAGATTTTGGCAACAATACAAAGCCTTCATTTCTCTCTGTCATTTCACCTCTCCCAGCCATCAGCCCAAGGAGGGGCTCAGACTAAACACCTCTGACATCTAATGTCTGTTCTCTGGATCCAAGTCCTCTCCCGACTGTCCCTCACCGGCTATCAGGAACCCAGACAGAAGGAAGAAGGGAAATTATATTTGTTGAGCACCTGTATGCCAGGCATTAAATAATATACATTGGCTCACTAAATCTTCACAATATAGTGAGGACGTTCCCTTAGTTTGGGGATGAGAGACATAGGCAAGTGGTTAAGGGAATGGGCGCTCAAGCCACCTGGGTTCCTTCTGTCTCGAGGCCACCCTCTGACTGCTATGTGCCCTTGGTTCCTGGCTCTGCTGGGCCTTGGTTCCTTCATCTATAACATGTGTCATGGGATTTGGTGAGAATGAAAGAGATTGTCTAAATAAAGGCACTAAACATGGTGCCAGCACATAGAACACACTCAAAGCTTAAAAAAAAAAAAAAAGTCTAAGCATTTTCTTTGTTCACAAGTAAACCATGTTTGAAAACTAGAAAATCCCAAACTATTGGAGCATAATAGAATGCACTGTGGCGTACTGAAAAAGTACAATTTCGGCTTTGATCAGAAAATCTGGTTTAGCCCCTGAACTCTGAAACAACGGGTGATGGTGGGAAAGTCATAAAATGTTTCTCTCTGTATGTACCAATGACTACCTTTCAGGGCTGTTGTGAGGATTCAATGAGACAATGCACCTGGCACTCAAGAGGAGCTCAACAAATAGTAGCTGTTTCTCTTCCCTCAAAGAGAAACCCACTCACAACAGCGAAGTGCAAGGGATGACTCTGAGTTTCTTCATGGCAGCCAGTGGTGGGACATTCGGCTGGGAAAGCATCCTGGAAAAGTGATTGCAAAGCCTGGAAGAGCTCCACCTTTACTAAGAGCAGCCACACGCCCTGCCCTTAATCCCCGGGTTTTGTGGCTGGGCCCCATGTGAGTGGCAGCAAAGACAGGGGAGGGTTGTGAGAGTGACGTGGGTATTTTCAAAGCTACTTGGGAACAACCCTGAGTCAGAGAGCCCCTGAAGAGCAGCCAGATGGGCCTTGTGGGTGTGAACCTTGGAGCATTTGGAGCAGAGGCTGGAGAAGCTACGGGGCGGGGAACCCCAGCCTCTGGCTCTGGGCAAGCCTGGGTGGGCGCTGGGGAGACCAACGCATCACACACGTCCCAGCTCTGACGTCAGTGCTCTTGTCTCCAAGCCTGAGCCCCTGCTCACCCCTTCCTGGCCACTCTCAGTTTCTATTCCCCCTTCCTCTTTTTTTCTTTATTATATTTTAATTTAAAAAAAAGATGATGCAAGCTGTTCATGATTACATATGCATTTCCAAAAAAGAAATCAGACAAGACAGTGATATATAGAGTGAGAGTCCTGCCTTCACTGTCCCCCGTCCCCCTCGCAAGCCCTGTGCCACTGCCCTGCAGGAGTCACGGTCACCGCCTAGGTGTCAGCCTCCTCGCCTGTCGTGGATGCGACATCCCTCACCCAGCTTCGTCTCCCCATGAGCCCCTGCCTCGCTGTGCCCACTTAATGGTTTCAGGACTGAATTGTCCAGGAAAGGGAAGGACGTCATAGTTTTCGCACACATACATTTTTCAACCAACAAACCATTTCAGTCAAACATTACCCAGTCCGGAGAACTTCTTTCTCCAGTGGATTTAAAGAGGGTTAAGAGGGTGGACTCTGAAGGCTGTCAGCCTCTGGCTCCTGCCTTGGTTTTGCCCATGACTTGAGCAAGTTCTTTAACCTCCTTGCAACCCAATATGCATTTGGAAAATGAGGATAATAACATCCGCCTCAGAAGACTTGTGAGGATTAAATGAGGGACCACGTGAAAGAGCTGCATGCCTGGCACAGGGGAAGCCCCATGGAGGACTCCTTGTTTGATTAGAATTCGTTGTGTTTGCCTTAAAATTTAACTCTCAGACGGTAATCTTTTTTTTTTTTTGACCCCCCTGCATGGCTTGCGGAATCATAGTTACCAGAGCCAGGATAGAACCGGGGCCCCTAGCAGTGAAAGCCCGGAGTCCTAATCACTGGACCACCAGGGAATTCCTCCATCTCAGACGGTAACCTTTTAAAGCATTTTCAGGTTTTTAGTGGTCACCTCACAATATGAATCCATCCAATGTACAGTATCCCAATGAGTGTGGTGAATTTAGGCTTCTGATGATGAAGCCCAAAGGAGTCGGGTCTGGTGGGTGGGGCTTACCAGCAGGTGCATTCCTGTTTTCCTGGTTAGGGTAGTAATATATGTTCCTAGGGGGAGAATTTATATATAATATAATATAATATATAATATAAATATATAATATAAAATCAACTGTAATGTGTATGGCTTGCCCAGGTCATTTGACAAGAGTGACAGTTGTTGAGGTTTGTTGAGGATTCTTTGCCAAATGCTTTACAGACATGGACTCATTTGATGCCTGGGACATTAATAAGATATATCTATATCTATATATCTATATCTATCTATCTGTATATGTATATATATCTGCCCCTGGTTCCTGACACTGGGATCCTGAAACCCTTATAATTTCCTGGGTGATAGGAGTGTCTTTTGTTCTAATGAGGTGACTCTGAGTGAGCTCCTGAATGGCTCCTGGATGGGGAAAGACCAAGTCATGATTAGAAGCTTAGAATTTTCAGCCCCTCCCTACATCCTCCAGAGAGGGTAAGGGGATGGAAATGGAGTTAGTAGTAGATCATGCCTACATGAGGAAGCCTCCATAAAAAATCCTGATAACATGGGGTTTCGAGAGCTTCCAGGTGGGCAGACACAACTATGAACTGGGAGGGTGATGCACCCCAACTCCATAGGGACAGAAGCCCCTGTACTGGGGACCCTCCCAGACCTCACCCTATGTATCTCTTCATATGGTTGTTTATCTGTATCCTTTATTATATCCTTTAATAAACCTGTAAACATAAGTCAATGTTTCCCTGAGTTCTGTGAGCTGCTCTTGCAAATAATCAGATCCAAGGAGAAGCAGGTCATGAGAATCTCTGATTTATAGCCAAGCTGAACAGAAGTTGTGGGTAACCTGGGGACCTGCTACTCAGGATTGGCATCCGAAGTGTGGAGGGGACAGTCTCCTGGGACTGAGCCCTTAACCTGTGGGATCTGACGCTTCCAGGTAGATAGTGTCAAAATTGAGTTAAATTGCTCCCCACGGTGCGCCACGGCCAAACCCGGCCTCTGCATGAGACCTTCCAACTCTAGCAGAGTACAATAATTGACCTTTTGTTGCTGAGATCTTCTTGCCCCAAGGCTAACTCTCTTGAATGGCAAAATGAATCTTCATCAGCAACATTCTAGAGTGTCTAGTTGAGCCTCAAGTATCCTGTGTACACACAAAATGCAAAAACAGAAAGAGGCTGGTCTCTGATGACATTATGGAGCTGCCATATTGACCCTGTGCTGCTCATTTCTGGAGTTCTCATTATATGAGATAAACAAAAAAACAAATTAATTTCAGGAAAACTAAGAAGGAAAGAATGGCTGTGGACTTGCTGCCTGCTCAGGTGACACCGTGTGGATGAAAGGCTGTTGGTGCTGCAGCCAGGAGTCAGTGCTGTGCCTCTGAGGTGGGAGAGCCAACTTCAGGACACTGGTCCACAAGAGACCTTCCAGCTCCACGTAATATCAAACACCGAAAATCTCCCACAGATCTCCATCTCAACACCAACACCGAGCTTCACTCAACGACCAGCAAGCTACAGTGCTGGACACCCTATGCCAAACAACTAGCAAGACAGGAACACAACCCCACTCATTAACAGAGAGGCTGCCTAAAATCATAATAAGTCCACAGACACCCCAAAACACACCACCAGACGTGGACCTGACCACCAGAAAGACAAGATCCAGACTCATCCACCAGAATACAGGCACTAGTCCCCTCCACCAGGAAGCCTACACAACCCACTGAACCAACTTAAGCCACTGTGGACAGACACCAAAAACAACGGGAACTACGAACCTGCAGCCTGCAAAAAGGAGACCCCAAGCACAGTAAGATAAGCAAAATGAGAAGACAGAAAAACACACAGCAGGTGAAGGAGCAAGATAAAAACCCACCAGCCCTAACAAATGAACAGGAAATAAGCAGTTTACCTGAAAAACAATTCAGAATAATGATAGTAAAGATGATCCAAAATCTTGGAAATATAAGAGGGAAAATGCAAGAAACTTTTAACAAGGACCTAGAAGAACTAAAGATGAAACAAGCAACGATGAACAACACAATAAATGAAATTAAAAATACTCTAGAAGGGATCAATAGCAGAATAATTGAGGCAGAAGAACAGATAAGTGACCTGGAAGATAAAATAGTGGAAATAACTACTGTAGAGCAGAATAAAGAAAAAAGAATGAAAAGAACTGAGGACAGTCTCAGAGACCTCTGGGACAACATAAAACACACCAACATTCGAATTATAGGGGTTCCAGAAGAAGAAGAGAAAAAGAAAGGGACTGAGAAAATATTTGAAGAGATTATAGTTGAAAACTTCCCTAATATGGGAAAGGAAATAGTTAATCAAGTCCAGGAAGCACAGAGAGTCCCATACAGGATAAATCCAAGGAGAAACATGCCAAGACACCTATTAATCAAACTATCAAAAATTAAATACAAAGAAAACATATTAAAAGCAGCAAGGGAAAAACAACAAATAACACACAAGGGAATCCCCATAAGGTTAACAGCTGATCTTTCAGCAGAAACTCTGCAAGCTAGAAGGGACTGGCAGGACATATTTAAAGTGATGAAGGAGAAAAACCTGCAATCAAGATTACTCTCCCCAGCAAGGATCTCATTCAGATTTGATGGAGAAATTAAAACTTTTGCAGACAAGCAAAAGCTGAGAGAGTTCAGCACCACCAAACCAGCTTTACAACAAATGCTAAAGGAACTTCTCTAGGCAAGAAACACAAGAGAAAGAAAAAACCTATAATGACAAACCTAAAACAATTAAGTAAATGGGAATAGGAACATACATATCTATAATTACCTTAAATGTAAATGGATTAAATGCTCCCACCAAAAGACACAGAATGACTGAATAGATACAAAAATAAGACCCATATATATGCTGTCTACAAGAGACCCACTTCAGACCTAGAAACACATACAGACTGAAAGTGAGGGGATGGAAAAAGATATTCCATGCAAATGGAAACCAAAAGAAAGCTGGAGTAGCAATTCTCATATCAGACAAAATAGACTTTAAAATAAAGACTATTACAAGAGATAAAGAAGGACACTACATAATGATCAAGGGATTGATCCAAGAAGAAGATAAAACAATTGTGAATATTTATGCACCCAACATAGGAGCACCTCAGTACATAAAGCAAATACTAATAGCCATAAAAGGGGAAATCGACAGTAACACATTCATAGTATGGGACTTTCACACCCCACTTTCAGCAATGGACAGATCATCCAAAATGAAAATAAATAAGGAAACACAAGCTTTAAATGATACATTAAACAAGATGGACTTAATTGATATTTATAGGACATTCCATCCAAAACAATAGAATACACATTTTTCTCAAGTGCTCATGGAACATTCTCCAGGGTAGATCATATCTTGGGTCACAAATCAAGCCTTGGTAAATTTAAGAAAATTGAAATTATATCAAGTATCTTTTCCAACCACAACACTATGAGACTAGATATCAATTACAGGAAAAGATCTGTAAAAAATACAAACACATGGAGGCTAAACAATACACTACTTAATAACGAAGTGACCACTGAAGAAATGAAAGAGGAACTCAAAAAGTACCTAGAAACAAATGACAATCGAGACACGATACCCAAAACCCATGGGATGCAGGAAAAGCAGTTCTATGAGGGAAATTTATAGCAATACAATCCTACCTTAAGAAACAGGGAACTTCTTGAATAAACAACCTAACCTTTCACTTAAAGCACTTAGAGAAAGAGGAACAAAAAAAAAAAACCCCAAAAAGAGCAGAAGGAAAGAAATCATAAAGATCAGATCAGAAATAAATGAAAAAGAAATGAAGGAAATGATAGCAAAGATCGATAAAACTAAAAGCTGGTTCTTTGAGAAGATAAACAAAATTGATAAACCATTAGCCAAACTTATGAAGAAGAAAAGGGAGAAGACTCAAATCAATAGAATTTGAAATGAAAAAGCAGAAGTAACAACTGACACTGCAGAAATACAAAAGATCATGAGAGATTACTACAAGCAACTCTATGCCAATAAAATGGACAACCTGGAAGAAATGGACAAATTCTTAGAAATGCACAACCTGCCAAGACTGAATCAGGAAGAAATAGAAAATATGAACAGACCAATCACAAGAAATGAAATTGAAACTGTGATAAAAAATCTTCCAACAAACAAAAGCCCAGGACCAGATGGCTTCACAGGCGAATTCTATCAAGCATTTAGAGAAGAGCTAACACCTATCCTTCTCAAACTCTTCCAAAATATAGCAGAGTGAGGAGCACTCCCAAACTCATTCTACGAGGCCACCATCACCCTGGTACCAACACCAGACAAGGATGTCACAAAGAAAGAAAACTACAGGCCAGTATCACTGATGAACATAGATGCAAAAATCCTCAACAAAATACTAGCAAACAGAATCCAACAGCACATTAAAAGGATCATACACCATGATCAAGTGGCGTTATTCCAGGAATGCAAGGATTCTTCAATATATGCAAATCAATCAATGTGATACACCATATTAACAAATTGAAGGAGAAAAAACATATGGTCATCTCAATAGATGCAGAGAAAGCATCCGACAAAATTCAACACCCATTTATGATTAAAAACCCTGCAGAAAGTAGGCATAGAGGGAACTTTCCTCAACATAATAAAGGCCATATATGACAAACCCACAGCCTACATCCTCCTCAATGGTGAAAAACTGAAAGCATTTCCACTAAGATCAGGAACAAGACAACGTTGCCCACTCTCACCACTCTTATTCAACATAGTTTTGGAAGTTTTAGCCACAGCAATCAGAGAAGAAAAGGAAATAAAAGGAATCCAAATTGGAAAAGAAGAAGTAAAGCTGTCACTGTTTGCAGATGACATGATACTATATATAGAGAATCCTAAAGATGCTACCAGAAAACTACGAGAGCTAATCAATGAATTTGGTAAAGTAGCAGGATACAAAATTAATGCACAGAAATCTCTGGCATTCGTATACATTAATGATGAAAAATCTGATTATGAAATCAAGAGAACACTCCCATTTACCATTGCAACAAAAAGAATAAAATATCTAGGAATAAACCTATGTAAAGAGACAAAAGACTTGTATGCAGAAAATTATAAGACACTGATGAAAGAAATTAAAGATGATACAAATAGATGACGAGATATACCATGTTCTTGGATTGGAAGAATCAACATTGTGAAAATGACTCTACTACCCAAAGCAATCTACAGATTCAACGCAATCCCTATCAAACTACTACTGGCATTTTTCACAGAACTAGAACAAAAAATGTCCCAATTTGTATGGAAACACAAAAGACCCCGAATAGCCAAAGCAATCTTGAGAACGGAAAACAGAGCTGGAGGAATCAGGCTCCCTGACTTCAGACTATACTACAAAGCTACAGTAATTAAGACAGTATGGTACTGGCACAAAAACAGAAAGATAGATCAATGGAACAGGATAGAAAACCCAGAGATAAACCCAGGCACATATGGTCACCTTATCTTTGATAAAGGAGGCAGGAATGTACAGTGGAGAAAGGACAGTCTCTTCAATAAGTGGTGCTGGGAAAACTGGATAGGGACATGTAAAAGTATGAGATTAGATCACTCCCTAACACCATACACAAAAATAAGCTCAAAATGGATTAAAGACATAAATGTAAGGCCAGACACTATAAAACTCTTAGAGGAAAACATAGACAGAACACTCTATGACATAAATCACAGCAAGATCCTTTTTGACCAACTTCCTAGAGAAATGGAAATAAAAACAAAAATAAACAAATGGGACCTAATGAAACTTCAAAGCTTTTGCACAGCAAAGGAAACCATAAACAAGACCAAAAGACAACCCTCAGAATGGGAGAAAATATTTGCAAATGAAGCAACTGACAAAGGATTAATCTCCAAAATTTATAAACAGCTCATGCAGCTCAATAACAAAGAAACAAACAATCCAATCCAAAAATGGGCTGAAGACCTAAATAGACCTTTCTCCAACGAAGATATACAGACTGCCAACAAACACATGAAAGAATGCCCAACATCATCAATCATTAGAGAAGTGCAAATCAAAACTACAATGAGATATCATCTCACACCAGTTAGAATGGCCATCATCAAAAAATCTAGAAACAATAAATGCTGGAGAGGGTGTGGAGAAAAGGGAACACTCTTGCACTGCTGGTGGGAATGTGAATTGGTACAGCCACTATGGAGAATGGTATGGAGGTTCCTTAAAAAACTACAAATAGAACTACCATATGACCCAGCACTCCCACTACTGGGCATATACCTTGAGAAAACCATAATTCAAAATGAGTCATGTACCAAAATATTCATTGCATCTCTATTTACAATAGCCAGGAGATGGAAACAACCTAAGTGTCCATCATTTGATGAATGGATAAAGAAGACGTGGCACATATATACAATGGAATATTACTCAGCCATAAAACGAAACGAAATTGAGCTATTTGTAATGAGGTGGATGGACCTAGAGTCTGTCATACAGAGTGAAGTAAGTCAGAAAGAGAAAGACATATATTGTATGCTAACACATATATATGGAATTTAAGAAAAAAAAATGTCATGAAGAACCTAGGGGTAAGACAGGAATAAAGACACAGACCTACTAGAGAATGGACTTGAGGACATGGGGAGGGGGAAAGGTAAGCTGTGACAAAGCGAGAGAGTGGCATGGACATATATAGACTACCAAACGTAAAATAGATAGCTAGTGGGAAGCAGCCGCATAGCACAGGGATATCAGCTCGGTGTTTTGTGACCACCTAGAGGGGAGGGATAGGGAGGGTGGGAGTGAGGGAGACGCAAGAGGGAAGAGATATGGGAACATATGTATATGCAACCATAGTGGTTGCACTATTTTAACCCCAACTAGTAATTATGAGACTTTTAGTTTCTCCACATCCTTGACATCACTTTGTGTAGTGACTCTTTTTAATTTTAGCCAGTCTAATGTGAAGTGATAACTCATTGTGGTTTTAGTTTGTGTTTCCTTGATGACTGGTATTGGGCATATTTTCACTTTCTTATTGAACATTAATCTATCTTTCTTGGTGTAGTATCTAGTCAAATAATTTGCCAATATCTTACTGAGTTGTTAATCTTATTATTGAGTTGTAAGAATTATTTATATAAGCAGGATTCAAGTCTATTGCGAGATATATGTATTACGGGTTTTTTTTTTCTCAATCTGTAGGTAGGCTTGTTTTTGTTTTTTAATTTTCTTAATGGTATCTTTCAAAGATCAGAAGTTTTTCTTTTGATAAATTCCAATTTATCAACTTTTTCTTCTATGATTTTCCTATTAAGAAAATTTTTCTTACCACAAGATTGTGAATATTTTCTCTTATATTTTCTTCTGGAAGTTTTATAACGTGAGCTTTTATATTTAGGTCATTATTCATTTCCAGGAAATTTTTGTGTACATTGTAAGATAAAGTTCAGAATTTACTTTTTTCCATAGGTACATCCAGTTGTTCCAGCACCATTTGTTGAAAAGACTATCTTTCTCCATTGAATTACCTTGCCAACTTTGTAGAAAATCAATGGACCATATTTATCAAAGTCGATTTTGGACTCTATTAGGTTCCATTAACCTATATTTGTGAGCTTTTAATACAACTACACTGTCTGGATTACAAGACTTGAAGTTATATAAGTCCTCTCTTCCAACTTTTTTTCAATTATTTTTGCTATTCTAGATCCTTTGCATTTCCAAATCAATTTTTGAATCAGCTTATCAAATTCTATAAAAAGTCCTGGAGGACTTCCCTGGTAGCACAGTGATTAAGAATCCACCTGCTAATGCACGGGACACGGGTTCAATCCCTGGTCTGGGAAGATCCCACATGCCATGGAGCAACTAAGCCCGTGCACCACAACTACTAAGCCTGCGCTCTAGAGCCCGCAAGCCACAACTACTGAGCCCATGTGCCACAACTACTGAAGCCTGTGCACCTAGAGTCTGTGCTCCACAACAAGAGAAGCCACCGCAATGAGGAACCTGCACACTGCAATGAAGAGTAGCCCCCGCTCGCCACAACTAGAGAAAGCCCGCGCACAGCAACGAAGACCCAACGCAGCCAAAAAAAAAAAAAAAAAAAGTCCTGGAGGATTTCTCTTGGGATTGCATTGATTCTGTAGACTTATAGATCAATTTGAGGACAATCCATAAACATGGTATATCTCTCCATTTGTTTAGGTCTTCTTTAGTTTTTTTAAGCAATGTTTTATAGTTTTTGGTGAACAGGTATTGCACATATTTTGTTAAATTTCTTGCATGTTATTGTAAATGGCATTTTTAAAAATTTACATTTTATATCTAGTATGTAGAAATACAATGGACTTTTATATATTGATCTTGGATTCTGCAACCTTGGTAGTCTAATTTTTAGTTCTTGTAGTTTTGTTTTGTTTTTGTTCTCATTTTTTTTTAGGTTCCTTAGGATTTCTCTACATAAATGATCATGTCATATGTGAATATGTAGTTGTTTTTAAGTCTACAATTGTGCTTTTGTTTTATTCCATCTATTTTTGTACTTCCCCTTTTCTTTCCTACCTTCTTTTATGTATTTTTTAATAATTTCATTTTATTTATTTTATTTGCTTATTAGCTATATCTCAGTGTGTTTTTCTCATAGTTGCTTTAGATTTTAGAGGATGCATTTCTATTAATTATAGTTCTATAATTATAATTGAGGTAACTGTAGATCCTATAGTATACGTCTTTGTCACTGTCTGCCTTTAAATGATGTTATTATGGTCAAAGAAACTTGCAGTAGAGTACTCCCATTTTCCTCCTCCCAGCCCTTGTGCAATTGTTGTCATACATTTTACTTCACCATATGTTACCAACTTCCAATTATTTAGATAGATATCTATATATTTTTGCTTAGTCACCTTTTAACAATATTTTAAAAAATAAGTTTGCAGATTTTGTGGCATGGAATTAAGAAAATACCTCTTTGATGGCTTCTAATTTCCTCAAGGTAGGGTTAGAGGTACTTTGCTGAAGGTGGTGGGGCCAGCGGAGGTGTTGGTAGTTTAATTAGAATAAATGAGTCTGTCATAGCCACTGAAGTTACTTAAGATTGTCAGGCCACAATATAGGGACTCAGTTAATGTGAAATGATGATATTGCAATATCAGCCTGAATATACAATTATGCCTCTCTATTTATATATTGGACAGCACTTTAGACCAATGTTGTCCAATATAAATATAATTCAAGGCACAAATGTGAACTACATAAGTAATTTTAAGTTTTCTAGTAGGGACATTATAAAAGTGAAACACACAGATAAAATTAATTTTAATACATTTTATTTAATCCAAACTTCCAAATTACATCAACATGTAATCAATATAAACATTACTAAGATATTTTACAATCTTTTTTCACACTGAATCTTTGAAATCAAGTATGTATTTTATATTTACAGACCATCTCAATTCAGATTAGCCACATTTCGAATTCTCAATAGCTGCATATGGACAGTGTCTACAGTTTTAGACAGAGCATTCCTGGACAGTGATTTTTTTCCTTTCTAACAGCATTATGGTCCTGAGGACATTTTCTTAGTTTAATGATGAGAAGAATGAGTCACAGCCAGAATTACAAATCAAGCTCTATCATGTGTACTTTTTTTATTTTAAATTTTTTTAAAGTCTGTATTGAATTTGTTACAATATTGCTTCTGTTTTATGTTTTGCTTTTTTGGCCGCAAGGCATGTGGGATCTTAGCTCCCCAATCGGGGGTCAAACCCACACCCCCTGCATTGGAAGGCAAAGTCTTAACCACTGGTGCACCAGGGCAGTCCCTATCATGTGTATTTCTTCTCATTAGGCCACACCATGCAATGTAATTAAAAAGAGTGATATGACGAGACATAATACTTCAAGTTGCCAGGTGAACAGAAAGGATTGTAGGAACTGAAGGATAGATGTTGGTTGAATTCAACAAAAGTTGAGTCACACATATAGAACTGAGTGTCACTGAAAGATCTGGTAAATGAAGGCAGGTTAAATTCCTTCCTGCTTCTGAAACTCTTTTGTTTTGCTTTATTTTCATTTCTTTCCTTCTTTTAAAGATTCTTTACAATTTCCCTGGGACCCAAAGGACATGTACATTAGCAGAACTGGCACACGTAATTCCACTTCCTAGACAATACATATTTTAGACACAATATTTTAAAAGGGAACATCAGGATGCTGAACCATGACCTATAATTAGCAAGCTATATCTAAAAATATAAGACTGGGGCTTCCCTGGTGGCGCAGTGGTTGACAGTCCGCCTGCCAATGCAGGGGACACAGGTTCGTGCCCCGGTCCGGGAAGATCCCACATGCCGTGGAGCGGCTGGACCCGTGAGCCATGGCTGCTGAGCCTGTGTGTCCGAAGCCTGTGCTCCTCAACGGGAAAGGCCACAACAGTGAGAGGCCCGCATACCGCGAAAAAAATAAAATATAAATAAATAAATAAATAAATAAATAAATAAATAAATAAATAAATAAATAAATAAATATAAATATAAGACTGATCACAGCCATTAAGAGGCTCAATCTGGGCTTCCCTGGTGGCGCAGTGGTTGAGAGTCCGCCTGCCGATGCAGAGAACGCGGGTTCGTGCCCCGGTCTGGGAGGATCCCACATGCCGCGGAGCGGCTGGGCCCGTGAGCCATGGCCGCTGAGCCTGCGCGTCCGGAGCCTGTGCTCCGCAACAGGAGAAGCCACAGCAGTGGGAGGCCCACGTACCACAAAAAAAAAAAAAAAAAAAAAGAGGCTCAATCTTTCTGAGGCTCTATCTCTTTTTTTTAACATCTTTATTGGAGTATAATTGCTTTACAGTGGTGTATTAATTTCTGCTTTATAACAAATTGAATCAGCTATACATATACATATATCTCCATATCTCCTCTCTCTTGCCTCTCCCTCCCACCCTCCCTATCCCACCCCTCTAGGTCTAAGTATCTTTTAATTCAAATTGTTTCTAGAAGAATCTCAAAACAGAACAAAACAAAACAAAAAATAGCAGTTTCAGAGATACAGGCAAGTATGGAGATGAACCAGTTCATATACATCTCAGTCAAGGGACATATTTGTTTTGGGTATTTATTGCTACATAATGAACTACTCCAAAATCCAGTGGCTTAAAATACCACTCTTCTACTCATCTGCTCATGATTCTGAAATTTGGACAGAGCTTGGTGAGGTGAGCTTATCTCTGTTCTGCATGGTATCAGCTGGTGTGGATCACTGCAGGCTGGAGGATGAAATTCCAAGATGGCCTCACTCACACAGCTGGCAGCTGCTGTCTGTTGACTGGGAGCTCAGCTGCTGGCTGCTGACCAGGGGCCTCAATTCTCATCCAGGTGGCCTTTCCACATGGCTAGGTTGGGTTTTTCACAGGGTGTTCAGACTTCCGGAATGATAGCTGGCTTCCCTCACAGCCTGAGCACCAAAGTAGAGCTGCTGACCCTTCTTAAGGCTTAGCCTTATACCCGGCACAGCATCACTTTCACTGCATTCTATTGCTTAGAGCACGTCACAGGGCTAGGTCAGATGCAAAGGGGGAGAACTACGCAATGTATGAATGCTGGGAACTTGGTGCACTGGGGGCTACCAAACAACACTAATTCACATGAGTGAACCTGTTCCACATTTAAAATTTTTAATCAATTATTTTCTGAATGTTCTATGTTTTTAGCAGCTTATTCATGCTCCATTGTTGCAATATCTTCTCAGATATCTGAGGATAGTAATAAAAATTATTTAAAATTTTCCTTCTTTTCCTAAATAGTCTGTTTCCTCCAAGGTCAGATTTTCTTTTCTTTGTTAAAATTTGTTTTGAACTAGTTTCTTGTTTTGTTTTCTCACCTTGGTCTTTCTCTTTTAACTTGCTGATCTTCCTCAAAATGCTTGTCATCCTGGGTTTCCTTTTGTATTTATGAAAGAAAAATTAAGTCAAGTAATAGAGGTGCTGGCACAGGTTTCCTCTACCATTTCTTTGATACCTGGGTTCCCAAATGAAAAGGGCTGGCAGTGAGTTCTGTGTGCTTGTGCAGAGAGTGCTGAGTGAGAGACGACCATACAGCTGTGCTTGTGGGGAGCAGACAGGCAGGTTCGCCCTTGCCTCCATCCTCATGGTAAAATAAAGACTTACTCTGAGGTGGGCAGCACACTCCCTCACCGAGAGCCCTGGCCTCTCCAAGCAGACTGTTCCTCCAAGAGAAGGTCTCAGATTTCTTGCTGGGGGCAAATATTGCTATTGCCAATTGCTCTGTGAGCTGAGGGGCCAGTGGTAGAAACAGAGAAAGGTATCTGACTAACAGACTCACCTGTTCAGTAGATTAATTGCCTTGATTACTGCCCCGTATCTCTCTTCTGCTCTTAATATCTGCTATTTCAGAGCTTGGACGTACTCTGAGTCTCCATTTAGGAGCAGAACTTCCCCTCTGCTGCAGCTCTCCCTGGAGAGAGTTCTGTTGGCAACTCAGATATTTGAGAAGATATGCATCAATGGAATAGGAATAGGCTGCTGAAAATAGGACATTCAGAAAATAATGTGATTTCTGCAATAAAACTTCAGTAGTACTGCTGGATGATAAGATTAAGGAAACTGTTAAGATCATGGAACAAAAGAAAAAGGATACAAAACATGAAAGACATGAAGCACCAAACCAGGTGTTCAACATCCATCCCAGGAAAACTGAACAAGTTAATGAAAAGAGGACATAATTAAGGAAGTAAAAAAATAAATTTCTCAGAGGCAAAAAAATAAATTAAAAAACACTCAAATCTTCAGAAGGAAATGTGTCCACCATAAGCTGAGTAGCATGAATACAAAAAGATACATAAACATCAGTGTAAAATCTTACTAAGGATAGATACTCCTAAAAGCTGCCATAAAGAAAAATAAAGCACACATAAAGTAGGTCAACTACAAAGGCCCAAATCTTAGATCGACGATAGACACTATATTATCAATATTGGAAGCTAGAATACATTTTAGCAATACCTCCAACGTGCTGAGAAAATAGAACCCATGACCCTACACCCAGTGGCATGGCTCTCCCAAGGGATGGATGGAGAGAGGCAGAGGACATAAGCAGAGCATTTGAGTCCTTCCACGTAGACAGAAGGTACAACTTATAGTCGCACAGAACACAGGCCAGCAGCAGAGTCGGAGTACAAACTCTCTGCCTTCACATCTCCCTGAAGGTACATGACTGCTACTGCACCACCTGTTTCAGGTGAACATTCCATTTGAGAAGCCCTATTTGGTGTTATTTTGTATGGAACTCTCTTCTTTCCTGCCAGCCCACCAGGAGCAAGTAGCTGATGATGACTCCAGCATGTTCCAGAATGTTTACTGTGAGATAGACTGAACCAAAGGTCAGTCTGTGAGTGCACCTGCCCTCCAGCAGATCCATTTTTTTTTTTTTGCAGTACGCGGGCCTCTCACTGCTGTGGCCTCTCCCGTTGCAGAGCACAGGCTCCGGACATGCAGGCCCAGCGGCCATGGCTCACAGGCCCAGCCGCTCCGCGGCATGTGGGATCTTCCCGGATTGGGGCACGAACCCGCACCCCCTGCATCACCAGGGAAGCCCCAGATCCACATTTGAAGCCAGTTCCTGCCCCAGTCAGTCACCATGGGGACTAAGTTCATTTCAGAACTGCAAGGAGTTGAAGAGTTTACCTCCTATAGTCTTCTTGAAAAAAAAAAAAAAAAAGACGGGAATCTACTTGGAAACTGAAAAATGAAACAAAAAAAGAAGAATTTAAGAAAAAATGAATGGGAGGATCTACCAAAATATGGAATTATTTCAAGGATACAATATAAAGACAGATGACAGCTGCACAGGGAGTTTATAAAACAATTGTCCCAAATTAGAATTTGAGGTCAAAGGACTCCAAGATGACAATCTCAAAGAATAAATTTCAATCAACAAATAGCATTAAAGATGTGGAAGAATCTCATACTTTAATAAGGAAGTCACTTTTTCCTCTTGACAAGAAAAAAAGAAAGAATTAGAAATTCGAGGAAAAACAAACATGTGCAAGAAAATGCCATCGCAAAGATGAAGCGAACTAAATGGCATGATTTTGAGCAATGGTGTAAAGTCAAAGGAGAATTCATTTGGTCCGTGTGTTGGAACATTCTCCGTGGAATTGCACAGGGTTAGTGACATATGATTTCATAAGAATTTGGTTCTGTAATAAGAAAAATATGTATAATATTGGTGATGACATTTTATTTATTTTTTTTGGAAATTGATCTGTAGATAAAACATGAGAGATATAATTATAGGTACAGAACAAAATTCAAATTGTATAACCTTGTAAAAATGATACAGTAGTGTAAATGACAAAAGAAGAGGTGAAAGATGTTGCATCAGCCCTAGTGTGTCCACTTACCCAGTGATGACACTGTCAGGTTTACTGAACCAGAAGTACATATTTGAATATATTGTTTAGTTCATTCTAAAATTATTTATTAAATGCCCTCCACATGCCAGCATCACTCTGGGTCCTGAGATACAGTGCTGAGCATGTCTGTAGTGCTAATAGGCACGTTTCCTGCCCTTGTGGAGCTCATGGGATAATGTGGAGGAGAGTGCAAATGGTTGAAATTCACCATCATTGACAGAAGGTCAATACTGGCTGACTCATCTATAATGATGGTAATAACCAAAACAAGGAGTAAACTTAGAAATGGTTAAAAGTGCTTGCCTTTGGGAAGTTAGAGGGGTGGGATAGGGCAGCAGGGTTTAAGAGACTAGGTTTTCACTTACCTCAATTTGTACTATTTGAACTTCTCCAAGTATAAGGGTTCTGTTAATAACATTAAAAAAAATAAACCTGGGCTTCCCTGGTGGCGCAGTGGCTGAGAGTCCACCTGCCGATGCAGGGGACACAGGTTCGTGCCCCGGTCCAGGAAGATCCCACATGCCGTGCAGCGGCTGGGCCCGTGAGCCATGGCCGCTGAGCCTGCGCATCCGGAGCCTGTGCTCCGCAACGCGGGAGGCCACAACAGTGAGAGGCCCGCGTACCACAAAAAAAAACCCTAATATTGCTGTTTTTAACCAGCAGGATCAGGCTGGCTTACACTCAGCCTAAAACCTGCATGGAAGACCTGATGTCAAGGGCTTTATGACCCAAAATTCAGTGCAAAGAAATGCTGCGGCTGGGAACCATCTGCCTTTACACACACTGAGTAGATTTTTGTTCTGTAATTGTACATCTGAATATTTTACTAGTGGTATGATATGAAACAAGCTTCTATAAATATACTGAGCTTCTCTTTCTGCTTCATTTATTGCTATAAATTACCTGACTTTTAATTTTTAAACAGAATTATTTTTTTAAAAAGCACCATGAAAAACTGTTTAAGAAAGTATATACTTGTCTAGGGGACTTCCCTGGTTAGCGCAGTGGTTAAGAATCTGCCTGCCAATGCAGGGGACACGGGTTTGAGCCCTGGTCCGGGAAGATCCCACGGGCCGCGGAGCAACTAAGCCCACGCGTCACAACTACTGAGCCTGCACTCTAGAGCCCGCGAGCCACAACTACTGAGCCCCCGTGCCACAACTACTGAAGCTCACGCACCTAGAGCCCACGCTCCGCAACAAAGAGCAGACCCCGCTCGCCACAACTAGAGAAAGCCTGTGCACAGCAACAAAGACCCAACGCAGCCATAAATAAATAAACAAACAAATAAATAAATAAAAAGAAGGAAAGTATATACTTGTCTATATGTGAAAAACAGATTTTCAAGTAATTTAACCCTTCATGTAGCCCAAATCTAATAGCATGTTGGAAGCTAGCCATCATGTGGAACAATGATCCTTGCAGATGTTTATCCAGAGTTCCATTTTGCCTGATCCCTTCCCCTGTCTGGCATCTTTTTCTCCCAAACTACCTATTGCCAGGCCCCTCCATTCTCCAGGACTTTGTGGGATCAGGAACGGTCACAGAGAGGGTGGAAGATGGGAATGGGATCAGTTTCAGGATGGGGTGGTGCTGAGGGAGAACTGGGGCACTGGGACAGGCCAGCTCTGGGTTGGGAAGGGAGAGCTGGCCTGGAGTTCTGGGTAGTGAAGGGAGTTCGGCTCCAAAGCGAATGGCAGTAGGGATGCAAGGCACGGGTCTGGTAAGGGAAAAGGGAGGGTAACGCAACCCAAGCTTTGCGGTGCAAGCAGACTTGCTGTGATTATAGTAGGCATGCGCAGGAAAGGATGGGTGTCCTGGGGCCTGCCAGGGGTACTCTTACTCTCTTGAGAGGCTTCCGCCACGTGGTTCAGGAACCACGCCCACTTAGGGACTCAGTGGCATGGAATGGAGATTCTGTTTCATGAACTCAGAACCGTGAAGAATCAGATCAACGCAGCAGAGTAACCACTGGAGGAGCACACCCGACCTTGTTTGCACATCTGATCTGCTTCCGGCAACCTCTGCTCTCATCCTTAGAGCTGACATGCTCAAGCACCTTTCTGCCTCCGTCTCCAGTCTGTCGCTGGACACAGGTCCTGGGTCACAGCTCCTGGGTACTGAAGAAACCCAGAGGGGAAAATGTGTCTGTCCTCGACCATCTGAATCAGAACCACAGTGATTTCAGAAGGAGCCATCATCTCCCCTGGCCCTGGCTTTGAGAACTCCCCTTCTGGACCCTGCCATCTCAGATGCTGACCCTAATGGATGCCAAGGGCTGTTAATTCTAGGATTGCCATCAATCCCCTCCCCTGCAGATTTCATACCACTATTAAACATGAGGAACCACTAATGGCTTTCTCTGTGCCACATATTTCCTTCCACTCTGAGCTCCTTGGGAGTCGGTGTAGCAGAGTGTGGCCTTGGAGACAGATTGACATCTAGCGGAATTTCGGCTTCATTTTCTAGCTGTGAAGCCTGGAAAAGTTTCTTAATCTCTCTGAGCTTCAGTTTTTAAAAATTGACAATTTGAGAATATTAACAACTACTTCATTGGCTTGTAGTGAGAATTAAATGAAATAATGTGCATGAAGGACCTGATTGCGAGCCTGGCACATTGTACAGACACGTGCTCATTTTTGTTCTCAGGTGCCTAGACCAAAAAAAGTCAGGGTTTAGTTACCAAGTAAGAGGTAGGTATGGCTAAAGGGTAAGTAACCGGTGGGGTTTCGTTCGACACAGTGCTGTAGTAAGTATTAAATGTAATAATTTGTAAAGTGCTTAACACAATGCCAAACTTGTAAGTAGTGTTTAATAAATGATAGCCATTATTATTCATGACACTTATAAATTGCCAAAGTTGGTTGGCCTTGCCCTACAGGTAGTTAGATATAGTACTTACTAAATCACAAAATTGATAGCAGAACTCAGCTCTACTGGTTAGGGTAGAGTGAAAACATCCTTGCCCTCACTCCCCAGTAGAAAAGGTTGGGACCGCAGGTCTAGCTGCTTCCCTGAGGCAGGCCCACAGCCTCATCATGACCTGGGCATGCTGGGGTATGGTTTTCAGGCAGATTCACCCTGCTTCCTGCTAATATTATAGGTATTCTGTGAACTAGTGGCAGTCTCTGGCTCCTGTCTCATCTGCCCTGAGTTGCCGTGACCCCTGACTCTGTGCAGAGGGTCTGGCTGGACATCCAATGCCCACTGGGTCAGCATTAAGGCTGGGTCTCAATCCAGTTCCCGAACTAGCTCCCCAGAGTTGCTTCCTGCTGCCTCAGCAGAGCCTGGACATTGAGATTTTGCCTCAGTCCTAGCTGCTTCCCTCTGACCTCACCTCATGTGGGCACCACCTGTCTTCTTCAGCAGCTGGGAAAGCTCCCAGATGTGGTAGCAAATAAGTCTGCAGGTTTATTCCAGCCTCTTACTGGAGATCAGCATCCCAGCTCAGAAAGGCCTGGGCCCCAGATATATAGCAAAGACTCTGGACATCCTGCTTTTTCCTCTTTTCTTCTCTGCTTTTGTGTTACTCTATTCTTTAGAGTTCCCAGGGACTGAAAAATGACTTTATATTGACAATACTGTTAATTTAAATACAGCAAAGTGGTTGAGAAGACAGGCTTTATTATTTTTTTAAATTAATTTTTATTGGCATATAGTTGCTTTACAGTGTTATGTTAGTTTCTGCTGTGCAGCAAAGTGAATCAGTTATACGTATACATATATCCACACTTTTTTAGATTTCCTTTCCATTTAGGTCACCACAGAGCATTGAGTTCCCTGTGCTATACAGTTGGTTCTCATTGGTTATCTATTTTATACATAGTCATGTGTATGTCATTTTCAATCTCCCAATTCATCCCACCCCTCCTTCCCCCCTTGGTAACTGTAAGTTTGTTCTCTACATCTGTGACTCTGTTTCTGCTTTGCAAATAAGTTAATCTGTACCATTTTTCTAGATTCCACATATAAGTGATATTATACGATATTTGTTTTTCTCTTTCTGACTTCACAATCTCTAGGTCCATCCACCCCTCTTCAAATGGCACTATTTCATTCCTTTTTATGTGTGAGTAATATTCCATTGATGTACCACATCATCTTTATCAATTCCTCTGTCAATGGACATTTAGGTTGCAAGAAGACGGGCTTTACATTTGGATAGAACTAGATTTGAATTTAGCACAATTTACAAGCTGTGTGACCTTGAGCTAGTTACTTTAATCTATCTTCTCATCCAAAGATGAAAATGATAGTATTCTATAGCACACGGTTTGCATCAGTTTGTTGCCAGTAAAGAAACCTGACTCAAGTGGCTTAAACAGAAAAAAATATAGTTTTTCTCACTTAACAAGAGCTCTGGAAGTGGTGACTAATTTTGTTGATTCAGTATCTCAATAATATCTCCCTAACTCTTTTGGCCTTTCCTATATCCTTATTGCCTCATGCTTGCAAAATGGCTGCTGTGGCTCCAGATATCACATTTATATTCAAGGCAGCTACATCTTTCCTTCTAATAGAAGTCTTGCCAGTAGTTCTTGTCTTGATATTCCCTTTAGATCCTGTTAGCCAGAACCAGAACATATGGCAGCTCTTACAGCAAGGGAGCTGGGAAGTTGGAGAATAGTGTTGTTTTTATTGGCTTAAACCAACCAGAGTTCATATCCTGGTGCTGGGCACATTGTGGCTCAGCAAAAAAAAGTCAGGGTTTAGTTACCGAGTAAGAAGTAGGTATGGCTAAAGGGTAGGTAACCAGTGGGGTTTGGTTTGACACAGTGTTGTAGCATTAAATTTAATAATGTTTGTAACGTGCTTAACATAGTGCTGGACTTAGAAGTACTGTTTAATACATTATAGCCATTATTAATGAAACTTAAAAATTGCCAGAGTTGGTTGGCCATGCCCTACATGTAGTTAAATGTAGTACTTATAAAATTATAAAATTTATAGCAGAACTCAGCTCCACTGATCTCTGAGAGTGTCTCCCACCCCTACCAGCACAGGACTTAATCTCTTTCATTCTCTCATGGCACAAATATTTATTAAGTACCAACTTTGCATCAGGTGCAAGATCAGGTACAAGTGACAAGCCTTCTCCCTGACTCCATGGGGTTCCCAGGCCTCAGAAATTTAATTTCTATGCCTTTTAGACCCACGTTCCCCCTACTGAGCTCCTGAGCTCCTGTAGACCAATGGATCTACCTATTTTTTTCCACCAAATCAGAGACCAGAAGGATTGTTTTAACATGAAAGATGGCACAGTAAACTGTGGCCAAGCCCACAACTTCGTTCTTAGATTTGGAGATCACCTGAATGTAAATGTGAATGAAGCAGACACATCCAAAGAGCTAGAAAGGAACTCTTCGCAAAACTCTCTTTTCTCAGGGGTACCAAACCAGGAGTTCCCCAAGATTCTGTCATCATTACTGGCATCAAACGTTTGTCGAGCATGAGCTGTGTGCAAGCTGACCATCCTGTGTTGAACCCCAAGAACACTTTACATTTATAAGGTCTGTTTCAAAACATGTCCTCTTCTCAGCAGCAGTGAGGTATCAAGGAGGTCCCGCTTTCCTCAATGTATTAATGAAGGTGTTAGGATCCATAAAAGGAGCTGTTCAACATGGCAGGCCCTGTGTCAGGCATCTTATACACATTCTCTCATTTAATGCTCATGCCCTGCCAGGTAGGTCATATTATCTCGAATTTGCAAAATGAGATACCTGAGGCCAGAGCAGGTACTTTACCCAAGGTCACACAGAGCATCGATGGGAAAGCCACAGCTAGAACCCAAGCCTCCAATTTCCAATACCAAATACTGGCTTCTGGGCCCTGGGGTCCCTCATTACACACATTCTTTGGGATAAAGTACCTGTGATGAACTTTTTTATGCAGTCTGAGTAAAAACTTTCTAGAGATAGATACTATTACTTAAGCTCTGACTGTGGATTTCAATTGCCTGTATTTTCTGTAAATGTGTTTATAGAAATTACAAAATTGCCTAAGTGACTGATTTGTGATACAATTATATTTTCCTTCCCTTCCCTTCTTCTTGCCAATACACACCTCATCACCATTATCACCATTTTGTGTTCCTTTTTGCCATGGGAGAGGAAGCTATTGGAAGTGGCGTTAAAACAAGCCTGACAACAGAATTGCAAAGAATCACTGAAGTGGTGTTAGCGTTAATCCCAAGAGGTATTAACCACTTCATCTTCCATTTTCCCCACAGTGAGAGACCCTGCAAGTACCAAGGACACATCAGGAAGAATATTGTGGAGAGAGAGGTAAAGAAAAAGGATGGAAATCATCAACAAACTGAACAATGGCCAAGAGTCAAAATCCTGTCAGGTAAATATTAGGAGGAAGTGAAACAAAACACATCCTGAATTGGAGGTGGGTCAGACCCCTGTTTCCCTTCACCTTGTTCCTGATGCAGAGATTACAAAACAGGAGTGTGACCTCCTTGGAGTTTGAGAGGCTCTGGAGGGTTATAGGAGCCAGTGAGGAGTGGAGAGAGGGAGGGGAAACAACTCACTGAGTACTAACTAAAGTTCTAGGCATTTAATAAGCTTTAATTTATAGAATTATTCAATAATCCTTCAAGGCTAGTATAATCAACCAAATGCCATAGGTAAGGAAACTGAGGCTCATAGAAGTCTACCCATTTGCCCAATACTATAAGTAGTAGAAGTGGGATTCAAATCAGGTGTGTCTGACCCCAAGCCAGCTCTCTGAATTGCTGTAATCTACAGACTCGTCTGTGCAGTTGATGGTTTGGATATAAGGGTAGGACCTGACATTGACCCCTCTCACTTTTAATTTTGTTGGATTCAATGGGTCAAGGTAATTTTTGATGGGGTTTGCCAGCCATGTGGTTAACTCTACATCCTAGGCTTGCACCATCTGCAAATTTTGTAAATAACAATAAGTGCCATTAAACTAACATGGCAGTGAAGCACTTGATAGTTGACATGACGCCTTGACATATGGTTGTTGACAACTCCTCCTCTTTCACCCCTTGTGCTAGGTTGTCCCTTCCTCCTTAGGGGCTGCAAGAAATAAGAAAATGTACTTGAGTATAACAACAGATTGTTGCAATTGCTGTAATCCAAATTCACTGTGTTCTGTGTTAAACTGAATTGTTGGTACCTACAGTTTGGTCTGACCAAATAGCAGGCATGGCTTCCTTCCACTTCCAGTGCATTAGGAAAACTGAAGGGAAGCCTCTGTACCAGGTCACTCCTGAAAGATTTCTGAAATTATACCTACTCACTGTCTCATCCCACTGTACTATATGTCAGTACAATATCAGAAAAGCAGGACTTACTTTAGTCAATACAGAACAGAAATACCTAGCAGGTATGTTAACACTCTATAGCCTCACATGGAAATTCTCTCCATCATAAAACCAAAGTCTAAGAGTTCTTGCAAGAAAATTCAGTCCTGTTCCTCCTGAATAACCGGGTCTTTCTGTGACTGTCCTCCAATCTTTCTGGAAAGCAGAGACACATGGCACCATCTTTGTTTCTTGCCAGGACAATGCCAAGACCTGCTGATAGCATCAGCTTTCTCTGTGATGGACAGGTGGATTCCTGCTGTCCTTCCTGGAGAAGAGAAGCAAAGGGGCAGACCTGTGGAGCACAGAGGACATTTGGCAGAATCACAAAGCCAAGAAAGCACAGCCACAAACTGAGAATCCTCTTTCTGGTGTGTGTGGAAGGAAGATGGGGGGTGCTGGACAGAGACCAACAGTATTCTTAATTTGAGAAAGACTAGAACACAGTAGACCTACGTGTTTGGGTCAAGTATGAGAAACTGGGCATCAAAGACTATGGAAATTTTGTTTTGTTCCATTACTGATGATTCCCTTATTCATTCACTTCTCATCTATTCATTTATTCACTTATTCTACAACCATGACTGCCCACCTACCATATTCCTAGGGAGAAGGCATGGAAAGACCAGAGGATATGGATATAATCCCCCTGCTTCATGGTGAGAGCTAAAGGGTTTACCTTCTAGATGCTCTCTTGCTTTTCCTCTCTCCTAAACACCCTAGCAATTGTCTGATTTCTTATAATTTGTCTGAGCCTTACTCATCCGCTATCCAGAGCACCATGTAAAAAATAATGATAATAATAGATAACATTGCTTGGTGCTTTTTATATGTCAGGTAATGTTCTAAACATTTTAAGTAAATTATTTATATACCATAAGAGTGTGATGAGATAGGTACTAGTAATATGCTCATTTCCCAATAAGAAAGTCAAGGTATTGTGCAACGATCATAGCACTAATATAAGAAGGAGCTGAGGTTTGGAGGCAGCTCCTCCTTATATTAGTTAAGTATTTGACCTTAGAGAAAATTTTAAATGTATACAGTTTTCTTTGCTGACTTGAATGATATGATTTTTTTTTTTTTTTTTTTTTTTGCCGTACCCGGGCCTCTCACTGTTGTGGCCTCTTCCGTTGCGGAGCACAGGCTCCGAACGCGCAGGCTCAGCTGCCATGGCTCACGGGCCCAGCCGCTCCGCGGCACGTGGGATCTTACCAGACCGGGGCACGAACCCGCGTCCCCTGCATCGGCAGGCGGACTCTCAACCACTGCGCCACCAGGGAAGCCCCGAATGATATGATTTTAAACGTCTTATAGTTGTTTCTAGTGGAAACTTTTGAAAGCCTGTTCAGTACTAACCAGAGTCGTTAATGTCCCCTCTTTAAAGAAGGCTGTTATTATTCCTCCACCAGCACGGAAGCAACAGAAGAGACGAAGGCAGAATCCTCTAATAACTGGGAGATGCTGGAGACTCTGGGCAGAAAAGGGATTATGGAGATCGAGGGCTCAGCAGATGCTGAGAGAGAAGCTGGGGTCAGCTGCTCTCGAGGAGATAATGAGTGTGTACTGGGGAAGTATAGGCTGAGAAAATGAGAAGATTGATAAACAGGTGACTGCTGGCTGTGGCCAAGAGCAGGATTGGAGAAATGGTCTTAAGCTGAAGGTGAGAAGGAACAAAAAGGAAGCCTTTCAAAGCCGCACAGGTTTGAAAAACAAACAAAAAGTCAATGAATGAGAACATGTAGGTTTGTTTCTGAAGTGTTTCTAAAGTGTATGTGTGCTAAATACGTTTTAAAATGGTTTCACTCTGAATGACATCATACTTTAAAGATCTGCAAAGGAAGTGAAGGAGTAATATTCCATTGTATATATGTACCACATATTCTTTATCCATTCCTCTGTCAATGGACATTTAGGTTGCTTCCATGTCTTGGCTATTGGAAATAGTGCTGCATGTATCTTTTTGGATTATGGTTTTCTCTGGATATATGCCCAGGACTGGGATTGCTGGATCATATGGTAGTTCTATTTTTAGTTTTTTAAGGAACCTCCATACTGTTCTCCATAGTGGTTGTACCAATTTACATTCCCACCAACAGTGTAGGAGGGTTCCCTTTCTCCACACCCTCTCCAGCATTAATTGTTTGTAGACTTTTTGATCATGGCCATTCTGACTGGTGTGAGGTGACGCCTCATTGTAGTTTTCATTTGCATTTCTCTGATAATTAGTGATATTGAGCATCTTTTCATGTGCTTTTTGGTCATCTGTATGTCTTCATTGGAGAAATGGCTATTTAGGTCTTCTGCCCATTTTTTGATTGGGTTGTTTGTTATTGTGATATAGAGTTGCATTTTGATATAGAATTTGTATATTTTGAAGATTAATCTCTTGTTGGTCACTTCATCTGCAAATATTTTCTCCCATTCTGTGGGTTGTCTTTTCATTTTGTTTATGGTTTCCTTTGCTGTGCAGAAGCTTCTAAGTTTAATTAGGTCCCACTTGTTTATTTCTGTTTTTGTTTTCATTACTCTAGGAGGTGGATCAGAAAAGATATTGCTGCAATTTATATCAAAGAGTGTTCTGCCTATGTTTTCCTCTAAGAGTTTTATAGTATCTGGCCTTACATTTAGGTCTTTGATCCATTTTGAGTTTATTTTGGGGTATGGTGTTAGAGAATGTTCTAATTTCATTCTTTTACATGTAGCTGTCCAGTTTCCCCAGCACCACTTATTGAGGAGACTGTCTTTTCTCCACTGTATATTCTTGCCTCCTTTTTCATAGATTAATTGACCATAGGTGTGTGAGTTTATTTCTAGGCTTTCTATCCTGTTCCTTGATCTATATGTCTGTTTTTGTGTCAGTACCATACTGTTTTGATGACTGTAGCTTTGTAGTATAGTCTGAAATCAGAGAATCTGATTCCTCCAGCTCTGTTTTTCTTTCTCAGGATTGATTTGGCTATTTGCGGTATTTTGTGTTTCCATATAAACCTTAAAGTTTTTTGTTCTAGTTCTGTGAAAAATGCCATTGGTAATTTGATAAGGATTGCATTGAATCTGTAGATTGCCTTGGGTAGTATAGTCATTCTGACAATATTGATTCTTCCAATCCAAGAACATGGTATATCCTTCCATCTCTTTGTGTCCTCTCCAATTTCTTCCATCAGCATCTTATAGTTTTCAGAGTAGAGGTCTTTTGTCTCCTTAGGTAGGTTTATTCCTAGGTATTCTATTCTTTTTGATGCAGTCGTAAATGGGATTGTTTCCTTAATTTCTCTTTCTGATCTTTCAGAAATTTAGGATGTTAATTGTAATCCCCAGGGTAACCACTAAGAAAATAAGTAAAGTAAAGAATATACAAAAAAGAAATGAGGAGAAAATCAAAATGGCACCAAGAAAAAAATGAAAAACAAAAAAAGAATTTGTAGGTTCTCTCTCTAATTCTGCCAAAAGATGCAAGAATTGCATTGGAATTTGACACATAGTCCATGGGCAAAATGAAGGTTCTCTGAACAGAAATTCAGCCCACATAAGACTTTTAGCAAAAATGTAATGAAGCATTATCTAAATAATAGGTATGACCCAGGAGATTGGTATGGTCTGAGCACATTTTCCACTGTTGCTGCTGTGAAACTGATGTCTAGTGCCATGTGGCAGGCCAGCATTCCTCTAAGTGTGATTGGCAGAACACTCATGCCATGCTGTTAATGGCTATAATACACACAAGGGCTGCTGTGGTCAAATATGTTTGGAAATGCCAGGTTAAATAGAGTTCAAGAAATGTCTTTACTACAGGACTCCTCAGAGTCTGTAAGACATTATGCATGCACAGTGAGTCCTCAGGAAGTGGTAATAGCTTGAATATTTCCCAAACTCTTTGGTCACGAAAAGAATCTCATGTGTTAGAGACTGGAGCTTCAGGGAACACCCTTTAGGGAATGGTGTAGGAAGGAGTTAAGCATAATACAGAGGTTTTCTATACCTCACTTTCTTTATGACCATAGTTGGGGTGATAGTATTTAGGATTGCTGTGTGATAACCTGAGTGACATACTTAGCTCAGTCCTGCCACATGGCAGGCACTCAATACTTCGCAGATTTTATTATAAGATTTAAGTGTCAAGGAATAAGTCAGTAGATTTTTTACCTGCTTAGTGTAAAACAGGGGAGCACAAACTTAGAAGTTAGATAGAGCAAGACTCAAATACGTGTTAATCGCTCACCACTGATTATGGACTTTAATAAGTTCTACAGACTACCTTTATAACAACACCTAGATTAGTGTTTGATTGAATCAAAGAGACCAATAACTTGGACAAGCTGACATAGAAAACTGACCACGACAGTCCACTCTTGTCAACTTAGCACCTATACACAACTTAAATCATACTTAATCTCCAAGAAAGACAAAGTCGTACTTTCACGTGATACAACTATCCTATGTACAACCAAAAATATGCTAATCCATTCCCCAGAAAAGGCTGCAGATCCTTGAATGATGTTCACTCTTCTCCTTTGACATCCTGCGATATACATCTTACGTTAGATGATAAGGAGATAAGACCTTGAGCAACTCAATTAACCTCTCTGAGATCATCCGTAAAAGGGGTTTATAATACTTATGCATGGTTATTTGCTCATTAATTCAGCAATCATTTGTATTAATCAATATAAACTACATAGTATACAGTATTGAACTAGACTAAAGCTTTGCCCTTGACTAGCAGACAAGGCAATGAGATGAGGTCTATCAAGAGTTTGGTTACAGGACCTGGAACAGAGTGATGCTTGAGAAACCTCAATTGACTTCCCCTTCTTCCTGGAATGGGGAAGGCACAGCTCTCAGAATAACCACAGTCCATAGCCTGTGTCTTTTCACTCTACCTGAAGGGACCATTCATCCTACAGTAGAAACAGCCCCAGGAAACTTCTTCCAGATCCAAAGAAACCACCATGCCAGGGAATTTGGAGACGCTAAGAGAATTTCTACATTTCTGCAGATGGGTGCAGTGTTTTATCTTTAAGAACAATACAGTGAGATGACTCAATGGCTCCTCTTAAGCCCCAGTATCCATGGCAACCAGACGTTCCACAGGCTTTGATCAAAACAGAATTATCAACTCAAGTATGAGGAGACATTTAGTAAGCTAAAATCTAGTTTTGTAATATTTATAACCATTAACATTATCCAGAGAACTTAGTCTTAAGTAAACATAAAACATTCAACATTTCACATGTTATATCATATTGACTTATTTTTTATTTATTTATTTTTTTTTTTGCGGTACACGGGCCTCTCACTGTTGTGGCCTCTCCCGTTGCGGAGCACAGGCTCCGGACGCGCAGGCCCAGCGGCCATGTCTCACGGGCCCAGCCGCTCCGCGGCATGTGGGATCCCCCCGGACCGGGGCACGAACCCGTGTCCCCTGCATCGGCAGGCGGACTCTCAACCACTGCGCCACCAGGGAAGCCCTCATATTGACTTATAATAGAGGTAATTGAAGAATCACAAAATATATTTTTCTAGCAATGGTAACTGCTTAATCGTTGCATTACCAGAAAGCAATATACCCATAGTCTTTTGGAAAATTGATTTTCCCTTTCTCTAGCATTTCATGTATAGGCACAAGGGCATAAAGAGTCAAATATTTGTCACCTTAAAACTATTTACTTCCCACTGCTTTCTTTCTATAAACCACAAAACACACATGGACCTTCCAACCCTTCTGTGCATTTTCTCAGACATTTTTAATGTAAGACAAAGACATAAAGATTAAAACAATCTAGAAAGATGTACATTTTCTTTAATCTATGAAATATAAACTGATCCAGTTCCATTCTTTACACATGAAATTGTGTACTAAGAGAGATTGGACCTAAGAGAATAACAATTTGCCAAGCCACATGGTTAACAGAGCTGCAGGGAGTCAGAAAGATGAGCAAGATGACACCTCCAAGCACAAGTTATCTACTCAGAAGTGAGAGGTGAATGAGGGTGGAAAAACAACTTTTTTTTAAAGGGTGAAAATCCACAAGCCTGCACATCACATACACGTAACACTTATAACTGTGACCATCACAATAATATTGAGGTTTCCCAGAATTTTTCCTGTTATGCTTCTTTGTAAAAATGAATCATATGAGAGAAGCTTTCTTACCAAAGAAAATCACTTGTTCATTTTACAAATACCTACTGAGTGTCTACTGTGTACCAGGCACTGCAGTTACAGCTGTGAAACTGCAGTTACAGCCAACAGTCTCTACTGGCTCAGGGGCTTTAGTCTAACTGGAAACACAGAAGCCAGCAGGCAATTCCACCAGAGTGTGGCATCCTGATAGAGGTGACCCAAGGGCTGTGAGAGCACCAGGAAGGACACCTAATCCAGACATGGGCCTCCCTGAATGTGGACCTCTCTAAATTGAGACCTAAAATAAGAAGGCATCAGCTAAGGGAAGGTATTGAGAGTGTGGAGGACGAGGGGGAGGTCCCAGCTGAAAGGGGAAAGCATATGTGCAGGCCTGGAGCAAGAGTGATCACAGAATGTTGAAAGTATTAAAGACAGTTCCCTTTAGGGGCTTCCCTGGTGGCGCAGTGGTTGAGAGTCCGCCTGCTGATGCTAGGGGACACGGGTTCGTGCCCCGGTCCGGGAAGATCCCACATGCCGCGGAGCAGCTGGGCCCGTGAGCCATGGCCGCTGAGCCTGCGTGTCCGGAGCCTGTGCTCCACAACGGGAGAGGCCACAACAGTGAGAGGCCTGTGTACTGCAAAAAAAAAAAAAAAAAAAAAAAAGATAGTTCCGTTTAGCTGGAGTTTGGGACCCTGCCTCTTTCTCTCACCAGGGAGGCTAGGATATGGGTACAATTCAAAGGCTGATACCAGCTTCAGCTCACATCCCGTAGATGGTGGGATGGGGGAGATGGAGGGGGGATGCAGTGATGCTAAGAGTCATGTTCTAAGCAGCCATGCCTGGACAGGCGTGGACCATATGTATTATAACACACTGATGCAGTGATGCTAAGAGTCATGCTCTAAGCAGCCATGCCTGGACAGTCGTGGACCATATGTATTATAACACACTGCACCATGTGTATTATAACCACGCAAAATTGTCCCAGTCTAAAAGAAACATGTGCAGGTGTGTTTCAATCCTCTGAGAGGAGCTACTGAGAGTTTTGTGCCTGTTCAAACATACTTTCAATTTTAAACGTACTAGGCTGGCAGGATGGGACATTCCAAGGATGGGTGTTGAAAAGTAAACTACGAGGAAAGCACTGTCCATGGGCTCAGAAGAACTGGATGCTACAGACAGGTGCAGGCCCCTGTGGACTATCAGGCCTGGCACAGAGCTCTCACTCATTAACTCAGAGCCTCTCCTGTGCACCATAAGCTGTGCTAGGGCTAGTGACAGAAGGACAAGGTAAAGTCCTCACCCTCAGGGAACTCAGAACAAAATGGGGAGGCAAGCAAATCTGCAAAAGTTTATACTCCCTTGTAATAAATGCAATACTAAAAAGAAGTTCAGAAAGCCAGGGTGTCTACACCAGGGAGGGGCAAAGGCAGGATTTCTAGAGATGATAATGCTTGAGTGAAGCCCTAAAGGCTAAGAAGCTGAGTGAAGAAGCAGGGACAGGTCGTTCCTGGCAGACGGGGCTGCAGGTGCAAAGGTCCAGAGCAGTGGCGCGTTCGGAGAGCAGCAAGTCGTCCAGCATGGTGAGCCTGCAGGGTGAGGATGGGAATGGGAGGGAGAGAGGTCAGTAGTAACCACTGGCCAGACCATAAAGGGCCTTGCAAGTGTTTGCATGAGGTGTGGTAGAGGAAGAGGAGTCCAGGACAACTCCAGGCCTATGGCCTGGGTGACTAGGGGTATAGGGTCTCATCAACCAGCTTGGAAAAGCAGATTGAATGGGAGGATAAGAACAGGTGGGTCATATTGAATGTAAAGTACCTGTGGAAAATCCAAGTAAAATACTACTGGATTTTAACTATTATAACTATTGGGGGTGGAGGGAGTAAAAAGGGAGAGGGAGAGAGAAACAGAGATCACATATACACATAAATATACACACACATTCACACACACACACACAACACAGGTCAGGACTGAAGAGAGAGATTCAGGAGCTACCCGCATATAGGTGATCATGGAAGCCATGCTGGGGATGAAGTTTCAGAGAGAGCATACGTACAGTGAGAAGAAAAGAGGCCCAAGGACAGAGCTCAAGAAAACCCTCAAACACACATGGAGGAAATGGAGGCCACCAAGGAGACCGAGAAGAAAAAGCAGGACAGGGTAGAGCCCTGGGAATCAATAAAAAGGTGAGTTTCAAGAGGCAGGAGGGATACCCTTGGTCAAAGGCAGCTGAGAGGTCAAGTGGGCTATGGACTGACTCTTCCCATTGGATAGAACAGTTTGAAGGTTGCTGGTGAATTTGGCGAGAGTGGATTCCATGGGGTGGTGAGTAGAACTGAATGGTAGTGGTTGATGAATGTGAGGTGACACAGAGGAACCACAGGGAACATGCACAGGTGTTATAGGAAGCATGTCTGGGAAGAGAAAGAGACAAGAGACAAGTTGGTGGCTTCACCCTTGGTCAAGGGAGAGTTGGAAGGAGGGATGCTGGGAGGATTGAAAGAGAAAATGATGGAGTTCAGTCGCACATGGTAAAACTGCATGTAAACCTTAGTTACTTAGTAGTAACCCTGTCTGGTGGACCCAGCAGCAGCCTGGGTTGAATGTAACAACGGGACCTTGGCACCAGGGAAACTTCACGCTGAAGAGAGAAGGAGCTAGCAAGCCAAGTAGAAAAACAAACAGGCAAATAAAGATACTTGTTTTATGCGATCTTTCTCCCATCTCTGATTTTCAGCTAATCTCTTTCCCATAGGATTTTGATGTTATCTGTCTCCTCTTACCTGGACTCTCTTCAACACCTGATAGCTTTCACACTCATTTCCTTTGCCGTGATTAGACCTAAAAAGGGACCTTCTTCAAGTGGTGATGAAAGGGCCGAGCAGCAACACTCTGAAATCTCACAGAAATCATCAGAAACTGAAGATGGTCCAATCTGAAAGTCTGAGTGTGAGGGAGAAAAATCAGAAGGGAGAGGGAAGGCAGATGGGAGACAGAGTGAGAGAGGAGATGGGTTAGGAGAGGGGGAGGCAAGAGGAAATGGAGAGGTTACTTTAAACTAGAGGGGAGACAGGTAGGCAAGGATAGAATGAAGGAATGGGAAGGGAGAGAGTGAAGGAAAGAGAGAAGGGAAGGGCAGGGGAGAGATGGGGGCCAAGGAGGGAGCAGTGGATGGAGAGAGGAAGGAAAGAAGAGAGAAGTCACTTCAAACCAGAGGTGAGAAAGACAGGCGAGGTGAGGATAAAGGAGAGTGAGGAAGAGAGAAGGGCAGGAAGAGGACGGGGCAAGGAGAAGAGCTAGGTCACGTTAAACCAGGGAAGTGTCTGAATTGAAAGTGTTTTTAAGAAAGCCAGTGTTGGGCTTCCCTGGTGGCACAGTGGTTGAGAGTCCGCCTGGCGATGCAGGGGACACGGGTTCGTGCCCCTGTCCGGGAAGATCCCACGTGCCACGGAGCACTGGGCCCGTAAGCCATGGCCGCTGAGCCTGCGCGTCCGGAGTCTATGCTCCGCAACGGGAGAGGCCACAGTGGTGAGAGGCCCGCGTACCGCAAAAAAAAAGAAAAAAAAGAAAAATGCAGTATTTCTCCTACTCAAGTGCTCCTCCTCATGTACTCAGCATGCATGTTTGACTGGGCACTCTGGGCCAGGCACTGTCTGTGAGCACTGCTGAGCCTGCCCCAAGCTGCTCGCAGCCAAGAGGCATGCACCACCCCGCAGGCAGGTGTTTACAATGACAAGCCGTGACAGCAGCAAGTATAAGACCCCAAGGGAACATCGAGCCCTGGGGGACCATGAGGGGAAGCCATCCGTTCTGGGAGCCGAGGGGTGAGCAGGAGTTCCCAGCCACGGAGGGCAAGCTATGAAAGAAAAAGCCAGGCAGAGAAGACAAGTAAGAGAGCAGGACAATTACAGACCAGCAGGAGAAATGAATGCCCACAGTGCAGGTGAGAGAAAAGACAACAGATTGGGATGGAAGAGTAAATAGGGACCAGATTAACCAGGGTCCATGTGCCATGATTTGGGGCTTATTTTAAGTTTTGAAGTGTCTTAAACGTGCGAGTATTATAACAATCTTTACCTTTTGAAAAGCTAATTCTGAAAGAAAAAAAAAACCCTGCAGACAAATGTTGAACTCTGGTTAACGATAGGCATGCTTGAATTTTTTTAGGAGGAAGTACACAGATGTCTGCCATGTACTTCGAAATGCATGAAAAATAAGATTGGTGGATGACTAGAGGGCTGGATGGTTGGCTAGATGTGTGACAAAGAAAATAGAGTAAAATAGGGGACACTTAGTTTTTCGAGGCAGAAGCCTAATGTGTTCCCCTTTGCCTGGCAAAGCAATAAAGCTGTCCTTTTCTACTTCACCCAAAACTCTGTCTCCAGGATTTGACTTGGCACTGGTGTACAGAGAGGCCGAGCTTTGGGTAACAGTCCTGCCTCAATTTGGAGAATAGACACTGAAGTGGAAATATTTCTGAGTTCCAAGTAATAGATCTGAGTCTTTTATGATTAAAATCTCAATCCCTTGGTCTGCCATTTTGGTGTACTTCTACATCTTTTGGGGGGACACAATTTAACTCATGATATATACCTACAGAACAAATTTTTAAAAACCAACTGTCTGGGCTTCCCTGGTGGCGTAGTGGTTGCGAGTCCACCTGCCGATTCAGGGCACACGGGTTCGTGCCCTGGTCTGGGAAGATCCCACATGCCGCAGAGCGGCTGGGCCCGTGAGCCATGGCCGCTGAGCCTGCGCGTCCGGAGCCTGTGCTCCGCAACGGGAGAGGCCACAGCAGTGAGAGGCCCGTGTACTGCAAAAAAAAAAAAAAAAAACACACACAAAAAAACCAACTGTCTGGTTTTGTGTAAATGACATTTGTGTCTTGAGATAAAGTTCCAATGACTGCATCACACATAGATTCAAAAACTACTGTATCCCAAATAAATTAGATAAAAGATAATCTTTAAAAAAAATGTTGTAGGTGACTCAAAAAGTCACTCCATTTGATGATGACACTGTGTGATAGTTAATTTTATGTATCAACTCAGATGGGCCACAGGCTGCCCAGATTAAATGTTAATTCTGGGTGGGTCTGCAAGTGTGTTTCTGGATGAGATTAGCATTTGAATTTGTGGACTCAGTAAAATTGATTGCCCTCCCCAATGGGAGTGGGCATCATCCAGTCTATTGAGGGTCTAAATAGAACAAAAAGTGGAGGAAGGAGGAATGTGCTCCTTTTTTTCTGCCTTACTGATTGAACTGGGACTTCTCTTCCTGACCTCAGACTGAGATGTACTCCATTGATTCCCCTGGTTTTCAGGTGTTCAAACTTAAGCTAAATTATACCACCTGCTTTCCTGGGTCTGCAGCTTGTAGATAGCAGATCATGGGACTTCTTGGCCTCAGTAACTGCACAAGGCAATTCCTCAAACTCTCTCTCTCTCTCTCAATATATATATATATATATGTAATATATACATATATGCATATACATTCTATTGATTCTGTTTTCTGGAGAACCCTAATACACACTGATATTAAAAATTCATTTAAAAAAAAGAAAGAAAATAGAGTAAGATGGTAATGGCAAAATCTAAGTGGTGGCTATATGGGGGTTCATTGAAAAATTCTCTCAACTTTCTTTATGTTTAAAATTTTTTATAATAAAATCCTTGGATATTAGATCATTCTGGCTGCTGCTTGGATAAAGCTTCAGAAAGGGGCAAAGGAGTCCGTTAGGGGGTTGTTGGCAGTAATGGAGGCAAGAGATGGTCAAGGCCCAGATCGGAGGGAGAGAAACTGGGATTAAAGCATTGGAATTCAAGAGGTGTTTAGAAAGTTAAATCAATCGCGTTGGTAATGGGATGATGGATCTAGAGGGAAGGAAGAGGTTGAGATAAACAGCAGCCCCGTTTTACCTACCTTAGCTACAGACCAATTACAAGTTGAGACAAGGATGGTGTTGGGGTCTTTGGGGAGAGAGGAAGGAGTCATAAGATCCACTAAGAACTCCAGTTACCAATGTCCCCTCCGCTGGCCTCTGACCTCGGGTTCAGGAAATTCCTAGCACTAGCTCTTTGCTTTCTGAGTCTGTTCTGGAAGTCTGTGGGCTTCAGCACCATGGGCAACCTGGGGTGTAGGGAGCAGAGTGTTACCGCTGCCCGCCTTGTGCTGTGGTTCCAAACCAGAGGCTGGGCTGTTCCTTCCCTGCTCTGCCCTCCCCCCCTCCCTCAGAACCCTCCAGACGCCACTCTAGCTCTGCTGTTGGCAATGTAACTGTCCTGTTTTGTTTAAGAACAAAATCGATTGTGACCAGCAGTTTCAAACGGCTTCATCTGCGGCCAGCTTTGGTTTATCAGCCATCTGTCAGAAAGCAGATCTTTCTGGAAGACTCGATCACAATAAGGCAAAAATGAGTTTTCCTCAAGGGCCGCAAACTGCCTTTCTGGGAGCACAGGTGTCAGCCTGCTCCGAGAAGCAGCTCTGCAATCCCTCCCCTGGCACCTGCGCTGGCTGTCATTTCAGCTCATTTCCTACAGCCTTGTCCCAGCAACCGCAGGCACATTCCCCCTCGTCCTCCATCCCTCTGTGTGAAGGATGTTTACCAGAGGACCTGTTTTTCCATTTCAGTAATTAGGGCTGCACTTCATTGCTGGATTCCTGTCCCTGCCATGTCCACAGCCATCTGACGATTAATGTTAAACCCAAGCTCTCTTACCTCGTCAAGCCTTAGGGCCTCCTGAATATTTGTGATGCCTTGAACAAGGCACTCACACCTGCTCTTCCCCTGGGTGCTGCAGGGAGAGACCCGGGTTGCTTGGTACCAGACCCTAAAAAAGGAGACTCCTGACTCTGTTTAAGGCAGGAATGTGGGAGGCTGGGCTGTAATCATTTCTGTTCTCAGATAAAGCCCGCACGTGTCTCCCAACATACAATCTGATTATGGAATTTGACTTTTTTGTTTGTTTTTAAACAGACTTGACTTGAGACCCAGACAGCATCTACCCTTTCAGTCCTGGAGGTCTTCCCCTCACCTGATCCTCATGCACCGGGTATGGAGTCATGGCTACCTGAGTTCAGATCCTAGCTCTGCCACTCCCCAGCTGAGCCTCAGTTTCCCCACAAGTAAAATGGGGGAGGGCGTTCACTCAGGGGGTCATTGTGAGGAGTAAGCCAGACCATATACTGAAGGCTCCAGCCCGGTGCCTGGGTCCTTCGTGGCGCTCAGAACTCAGTAGCTGGGATGACCCAGGTGTGGCGAATGTAATTTTCCAGCATGATGATTAATTCATGTCTGCACATCACCTATGTAGCTGAACAACGTGCTTTCTTCAATTACAAAATGCTTTTATTGTGCTTCAATTTCCTGTGTATCAAGAAAACGCCAGTGACTTTGGCTCCTTCTCTTTGGAGAGGGAAATTGTTACAAGAAACAAGCAAAAAAAATGGGCTCTTTTTCCATCATTTTCATCATCTTTGAGACTCTCCTAAGTGTCCTGGCCAAGTTTCTGGCCTCTCCTTAGCTGAGGAAGGTGTTCCTGTGAAGTTCATCACTGCTGAGGACAGTTGCAGAATCTCTCACAGGACAGCGGTCTCTGCATGCTAACGGAGGCCATTTCCTGGGTTTGGAGGGACTTTTGGGGGTTTTGTTTGCTTTGGCTTGGGACACACATTTAAATCCTTGGGTCCCTGAGGCCCCATTTCATCTCTGCATCACTGGGCTGCCCAGTCTCCACTCCAGCAGGAAGCCTAGCTCCTGTGGGCTGAGAGAAGATATCGCTACCGTTACACCCCAGGTGGTCCATGGCAGGTAACTGAGCTGATGAAGGGTTAGGTAGAGCTTTGGAATAGGGCTGAGAGAGAAAGGCTTCGTAGGATAAAAGGATAAAAAGAAAAACCATTTAGATTTATCTTTGCCAGGCTTGATGCCAAGTCTTTTTCTGGAACTTTTTCTTTTCTTTTCCCCAACAGTTCCATAGTAACAGCCCTTTCTACAGGTAGAGAAACGGACAGAGAGCTTAAGGCATTTTCTCAAGGTCGGCCAGCTAGTAAGCAGCAGAGCTGAGAGCAGAACTCAGTAGCTGACTAAAGAGCACAGGACCTTACCCTCTACGGGGTCTGTTTCTCTGGGAAAGCGAAACCCTCCTGACTCTGCGCACGGAAGGCCCCAGCACGTGGGTAAGACGGATGCTGTTAACCGCAGCCACCTGGAACTCTGCTCCTGCACCTGGACCCAACAGGAACCGGAGGGGTAATAAATAGGCAGGATCATAGACGTCTCCTTAGCCTCACAATCTCTGGAGGCGGGAGAGCGCCGCTCCTGCTTTGAAAGTGAGTATGAAGAAAACGCTAGAAGAAGCGGCATTTTCCTCTATTCACCTGACACACCTGATTCTTTGAAATACTCTGTGGCCACGGCCGTGCTGGAAACTGGAGCTGCAGGGAGAGAGCAGCTTTAGATTTAGGCTCAAAGATGGGCTCAGAAGGTGGAACTAGCGTCTCCTGCTCCGATGTTTGAGGCTCTCAACTTGAGCTGAGCCACAGGTTTTCAGGTTCATCGTGATGGGTCCACAGCCGGTTCCTGAGAGGTGTCGGGCCTGGGCTCCTGGGTCGGTGAAGGCTGTGGGGATCATGGGGTGCTTGGGGCAGGATGTGCTTCTGCCCTTTGTGTTTGCTTCTCTTTCTACTCTCTCCCATTACGAGAACTACCCAGGGCAGAGTGGGAAACAGGGCACAACAAACATCAAGGGAAAAGCCAGCCTCCTCATTCCAGTAATGGGGACCAGCTTTGGATGTGGAAGACTCAAGGTGGCTCACGCCTGGGCATGCTCCCTGGCTCTGAGATGCCAGCAAGGCCACTGGGCGCCTGGCTGCCTCAGCCTTGTGCTCAGGCTGAGTTTGAGATGGGTTGAGGCTGGAGGAGGCGGACCACTGCTCTAGGAGAAAGGACTCTGGCCACAGGGAACTGGGGAGGAGGCCAGATGCTTGAGGAGCTGTGGGCCTTGTGTGGACCTTTCAGAGGGGCCAGAGTTAGCATTAGGGTTGGGACTCTATGGGGTAAGGATTGCATTTGTCACACTACCCAGTCCCACTGCACCTTTGGCCCTATGTAGAATCTGGTTACTGAGGCTTTGTTCAGTTACTCAAGATCAAAGCTCTGAATTCCCAGCCCATATGTCACTGAGTTAGAGAGTCTGCCTCTGAGTGGAGAAGGGCCAGGGAAAGTTCCCCCAGGGAAAGCTGGAACCGTTCTACCCGTGACCCTCCTTCACCTTGGGGCTGATCTCTTCCCCTCCCTGGCCTCAGTTTCTGCATCTGTAGGTTGTTAGGGGTGAGTGTCAGACCTCACTGGATATTTTATGACGCTGCCTCAGATAAAGGTTCTAGAAGCAGCCAAAGTATCATGGTCACTTGAGGGAGGCTTCAAGCCCATGCCCGCTCCCAGGGATGACGAAGGGTGTGGATTGAGGTGTCCTCTCCATCACAGGCGGAGCTCCTCTCTGCAGCAGGCCATGGGGTGTTGGTGGCAGCTCCTGCTGGGGCTGTGGGCAGTCCCACCCACGTGGGCTGGGCGCGAGCTGCTCAACGTCTGCATGAACGCCAAGCCCCACAAGCCAGAGCCCAGCCCGGAGGCCAAGCTCTACGAGGAGGTACGGAAGCCAGAACTGGCATGGGGTGCAGGGTGGGTGGAGGCTTCTTAGATCAGGGACGGGATGCAAAGGCCAAGATGGCTTCTGAACCCCTATCCATCTTGACTCGTTTGGTTCCCTAAGTTGGGTTTCGGCAAAGGCCACTGGAGGGGGGCGCTAATTGCCAAATGATTTACAATTTTCATCCCTGAGCTGCACGGCCACTCAGGGAGCAGGGCCAGATGATGATCCCGGAGACTCATAGATATTCAGTCTAGATTCCAACAAGCAAGGTCCCCTCCTCTGCCCTCCCACCAGCAGGCCCTGGGAAAAAATAAGAGTTAAGGGACCCCTCCCCAAGTCCCTAAAGGCAATTGACAGGGATGTGGGAGGAGGGGCAGGGCTGGCATATACCTATGAGCCCTTCTCAGCTGCAGGTGCCCTGCCCCAGTGCAACCCCACATTCCCCTGGGTCTTGGGGACAACCCTGCTACTGTCCCCCCAGGATCTGAGACCTTGAAAGCCCCGTTCCTAGGGGACTCACAGTCTGTTGCGGGGAGGCCAGTGTGCAGGCGCCCTTTGGGTGTGAATATTGACAATTTATCGGCATTCCTTCTATCCAGGGGTAGCTGGCCTAAAGGCATCCCACTTGCTGGGTCCTCTTCTAGGGGACATTCTTACCTTTCTGGCCCAGACACTCATCAACCCTCTGCCCCTACTCCCCATGCCTTTTGCTTCTTCATCCACCTTCAGTGCATCCCCTGGAAGGACAGTGCCTGCTGCACGGCCAACACGAGCTGGCAAGCCCACCTGGATGTGTCCCTGCTCTACAACTTCAGCTTGGTTCACTGCGGATTGATGATGCCGGACTGTGAGAAGCACTTCCTGCAGGCCATCTGCTTCTACGAGTGCTCCCCCAACCTGGGGCCTTGGATCCAGCGGGTGGGAAGAAGTGGGCGGGGGTGGGTGGGCAGGAGACACGTCCATCAGTGCCCTGTTCATAAGAGCCTGAGCTCCAGGATGCTAGCAGGAACAGGATATGCTGTCCCCCCTATGGACAAGAGCCGTCAGAGGCTGCTGTGGGGGACATAGATGGAGAGGCAGTCACCCCTGGCCCTAGAGAACGGCATGCATGGAGAGTGGTCACAGGAGAACAGCAGGATGGAGGGACTATTTGAGTCACATCTTCTGTTTGTAGGAACAGGGCTGTGTACAAACTATTTAACTCAGCCTCAGTATTCTCATTTGTAAAATAATATTTAGTGACTTCATAAGAGAGTATGTTCTGATGGTACCTGACCCAAGTTCCACTGCAGCTATTGATAGTCCTCAAATGGGTGCTCTTATAATTCTTGCCTCTTGCTATGCCCGCACCCAGCTGGACCCGCGTGGGCAGGCGGAGCGGATTCTGGACGCGCCCCTGTGCCGGGAGGACTGTGAACAGTGGTGGGCTGACTGCCGCACATCCTACACCTGCAAATCCAACTGGCACGGCGGCTGGACCTGGAGTCGGGGTGAGTGATGCTAAGCAGGGCCTGGGAGGCCCCCCCCACCCGAGAGCAGGCACAAGCCCTCTGCTCCCCCGGGGCAAAGGATGGGGATGTGAGGACAGGAGCGGGTAAGGTGTCTGTGCCTGGATCTCCCCTCAGGGAAGCCCCGCTGCCCGGCCAGGGCCCTCTGCCACCCTTTCCTGCATTACTTCCCCACCCCTGCTGACCTATGTGAGAAGATCTGGAGCAACTCCTTCAAGGCAAGCCCGGAGCATAGGACCAGCGGGCGGTGTCTGCAGAAGTGGTTCAAGCCTGCTGGGGGCAACCCCAATGTGGCCGTGGCCCGCCTCTTCGCCAGCCCTGCCCCGTCCTGGGGGCTCTCTGACACGCTCCTGGCTTTCTCTCTGTTCCTGCTGCTTCTTTCCTGAGAGCCCCTCCTCCTTGCACACACTCCTGCACTCCCCCAGCTGTGGGCCAGGCCCGGCCATGGCAGCCTCCTTCCTTAGGACCTTCCTGAAACGAGCAGCACAGGCTGAGGGCTTGTGCCTGAGCCTCCCACGTTCGGTTCTGCTCTGCTGCACCTTCCTGGCCTGGAAGGCAGCTGGGGGCTGGGAAGCCACAGGTGACCATCCCCTCCTGTCTTAAGGATGGGGGACTCTGAGGTGGGAGTCCAGGCCCTTCTCATCCAGTGCACGCCCACCCCCTACCCAGTAGAGCTGATGATGACTGCCCTGGCCTCCCCTCCCACGATGGTGTCTCCAACAAAACAGCAGTCGACCTTTCCTTCTGCCTGACCCACTCAGTCCTAGCCCTATGGTCAGGGGTCGGGCTGCAAGAAGCAGAGCCGGTTTGCCCTCTGCACTGAAATCTCCTAGTTGGTTGTTACTTTCCTAATGATGATAAACTTCTTAGCACATGCCAGGCCCTCTCCTTACATCCTCACAACAGCTCTCTGGTGGGAGTACTTTCAACACTCCCTTTTCTTCAATAAGCAACACACCATAGAAAAGACCCAAAGCCAGGACAACCGTGGTGCCACCCAGACCATTGGCTTTGTTTTGGGTACCAAGATTGAAGCAGCTGTCTCAAGTGCTTTCGGCTTTCCCTCTTCTTTTTAACTCCGGAATCACAACATGCTGGTCTGAAATGTTGGAAACCTAAGTTCTAATGTCTTTATATCACTTTCTGTATGGCTTTTGGCAAGTCCTTTGACCTTCATTTAAGACTGTCGTGGTTTCCCTCTGCTGGAGGAATGAGAAAGTTGGACCAGATGATTTTAACTTAGGAAAAGAAAAGGAAAAAGGCAGTGTCATTGTTTTTTGGGATACAGACTGTGCTTCTCGGGCAGTGCCATGTCCTAAAGACAGAGGGAGAAGAGTCAGAACTGAACCCGAGAAGGGACATCAAGACAGCCTTCACATCCCGTCTGTAAGTGGACCGACAGCCAACGTACCCACTCAGAACCTTCTGGAGCCTGAAGCCCAGCAGCTTCCCAGCATAGACGGTGCCTTCCCACAACCTTTCCTTTGTCAAAGAGAGGCTTCTAATATGTCTGCAGTTGAGTTAGAAAAGCCAGCCAAGGTCACCCCCGTCCCTCCCACACTTACCTTGAACGTGCTCATTCACTGCATAAAGCCCAAGCCTGTTACAGGCAGGACACTCGAGGTCTAAAACTTATGAAGAGAGTCCTGCAGGTGAGGTGCTCAGAGTCTGGAGAAGGAAGCAGACAGCAGCAGTGTGGACAAAGCACTTCAGTCTGCAGGAACGCCTGGGCCTGGGTGGGGTCCTAGGAAGGCCTCACAAAAAGGGTGAGGCTTGAGCCTGGGTGAAGAAGGGTCACTTCACTGAGAACAGGGAGGAAATGCGAGACAAAACCCAGCCGGGTCCTCAAGGCGTGAACTGTACGAAGCAGGACCTTTCATTTTTCTTCAATCAATCAATCAATCAATCATGGCTTCAAAAATATGTATAGGTAACATCTCTTGAGAGTTGAGGACTGAATGAAGTGTCTGAGAGTGTATCTTTGGTAATAAAGCTGAGAGTTTAATGAGGTTTTGTTTTTGTTTTTTGTTTTTTAGTGTTTTTAGGTATAAATATAAAAATTAGTCAAAGTAGGGTTAAAGTTGAGATGCGCAAAGGAAGACTAGTTCTGGGAGCCCTAATAACTGTTACTATTTATTTATTTATTTATTTATTTATTTTATTTTTTTTGCGGTACGCGGGCCTCTCACTGTTGTGGCGTCTCTTGCTGCGGAGCACAGGCTCCGGACACGCAGGCTCAGCGGCCATGGCTCACGGGCCCAGCCGCTCCACGGCATGTGGGATCTTCCCGGACCGGGGCACGAACCCATGTCCCCTTCATCGGCAGGCGGACTCTCAACCACCGCGCCACCAGGGAAGCCCTGTTACTATTTATTGATTACTCTGTGCCCGAGGCTCTGCTAAGCTCCTTACATGCATTAGTTCATTTGATCCTCACAAAAGCCTTGAGAGGTACTCTTGCACCGCCATTTTTCAAATTAGGACAGAAGCGTGTGGGTTTGAAACCAGGTAAGTGTGACCCCAGAGTCCCAGCTCGTAAGGCTTACACTGAGCATCCTGGCAGGTCGTTGAGTGGGGCTGGTGCAGACGTGGGGGATGGAGGGAGGGAGGCTGGTTCCTGACAGGTCCTGGTCAGGAAGGAGACTGATCTCTCTCCCCATATGTGGTTGTGAGGAGTGTTGGGTTTCAAGCAGTGGAGTGGAACCTTCAGATTTGCAGCTAGATTGTTTGTTTTAATCAGAGTATCCATGCACTTGGTTAAAACACATAGGGCAAATGATCTCTAACACACACTGAGCCACAGAGCCGCAGCTGGCCCCTAGGCCCCAGGGCTCCTGCCCAGAGGTGCCCACGTCTAGCCACTGCCGGATCTAGCTATGAGAAATTTACAAAAGTTGTCTTATCTTTGCCACACGTTCAGACTATGTTTTTGCTCTCTGTTCTGTTAGTTTTTCAACTTAATCTTCCAATCTTCTTAATTTTGGAAATCCATTTTTAATTCCCAGGAAACTATTTTTTTTTAACTCTCTCGTTCTTCACAGCCTGCTGTTTTTGGGTTTTATGGCCGTAATATCTTCTCATATCTCACTGAAGATCTAGTTAGAATTTTTAAAATAAATTTATTTTATTTATTTGTTTTGGGCTGTGTTGGGTCTTTGTTGCTGCACACGGGCTTTAGGGGCAGGGGTTCAGTAGTTGTGGCACACGGGCTCAGTAGTTGTGGCTCACGGGTTCTAGAGCTCAGGCTCAGTAGCTGTGGTGCACGGGCTTAGTTACTCCGTGGCATGTGGGATCTTCCCAGACGAGGGATCGAACCCATGTCCCTGCATTGGCAGGCGGATTCTTAACCACTGCGCCACCAGGGAAGCCCTAATTAGAATTTTTTTAAAGCTTGTTTCTAGTCTCTGAATGACCTGTTTTCTCCAAGGTCAATCTGTTTATCTTGATCTCCTGTGTGCTGCTGGTTTTCTCTGTGTGTGGTGACCTTGGCTGTGTGTCCATATTTAAGAATGAGGCACTGTGTTGATTTTTCTATCCAAGCGGTATAGGTGTCCTCCATGGTTGTATATGTGGGTCTCCTTTCCCTTGACTAACAAAGCTGATGGGGAGTTCTGGGTACACGGGGAGGGTTTGTTGACTGGAAGACTTTGCTTCAGAGTGTGGAAATAATGAAAACCCACCAAGTGAGAACGAGCAAAGCCTCTTTATTCAGAGCTTGCTATAGCAAAGGAGTCAGCCACCATTACTTGCATTTTGGCAGAGACTCAAAGGAGAAAGTTTTAGAGTGGAAAAGAGAGACGGTTTCAGGTGTGCCCTGATTAGAGGCTGTTGGCATGGGGAAGCTGGAGATAGGCTAACAAAGCAGGTCCTCCGGTGATTGGTTAGAGGTGCATATTTGGCTTTCTCTGATTGCTCCTCAGTTGAAAGGAGAGAGAAAAATCAAAGAAGCTGTTAGCTATTAATCAAGTCCTGGCTGTGTGGAGCTGATTGATAGAGGGATTATTGTTTGGCTTCCTGGGCTGTTTGTAAAGATAGTTGTGTAACTTCCTATCACTCTGACTTATAGACAGTAGGCTGGCTTTCTGGGCTGATTACTGCAGATGATGGATTAGAATTCTATTTTTATATACATCTGGCCATTGTCCATTTGCAGTCTCAAGGCTGAGTTGGCTGGAGCTATGTTGGAGTGCAGACCCCCTCAAATACTGGAATAAGGATGGTTCTTTCTGGGGTGCCAGCGTCAGATATTTCATCATATGTAAAACTGCAGCACCATCCAGAATTTAACTTAGAGAACGTCTTCCAGGATCCCCCAACCTCAGGGGTTAAAGTTAGGCTGCCTGAGCTCTAGATTTGGGCAGAGGTCACAGGAGGGAGCACGTAGTATTTCTCTCTCTGCTCCCATCCCCTCCAACTCAGAGCCTCTCCGAGGTTCTGCCCCACAGGTCAGCTCCTTCTGCTGCAGCTGCTTCTTCCTCCTCTGGCAACCCCTGGTTCTCTTGGTGTGTTTTTCTGTGCTTTTCATCTTCTAAATATTTGTTGAAATCTCTTGTTCAGTGATGGTTTCCTTCACACTCTCTTAGTAAGGGAACACTTAGAAATAAACTATCAGGGGATATGGGGATATATGTATGTATAGCTGATTCACTTTGTTGTACAGCAGAAACTAACACAACATTGTAAAGCAATTATACTCCAATAAAGATGTATTTTTTTAAAGAAATAATCATTTTAGCGAGATCCCAGTTAGTCATTCCACCTTTGATAACCAGCAGCTTCAGATTTTTTAAAGATCGCATTGTTGTGCAATAAGTAGATTAAAATTGGGGCCAAACTGAAGACAAGGAGGCTGAGGACAATGTGTAGGATGAATTTGCATGTGGGGAATGAAATAAGAAATGCAGGTGATAGGAACCTAATTGTGAGTTATGCTCTAGGAGGTATTATGTCAGGCTACAGGAGAGACAGTGGACCAGAAAGGTATAAGTTCAGGAACTATTAGGAAGATAGCACCTAGAGAAATTTGGGCCATGCTTGTGTATACAGTGCCACAAAGCAGGTGTAAGATGAAATGTGGGAGAGAACTATCTCAAAGGAACCAACCGTCTTGGATAATTTGACTGTGACACTCCCGTTTGTAAGAGGTCCTTTCCCTAGCCTAGGCTGTGCTAGGTCTTGGGTGGGAGGGGAGATGGCAGAGGGCATTCCTTCTACTGGATGCAACCCGGTCACTTTTCCACTATGGGAACATCAAACTCTATTCAAGTCCTTCCTCAGAGAATTCTGGGGAGTCCTAGGTAGCAGGTGAAAAACAAAACAAAATGGCCCCCTTTTGTATTCATCCCTTGCTTTAAGATTCCTTTCTGAGTAAATCTCCTCAGTAAGACCCCTTCCCCGAGTGCAGAAGTCCCTGCAACCTGACATTCATGCCCTAAGATCTTGTTCCCAGACCACTCCTCTGCTGCCTGAAAAGGGTGACCACCCTTCCCATTCCTCTGCCACCATGTCCCTGCCCAGTCCTTTCCCCATCCAATCTCCACTGACCTACTCCACAAAAATTACTGCTTCCTTGGGTACTCACCAGTGTCCCATTGCTTTTGCTATTGGGGGACCAAGATTTGGAGACTTATCTGGTGTCCCAGGCTGGTGTCTTTCAGATTGGATCATATTTCCCAGCTCCAGCCCTTGAGACAGCTTGAGTACCCAGTCTCTTCTTGCATCCCAAGGAGGCAGTGTTCCTGCCAACAAAACCAATCACCCATTTTTCATTTTCCGTCCTTTCTTCTGTTCTGCTCAAGTCCATCCTCAGATTTACCTTCCCCAAAAATCAGAAATCACTTTCAGTATTGCTTTTGCCACAAATGAACCACATAGAAAAATCTGGAGGAAGAGAGAGGCCTTCCCAGGGAGGAGGGACTGCTGATAGGCTTGGAGATGCTGGTGGGATGTCAGCACAGAGATGTCCATCAAATAATTGGCTTGGGGTGCACGAGAGAGGTCAGGGCTGGAGTTGAGCATTTTGGAATCACTTTCCTGGAAGTGTTACTTGGAGTTGTGGAAGTAGACGAGTTCTAAGAAAAATGTAGAGAGGAAAACAGAACACTTGTGGAGTGTCTCTGGCATACCTGCAAGTTGGAAGATGACGGGTGAAATTGTTACCAAACTCAGGTCCAGCTGCTCACTACTTGAAAATCAATACCCGAGAGAGAGGCAAGTGCTCGTAGAAAGGAAAGTTCCTTTTCATCAGAAAGCTGGCAATCTGGGGAGAAGGCAGACCCATACCCTCAAAACCAACTCTGAAGATTCTGCTCAGCCATGAAAGTTCTTGAAGGGGAAAGGGACGTAATCTCAGTTAATCATTGAGATAGGGAATCAGATTCATCATCATCTCCCACTGCATGCAAGCTTGTCAACTTCTTGTGATCTTTCTTTAGATGCTATCTTGTTCACACAGTTTGTTCACGAGATTACTAAAGGGGAAGCTAAGGAATAGATCTTGTCATCCGTTAATTACTTATTAATTTCTATTTCTTTGATCTACAGAAAGAACCAAGAGTTTAGGCAAAGTATTGTGTGATCAAAATATTTGAAAGGTGTGCTTGAGCCAGAGATGAGTAGAGCATGGGGGTGTCTGATGTAAAAGTTAGGTACAACGTAGCTTTGCTAAAGTGACAAGAGAAGGGGTTTCCTACTGAGGGCAGTTTCCTGCAAAGAGCTGCTTACAAATAGAAGCTAGTGAAGGGACAGGAAGCAGAAGCTAGGGGTAGGAGAGCAATGCAAAGAACTGTATCTCAGAGGTGCAATGTCATATTCTAAGTTGCCATCATATATTAATTAATTCATAAATAAGTATTGGGTTATTACTCTGTGCTAGACACTGCTGGTCCTGGGGACTGAAGGACTGAATATACAAATGAACAATGACTGGAATGTATATAAAACTAAGATTATGCCCCATAACCTGTAACAACCAGTGAGGGAAGCCAACCTACTATCTGTGATAATCAGTCCAAGAAGTCAAATTATTTTCTACAACAACCAGTCTAGGTAGCCAAATAATAACCCTTCTAACAATCAGCTCTAAATGGCCAGACTTGATTAAGCATTGATAGCATCTCTGATTTTGGCCCCTATTTCCAACTTAAGACCAACTGGAGAAAGCCAAAGAGTCTTCTCTAACCAATCACATCAATGCTTCACTTCTAGTTAGCATGCCTACAACATCCGCATGCTAACAGCCTCCAATCAGGGCATACCTGAAGCCTTCTATTCTTTCCAGTGTTCTGCCTGCCTTTTGGCTCTGCCAAAATTCAAGTGATGGCGGCTGACTCCCTTGCAAGCTCTTAATAAACAGGTTTTGCTTGTTCTTATCTGGTTGCTCTTCATTTATTTCCATAGATACAATAATGAACAGGGCAAACATAATTCCAGTCCTTAGGGAACTTAAATAGTAATGAGGGATACAGTAAAAATATGAGTAAACAATACAAATTAAAATAACTACAAATGAGACAATTGTTAGGAAGGAAACATAAAAGAGACTCAGAGAGGGTTGGGGAGCAGGTTTGTAAGATAAATAAAAAGTGCTAGTGGAGGTAAACTTAAAAGAGGACAGAAGAACTGGGGAGACAAGTTAAAGGGCGGTGGGTAAACTAGGGTATAAACACAAGGATTAACCTTGGGAAGGAAGTGGGCTACTTTTTCCACTAGAATAGGAGGAGAAGAGAGAAAATGTGAGAAGGCAATTTCAGAACTAAAATGCTTCAAATTTCCCCTGTTATGGCTGTTAGTATTTGCCTTATGTATTGAGGTGCTCCTATGTTGGGTGCATAAGTATTTACAATTATTATATCTTCTTCTTGGATTGATCCCTTGATCATTATGTAGTGTCCTTCATTGTCTCTTGTCATAGTCTTTGTTTTAAAGTCTAATTTTGTTTGATATGAGAACTGCTACTCCAGCTTTCTTTTGATTTCTATTTGCATGGAATATCTTTTCCATCCCCTCACTTTCAGTCTGTATGTGTCCCTAGGTCTGAAGTGGGTCTCTTGTAGACAGCATATATACGGGTCTTGTTTTTGTATCCATTCAGCCAGTCTATGTTTTTTGGAGCATTTAATCCATTTACATTTAAGATAATTATCAATATGTATGTTCCTATTACCATTTTCTTAATTGTTTTGGGTTTGTTATTGTAGATCTTTTCCTTCTCTTGTGTTTCCTGCCTAGAGAAGTTCCTTTAGAATTTGTTGTAAAACTGGTTTGGTGGTGCTGAACTCTGAGCTTTTGCTTGTCTGTAAGGTTTTAATTTCTCCATCAAATCTGAATGAGATCCTTGCTGTGTAGAGTAATATTAGTTGTAGGTTTTCCCTTTCATCACTTTAAATATGTCTTGCCACTCCCTTCTAGCTTGCAGAGTTTCTGCTGAAAGATCAGCTGTTAACCTTATGGGGATTCCCTTGTATGTTATTTGCTGTTATACCCTTGCTGCTTTTAATATATTTTTCTTGTATTTAATTTTTGATAGTTTGATTAATATGTGTCTTGACGTGTCTCTCCTTGGATTTGTCCTGTATAGGACTCTCTATGCTGCCTGGACTTGATTAACTATTTCCTTTCCCATATTAGGGAAGTTTTCAACTATAATCTCTTCAAATATTTTCTCAGTCCCTTTCTTTTTCTCTTCTTCTTCTGGGATGCCTATAATTCAAATATTGGTGTGTTTAATGTTGTTCCAGAGGTCTCTGAGACTGTCCTCAATTCTTCTCATTTTATTTTCTTTATTCTGCTCTGCAGTAGTTATTCCCACTATTTTATCTTCCAGGTCACTTATCCGTTCTTCTGCATCAGTTATTCTGCTATTGATCACTTCTAAACAGAGTAGGGGACTTTAACACCTCACTTTCACCAATGGGCAGATCATCCAAAATGAAAATAAATAAGGAAACACAAGCTTTAAATGATACATTAAACAACATGGACTTAATTGATATTTATAGGACATTCCATCTAAAAAAAAACAACAGAATACACTTTCTTCTCAAGTGCTCATGGAACAGAACATTCTCCAGGATAGATCATACCTTGGGTCACAAATCAAGCCTTGGTAAACTTGAGAAAATTGAAATCTTAACAAGTATCTTTTCCAACCACAGTGCTATGAGACTAGATATCAATTACAAGAAAAGATCTGTAAAAAATACAAATACATAGAGGCTAAACAATACACTACTTAATAACCAAGAGATCATTGAAGAAATCAAAGAGGAAATCAAAAAACACCGAGAAAAAAATGACAATGAAAATACGATGACCCAAAACCTATGGGATGCAGCAAAAGCAGTTCTAAGAGGGAAGTTTATAGCAATACAATCCTACCTCAAGAAACAAGAAACATCTCAAATACACAACCTAACCTTGCACCTAAAGCAATTAGAGAAAGAAGAACAAAAAAACCCCAAAGTTAGCCAAAGGAAAGAAATCATAAAGATCAGATCAGAAATAAATGAAAAAGAAATGAAGGAAATGATAGCAAAAATCAATAAAACTAAAAGCTGGTTCCTTGAGAAGATAAACAAAATTGATAAACCATTAGCCAGACTCATCAAGAAAAGAAGGGAGAAGACTCAGATCAGTAGAATTAGAAATGAAAAAGGAGAAGTAACAACTGCCACTGCAGAAATACAAAGGATAATGAGAGATTACTGCAAGCAACTATATGCCAATAAAATGGACAACCTGGAAGAAATGGACACATTCTTAGAAATGCACAACGTTCTGAGACTGAACCAGAAAGAAATAGAAAATGTGAACAGACCAATAACAAGCACTAAAATTGAAACTGTGATTTAAAATTTTCCAACAAACAAAAGCCTAGGACCAGATGGCTTCACAGGCGAATTCTATGAAACATTTAGAGAAGAGCTAACACCCATCCTTCTCAAACTCTTCCAAAATATAGCAGAGGGAGGAACACTCCCAAACTCATTCTCTGAGGCCACCATCATCCTGATACCAAAAACAGACAAAGATGTCACAAAGAAAGAAGACTACAGGCCAATATCACTGATGAACATAGATGCAAAAATCCTCAACAAAATACTGGCAAACAGAATCCAACAGCACATTAAAAGGATCATACACCATGATCAAATGGGGTTTATCTCAGGAATGCAAGGATTCTTCAATATACTCAAATCAATCAATGTGATACACCATATTAACAAGTTGAAGGAGAAAAACCATACGATCATCTCAGTAGATGCAGAGAAAGCTTTTGACAAAATTCAACACCCATTTATGATGAAAACTCTCCAGAAAGTAGGCATAGAGGGAACTTACCTCAACATAATAAAGGCCATATATGACAAACCCACAGCCAACATCCTCCTCAATGGTGAAAAACTGAAAGCATTTCCACTAAGATCAGGAATAGGACAAGGTTGCCTACTCTTACCACTATTATTCAACATAGTTTTGGAAGTTTTAGCCACAGCAATCACAGAAGAAAAAGAAATAAAAGGAATCCAAATCAGAAAGTAAGAAGTAAAGCTGGCACTGTGTGCAGATGACATGATACTATACACAGAGAATCCTAAAGATGCTACCAGAAAACTACTAGAGCTAATCAATGAGTTTGGTAAAGTAGCAGGATACAAAATTAATGCACAGAAATCTCTTGCATTCCTATACACTAATGATGAAAAATCAGAAAGTGAAATTAAGAAAACATTCCCATTTACCATTGCAACAAAAAGAATAAAATATCTAGGAATAAACCTACCTAAGGAGACAAAAGACCTGTATGCAGAACATTATAAGACACTGATGAAAGAAGTTAAAGGTGATACAGAGCTTTCCTGGTGGCGCAGTGGTTAGGAGTCTGCCTGCCAATGCAGGGGACACAGGTTTGAGTCCTGGTCTGGGAAGATCCCACATGCCATGGAACACCTAAGCCCCAGCACCATAACTACAGAGTCTGTGCTATAGAGCCTGCGAGCCACAATTACTGAGCCCACGTGCCACAAGTACTGAAGCTCGTGTGCCTAGAGCTCATGCTCTGCAACAAGAGAAGCCACTGCAATGAGAAGCCCGCACACCACATGGAAAAGTAGCCCCCACTCGCTGAAACTAGAGAAAGCCTCCATGCAGCCATGAAGACCCAACACAGTGAAAAATAGATAAATTAAATAAATAAATTTTTTTTAAAAAGGTGATACAAATAGATGGAGAGATATACCATGTTCTTGGATTGGAAGAATCAACATTGTGAAAATGACTCTACTACCCAAAGCAACCTACAGATTCAATGCAATCCCTATCAAACTACCACTGCCATTTTTCACAGAACTAGAACAAAAAATTTCACAGTTTGTATGGAAACACAAAAGACCCCAAATAGCCAAAGCAATCTTGAGAAAGAAAAATGGAGCTGGAGGAATCAGGCTCCCTGACTTCAGACTATACTACAAAGCTACAGTAATCAAGACAGTATGGTACTGGCACAAAAACAGAAACATAGATCAATGGAACAGGATAAAAAGCCCAGAGATAAACCCATACACATATGGTCACCTTATCTTTGATAAAGGAGGCAAGATTACACAGTGGAGAAAAGACAGCCTTTCGAATAAGTGGTGCTGGGAAAGCTGGACAGCTACATGTAAAAGAAAGAAATTAGAACACTCCCTAACACCATACACAAAAATAAACTCAAAATGGATTAAAGACCTAAATGTAAGGCCAGACACTATCAAACTCTTAGAGGAAAACATAGGCAGAACACTCTATGACATAAATCACAGCAAGATCCTTTTTGACCCACCTCTTAGAGAAATGGAAATAAAAACAAAAATAAACAAATGGGACCTAATGAAACTTCAAAGCTTTTGCACAGCAAAGGAAACCATAAACAAGACCAAAAGACAACCCTCAGAATGGGAGAAAATATTTGCAAACGAAGCAACTGGCAAGGGATTAATCTCCAAAATTTACAAGGAGCCCATGCAGCTCAATATCAAAACAACAAACAACCCAATCCAAAAATGGGCAGAAGAGCTAAATAGACATTTCTTCAAAGAAGATATACAGATTGCCAACAAACACATGAAAGAATGCTGAACATCATTAATCATTAGAGAAATGCAAATCAAAACTACAATGAGGGGCTTCCCTGGTGGCGCAGTGGTTGAGAGTCCGCCTGCCGATGCAGGGGACACAGGTTCGTGCCCCGGTCCAGGAGGATCCCACATGCCGCAGAGCGGCTGGGCCCGTGAGCGATGGCTGCTGAGCCTGCAGGTCCGGAGCCTGTGCTCCACAACGGGAGAGGCCACAACAGTGAGAGGCCCGCGTACCGCAAAAAAAAAAAAAAAAAAAAAAAAAAAAGCCTACAATGAGATATCATCTCATACTGGTCAGAATGGCCATCATCAAAAAATCTAGAAACAATAAATGCTGGAGAGGGTGTGGAGAAAAGGGAACCATCTTGCACTGCTGGTGGGAATGTGAATTGGTACAGCCACTATGGAGAACAGTATGGAGGTTCCTTAAAAAACTAAAAATAGAACTACCATATGACCCAGCAATCCCACTACTAGGCATATACCCTGAGAAAACCATAATTCAAAAAGAGACATGTACCAAAATGTTCATTGCAGCTCTATTCACAATAGCCTGGAGATGGAAACAACCTAAGTGTCCATCATCGGATGAATGGATAAAGAAGATGTGGCACACATATACAATGGAATATTACTCAGCCGTAAAAAGAAACAAAACTGAGCTATTTGTAATGAGGTGGATAGACCTAGAGTCTGTCATACAGAGTGAAGTAAGTCAGAAAGAGAAAGACAAATACCGTATGCTAACACATATATATGGAATTTAAGGGAAAAAAATGTCATGAAGAACCTAGGGGTAAAACAGGAATAAAGACACAGACCTACTAGAGAATGGACTTGAGGATATGGGGAGGGGGAAGAGTAAGCTGTGACAAAGCGAAAGAGAGGCATGGACATATATACAGTACCAAACGTAAGGTAGATAGATAGTGGGAAGCAGCCGCATAGCACAGGGAGATCAGCTTGGTGCTTTGTAACTGCCTGGAGGGGTGGGAAAGGGAGGGTGGGAGGGAGGGAGACGCAAGAGGGAAGGGATGTGGGAACAGATGTATATGTATGACTGATTCACTTTGTTATAAAGCAGAAACTAATAAAAAATAAAATAAAATAAATGAAGACAAAATACAGACTTTTTAGATATACAAAGTATGAAAGAATTCATCACTATCAGACCCACACAATACAAAATATTAAACAGGCAGAAGGAAAATAATAAATCGAAATGTAGGTCTATACTAAGGAATGTGGAACAGCGGAAAGATTAACTACATGAGTAGATATACAAGAGCTTTAAAAATTATTTAAATCTCTTTAAAAGAGTATCAGCTGTTTAAACAAAATAATAAATGTAATTTGGGGCTTGTAATATATGCAAAAGTCAAATGTATGACAATAATATTGGGTTGGCCAAAAAGTTCCGTAGGGTCTTTTTTCCATAGGATGGCTCTAGTAGCACTGAGTCGTCTTTAACGTCATTCAGAACAATTTTGTTAGATTGTATCGTGACAGCTGTCATATCAGCGTGCATTAAAAAAAAAGACTTATGAAAATTGGTGAAGGTTTGTGTAGCCATTTTAATATTGAAGATGGAAGAAAAAAAGCAACATTTTTGGCATATTACGTTTTATTATTTCAAGAAAAGGTAAAAATGCAACTGAAACGCAAAATAAGATTTGTACAGCGTATGGAGAAGGTGCTGTGACTGACTGAACGTTTCAAAAGTGGTTTGCAAAGTTTCATACTGGAGATTTCTCACTGGATGATGCTCCACGGTTGGGTAGACCAGTTGAAGTTGATAGTGATCAAATCGAGGCATTAATTGAGAACAACCAATGTTATACCTTGCGGGAGATAGCCAACATACTCAAAATATCCAAATCAAGCATTGAAAACCATTTGCACCTGCTTGATTATGTTCATTGCTTTGATGTTTGGGTTCCACATAAGTTAAGTGAAAAAAACCTTCTTGACTCTATTTCCACAGGAGATTCTCTACTTAAACATAATGAAAACATTCCGTTTTTAAAACAAATTGTGATGGGCGATGACAAGTGGATACTGTACAATAATGTGGAACGGAAGAGATCCTGGGGCAAGCGAAATGAACCACCACCAACTACATCAAAGGCCGGTCTTCATCCAAAGAAGATGATGTGTGTATGGTGGGATTGGAAGGGAGTCCTCTATTATGAGCTCCTTCTGGAAAACCAAATGATTAATTCCAACAAGTACTGCTCCCAATTAGAACAACTGAAAGTGGCACTTGACAAAAAATGTCCAGAATTAGCCAACATAAAACACATAATCTTCCATCAGGATAACGCAAGACTGTGTGCTTCTTTGATGACTAGGCAAAAACTGTTACAGCTTGGCTGGGAAGTTCTGATTCATCTGCCATATTCACCAGACATTGCACCTTCAGATTTCCATTTATTTCAGTCTTTATAAAATTCTCTTAATGGAAAAAATTTCAATTCCCTGGAAGACTGTAAAAGGTAGCTGGAGCAGTTCTTTGCTCAAAAAGATAAAAAGTTTTGGGAAGATGGAATTATGAAGTTGCCTGAAAAATGGCAGAAGGTAATGGAACAAAACGGTGTATACATTGTTCAATAAAGTTCTTGGTAAAAATGAAAAATGTGTCTTATATTTTTACTTAAAAACCAAAGGAGGGCTTCCCTGGTGGCGCAGTGGTTGAGAGTCCGCCTGCTGATGCAGGGGACACTGGTTCGTGCCCTGGTCCGGGAAGATCCCACATGCCGCGGAGCGGCTGGGCCCGTGAGCCATGGCTGCTGAGCCTGCGTGTCCGGAGCCTGTGCTCCGCAACGGGAGAGGCCACAACAGTGAGAGGCCCGCGTACTGCAAGAAAAAAAAAAAAACCAAAGGAACATTTTGGCCAACCCAGTAGTATAAAGGCTGAAAGGGGAGAAATTGAAGTATATTATTTTAAGGTTCTTATACCATAGTGAAGCAGTATAATATGACCTTACTGGTTCTGGACCTAATTTCAATGTGTGTGTGGAGTTTTTTCCATACCACCAAGCAATTCTCCAACACCAGCTGGATGTCCTACAATTCTACTCAATTCCAACACTATCTACCTAGAGGAAGACAAATATTATATCACTTATATGTGGAATCTAAAATATGACACAAATGAACTTATTTACAGAACAAAACAGACTCACAGACATAGAAAACAAACTTATGGTTACCAAAGGGGAAAGGGCAGGGAGGGATAAATTGGGCATTTGGGGGTTAACATACAGACTACTATACGTAAAATAGAAAAACAGCAAGGACCTAGCATAGCACAGGGAAGGATATTGAAAATCTTGTAATATCCCATAATGGAAAAGAATCTGAAAAAGAATATATATATATGTATGTATATGTATAACTGAATCACTTTGCTGTACATCTGAAATGCTGTTAATCAATTATACTCCAATTTTTTTTTTAAAAAGCAAAACCAAACAAAAAAAAAAAAGAGAGAGACATTCTTAAAAAATACCTTATTGTCTGGAGCTTCAAAATCTATACAATTTCCTAACTTTTTCTTCTCTTTTCTTCTCATAATCCTCTCTCTTTCACACCTCAAATACCTGCCTGACCCTCCCTTCAGAATAATCAATCCCTAGTACCCTTGTTGGACATTAGAATTCCATAGTTACAGGCATTTGATGACTGTCAGTGGCTTTATCTGGCTTAACAGAACTGTGGGATAAACTCTGGTCTTCTTATCTTCTGGCTCTGCTAGGAAAGAAGGGAGTGGGGCAAGGGAGCTTTGGGGCAGTCAAATGCTGGGAAGACTGAAGAACAGTGGGGGAGGGTGAGTTTTACACTCTGAGCTGCAGATGTTTTTCCCCCCAAAAGTATCTGAAATGAAACGTATTTTACCACCACCCAGAGTCATTTCTTTCTTTAGACTTTTCTATTCCCAGTATGGGAAATTAGAGAAGTTCAAATTTCTTCTTTTGGCTTATTTCTTAGAAAACAATAACCCAGGCTATGGATAGAGACCATCCCTCCCCACCCTGGTTACAATCCAGAGCTTTCTCTCACTGTCTGGCAATGAGGGCTCTGTAACTTCATTCTGAACCTATGTTTCTCTTTTGAGCTCTGGAGTGAGGAAGAAAGGGAAGTTTTAATTCATTCTATCAACACCCTCCCCATCTAACCTGGATAAATGAAAGGCTCCAGTCAATAAGCAATTAATTACATTATAACTCATAGTGAATGCTAACATATAGAGTGGAGGAGGAGGAAGATGGCTGGTCATGAACCAGCTTGGTTACTGCTCCTACAGTAGTCTGCAGGGATGTCTAGAACAGGTGTCCAGTAGGAGGCAGCAGAACACAGGTGAGTACAAGAAGAGAGTGCTGTGGATATAAACAAAGACCAGCCAAATGAGAGCAAACAGAGGCTAGTACTCCAAGCTTGCTATAACAAGGGAGTCAGCCACAATCACTTGCCATTTGCCTTTCAAAGGCAAGCAGGGAGTGTGAAAGCTCTATAATAATTAAAAATAAAAATTGTAGGGATAGCTTCAGGACTGGATGTTTTGACTGGAGTTTGTTGGCATGGGGAAGCAGGAGTCCCAGAAGGGAAACATCTTATGTAATTGACTTGGGGAACATATTTGGCTTTCTATGCTTGGTCCTGAGTTGAAAGTAAGAGCAAAAAATAAGAAAGTTGGCCCTCATTGGCCAAGTCCTCACCATTCTGGGACAATTGTGCAGAGGTTGTGATTGAGCTTCCAGGGTTTGTAGCTGCAGAGTTCTATTGTAAGGTATGGTCTGGCCATTGTCTGTCTGTGTAGTCAGTCTCTCAGCACTTAACCACCATGCTTGGTCTGTCTTCTTGCAGCTACTCAGGGGCCACCCATAGGAGGCTGACATTTTGTCCTCAGATCCTAGACCTCTGTGGTGGGCTCCCATCATCAACTTTGCATTAGTTATCTATTGCTGAGTAACAAATTACTCCCAATATTTAGTGGCTTAATACATTTATTACCACTCAGTTTCTGTGGGTCAGGAATCCAAGTGTGGCTTAGCTGGTCCTCTGGTTTAGGGTCACTCACAAGGATGCAATCAGGTGTTGAGAGGAAGAAATTTTCCTCTACTCTTCTAGGTTCTTCTGGCTGGTCTAAGAATTAAGTTGACATGAGACATTAACAGGAGAAAATCAAACAAAAGTTTAATAACATGTATATATAGGAGAGCCCCATGAAAACTGAGTAACTTGCCAACATGGCTGAAACCCTCACCTTAAATACCATTTTCAGCTAAAGACCAAAGAGGATGTTGGGGGTAGTTGTTTGGGACTTCAAAATGGAGGAAGGCAATTCACATGCAGATGAGAAAGCAAATGTTTGCTGGGCTGTACAGAGGCAATGGGACACAGAGTGGACTCTGATCTCTAGCTGCTGCCGAGTTTCTCCCCATCACACCTGACCAATATTCTTTGCAGATATCTCTGGTGATAGCTCTATTCTGGGAAAAGGCCCTCTATCTAAATTCTTTTAGGCAGTTAGGGGGAAGGTCAAAGGTTCTTCCTGAGTCTTTTGGGCCTTGACTGTTCTCAGCTTAAAATAATGTGCATGCCAAAGAGACACTTCGGGGTAGCAAATTTTGTTCCCCTACAAAGGTATTGAAACAGGAGGGAATGGGTCAGGGCACAACCTTTCAAAGAATGGTATAGCCATAGGACATGACAAAGACTGCCTAGAACCACCTGGGCCCAAGATGGTGGAAGACGGACTTCCAGTGGACCTTGAGCCTCATTATATGCTCATTGTAATACCTTAGCATTGAAATGACACACTCACCAGTGCCATGACAGTTCTCAGGCCAACCATAAAAGGTCAAAAAGTGGGCAGGGGCCCAATTCCTGGAAAGCCCTGCCCCTTCCCCAAAATAATTGGAATAATCCTCCCACTCATTAGCCTATGAAATTACCCAGCCCATAAAAAATAACCACACTATATTTCAAGGCTCTCCCACCTTCTGAGATGGCTCACACTGTGTCGGTGGAGTGTGTTTCTCCTGAGCTCTCTCGCCTTCTGAGATGGCCCACACTCTGTCTGTGGAGCGTGCTTCTCTCTAAATAATTCTCTCCAATAAATAGTCACTTCTTGCCTATCACTTCGCCTCTGAATTCTTTCAAGACGAAGCAAGAACCTTAAATTCACCAGGAACAGTATCACTCATGTCTTAGTCCATCTGAGCTGCTATAATAACATATCACAGACTGAGTAGCTTATAAACTATTATAAAAATTTGTTTTTCACAGTTCCAGAGGCTGTGACAGAAATCAGCCAGAAAATTTGATTTCAGACAGAAATCAGAGTCTTTTGCAACCTAATCTCAGCAGGGACATCCAATCGCTTTTGCCATGTATTCTATTCATTAGAAGCAAAGTACTAGATCCATCTCACATTCAAGGGGTGGGGATTATACAAGAGTGAAGAGCGAATTCCAGGAGTGGGGATCATTGGGACCATCTTGGAAGCTGTCTATCACAACATTCTGTCAAAAAAAAAATGTAAGATTTTATTAAAAGGGATTATTGCAAGGTGGGGAGAGGGACTATATAAGGAGAACACTGTCCAAAAGATCAGCAAGCATCTCAAGAGTGTGGGGGAAAGGAGTTTTCTTTTGTAGAGCAGAGTATACAAGGCTAGGAAGAACCCATGGGGTGAAGGGGGTTGAAAGGGTCCCACGCAGTAGTTCAGAGAATGTTTTACCCTGAGGCCAGCCTCTTTTCCAAAAGAAACCATAATGAGGGGCTATATGTGGCTCAAGCTGAGGGTGGGCCAAAGCGCAGGGGCCTGAGGAAATGAGAGAATTTAAAAAAAGGTTTTTTTTCTTTACTATAAATTTTTACTATGCTAATATGTGTTGTGAATGATCATAAGATACATTAAACATATAGCGTTTCAGAAATGAGAGAATTTTAACCAAAGTTTGGTTAACAGCATTTTGTCCCTATGGATCAGTGAGGCCAAACAGTTCATCTAATCATTTTTGAGGCCAAGAATGGGAATTTAGAATGTCTATGTCTGGCCTTGTCATAGAATAACAAGGGGGGTTCCCCTGAGCCTTATCTAAGTCATATAGGGAAGGGTAGGTCTTTGTAGTAAACCATTTCCCAGAGCACAGAGGGTGAGGAGATTTCTTAACCTTCCCTGCTTTCCAGGATCACAGGGCTCAGGTCAAATTCAACATCATCACTTCCACTCCCATCCCTCCTGCTTCCAACATGGGGCTGCTGCCAGGGAAGCCAATCCCCCTTGTTTTGCCTCTGCAGCTCACGCAAGATGGGGAGGAAGAGGGGAAAGGAAAGGAACACTAAGAAGAGAAAATGTTTACTGAGCACTTGTAGGTGTCAGCAGTGTCCTAAATGCTTTCTCCACGTTATCTCATAAATTCCTCTTTAGCCTGCTCCGGCTCTGTACCACCCCATTCCCCAACCCCCCACCTCTGTGCCATGAACTCAAGTTGCCCCTCACCACTTGGGATCTACTTGCTGTTCACTTGTTTCACTGTATTACTATTATTTATAAATAATTTCTAGACTGCAGGCTGAGTGACCCATACACTTTTGCCAGTTCCTGCACTTTCCATTTTTTATCTGTAAAAACCAAGACTGGAGAAGTGAACATTGTGTTGGGTTTATAGAATCTCCGATTTTCTATTTCTCTAAATTCTTTTAGGCAGTTAGGGGGAAAGTCAAAGTTTCTTTGGGAACAGGCTATGCAAAGTCTCATGTCCTTCTCGGAGAAGGGAAACTTCACAAAAATTGTACATATCCGGCCCTTGTCATGAAAGAATCTTCTGCAACTTTCTATCAAGACTACTTCTCTCCGATCAAATACAACTTCCTCCCATCCCATAGCAAACCCGAGAAGCCAGCAGGGAGATTTCTGATATTGTTACAGGGAAGAGCTAAATCAGACTCCATGTTGGATCTGTTTCTTTTGCTTTAACCTTTGCTTCCCGTTGCTTTTGTTCACTAAAAGGACGCTGTCTATACACAATGGCCTGCCTCAGGGAACCCTGCCCCTCTGCCTGAATGTTAAACCAAAGTGCCTATGTTCAGGGAAACACCCTGGCCCTGTCCACCTGTGAGTGTCTGCAAGAAAGAAGAAATTAACACATCCCCTTCCCCCCTTCCCGAGGCTGGCCATTCCAGGAGATATTTGTAAAACTTATGAGCTTTTTACTTTACTTCCTCCTCCCCCTCTCTGTTCTATAAGAGAAACTGGCATCCAAACCCTGTTAAGATGGGGTTTTTTGAGATATTAGTCTGCCATCTTCTCAGTCTGCTGGCTTTCCAAATAAAGTTGTATTCCTAGCCTCAACATCTTGTCTCCTGATTTATTGGCCTGTCGTGCAGCGAGCAGAGCAAGCTTGGACACGGTAACAATATGTGGCTGCTTGAGGAATTTCTTAGCTTCTTTCCACAGCTTTCTAGAAACTCCTTGATATTCAAATAACTTCTCTGCTTCTCCAGCCATTCCCAACTTTCTGGCACTCACCATAGTACAGGTTTTCTCCGCTATCTCAAAGTACAGCATTCTTATGAAACACTTTGTAAGCCAAAATAGTGTAAAGCAAAGAAACAATTACCTGGGGATGAATCTTGCTACGACATGCACAAAATAAATGGAGATAAAGCATGGATGTTCACAGACACAGTTCAAAGCTATGGCGGCTTTACGCTGAGATGCTGAATGTGGTTCCTGGGAAAGGAGTTTGGCGGTGTTGCTTTTGCTCCTGGCATGTGTGCTGCCTTTATTAAGGCTCCCTGAAAACAAATGTTGAATGCTATTTTCAATTTTTGCCTTTTTTTTTCCCCAGAAACAAAAATCCTCTGTTGACTGAAAAAGATGCATGATGCAAAAGTTGAGAATTATGTTTTGTTTGGTGGATTTTCTGAGGACTTGAGCCTGGAAGACAGCCTCTCAGATTGTTCTGAGGGACTGCTCTGAAGAGATAAGGGAGAAGCCAGGATATTCAGGAGTTTTTACAGCAAAACCCAGGCAACTAGAACATCAAAAGATTACTGTTAATTGAAGAAAATCAGATATCTCAAGTTAATGAATTTAGCACTTTTCTATTTATGGGAAGATGCAAGAGTCTGGGCTCATTGAAATCATTTCTTTGACATACACCTTAACTATCTTGGGCCAGTATCCTGCTTTTCTCCCTCTGGAGGGGGTGCACAGTTGGGGGCTGCTGCAGTGGCTGCTGGCTTGATGGCTGCAACATCCTCTGTTTATTAATATGGCAGGTGACATTTTTCATTCACACCTTGGATTTCTTTTGGTTAGTGAAAACAGGTTGTAGTGAAGCAGTGCTTAGTGAACTTGTGAAAAGCAGGGGGTTCCTGTATTTAAAATTCCACCTATTCGGGCTTCCCTGGTGGCGCAGTGGTTGAGAGTCCGCCTGCCGATGCAGGGGACACAGGTTCGTGCCCCGGTCCGGGAAGATCCCACATGCCGCAGAGCGGCTGGGCCCGTGAGCCATGGCCGCTGAGCCTGCGCGTCCGGAGCCTGTGCTCCGCAATGGGAGAGGCCACAGCAGTGAGAGGCCCGCGTACCAGAAAAAAAAAAAAAAAAATTCCACCTATTCAACAAAGGAAACAATTTCCTATCAGGAGGGCCATAAAACACTGCAGATTAAGAGGAAATACAGAATGTAACAAAGGAAGGTAACTACACAAACAAAGTAGTTAAGAGCTGTTTGGCCCTGGGGAAAATGTGACTCACCAGATTTGACAAATCACTCATTAGAGTACAGAACACCAGTGGAGAATAAGCATATTCTAACTTTTTGTTTTGTTTTAGGGCAGTAAAGACCTACTGTGCTGGGAAATAGGCTTCTGTAAAGATAAACTCTCAGCCTCCAGACAGTAGTACACGTTAACAAAGGCATTATCATCCCCATTTTGTGAATGAGGTTACAAGCCTGGGAGCTCAGTCAAGGTTGCAGAGCCCAGAAGTGATAAAGCCTGAATTTGAACCAGTCTGACCTCAAAGAGGATGCAAAGTGCCCATGGAACCCCCCAGCCCTTCTTCCCCTGAAGCTGTGCATTCCTGGAAGGCAGGACTATACGTAATGATTATCTGTGCACCTCACACAGTGCTTTATGCCTTATCAGCCTTCAATAAGTATTTAGAATTCCAGACCTATAGGAACCTGGTATCAGTTAGCAAGGGGTTCAAATGCATAGAACAGAAAATCCAACTAACCTTGCTCAGATAAATAGGGGCTTGTTTTGCTCACATGACAATGTTTTGCTCTCAGGGAAGTAGGTGGCTGGCTTAGGTTCAGCGGTTTAGGCCAGCACTTCTGAGATTCTCTTAGCCTTTTCAAAAGGGTGTTGGGTTAGCCTACATGTAGTGTCAGCCACAGGCTTTAGAGGGCATGTGGTCTGAAACCTTCACTTTAGAGATAAGAGAGATTGAAGCCCAGAGAGGTTAAGTGACTTGCCCAAGATTTCATGGCTAAGTTACCAGGGCAAAGTTTAAACCCCAACCCCCTAAACTTGATCCTCCTGGGATCTTTCTCTCTACCAGAACTAACCTGATAATTGATTTTGAATTGTTCTTTGATCATTCAGCTTCTCTCCAGGTTGACAGACTGAGCTGTCAATGACTTACTCCCAAGTATTGGTCATAATTGTAGAAATTACAGTTCCTGCATCATGCAGAGTGAGGAGGGACGGTTTGGAGGCCAGGGCTGGCAGTGTCTCCTCAGTCACATAAAAAATTGGTGACTCACTTGGGATATCCATCTACTGAACTTCTGGTCAACGTTCTAAACCCAACTGTGCTCTGATGAAGAATTTGTCTGTCTTTGTCCAGGAATTCCTGGCACCTAAAGTCCTGGGATTTCCTGAATGATACGAATGCCTTTGTTATGCTAATGAGATGATTCCCCAGTGGACCCCCTAGATAGCTTTAGGATGGATGGACTGATCACCAGAGAGTCCAGCTACATGATTAGAGGCTTGGAACTTTAGGCCAGACTGACCTCCAGGGATGGGAGGGGGCTGCAGATTGCACGGCCAATGATGTAATCGATCCTGCCTATATAATGGAATGAAACTTCAATAAAAATTCTGAACACTGAAGCTCAGTGGATCTTCATAATTGGTGAACACATCCATATGCCAGTAGGGTGGACTCCACAGGGAGAGGGCACAGAAGCCCTGCATCCCTCCCATACTTCACTCTATGTGTATCTATAATAATAAAACTGTAATCTTAAGTAGAGTGCCTTCCTAAGTTCTGTGAGTCTTTCTAGTGATTTATCCCACCTGAGGGAGTTATGGGAACCCCTGAATTTGTAGCCAGGCAGTCAGAAGTACAGGTGGCCTGGGGCCCTCTGGAACGTGTGGCTGACATCTCAAGTGAGTATAGCCTTGTGGAGGAGTTTGCCCTGAACCTGTGTGGTCTGTGCTAACTCTGGGTAGGTAGTGTAAGACCTGAATTGCAGTACACCCAGCTGGTGTTAGGCAAGTAGGCGTGGAAATGGAATACCAACTCAGATTTACCCCTTCTTGGATGGCTTTCCCTCTCTGGAGAGAATAACTCCTCCCTCTTCTGTGCTCTCTCAAAATACACTGTATAGTGATATATTTATGTACTCTAAAATCTCCTCAACTAGAAAGAAAAAGATTCAGCCTTATCAGTTTTACTTGTGTTTCCACAGTGCTTGGCAAATATAGGTGCTCAGTCCATATTTAATGAGCTCATGGCTAAATAAGTGGGTGTGTGACCCTTCTGTTCCATGCTCCCATTTCTCTGCCCTTGGTTTCCACCTGACGCCTTCCTTCTGCTTCACTCTTTCTTGCACAGACCAGGGTAATTGCTCCACACAAGCTCCACTCTACCATAGCAGCTCTTTTTTTTTTTTCTGCTGAAGAACAGAGGCTCTCTGCTACCCAGGAGTTTAATTTGTGTGTGTCTCTTGGCTCTGTATCCTAATGAGAAATGACTGGTAGGACATGAGAGCTGAATAGCTGATGAGTTCATAGGTTCTAAGCATCTCTCAGGCACTGTTCCCTCTTGTTGTTTTTTCCCCCAAAATGGAATGGCCCTATTTATAATGAGATCAGATACCCTAAGGAGCAAGTGCCACCACTGAAATACCTGTGGCATGATAAGAAATAATTAAGTATGTGTATCCTATTCACACAGAGCCACCCTCACTCCATCCTTGCTGCTCTACTGCTCCCTTGCTGTGTTTGACAAGGCACATGCCTCTCTGTGAAGCGCGAAGTCTCCTCAATCCATATCTGAGAAGGCAGGGCATCCAAGCCCTGTTCAGATGTTTCACTTTCAACCCATCCAAGGTCTGAGGAGAGGAGCATGAGTTGGGAGGACACTTTCCCCTCCTCCTCCTCCTTTTTCACCTTCTTCTCCTCCTTCTTTTTCTCCTTCTCCTTCTTCTTCTCCCTCTTCCTCTTCTTCCTCAGTGTCCATCCATGCCCAAGGTAGGCTCAGAAAAATCTAAGCCCCTTGGTGCCCACAGGGTGCTCCAAGGCAATGGCCTTCAAACTCATTTAGTGTGATGCCCCCTAAATAAACCAATCACAAACCAAAACAAAAGCCTCAAGGATGGGAACACATCGGAATGAAGAATGGAAAGAATAAATCTGTGCAATGTAGTTGTAAAATTAAGTGAGAGAGTGAGTGGGAGGTCCTGGTAGCATATGGTACCAGTCACAGTCTTTGCTCCACCGCTGTCAGTTCATTTCACCTTTCCTTTCTGAGCTCTGTAGGGCACCTTACAGACAATAATGGCAGCTGCCATTTATTGAACAGTTACAACAGGGCAAGCACTTTACATGCATTGTTTCATCCTTTCAAGTGGCCCATTTTACAGGTCATACAATTGAGGTTCAGAGAAGTTAATTTAGTTGCCCAAGAGCACACATGGCTGATATGGATTCAAGCCCTGGTTTGTCAAACCCCAGCAGAGCCATGACATTAACCAGCACACCCTCCTGCCCCTCCTGCCTTCAGAATCACAGGATGAGACAAATACCCAGCAGAGGACTCTTCACTGAGCCCTACTTCCCGGACAAGTACCCCTGAGGAGAGAGATGTCTCAGCCTTCTTGAGGAAACAGTTCCATGTCTTAAAGCCTCACCCTGGGACTGCCCCAAGAACTTCTCTCTTCCGTCAAGACCTAATTGCTTCTTGCTGTAATTTCAACTCATGGACTCTTATTTAGTTTATTCAAAAAGACTTAGAAGAAAATGAAATTACAGTGCTATTTCAAAAGACTTATGTCACCATCATTCATCAGAAACAGCTTCGCCTTTCCTTGGACTCCTTGGCAGCAATGATTCATTCATTATTTTCAAGATCACGCTCCAGCTCATGAAAATAAAATTGGACGGGGGAGCAAAATAAAAATTATTCATTGCCAGGGACTGAGGCTCAAAACTATTTTTCCTTGAATAGAATTCGGGGGGTGGGGGGATGAGACAAAAATCTAGCATGCTCTCCAAGCTATTGTTTTCCTCTCTTCGTACTTTCTTTTCTAACTGCTATACTTTTTTTTTCTCATGCTGAAGTTTGAGGGCAACCTTGCATCTTGCATATCCACAGATATGCCTATTTCTAGCAACATATGGTTCCAATGACAAATATTCACCAAACAACATATACTGAACTTTGATTATTTTCCTTCAAAAGAAGAAAAACAAGCTGTTCAGGTCTCACTGACACAAGAGAGCAACTGACAGTTTCAAGGGCTATTCCCAAGACTTTGACAAAGGGCCCTCAGAATGACCTTTATGAAAATGTTTATACTGGCACCTAACTGCCCTCCAAATTACAGTTTAGTCAAGTCATATGTTTCCTAGATACAACCTCACAAGCTAAGTTAATTAAGTTTTCATTTTTCACTGAAGTTTTAACTTCTACTTACCAAATTGGACACTCACTGAAAGTGCCATAAAATCTCCTTTTATCTTTTTTTTTTTTCTGTATGTATTTGTCCTGTTCACGTTAAAGACTTGAGTCCTGGGAATTCCCTGGAAGTCCAATGGTTAGGACTCTGTGCTTCCACTGCAGGGGGCATGGGTTCAATCCCTGGGTGGGGAACTAACATCCCATAAGCTGCATGGTGTAGCCAAAAAAAAGAAAAAAAAAAAAGACTTGAGTCCTAAAGGGGGGAGGGATAAATTGAGAGATTGGGATTGACATATACACACTACTATATATAAAATAAATAACTAATAAGGACCTGTATAGCACAGGGAACTCTACTCAATGCTCTGTAATAACCTATATGGGAAAAGAATCTTAAAAAGAGTGGATATATGTATATATATAACTGATTCACTTTGCTGTACAGCAGAAAGTAACACAACATTGTAAATCAGCTATACTCCAATAAGAATTTAAAAAAAAAAAAAAAGACTTGAGTCCTTCCTAACCTGTCCCTCTTTAAAGTAACCTAAACGTCTAATCTCCGGACCATCACAATTACTTTCTCTTAGATGCAAGTGTAGGAAGCTACTTCAGTCATTTTTCATGGTGAGTCACCAAGATAAATGGTATAAAGGTAATAGAACAAGGAAGGAAATTTTCAGCAAATTATTTATAATGATATTTGTTAGGGACTGAATTGTGTTCCCCTAACTTCACATTTTGAAGCCCTAAGCCCCAGTGTGACTATATTTGGAAACAGGGCATTTAAGGACATAATTAAGGTTAAGTGAGGTCACAAGGGCAGAGCCGTAAGGCAATAGGCCTGGTGTCCCTACAAGGAGAGGACAAGATACCAGAGGTCTCTCTGGCTCTCCACTCCCCAACCCCACCAAGTCTGTACAGAGGAAGGGCCATGTGAGGACTCAGTGGGAAGGTGCCACTTGCAAGCCAGGAAGAGGGGCCTCACTAGAAACCAACGCTGATGGCACCTTGACCTTGGACTTGCAGCCTCCACAACTGTCAGAAAGTAAACTTCTGATGTTTAATCCATCCAGTTTGTGATACTTTATTGGATTCATTTTCTGTGGCAGCCCTAGCAAACTAATATAATACCCCTAGATAGATTTAAAATGATTATTTAACCAACAAAAGTAGGAATCGGTAAGGGTCTGGGACAGTCCAAGAGAAGTAAAGAAGTGGTAGGTTGCAAGTGAACTAATACCTCATTTTTTAAAATATTTCTTTATTTATTTGGCTGTGTTGGGTCTTAGTTGCGGAGCGCGAGACCTTCGTTGTGATGTGTGGGCTTCTCTCTAGTTGTGGCGTGTGGGCTCAGTAGTTGCAGCACACGGACTCTAGTTGTGGCGCGTGGGCTCTAGAGCACGTGGGCTCAGTAGCTGTGGTGTGCAGGCTCAGTTGCTCCGTGGCATGTGGGATCTTAGTTCCCCGACCAGGGACCAAACCCATGTTCCCTGCATTGGAAGACGGACTCTTAACCACTGGACCACCAAGGAAGTCCCAATTACTCATGCTTTATAGCAGGAAATCAACAGATATTGGAGAGAATTGCTAATTCAAGAAAAGGGAATTTAAAATACATCATTCAAAGTTAAAAATGTGAACCATTTAAGAATGCTTTAGGCTTCAATTAATAGAAAATCTGACTGCTGTAGTTTGAAGAAATAGAGTTGTTTCTCCCCTCCAGCCCCATCACCCATAACAAGCAGTGCAGGTGTAAACAGCTGATGGCTTTGGCTCAGAAATACCCACTGTCAGGGCCAACATCACTGCAGTTCTCTCGGCCTTTTCTTCATGGTCGCAAATTGGATTTTGCAGCTCTGGGCATTAATTCCTCATTCTAGGCAGGAATAAAAAGTAAGGGAGAAGGGATAGCACCAGAAGACTAGCTTATATTTTTGGCCATAGCGGTCATAACCTGGTCACTCTTAGGTGCAAGGGATAAGGGGATATGGTATTCTGTTTAACCTTACGTACACGTCTGTTACTGAGATGGGTAAATGTACCTGCTTCTAAGGTGTGAGACAATGTATAAAGGTAGTTGGTACAGAGACTTTTGTTCCTATTTTTATATTTTCCGTGTCCAATAATTTTTAAAACTGTAAACATAATATTGAAAAACTTTGAAGGATGAAAAAAATTCATGCCTCATACTTGTAAGTTTCTACACATCATGGACTTCTGGGGTCCTTAGTGAGTTGTTGAAACCACAGATTTAACTCACTGACTGCCAAGAATCTACTTGATGTGGGACTTCCTCGGGTAGCTCCAAATTCATTTAGTAGCCCCAAGAGTCTCATAGATAGGTATTTAAGGCCCAAGTCAGCTACCTCCTTGGGCTATCTACCCCATGGCTTCAAGATGCTACTAGGTAATTCTTGGCAAGACCCACAGCTGCACAGAATAGTGATCAAAAGCATGACCAATGCAGCTAGAAACACTTGGGTCTAACAGCCAGTAAAAACTTCTTACCAACTGTGTGAACCTGGACAAATCACTTCAGCCTCACTTTTCTGAGTCTCTGTTTCCTCATTTATAAAAGAGGGCTAGTAACACTTCACAGTACAGTGTTTGCTGTGAGAATGCACTACTGTATTTCTAGCACATAAAGTGCCTATATTAATAAATACTTGAATAATTTCTGAATGTTTTCATTTGTCTATAAAATTGCAATTTCCCTCAGAATTCTCATTTGAAACGTGCATAGCATTTTCTGTTTATGGTGACTCAAGTAAGCTTTTAACTTGAAGTTGACTAAATTGCACACCATCCCTCAAGTAGTTAATGCATAATAGAAGCTGAATTTTTAAAAAATACATTAAGACATCCTTATGCGAAGTGAATTATTGGGCTTTTGTTGAAAATGTGTGACCAGGCTTATGGAAGATGCTCCATGCCTACTACCAACACATAGGAATGTTGCTTAAAACTAAGAAATGAGGGCTTCCCTGGTGGCGCAGTGGTTGAGAGGCCGACTGCCAATGCAGGGGACACGGGTTCGTGCCCCGGTCTGGGAAGATCCCACATGCCACAGAGCGGCTGGGCCCGTGAGCCATGGCCACTGAGCCTGCACGTCCGGAGCCTGTGCTCCGCAAGGGGAGAGGCCACAACAGTGAGAGGTCCACGTACCACAAAAAAAAAAAACTAAGAAATGAAAAAATCTAAATTCCATAAATAAGGAGTAAATGAAGAGATAAACTGGTAAGTAGGAGTTGATTTAGAACTGCCCACAGGGACATCAAGATTGAATATACACTTTACAGGGACTTCCTTGGTGGTCCAGTGGTAAAGCATCTGCCTTTCAATGCAGGGGACGCTGGTTCGATCCCTGGTCGGGGAACTAAGATCCCATATGCAGCAGCCCGTGTCACAACTAGAGAGAAGCCCGTGCACCACAACTACTGAGCCCGTGTGCCTCAATGAGAGAGCCCGCGTGCCCAAGCTACAGAGCCCAAGCACCCTGCAGCCTGTGCGCCATGCTCTGCAACCACAGAGAGAAAACCCACATGCCACAACTAGAGAGAAGTCTGTGCACTGCAACAAAGAGCCTGGGCGCCATAAAGAAAGATCCTGCATGCTACAACTAAGACCCAACACAACCAAAAAATAAATAAAAGTAAAAGAAAAAGATTGAATAGACATTTTAAATGCTGAGGTTGTATTGCCTTTGTGAATATGAAGGCTGCATTCATGGAGCAGGGGAGGGGGTGGCTCAGGGCTGAAACTTTCTACCTAAAGCTGCAAGCCTATAAGTGGCTGCTATCAGGTTGAATGGTAGAAGTGGAACTAGAATACTGATTGGCCAGGGGAAGTGCTATAGAAGCTTCCCACGTATGGACCATGGGTGGAAAATAGAGTTACAAGAATTTAGAAATCTAACCCAGCTCTATACCTTGATATGGGGCCACATTCATACTGCTCTTGGGGTATGGAAAGCCTAGGCTGAGAAACAACCTTAGAAACTCATTCAGACTGGCTATGGCAGTAATAGCTTGCTTAGATTAATCTCTCTTAGCCACAACTAAAAATCTGGGAAAATATTTTGAAACATCTATATGAAAGCATTGGAAAGGGACAAAAAGCATGTACAAACTGGACAAGGGTCCACTCTTAAAATACAACAATTACAAATGGTGTGACTTGGAAACTTGAGACTTTTTGTCTACAGAAATTCCCCAATATGCAGGAAGCTTGGGGTGGCAGAAAGCCAGAGCCTTACTCCTTGAGATAGCACAAGACAAAGCTCAGAGCTTGTGGAGTGCCCGGAAAGCTAGGGGGAGAAACTGTGGAGAAGAAGCTGCAGAAGGTGTGAGCCACAAATCTTAATATAAACTGAGCCCAAATTCTTGGCAGACCACTAAACTATACATGTGTTAGGGAGGCCCCAGAGAACTCAGCTGATAAGCAGTGGGTAGGAGTTGGGGGGATTGAGAAAAGATTTCAGCTGCTGCCCACCACAGGGCATATCAAGTTAACTGCCTGCTAGACCAAAATAAGAAAAATAATATCCTTCAGAAAAACATAAAATCAGAGTCTTTTCAACATAGCATCATGGTATCCAGTGCGCAATCAATCTAAAATCAATAGGAATGCAAAGAAACAGAAAAAATGTAACCCATATGCTAGAGGAAAATCAGGCGATAGAAACCAGTTCTTAGATGACCTAGATGTTCCAATTAGCAGACAAGGAACTTTAAAGCCACCATTACTATAATTACTCAATTATTTTATAAGAAAATATACTCAAAATGAATGAACATATTGATAATCTCAGCAAACAAATAGAAATTATAAAAAACAATCAAATAGGAGAAGGATGGGATATCTGTACTGGTGGTATAAAAAGTTCAGGCAATTCTCTTGAAGATAAAAATTATTAAAATGGGACTAAATTATTTAAAACAACTTCTGCTCTGCAAAAGATAAGGTCAAGAGAATAAGTAGACAAGCCACAGACTGGGAGGAAATATTTGAAAAGAACATCTGATAAAGGACTGTTAAAACTCAACAATAAGAAAACAAACAACCTGGGCTTCCCTGATGGCGCAGTGGTTGAGAGTCGGCCTGCCGATGCAGGGGACACGGGTTCGTGCCCCGGTCCGGGAAGATCCCACATGCCACGGAGCGGCTGGGCCCGTGAGCCATGGCCACCGAACCTGCGCGTCTGGAGCCTGTGCTCCGCGGCGGGAGAGGCCACAACAGTGAGAGGCCCGCAAACCGCAAAACAAACAAACAAACAAACAAACAAACAAAAAACCCGATTAAAAACTGGGCCAAAGACCTCAACAGACATCTTACCAAAGAAGGTATGCAGATGAAAAATAAGGATATGAAAAGATGCTCCAAATCATTTGTCATCAGGGAAATGCAAATCCAAACAACAATGAGAGTTACCACTACACACCTATTTGGATGGCCAAAATCCGGAAGTGAAAATTTTAAAACTGGAAAATACAACATCTGAAATCCATGCTCACCACTTCTATTCACTATTGTACAGGAAAATCTAGTTAGTACAATAAGACAAGGAAAAGATATAAAAGTCATATATATTAGAAAGAAGTAAAACTGTCTTTTTTTGCAGATGACATGATCATGTACATAGACAATTCTAAAGCATCTAATATATATATATATATATATATATATACACATTCACATACACACACACACACACACACATATATAAATATCTACTAGAATGAATTACTGATTTAGCATGGTTGCAGGATGAGACTTCAGTTTTTAAAAAATTGTTTTCTATAGCCTGGATCTGCAAGAAGGAACAAGAAGTTCTAAAGTGATGACCTAACAAATACCCTTAGGGCCTGGGAGAGGTAAGGAAATTTAATAAAACAAAAATTTAGGTGAGAAAAAGCGCATCAGCAAAACTTTGTATAATAAGGGAGTGAAGAGATTTCAGCTCCCCTCAGAAAAAAACCCAAGCCTCTGGCTGATAAAATTACTTTGAGTGTGTAAGACCTAAACACGCATATAGCATTTTTGAGGTTTAGCGCTAGACAGAGCTTTCTTTGAAGTGACTATGTGTGGGTTGAGTACCTGTGCTCTGTCAAGGCTAGAAGCCTCTGATTCTTATGTTACATAAGAAGTTGTTAAAGTTGGACTCCTCTGGTTTTAGTTTCACTGAGGAACCAATTCTATGGCTATCAGATGGATGCCAAAGTGAATGTGAGACAGAGCTCAAACCATACCTTCTCTTCTTGAATCCCTCAGCTAAATCAAGGATATAGAAAGGACTTGGATTTGAAGAGGGGGAGAAATTTATAGAAAAACATTATTTGAAGAGAGCTGTTGCCTATTAGTTCCCCTCCACCCCCCACCCCTGCTTCAGATGGGAAGGAAGTGTGAGATTTTACTTTCTTCATCTCAAGCCTAATGAAGGAGCTTCCTTGAGAGCCTGATATGTGTTCCCTGGAGTCTGGGGATACTGTGGACACATGTCTGACTTGGGTCCAGGCAATCACGGAAAGCAGGATAAGGAATGACTTTACCTCATTGCTTTGGTAGTGTAGCCAACACAAGGCTGCCATGCCTGAATAGCCTGCATTGCTCTAATGTATAGAAAAAGGATGTCCAAGTGTTTTTCTGTGAACAAACATGAATCACATGGGAGAAAGGCAGTGGAGCTGGAGCTATGAGGAAGAGCATGAACTACAGCATGTGAACCAGAGGCTGAGGGCAGAGTGTTCCAGGGAATCAAATACATCTCCTTTGTTTTGAGGATTGTGGTTGATGGGTAGGGCCCTTGGAAAGTCTCTGCAGAGACCTTGAGAGCACCTACAAGAAAAAGTTGGCTCTAACCATCTGCCCATACCAGAGAGGATGAAGCCACTCCATCAAGGTAGGACTCTTATCTCTCCTCACTACTGTACATGCACACTTTTACTTAACACAGTTAAGTAAAAGGATAGCAGATGGCGTCAGCCAGGTTTCTCACTGTTGGAGTGGGAGCTTGCAATGCAAGGGATATACACAAGGAGAGGAGGCTAAAATGATACATCTGGCAATGGATTAAAGTTGGAGATATCAGTATGAACTCATGTCTACCTTAATACAGGTATAGATAGTTACATATACAAATATTTATAGATATGCGTACATATACAAGGTTAGTATACATGTGTTTATTTCCTCACTCTTCTAACTGAGAGGTCCTGGAAGGTCTAAAGATGCTCCAATAACAATGGGCACCCCTAGCACCCAAAGCTTGGTTTCTAATACCATTCTCCAAAAAAATGAACAAGAATACTTGGAGAATTAGCTGATTCTAAGCCTGGGGCAGGAAATAAACAAGATGATCCTAGCATATCTTATAGTAACAGAAAGTAAGGCAGTACTTTTATAAAGACCCACATTGATAGGGGTATATCAAGTGGATACAGGAGCCAACTGAAAGAGTTTCCAATGGCCAAAACTGGAACAATTTGGGAAGCAACATAAATAAGGTAGTAATAGATTGTAACCTGAAGTATACAATAAATATCCATGAGTCCATGATGATAACAAATGAGTGAATAAATAAATAAATGGGAAAGGAGGGACAGATCTCCTGCAAAGCAGAATTCCAAATAATTTATGCAGCTACTTCATCTTCAAGGAGGTAGAGCATAACTCCTCTCCTTAAGTGTGGTCTGTACATGGTGACTTCCTTCCAAAGAGTAAAGTATAAAAAGGGGTGGTGGAGGAGGGGGACATGAGAAACAGTACCTCAGCCTGGTGATCAAGTTTAATGCCAATAGTGATACAATTCATTTTCTTAATATGTACCTCTGATATGATATGATGAAAATAGCACCTTACCTCCTTCCCCAAACACCAGTCTAATCATGAGAAAAACATCACACAAATCTCAGTTGAGGGACATTCTTCAAAAGACCTGACCAGTACTCCTCAAAGTCAAAAACAAGGAAATCATCATCAAAAAACAAGGAAAGTCTATGAAACGGTCACAGTCTAGAGGAGACTAAGAAGACATGATGACTATAATGTGCTATCCTGAGCGGGATCCTGCAGCAGACAAGGCACATTAGGTAAAAATTAAGGAAATTTGAATTAAGTATGAACTTTAGTTAATAACAATGTATCAATATTAGTTCATTACTTGTGATACATCTACCATACTAATATAGGATGTTTCTAATAGGGGAAGTTAGGTGTGGAGTAGAAGAGGATTCTCTGTACTCTTTTCACAATTTTTCTGTAAATCTAAAACTATTTTAAAAGATAAAAGTTTATTTTTAAAAGGCATAGAGACTTTCCAAACTTTCTTCTAAAGATAGGGGATTATTATATCAATGAATGCATTTTAAAATTATGATGGAGTCAAAAAATAAAGTTTGATTAAACCACAGTGAAGCAATTCATCTGAAATTCAGGGGCCCCCAACAAAGGCAAATGCTAACCCATTCCTCAGGATAATGCATATGCTTGGCATTTCCACAGCACTTCTCCAGAAAACAACTTCTGCTAAATATGAGCTCCTAGGCAAAAATGACACAACACCTAAGGAAATCCACCCTCATAAAGGAGAGTTAGCAGGTACAACAAACAGGAAGATTTGCAGCCAAGGAACTACAGATATTAGCTCAATCTCTGACGGACTTCACCATAAGACTCACTAACCTGTTCAAAAAGATAAAGGGAAGAATAGTGTCCATAATACTAAGAGAAGACACTAAGAGAAAAGTGCAGATATGTCTCAAAAAGGAGTATGTAGTCACACTAGGAATGAGTCATTTAAATTTTTTAAAATACAATAAATACTTGACTAGATTCAGCTAAAGAGAATGGTGAATTAAAAGATCTCTGGAAAGCATATAGGATGGAAAACAAAGATAAGGAGATGAAAAGTATGAAAGGGAAACTAAGAATCAAAGAGGATCTAATAAGAAGTTCTAATGAATGGCAAGCAAGAGTTACAGGGTGAGAAAAAGAGAAAATGGGGAGAGATAATATTTAATATGATATTGCCAGGTAATTTTTCAGAACTGAAAAAAAGACATAAATCCTTATGGTGAAAGATTAGACAGTTCTAAATAGAATAAATAAAAACAAATATACATCCAGATACTTACTAGCAAAAGTTCAAAAAACATCAAAGATAAAAATCTTTAAAGCTACCCACAAAGAAAAGACATTCTAACAGAAGACTCCTTATCACTAACAATATATGTCAGAAATAGTAGAATAATATCCTCAAAGTGTTGAGGGAAAATATGTCAACCTGCTATTCTTTATACAGCTAAACTATCATTTCAGAATGATAATAAAGTAATTTTTAGACTTTCAAAGACCAAGAGAGTTTACTTCCTATGGGTCTTTGCTACATGAGCTACATCAGGGTTCATTTTGACATTCATTCCAACTGCTTTCTTATACTACAGAGCCTTGAATGCTTTTTTTAAGAATTACATATGCCATAATGTTTGCAATTAGCGATCTTCATTTGACCCAGGTTCTGGAAAGCAGATACACAGATACCTGAAAGGCAGAAGTGAACTATGTGAAAGTCAAAGAGCTCTTCCAGTGATTTAAACTAGCTAGAGTGGGTTATGTTTTCTGTAACAAAGAACATTGATTAATAAAAAATTTGTAAACAAGGTCCTACTGTATATCACAGGGAACTATATTCAATATCCTGTGATAAACCATAATGGAAAAGAATATGAAAAAGAAATATATATATATATATATATATATATATATATATATATGACTTAGTCACTTTGCTGTATAGCAGAAATTAACATAACATTGTAAATCAACTATATGTCAATAAATTTTTGTAAATGCTTGAATCAAAAAAAAAAAATGTGTTCCAGAAATGGTGGCAGGCTACAGACTTTCAAGGGAATGGGAATCCAGAATTCATTATCTCGTTTCATAGGTTTGAAGGCAATGAGGATTGGTTTAGCATCACAGGAAGAGGCTCAGGTGTTCCAGAGCATGCTTTGGCTGAGCAGTCACTTCAATCAGCAATCCCCAATCTTTTTGGCACCAGGGACCAGTTTCGTGGAAGACAATTTTTCCATGGACCAGGGCGGGTAGGGGCGGGGAGGGATGGTTTCGAGATGATTCAAGGGCATTACATTTATTGTGCACTTTATTTCTATTATTATTACATTGTAATATATAATGAAATAATTATACAGCTCACCATAATGCTGACAGGAGACAGAATGTGAGCAATGGGGAGCAGCTGTAAATACAGATGAAGCTTCACTCGCTCACCTGCCGCTCACCTCCTGCTATGTGGCCATGTTCCTAACAGGCCACGGACCGGTGGTCCATGGCCCGGGGGTTGGGGACCCCTGACTTAAGTGATCCACCATAGTCACTTGGAATGAATTGCCTATGGAAGGCAAAGCTTTGGTGGCCTTGGTGATTGACCATTATAATGGACATAAGAAATAGACAAGCTGTGAGATGGGATGGCTGCTTCTAACTCAGCTATAATAGTTTTAAAAAGAAAATGACAGGCTGAAGATTTTACATCAGAGAATGAGGGACAGTCTATGCTTGCCCTAAAAGAATTTCCTATATCTCAAAACTGCAGAGCTCATGTAGCTAATTCAGTGGTTAATCAGACATAGGTTGAACATAAGTTGAATTCAATATAGGTTGAATTCACAGCCTCATTTGTTCTCTAATGTGAAAGTTAAGGCATTTACTGGGGAAAGGCAGCACCTGAAATTGGAATAGGAATGTCTGTGGGGGATTAAGATGACTCCAATAACCCCAAACTTCACCGAGCCTCTCGTGCGTGAAGAAGCAGTTCCTCCTCTCCATCGGATGAGGCTGGTCCCCCCTGCTTACAGACCGGTACTAACCTCATCAGAGGATTCCTTGAAATTAAATGTCAAGCCTCTTCAAGACCCAGCCCTAATACCTCCTATTTGCCTGTAGATCCCAGGGGGCCATAAGGGACCACTGACATCATCAAACCCAGAGGAAATATTTCATGCCAAACAAATTGCATGATTTAAATAATTGAAATCTACAAATACATAGGTAACATATGTGAGAGTGATTATCAGAGTGCTAGAAGAGGGAGGGAGGAATAAAAATGTAGATTAGGCTGACTTTATCAGCATGGAAACACACACCAGAGATTCTAGAGTCAGTGGATTAAGCTTGGGCTACTGAGAATGGCTTTTTGTTTTTCATGTGCAACTCACATTCTTTTTTTTTAATTGTGGTTAAAATACATATAACATAGTATTTACCACCTTAACTATTTTTAAGTATACAGTTAAGTCGTGTTAAATACATTTATATTGTTGTACAACCAACCTCCAGAACTTTTTTCCATCTTGCAAAACTGAAACTGTCCCTGTTAAACAACTCCACATTCTCTCCTCTTCCCAGCCTCTGGTTACCTCCTTTGCCCTTTCTGTCTCTATGAATTTGATTTCTCTGTATAGCTCATAGAAGTGAAATCATACATGATTTGTCTTTTTGTTACTGACTTATTTCACAGAGCATAATGTCCTCAAGTTTCATCCATGTTGTAGCATGTGGCAGAATTTCCTTCTCTTTTTTTTTTTGCGGTACACAGGCCTCTCACCACCGTGGCCTCTCCCGCTGCAGAGCACAGGCTCCGGACGCGCAGGCTCAGCAGCCATGGCTCACGGGCGCAGCCGCTCCGTAGCACGTGGGATCCTCCCGGACTGGGGCATGAACCCGTGTCCCCTGCATCGGCAGGCGGACTCCCAACAACTGCGCCACCAGGGAAGCCCTTTCCTTCCTTCATAAGGCTGAATAATATTTCTTTGTGTGTATCTACCACATTTTGTTTACTATTCATCCATTGATGGACACTTGGGTTGCTTCTACCTTTTGGCTCTTGTGAAAAGTGCTGCTATGAACATGGATGTACAAATATCTCTTTGAAACCCTGCTTTCAATTCCTTTGGGTATATAACGAGAAGTGGAATTGCTGGATCATATGGCATTCTATTTTTAATTTTTTGAGGAATTGCCATACTGTTTTCCACAACAGCTGTTTCATTTTACATTCCCGCCAACCATGTCCAATGCTTACAATATCCCCACATTCTCACCAACACTGTTTTTCGTTTTGTTTGATAGTAGTCATCCTAATGGGTGTGCAGTGGTATCTCACTGTGATTTTGATTTCCATTTCCCTCATGATAAATGATGTTGAAAATCTTTTCATATGCTTTTTGGCCATTTGTATATCTTCTTTGGAGTAATGTCTATTCAAATCCTTTGCCCATTCTTAAATTGGATTTTGTTGTTATTGTTGTGGTTGAGTTGTAGAAGTTCTTTGTATATTCTGGATATTAATGCCTTATCAAATATATAATTTGCAAGTATTTTTCTATTCTAAAGGTTGCCTTTTTACGCTGTTGTTTCCTTTGATACACAGAAATTTTTAATTTTGATATAGTCTAATTTATTTATTTTAACTTTTGTCAAAATCTGTGCTTTTGGTGCCAAATCCAAGAAATCATTGCTAAATCCAATGTTGTGAAGACTTTTTTCCCCTATGTTTTCTTCTAAGAGTTTTATAGCTTTAGCTCTTTAGGTAATTGATCCATTTTGCATTGATTTTTGCATATTGTATGAGGAAAGGGTCCAACTTCTTTCTTTTGCATATGGATATCCAGTTTTCTTAACACCATTTGTTGAAAAGACTCCTTTCCTTCTTCGGTCTTGGCACCCTGGTTGAAAATCGCTTGACCATATATGTGAGGGTTTATTCTATTCCACTGATCTATATGACTATCTTTATGCCAGTATCACAGGTTTTTTGATTTCTGTAACTTTATAAGTTTTAAAATCAGGAAGTGTGAGAGCTCCAAAACTGTTCTTATTTTTCAAGATAATTTTAGCTATTTGGAGTCTTGAGAATGGTTTTAATTATTTGCTAGGTTTCTATTGTCTCTGGGCTCCATAGTGTTCTATGCCAAAAGAACTTGAGATACTATAAAGCATAAGTTAGAAAGGGTAAAGCAAAGACTGTGAGAGATGGTAATATTGAAGTGGATTTGGCAGGTGTGACCCATGCATTCACCCCTAAATATGTCCTCTGAGAGGGCCCAGACCTATCCTTGATGTAGAGAAACACAACAGCCAGGGAAATGCAGGCATATGTAAAAGTGCTAGAGTAGATATCTTCCATGCATCAGAAATGAATATGAGGATGCTAACTTTGAAATGGGTTTCCTGATTCCAGTGAGGTTCATGGGATTAGATTCTGGGGTGGCAGAAGCCACGTAGTAGCACTCACTCTTAGTGGCACAGAAAGTATGGTTACTATGACAATCAGCAGGTTCAGCTCATTAATCAATTATCTGGCCCTTCTCCAAAGGGGCTTATGCAATGGCCAAGGTACCCATTTGGAGATAACTGGACACTGGCTTTTGGGTCATACCAATTCTTAGAGATGAAAAAAGACATTGTGGCTCATAGATGAGAGTGGGGACTTGTGGAGGTCAGTGATAAATGGAATTGTGGCTTATGTCCCATTCATACCATGAGTTTATTCTGTGGCTAAGTCCTGAGTTCCTAAGAAACAGTCAGAATACTTAGAAACTGGCAGAATCAACACACGAGGACAGTTACAGCGGTGTCAGTAGAAGCACCTGAAGCTCCTCCTCCCAGTGAAAATATAAGCTCAAAGCAGTATCATCTCCCTGGGGGAATCACACAGGTTGGTGCCAATATTAAATACTTGACAGGTGCAGAAGTAGTGATTCTTTTGTTTTTTTAAAGAGACTTATTCTTTTGTAAACATTTTTTAAATTTTTGCCTGCTTTGGGTCTTCTTTGCTGCACGTGGGCTTTCTCTAGTTGCAGCAAACAGGGGCTACTCTTCATTGCAGTGCTCGGGCTTCTCACTGCAGTGGCTTCTCTTGTTGTGGAGCATGGGCTCTAGGTGAGTGGGCTTCAGTAGTTGGGGCATGTGGGCTCAGTAGTTGTGGCGCACGGGCTTAGTTGCTCCACGGCATGTGGGATCTTCCCGGACCAGGGCTCGAACACATGTCCCCCGCACTGGCCAATGGATTCTTAACCAGTGCACCACCAGGGAAGTCCCAGAAGTAGTGATTCTTATTAGAGCCTTTTGACTCACCTGTTTGGCCTCTACCTAAGGTAGGTAACCTTGGGTTGCATGCATAGAACTGGGAATCAGAAAAGCATCGAATTTCTCAGCAGAAGGGTAAGAAAGTAGGTGAGCAATGCTGGTCGGCAGAATAATGGTCTCCCAAGGACGTCCATCTCCTAATCCCAGAACCTGTGAACATATTCAGGCAAAGAGAATGAAGGTTGCAGATGGAATTGGGGTTGCTAATCAGCTGACTTTAAAATGGGACAGTATCCTGTGTTACTCAGGTGGACCCAGTGTAATCACAAGGGTCCTGAAAGTGGAGGGGAGGCACAGAAGAAGAGATGGAGAAACGAAGCTAAAGAAGGTCAGAGAGATGCCATGTTGCTGCCTTTGAAGGTGGAGGAAAGGGGCCATGAGCCAAGGAATATGGGTGGCCTCTGGAAGCTGGAAAAGGTAAGGAAACGGATCAGACCCAGAGCCTACAGAAAGGAATGCAGCCATGCTGACGCCTTAATTTCGGCCCCATGAGACCTGTGTCAGACTTCTGACTTGCCTACCAAAGTGTAAGATAATACATTTGTGCTGTTTAACCCACTAAGGCGGTCATAATAGCAACAGAAAACTAATAAAAATGCCTTCAAAATTCCGAGAGAAAGTGATTTTCAATCTATTACCCTATATTCACTCAGATGCAGTTCTAATTACATGTGAATTAAAAAACATCTGGGGACATACAAAGGTCTCAAAAGAAAATTTTCTTTTCTTGGGCAACGGCTGGAAGATGTGCTCTTCCAAAGTAAGGAGTTAACGAAGAAAGAGGAAGAAATGGATCTAGGAAATTGGAACATCTAACCACTAGGGAGAGGAGAAGGGGTGTCCTGGGAAAGCAGGTCCTCTGCTGCCATAGACATATGTAAACATAGAGATCAGCTAGCCAAGGAGAAGCAGCTCAGATGGCCCGGGAGGCGTGGGACAGGGGTACTGGCAGACCAGGATATGTGTGGTCACCTCACAAAGGGGTTTTAACTATTTTGAAAAATTGGGACAGAAGTAGTGATTGTGATATAGAAAACAAAAGCAAAGAAATAGAGGCAAGTTTTAAATCCAAAAAAAAAGATTGTTTTTAAAAAAGGAATATAATTGTCATATCTTACTTGTCTCAGCTGTGAACTCTATTTGCATATTCTAGTAATACAAATATAGATGTAACTAGATTGGAAGGATGCAGGGAAGAAAAGTGAAGGCTTGGACCTCTAGGTTCCATTTCTCTTGGCTTACTGCTTGTTTGTGTATAGACTGCAGAGGCACAGAATTGGATGAATTATAATCCTTGGCTTATGGCACACTCTTAATGTTGGTCCATCTGCTTTTAGCTATTTGGTTACTTATGTGATTCATGATTTTTAATCAGGTAGTAAGAACCCACTGCCCAAAACGAAAGCTAGAACCTTGACAATTATTTACAGCCAAGTGGCTCTGTAACAGGGAAAAGCCAAATCAGACTCCATGTTGGATCTGTTTCTTTTGCTTTAACCTTTTCTTCCCGTTGCTTTTGTTCACTAAAAGGACGCTGTCTACACACAATGGCCCGCCTCAGGGAACCCTGCCCCTCTGCTTGAATGTCAAACCAAAGGGCCTTTGTTCAGGGAAACATCCCGACCCTGTTCCACCTGTGGATGGCTGCAAGAAAGAAGAAATTAACACATCCCCTCCCCGAGGCTGGCCATTCCAGGGGATATTTGCGAAAAGTATGGTCTTTTTACTTTACTTCCTCATCTCCTCCCCCTCTCTGTGCTATAAAAGAAGCTGGCATCCAAATCCTGATAAAATGGTTATTTTGAGACTTTAGTCCCGCCATCTTCTCGGTCTGCCAGCTTTCCAGATAAAGTCGTATTCCTTGCCTCAGCACCTTGTCTCCCGATTCATTGGTCTGTCGTGCGGCGAGCAGAGCGAGCTTGGATGCGGTAACAGTTCCCATTGCCCTACGTGCCAACCCCTACCCCTTCTCCACCTGAGGTCATCAACATCCTGACCCTGTGTTCATGTTTCCTTTGCCTTCCTCATATTGACGCTGAGCAACTTAAATTCATGACCAGTCTCAGGACAGGGTCCCTGCTAGGTTAAAAACAGGAGGCAAGGAGGGGCTGTTAACATCAAGCACTTTGTCACCATGAAGCAGCTTATTCTCAGCAAGAGAGGCTCTAAAACCTGAACCCCAGGGCTTTCTCACATTAAATATCACTGGTCATTCTTTTCCCCAAATGCCTCCAGCATTGCATGTATTGTATTTGTTCTTTCCCTAACTATGCCTTGAAAGGAGAGAGAATGGCAGGGGTGAGGCACCGGGGTGAGGGTGTGGGGAGGGTACACAGAGATGCCAAAGCAAGATGCTGACGACCTGATCCCACAGCACTGGGAGCATCTTCTACCATCTTTGGGCAGCACTCTAGGACAAGCATGTTTCCCCAGTGGATGCTGCAAGACCGCCAGGCTTTCCTGGCCCCAGGCACTCTGGCATAGCTTCCATCACCCTAGGGGCCCTGGAGGCACATCCTGACCAGCTTGGAGCAGTGAGGGTTTAGCCAGGTTCTGCCTGTGCTCTCTGGGGACCCTGAGGCCCTGGCCAGCTGTGAGACAGCTGTTAACCTTGGCTACCTGACATAGTTGGTCAAGCAGCGTACTGGCCACTCAGGCATCGCTAACAGTTTGCTGGCAAGACGTTTCTAGCCAGAGGTGAGCCCACAAGGCAGCATGAGATTCTACTTGTTCTAGAAGCATGGATTCACTGACCATGGAGCTGCAAGGGGCCCTGGAACCCATGTAGTCAAGCATTTCCCTAAGCATGTAACTCAAGCACTGGTTTGGGGACAGTTAACAGGTTTTACCCCAAAAAGTGCCCCATAATCAAGGAAATTCATAGAACATCAGATTAAAAACAAATTAAGTTTCTTTCCTACAAGGCTTCTCAGAACCTAATCTCAAGATTAGGCTTTGGGATCTTTACCTGAGCCTCAGTTTCTTCATCTGCAGTGTGGAAATAATAATGCTCACCTTGGAGAAATACTGAGGGAGAATGAGCTCACGGACTCAGACATTTAGCGCAGTGTCTCACATAGGAGGTGTCAGCAAATCCTAGTTCCCCTCTTTTCTCCATCGCCTTTCATTTTCTTTCATATGTTCCCCTAGGCACAGTAAATTCCCTACTGTGTAATTATTTAACATGGATTTCCTGGGCTCTGGATGACATCAGGGTAATTATGTATGCAGTGGAGGTGTTACCGAATCAGGTCTGTCTGCTCACTACTCAAAAGTCAGTATGAGGGCTTCCCTGGTGGCGCAGTGGTTGAGAGTCCGCCTGCCGATGCGGCGGACACAGGTTCGTGCCCTGGTCCAGGAAGATCCCACATGCCACGGAGCGGCTGGGCCCGTGAGCCATGGCCACTGAGCCTGTGTGTCCGGAGCCTGTACTCCGCAACGGGAGAGGCCACAACAGTGAGAGGCCCGCGTACCGCAAAAAAAAAAAAAAAAAAAGTCAATATGAGAGAGAGAGAGAGAGAGCGAGAGAGACAACTGTTGTAGAAAGGAAAGGTGCTTTTAATCAGAATGCTGGCAATCTGGGGAGATGGTACACTCAGTGTCCCCAAAAACCACCTCCAGGGCTTCCCTGGTGGCGCAGTGGTTGAGAGTCCGCCTGCCGATGCAGGGGACACGGGTTCGTGCCCCGGTCTGGGAAGATCCCACATGCCGCGGAGCGGCTGGGCCCGTGAGCCATGGCCGCTGAGCCTGTGCGTCCGGAGCCTGTGCTCCGCAAGGGGAGAGGCCACAACAGTGAGAGGCCCACGTAACAAAAAAAAAAAAAAAAAAAAAAAACACAAACAAACAAAAAAAAACACCTCCAAAGATTCTGCTTAGCCATGAAAGATTTAAAGGGAAACAGGGAAGTAACCTCAGTTAATCATTGGGATAGGGGGTCAGAGTCGTGGACATTCCCACTGTGTGCAGGCTCACCAACTCCTCGAGACCTCCCTCTAGATGTTATCTTGTTCAGATTACTGAAGGGGAAGCTAGGGAAGAGATCTGGTCATCTGTTAAGTACTTGTTCTTCATTTCTACTTCTTTGAGCTACAAAAAGAACCAACACGTTAGGCAAGGTACGAAAGATGTGAAAGGTGTGCTTGGGCCAGAGATGAGTAGAGCACGCTGATGCCTGGTCTAAGAGTTAGTTACAATATAGCTTTGCTAAAGTGACAAGAAAAGGGGCTTCCTGTTGAGGGCGGTTTCCTGCAAAGAGCCGCTTATAGAGGCTCCTACCCAGCTTACTTAGCTGGTCGGACAAGGGGAGCCCAGGTCCAGGGGGGCAGAAACCCTGTGGACAGGAACGTGGTACCCACTGCACCCTGCGCGTGGGAGCAGCAGCTTTGCCTCCTCCTGAATCACCAAGGAACAGATGGAGTCCCGGCTTAAATCACTCAGCACAGATTCATTTCACAGATTTCACAAAAGAGGGGCCTCGGTAGCCAGCTCCGTGGAAGAAGGCACTAACCAGAGGTTTTCAACTGGCTCTTCACCCGCTCAGTGTTTGTGCTTGCTCAGCTGTAAAACGCAGAGGTGAGGGCCGAGGCTCTCCACGCTCTCTTCATGTAATCCTCGAGGATCCCCATTTTAAAGGTCATCAACGGTGGCCTAATCACAAGTCCAGGAAGCACAGGCCACACACCCACGATGTATTTTATTGAGATGGGAGCAATTTACAGTAAAGTCCTCGTGACAGCACAGTGTAAAGATTCAAGTTTTACACATTCACAAACACAAATCACTTCTGCTCTGAGGCACACAGGGAACGTGGGGTTGGGGGAGACAGGGAGCTGATAGGAGACCCAGACTTAATGAGCCACCAGCGGGGAGGGTCTTCCACCAGAGAAGAGCCTTCTCTGTGACTTGGCAGAATCTCTAGATGCCCTCAGAGAGGAAGGAACAAAGTGAAGCCTTCCCCGTGATTTCAGAGCAGGACAAATTTTCTGTAACCCTGTCGCCTGTTCTCTTTCTGGTAAGAATTTCCATGGCAGCATTAAGAGACAATACACACAGGCCTGGGAGCCACTTGGTCTGAAAAAAATCCACCTGGGGATCTCTATGGGCTTAAAAGGCTCTCTCTGTCCCATGAAAGTCACTTTTCTATCCACTGTTCAGAAGATTATTTTTGAAACTTTACGTCTTGAAAATTTTCAAACATCCTCGTAAATAGAGAGAATAGGATAATGAACCCCCATGGTTCCTTACAGAGAAGCAGATGATATGACCAAGTTCAGGTTCAATTAACAGCCAAGAGATCTAAGTGAACCTTGGACAAACCCCTTCTCCCTGAGCCTCAGTTTCCCTCTTAGCTCCATGACCATGCTTTGCTTTCAGGGTCTCTCTGGTGCTAGAAAGAAACCTCAAACCAGTGTGAGAGCGGCAGTTGTTCAGGGCTGGTGAATGAAGCTCTCTTCTGCCCGATGCGTCTCTCTTCTGGATGACACAGTGAGTCACTCAGGGCCAGATGGAAGGTGATGAAAACACTCATTGTCTCTGGAATGAGATTTCTCTGGCAAATTGAGTCACTAAGGACCATTGCGATGCCATAGGGTTTGATAAGTGACACGTGAGAGAGTGATGTTGACAGTGAGTCGCCTTGTGAGAATTGGCGTGAAGAAGCCTTATTATTCAGATGACATGGAGGAGAAATGGCCTGACTAGACAGCTTGGGAGGATGAGGTGTCTAAGCATGGATATTTCCAGCATGTTGGAAAGCCTGCTCCCTCCTCTCCTGCAAAAGCAGGGCAGTATTTCACCACCTCTTGTTCTGTGTGCTTGCAGGAGAGGAGGAATTATGCCTCCTGGATGAGTTTTATTCCCGATTCATCATAATGGCCACCATCCGAGGAGAGGTCCTTCAGCCAGGCCCCTGCCACCACTGGCTGCAGGGTGAAGGCAGTCTGTCTGCTCTGGGACAGTGTTCCCCTTGGGCTCTTCTCACACCTCATCTTTGAACTCTTTTGGTGGACACTATTCCCGGGAGAGGGGTTCAGGAGTTCTCGGCTATGACCAGTTTCTTGCTTACTTCTAAATGGAAAAGTATAATTCAGCATGAAATGAAAATCATAGACACACACACACACACACACACACACACACACACACACACAGAAAGAAGCTGCAAAGAAAGCCACAGTATTTTGACAGAACTTATCAGAAGTTGGTGGGAGAAGGGGGTGATTTTTATTTTCTTCTTTGTGCTTTTCTGAATGTCCAAAGTTTCAATAATAGTTTTTCTTTGTTTTAAGGAAACTCAGTAATTCCTCTTTAAGGAACCCAGTCGGTCTTTTCTTGTCACGTGTTGAGCCGCCACAGAACTGGGACTCAGCCAGCTCCAGCGACTTCAGAAAGCGAGGCATACACACCTCCACGCCGGCTCTGGCTCGCTGACCTTTCATTGGCCAATGGACCTTTCTCAAGCACAGCTGTGCATCTGGGTCAGCCACTCCCCACGTCTGACTCAAGGGTCCTTCATGGGTGCTCAGTGGTGGGAGGGCTGTAAGGCAGCTGCCTGACAGGTGTAGGCAGTTGACTGACTCAGCCCCCATGGGGGCTGAAGCTGTCCTGGGTCCCCTGGCTCAGGGAACCAGCATGTCTCAGACAGGAATTCACAAACATGTGTCGAGCTGGGAGTTGTCTTTTCGTTTTCCCATCTAATGGGTCGAGGAGCCGGGGCAGAGTTGCCTAGGCACTCAAACGTCCTTGGGCTTCTTCAGGAGCTGCTTCCAGCATGTGAAGCGGTGTGAGGACAGGCTGTTTCCCAGGCTTTGTCCTCCCTCAGGCCCTTTCCCAGCCTCATCTGGAGACAGAGCCCCGCCCCCCGGCCCTTCCTGCCCTCCTCCTCTAGGTCACTGCCACAATAGGCTCCACGGAGGACAGGTCTGTCTTCCCAGACTGGAGCTGGGAGGAGGGCAGGAGGCTGTTGGCTAGTGGAGCGCTGCGGCCACTGCTTTTCTCCATCCAGGCCACCCTGAAGGAGGGGACCGGGGAGGGCGGCCGCTCCTCCTGAGGCTTGGGCAACCTTTGGCACACGCGCAGTAATGCCTTCAGCTCGACCCTGAAGTTCTCGTTGAGCCAGCAGTAGATGAAGGGGTTGTAACAGGTGCTGCTCATGGCGATCCAGTGGAAGGCAAAGTAGACGGCATTACTGGTGTGGATGACCTTGCTGGACAGGAGGAGGACGTAGCAGTTGAGGGGGAACCAGCAGAGGGCAAAGAGGACCACCACCAGCATCAGCATCTTGATGGTTTTCTTCTTCTTGCGCCGCAGGGCCAGGTATTGCTCCGTGGTCACATCCCCAATGGTGTTGCACAACCACAGCTTCTTGGCCACACGGGCATAGGCCACGGAGATGATGAGGAGGGGGAGAATGTAAAGCAGGATGAACGTGGCCAAGTCCAGGTACTTCCAGAAGAGGTCGGCTGGCTCAGGGAAGTCTGGCAGGCACAAGGAGCGGACAGTGTCCTCACTGGGGGCAGGGGAGAGAGAGACAGAGAGGGAGAGGGATAGAGAAGGAGGGTGTGAAATTAGCGTGGAAAAGCCCCATCCCAGGAACCACTGGCCTCTCCCTCCACTGGGCTCCGTCTGTTACAGCACATGTGATGAGCAGCCTAATTATCTGATTACATTTTCAGCTCTCCCACTAGGCTGGGCATTCTATATAGGTAAGAAATACACCTAAATGTCCATCGACAAATGAATGGATAAAGAAGATGTGGTACATATATACAGTGGAATATTACTTAGCCATAAAAAAATGAAATAATGCCATTTGCAGCATGGATGGACCTAGAGATTATCATACTAAGTGAAGAAAGCCAGACAGAGAAAGACAAATATCATATGATATTGCTTTACAGGTAGAATCTAAAAAAAATGATACAAACGAACTTATATACAAAATAGAAATAGACCCACAGACATAGAAAATGAACTTATGGTTACCAAAGGGGAAAGGTCGGGGGGAGGGATAAACTGGGAGTTTGGGATAACATATACACAGTACAATATATAAAATAGATAACCAACAGGAATCTGAAAAAGAATTTATACACACACACACACACACACTTATATATATATATATATATATATATATACATATATATATAACTGAATCACTTCACTGTACACCTGAAACTAACACAACATTGTATATCAACTATACTTCAATTTTTAAAAAAGAGAAATACACCTAGATCACTCTGTGTCCTCTTTACTTTATATTATTCCTAGCCCAGAATAGACACCCAATAAATATTTGTTCAATAAATGAATGCAACACTGGTGTTCCTAGTCTTAGAATTAACTCATCCTGGGAGCCTGATGGATTCAGGAAATCTTGGAATTTCCCATTGTACTACCTACTCCCATTCCAGAGGGGATCCAAGGAATGGGGCAAAGAAATGGGTCTTGAGACTGTGAGTGGCAATGCCTGAACTCATACACCTTCAGCCACTCAGACAAAAAGTACTTATTTTCTATGGAATGTACCCAGTCCTCTTGAAATTTTTTAGGGACATCTGTGTATGTTGGAAAACCCAGAGCTGGTGGGTTAAGAATATGCAGATTATGATTTGCTGAATGAGGTGGCAGGGAGCTCCCTCAGCAGCTTCCTTCCACTTTGGGGAAGCGAAAACCCAGGGGCCGTTTTGATTGAAGGAGCAGTTTCAATACACTCACACAATGGAAGTCACAAGACTATTACTTATATCCCAGAACGGGGGCGCTATGAGCCAGGAGAGGGGTAGTCCTCCCTCCCCGGTCACAGGTGAGCAGGAGAGAGAGAGAGAGCAGGGTAGCAAGCACCTGTTGCTTATAAGGTGGTTGGGGCAGAGGTCACTAATTTTTCACAAGTGGTCATTTTAAAAGATGCCCTGATGGGCTTCCCTGGTGGCGCAGTGGTTGAGAATCCGCCTGCCAATGCAGGGGACACGGGTTCGAGCCCTGGTCCGGGAAGATTCCACATGCCGCAGAGCAACTAAGCCCGAGCGCCACAACTACTGAGCCTGCGCTCTAGAGCCCGTGAGCCACAACTACTGAAGCCTGTGTGCCTAGAGCCCGTGTTCTGCAACAAGAGAAGCCACCGCAATGAGAAGCCCGCACACCGCAACGAAGACCCAATGCAGCCAAATAAATAAATAAATAAAAATAATTAAAAAAATAAAAAAAGCCCCGGGAAAAGCAAGGCAGGAACTTGTGGCAGGAATCCTAAGCTCGGGTCTTTATCTAAATGTCCAGACTCTGGGTGCGAGCAGGGTTTTCGTACTGTAAAATCTCTGAGCAGCAACTCAAAATTGCTTCTTTTTTTTCCATCATACCATGTAGCTTGTTGATCTTGTTATAGGTGCAGCGGGCCATCACTAGTGAAAGAAAGAAAACTCTCTTCACTTTTATTAGCAGAAGAAAGAAATAGCCTTCCATATATGAAGGCAGCTGGGGAGTCTGAATGCTGGGAAGGGGTGGGTATGTGATTCATTCGATAGCCTAGAATTCGGGGACAGAGACTTTATAAATTAGTTGAAATTGGCCTTCAGAGCTTGTTCTCTGGACCCCGCTTATGTCACAGGAGTGTATGTAAATGTATGTCTCAGGTGAGGCAGCACGTGGCAAGACCTGCCAGCAGTGCACCCCCTAGACCCCCTTTACTGGTCTGGAGCACCAGGCCCCCAGCTCCGGCCCACCCGACAACACACAGCTGTCAGCCGTGATCTTCTAGGGGCCTAGGACTACCCTAAGGCCACTGAAGATACTCTCCACAGATCCATTACGAGCCGGAAGTGGCCACGTATCTCCATTTGCCCCAGGAAGGCCTGGAATACAAAAGCCCAGCTCCCTTGGCTCAAAGCAGGCAAACTGTGTGTTACCAGTCTGCTCCAGAGCTCCCCCTGCAAACCACACCCTCCCTTGGCCTCTCCCCATTTGCTGTCCAGCTTCTCCACTGCCTTACCCATTACCCCGGGAGCACTTTCTTAAAAATCCCAGGCACATGTACCTTCCTTTATCTCAGGATCTGTTTCTATGGAACTTCAGCTGAAACAACAATGAACTGATGAAGATCACTCGAATCTCATTCATTCATTCAGTAACCACGTCCAGAGAGCTTGTGATGGGAAGACAGTAATATAGATGCTAGGGACACCAAGATGGCAAAATCAGAAACGGGGCCAGCTCCCCCCAACCTCACAGTCTAACAGGGGAGATCACCTTTAACTGACTAGCAGCACACACGAGTGTTTAAATTTCAAGACACTCAGTGTTTTCCATTCTGTGAGAGCACAGGACAAAGCACATGATAGATGGGAGGTAGTGGGGAGGTGGGTAGAGCATCCTGCCTGAGACACTTAGAGATATACATGTTTGTAGGTTGTGCGAGAGAATTTAAACATCACCGTTTTAAACAGGGCCTGGGTGATTCTGAATCTCAGTCTGGGTTAGTACCTGTCCCCAGTGGCAGAAACTGATTGCTGTTGCCTTGACCTTACAGACAAAGGGACAGAGACTAAAGAGGAAGCTAAAAGTGTTGCAAAGAAAAGATGAGAAAAAGTGCAGAGGATACGCACAGGCCTGGAAGCAACGGGATGGGAAGGAGACAGAGAGAACAGCTCAGCGCAGCAGGTACTGGTAACTCTGAGATTCAGAGGGGGCTCCGATTTCCCTCTGTCAAGGTTCTCCGGATCCCCAGGCTGCTTCCCACTAGTTTATCTCACCTGTACTTGAAGGTAAATAATTTCTGGCAGATAGCGTGTGGAAGTGAAAAGAATGTTGCCATGGTCCAGATGACTGCGATGTAAGTGACACCTTTTGTGATTGAGATCCGGGGTTTTAATGGATGCATGATGACCTGGAAGACAAGCAAACCGGGCATCACTGGCTGAAGACAGTTTGAAGCAACTAAGAAATACAGACGATGCAGCTCACTTGTCACAATGAGGCAGGTAGGTCCTACTTAGAGTCAAGCACCCCTTAACTCATTATCGAGCCCCTGAGCTGCACCACCACACCGTCCAGCCCACGGGGGTACACAGAGGGTGTCATCTGGACTCAGAGACTCCAGGCAGTTCAAATGCCCCTTGCAGGACTTCCCTGGTGGCGCAGTGGTTAAGAATCCACCTGCCAGGGGTTTCCCTGGTGGTGCAGTGGTTGAGAGTCCGCCTGCCGATGCAGGGGACGCGGGTTCGTGCCCCGGTCCAGGAAGATCCCACATGCCACGGAGCAACAAAGCCTGTGAGTCATGGCTGCTAAGCCTGCGCGTCCGGAGCCTGTGCTCCGTAACGGGAGAGGCCACAACAGTGAGAGGCCGGCGTACCACAAAAAAAAAAGAATCCACCTGCCAATGCAGGGGACATGGGTTCAAGCCCTGGTCCGGGAAGATCCCACATGCCACGGAGCAACAAAGCCCGTGCGCCACAACTACTGAGCCTGTGTGCTGCAACTACTGAAGCCCACACAACTAGAGCCCGTGCTCCACAACGAAGAAAAGACCCCGCTCGCCGCAACTAGAGAAAGCCTGCGCACAGCAAGGAAGACCCAACGCAGCCAAAAATAAATAAATTAATTAATTTTTAAAAAATGCCTCTTGCAGGTCATGCGTGGCAGAAGCCGGGTGCAGTGAGAGGGTGGGGGAGTGGTGAAGGGGGAGGTCTGTTCCCACGACACCCACAGCAAGGCTGGCACAGGAGCAGCCGTGGCACCTCAGGATCTCATCTCGTCTGCCCACGATTCCAGATCCTTTAAGTTACAAAGGGCTCCGAGGGGTCTGAGGGCGACACACGTCGGGAGGAGACTCTCACCACTTATCATGGGAAGCTGCATTGCCCTTTATTTGGGGGTTCACCGCATTGTCTCTGAAAGCCATTTCTAAAATTGCAGTGGGGCCCAGCTTTACCAAGCCCCAAATTAAACCATTGTTAGAGGCTTTGGGCTGAAAAGCATCTTAGAATTGATTGCTACTGTATGCCAATCAATTCTCCTAAAAGGTTTAAATAAAGACTTGGGAATTTAACAGCATCCTCATTTTAAGATTAGAATCATTATTCCTTTTTTTATTGAAGTATAGTTGATGTATAATGTATAAATTGCAGGTGTACAATATAGTGATTCACAATTTTTAAAGGTTATACTCCATTTATAGTTATTATAAAATATTGGCTATATTCCCCATGTTGGACAACATATCCTTGTAGCTTATTTTATAATAAGCTATAGCTTGTACCTCTTAATCTCCTACCCCTATATTGCCCCTCTCCCATTCCCTTCCTACTGGTAACCACTAGTTTGTTCTCCATATCTGTGGGTCTCCTTTTCTGTTATATTCACTAGTTTGTTGTATTTTTTTAGATTCCACATATAAGTGGTAGCACACAGTATCTGTCTTTCTCCGGCTGATTTATTTCACTTAGTATAATGCCTTCCAAATCCATCCATGGCAAAATTTCATTCTTTTTTATGGCTGAGTAGTATTCCATTATACATATATATACCACATTTCCTTTATCTATTCATCTGTTGATGAACACTTAGGTTGCAAGTTTAGAATCATTATTTCTTGAAAAAGCCATTTGGGGATAGTGAGTCGGGTCAGAAAGAGGTCATAAAGAGCTGCCATTGTCTCAGGATGCCATCCCAGGACACACTGGACATTCTGCTGTGTCCTCCCAAAGTCTCCTTCCAATTTTTTAAGGTTTTATGGGAGGAATGGACTAGGCTTTAGAAGCTGCCCAGCACATCTCCATTCTGGACTTTGCCATCCTTGCCCCTCACACGCCATCGTGGTTCAGGTTGATAAAGGGAGTGGAAGCCTCAGTCAGAGGCCCTGGACACTTGAAGAACCTGTAGACTCTGCGACGGGATCCCATTTGTGGGTATATGTCACAGCAGTGTGGCCAATGTGGGCAAGACTTGCCCCCTGCTCCTCAGAAGTGCCTTTGGCCCAAGGGTCAACCCTCAGTTAGCTGTGTTAAATGCGGTGGGTATAGTCCAAGTAAAGGTGATCCAGAGTCCCTCTTGTTGAATTCGGGGAGAAGGTTAAGAAAAGGCAGGAAATATATGTACGCAACCTTTTCACACTTTGCACCAAAACGTCTGTAACATAAATGCCAAAATGACGGCATTTCAAGGTTAAAGAGGTCTCAAAGTTTGCCAAGTCCAATTCCCCATTAGATGCATGAATGTCCTCTAAAACATTCCTATCAAGTGCTCATCCAAGCCTTGCTTAAATATGGCTGGTGACATGAAACTCACCTCCCCAGGTAGCTTTGTCCACCTTCAGACACTTCTATTAGAAAACTCTTCCTCATATTGAGCTGCATCTTTGAATCTGTATCTTAGAAGCTTCCTATCCCTTGGTCGTTGTTGTACCTCTTGGAGCTGCTTAGAATAAATTCTCTCTTTGTCCTGGTGGCCCTTACGATACCAGCCTTATGGGTGCCCCTGCATCTTCTCAGAGCAGACTAGTGATCTTCTAGAGATCCGAGCATGAACCTGGAGCCAGACAGACCTCAGTCCTATTCCTACCTTCATCAATCATCAGGCATGTGATCTTGGGCAAGCTATGCATGCCCTTTCCTGAGCCTGCACACCTTGACTCAGCAGAGACCCAGTGTACAACAATGGTTCATTGAGTCAGCATGAGCGAGGCGCCTGTGTGGAGTCACCCTCCTCCAGGATGGGCACCCTCAGGTCCTTTCCAGGTCCCTTCACCATATCGACCCATGTGAATCCGATGGAGCAGGACAGTGAGCTGGGCCTCCCTACCCCACCCGACACCTGCGCCTGCCACCTGCCTGCCCCCCTCCAGCTTGTTTACCTCTTCAACAACCTGGGTCCAGAAATATCCATCTCATCTCCCAGCCAGGAGCCTTGCCTCAGACCTGCATTTGCCACTCTCTTTTCATCTGTGATTTTCCAGATCTGCTTTTCAACAACCCCCCCAAAACAAACTCATTCATTTCTGACACACAAAATGCCAGCAGTGATTCTTCACTGGAGCAAACAAACGTGGAATAATGTTTTGCAGCCCTTAGCACAAAGGGGCTATATGCCTAACTTAATGCTCATAGTGGTCAATAAGGAGACAAATATGCTCATTGAAAAATGGGCTAAAACACTGCCTTCAGCCCCCTGGAAAGCAAAGCCGGGGAGGAAAGGACAGGGCATTGGGGGGTGGGTGCCCTCACCTGGTGGCGGTCCACGGCGATGGCTGTCAGCGTCAGGGCTGAGACGTGCAGGGAACAGTACTGGGCGAAGCGGCTGACGTGGCACATGCCTCTCCCGAACACCCACGTGCTGTTCACAAAGCGGACCTAGAGACGAGCCCACAAACATCAGGAGACAGACAGGCCTTGACACGGACACTCGCTCCCTGTGGTCTCTGAGGAGCATCCCACAGGAGCCTTCTCCCCTCCTCCTTCTTCCTCTGTGCTGCTGGACTGTGGGTCGCGTGTGCTTTTCTCCAGCATGACTCATTCTCTATCATTCAGTTCAACAAACCCTGACCCTGCTGTTATGGCTGGGCCCTGTTCAGTGCCAGGACAGCGTGGGAAGGACGTGGGCTCTGGAGTTAGATTTCCCACCTCTAATCTTTTCTAGCTGTGTGACCTTTGGCAAGGTAGGTAACCTCTCTGAACCTCAGTTTACTCATTTACACACACAAAAAAGGCTTAAAAATCTCTACCTTGTATCTTATTGTAGGGATCAACTTTAAAAAAAAAATGGCTACAGGGACTTCCCTGGTGGCGCAGTGGTCAAGAATCCGCCTGCCAATGCAGGGGACATGGGTTTGAACCCTGGTCCAGGAAGTTCCCACATGCCGCGGAGCAACTAAGCCTGTGCGCCACAACTACTGAGCCTGCACTCTAGAGCCGGTGCTGTGCAACAAAGAGAAGCCACCGCAATGAGAAGCCTGTGCACAGCAACAAAGAGTAGCCCCCGCTCGCCGCAACTAGAGAAAGCCCGTGCGCAGCAACGAAGACCCAACGCAGACAAAACAACAACAAAAAAAACTACTTAATAAAAAATAAGTAAGTGAATAAAAAATTTAAAAATAAAATAACTTTAAAAATGCTACAAAGTGTGGAACACATCTGGCAGATTGCTAGAAAGATGATTAGAAATAAATAGCAGCCATTTTTATGGTAATAGTAAAATTCATTTTTGGCTCATATGAGTTCAGACTCATGGAGGAGACACACTGAAGAGTCACAACACAGCACGTGGGCTGTGCTCTGGAACCCTAGCTAAGCAGGCCTGCAACACGTCATCTGGGAAGGAGTCCCAGGGGCCTGCAGAGGTGGGAGCAGGGACCAGGCTCTGGGCAGGGAGAGAAGACAAGCTCCCAGGGCATGTGGGGTCCAGGGAGCAGACTTAAGCCTCACCCCACATCCTCCATGGCTATTTGCTCACTCACTCAGCTCCTGAGCTCCTATGAGTAATGTCCCACGTCCAAGAGAGATCAGGCCTTGATTCTGATCAAGGAGCTTCCAATGTGGGCAGAGGATGACTCAGGTATCTCAGATGAAAGACAGAAAGTAGTCAGTGCCCTACAGAAGGCCCAGACAAAGGGCCACCAGGTGGGGTGGGAGTGTGCTGAGGCAGAGAGAACGAGAGAAGACACCAAAAGAAATAGAGCAGGTCAGCTTGAGAGGAAGCATATTGCCTAGTGATTTACAGCAGAGTATTTGCTAGTGATAGCTGCCACCTTGGGCAAGGCACTTAGGTCCAATGAGCCTCATTTTCCTCACCTGTAAAATGGGGCTAATCCTTGTTCACATGATTGTTATGAAACTCAAACACACGTAAAGCAGATAACACAGGTAAAGCAGGTACGACAGTGCCTAGTACATAGCAAGTACTTAACACTATTAACTGCCATTATTATAACATATTAGACATTTGAGATGAACGTTAAAGAATAGGTAGGATTTGCCCATGGGGAGATAAGAACAAAGCGCTTGGCACTAGGTCAGAAATCCCAGGACCTGTTTGGGGAACAAGGGTTGGAACTGTTTGGCTGGAATGTGTGGATGAGAGTCATGAGGGACATGTCTGGTCTGATCATGAACCTGGGACAGCAGACCATGGACACTACTCTCTCTGGAATAGGCAGTGTGGAACAGCCCAGAAACATTACAGAGCAGGAAATCCTTAGCTACTCCTACTTCTCGCCTCCCACAATCAATGAATCACCAAAGCCAACCAGTGCTACCTCGAAGGGTTTTCAAATCCATCCCCTCTTCTTCAGTCCCAAGGCCGTGGCTCGAGTGGAATCCCCCATCATGTCTCATCTGGACCATGATAGCCTCCAGACAGCTTTCCTCGTCCTCTAGTCTGTCCCCCTGTAATTCAGCCTTCACGCTGCTGACAACATTTTGTTAATCAAAAATCAGATGCCTGCTTAGAATCATCATGGCCTTCAAGAGACAGCCAGATGCCTTACGAGCACCCAGGCCCGCTCGCAGCCCTGCCCCAGCCTTTCCTTCTGGCCACCTCGGCTTCCCCCTCCCCTGCTGGCTCCTCCGCTGGCCTTCCTGCCTCCGCTGCTCCAGCTACAGTGAACCGCTCAGCGTTCCCTCAACACACCGTGAACTTGCACACCCTTGCCTTTGTTCGCCCGGGTCCCTCTGTCTGCAATGAACGTTCATCTAGGCCTGGGAAATGCCTACTTATCCTGGCCCCTTCGAAATGCCACGTGCCCTGAAAAGTCTCCTTTGAGCCTCTCGCGGGACTCTGGCAGGTCAAAGTAAACGATCGCCTTCTCCAGGCTCCACCACATTCTGTGTACAGCTCTGCCGTGGGAGTTGTGAATAACTGTTTGCTTTTCTCTCAGTGACCAGAGCTGGATTTCATGCCGATGTAGAACGTAAAGTGGACAGAAAGGGAGACCAGGGAGGAAGGATATCGTCACCAACCAGCCCAAGGGCAGGACATCTTACCCCTTCAAGGATCCTGGCTGAGGGCTTAGAAGACCCGCCCCTGGTTGCAAGAGCCTTGGAAGCTCTGACAGGAATTTGGATTGGGATGGTTGCATGGGTCAGGTTGAAGGCCAAGCTGCTTTGGATCAACCGGGAGCGGGGGCTGGGTTCTCAGGACCTTGACATCCCCTCTCTTGCAGGACATCCTCCGGGTAGGGGCTGTCAGCTCTCAGCCGCAGCCTGGCCTCCCTCCCCACCTGCCCTGTGTCTGCCGCAGATCCAGCCATGCATCCTGCTCTGGGCAGCAGCATAGGGCCATGCCCTGGGGCCTCCCAGTTCCCATCTTGGGTGGCCCAGTCCAACCCCAGCACTGCAGATTGTCAAGTCAGAAGCCAAGGGGGATCCAGGAGGAGCCAGAGATGCATTGTCCTGTGCTTTAAGGCAGCAGGGGTGGGGAGGGTAGTGTATGTGTATGTGGGGGGGGGGCGGGGGGTATCTGGAAGTCCCTTTGTCCTTGGCTAGTCCCCAGAACATCCTGAGTGACCAGGAATCTATTAAATGTAGGCAGGAAGGAGAGCAGGAGAAGTCTATGGTTTGGATTAGTGGTCCAAGGGTGCCCTGCCTCCTAGGTCCCAGTTGAGTGGCTTAGGGGACAGACCTCTGGCTGCACTTGAGTCAAGGGAAGTAATTCTCATCCTGGCTCTGCCAATTACCAGCCAAGTGACCTTGGACAAGGCATTGAACTTCTCTGTGCCTTAGTTTCCTTATCTGCAAAATGTGAGTGAAGTTCTCATAAGTGAGGACGAGAGAAAATGTAGTTTTTAAACATAAGGGTTGGAAGGACATTCACACAGGTGGATAGGCCTGTGGGAGTTCACCCTCTTCTTTTTGCTTGTCTGTTATTTCTGGTCAAGTGTGTGTGTGTCTGTGTGTGTGTAAGAAAGAGAAAGAGATATGAACAGATATGGTTTGGTAATAACTCAAGTATCAACAAGATTATTCCAGAAATTGGAAAAATGTAACTTATGCTGCAGAAATACAAGGTGTAACAGTCATGATGATTACTTGGTCATAACCCTCCCAGTCTCAATCATCCATGAGCACCACAGTCCCAAGTCACGGAGGGAGAGAAGTGACACCACTGAGGCCCAGCAGTCAGGGCTCGGTGGAGGTTGTGGGAGCGAGAAGGGGGGCTCACCCACCACCCTTGTGCGAATGCCCCCAGGCTGCCCCAGCTCTGGGGCCCAAGCCCAACTAACCCTCATCTCTTCCACAACACAGTCTTCACACACAGACTTTGCGGTCAAACCACAGAAGGCAAATGCAATTTAAATAAGTGGTTTAGGAAAATTCACTCATGGTTCCATTAACAACTAGCAACTGTTTGATATTTCAGCTTGGTGCAAAGCAGCATCTCATGCTGGGACATCTCATGCTGGAACATTTAACCGCCTCCCGGTTGGGAGGCGGAGGGAGTTGACCTAACAGTCTATGCTGTTAGGAATTTCAAGGGGCTTTGATTTACTGCACCATCATCAAGCAGGTTCATGCTCAGTGACATTAAACAGGAAATGGTCATTTGTTCACAGCTGGCTGCAGACACTCGAATCACTGACCCCAATGCCACGAGCTGCAGAAGCGCTGGCTTAGAAAATGATGAGAGAGAGACAAGAGACAGAGAAAGACAGAGTAGCAGAGAGGAAAAAAAGATGAAGACACCGAGAGATAGAGAAGAGAGACAGACCCCCGAGAGACAGACAGGCAGAAAGACAAACAGAATGACAGAGACAGACACACTAAGAGACAGACCAACAGAGGGGAGTGTTGAGAGATGAGAAATGAGAGATGAGAGGGCAAGAGAGAGGAGACTAAGAAAGATGAAGACAGGAAGACAGGCAGAAGAGGGGGACCGGCAGGGAAATGAGGAGAGAAATCGGTGGAGAGAGGGAGAGGGACGCAGAGAGAGACAGAAACGGAAATGAGAGACATCGAGACAGCAAGAGAGAGGAGGACAGGGAGAGGAGAGAGCGGAGCGCCAGTCCAGCCCTCGCGGTCTCACCAAAGTGAAGGGGGTGTTGAGGAGCGTGATCATTATGTCGGCGACGGCCAGGTTGACGATGAAGAGGCTGGTGGCCGAGTGCATCCGCTGGTTCTTGAAGATGACATGACAGACCAGGACGTTGCCAAAGAGCGAGAAGATGATGATGAAGGAGTAAGCCATGATGAGCAGGGCTTTCACCGTGGGGTTCTGGGACTCGGCCCCGTAGCGCCTCCGGCCCACGAAGTTCTGCCAGTCGGAGAAGGTATAGTTGTTCCAGTAGAAGAAGTGCGAGGCGTTGGGCCCCGCCAGGGACGCCTCCGGGCTCTGCTCGTCCGCGGCTCGCGCCACTGCGAGGACGCAGAGCAGCACGCACCGAGGGATCATCTTTGCAGGAGCCTCCGCGCCCGGGACGGGGCGGGGCAGGCGGGACGTCCCGCCAGGCCGCGCACGTCCGTTCGGGCGCGGGGAGAGGAGCGCGCGGGGCTGTGTGCGCAGGGACTCCCGGCCTCGCAGCGCCCGGCCGGCGCCCACTCCCCGCCGCCCTCCCGCGCGCGATTGGCGCGCACCGGGCCGCCGGCCGCACTTTTGTGTCTCCGCTGCGCCCCCCGGCTGCGGGCGAGCGAGTGCCTCTGCCTATCGGGCGGCGCGGCGTCTCTCCGGGCGACCGTGACGCGCTCCGGCTCGGCGGGCTTCTCCACCCCCGGCCTCAGCCCGCTCTCGCTCTAGAAACAAAACTCCAGCCAGGCGTCAGGGCTGTTTCCCTAAAAACACTCATCCGCCTGCTTTCTGCTTAAGCCTCGCCATCGGAAAGGGAGCCGGCGGAAGGCGCCCTGGGGCGGTTGGGGTTTCGGGGGCGCGCGGCAGGGACTGAGGCCGCCCCCTCTAGGCAACCCCTTGTTCCGCGCGGGGCCACTCTGGTCCAGTCTGAGCGTCAGGCTTGGCAGGTTTCAAGTTGAGGTGGGTCACTGGGGCCTGGCAGTTCTGGCACAAGGTGAACAAGGCAATCGATGTAGGCTTTCTCCAAGCGCCTTCAGTGATCAGACTTCAGATGTCCTGGGAGGCTGGCCAGGTTTTGTTTCCTTCCCTTCACTAAGACTCAATATGTGTGTGAGTTGCCGGGGGTGGGGGTGGGGGGCTTAGTTTTTCTAGGACACACTTCAAAGCAGTTCTCCTGACGTGATCCAAGAATCAAAGGAGATCAATAGCTCTGTGCCCACTTCCTGGGTAACTGAGTTTTCTGCCCTGGGAGTTTTTGAAGCTGTACCTGTAAGGGATGTTACCCATGTTGTTTTCTGTTCCCCACCTACTCCTCCAGGAAGTCTTGATATCTTGCTGACCTGTTCTTTCACTCCCCACTGTGAAGTCTCTCCCACTCACCCCTGGCCCACCATCCATCTCACCAGATCCCATGGAATCAGAGTCAAATTCCAGTTTTATCACATCCTAGCTGTGAAATCCTGAGCAAGTTATTTAACTTTTCTGGCCCTGGTGGAAAGTTTTCCTTTTTCCTGTAAGTGAGGTTTTCAGAGACCTGGGTAGGGATCTCCCACCACATTACTCTCGGGTGCTATATGCAGTAACTGGTCGACTGCTTATAACTGCCCCCTCACCCGTCCTATTGGCAAACCCCATGTAGACTCTTTTTTGTCATCACACCCTGCTGAGCAGTGCCCTTAGGCTGGGACTCCATCAAATGACTCAAGCCCAGGTACCTTCTGAGGTACTTGGTTCAGGAGAAATCCTGCACCTTTGTCCCACCTAAACCCTGGAATACAGACCGCTCCCACCAAAGTCCTCTTTTCTCACTGGGCCTTGAGGGGAAGCCTAGCCACCTTTCACTTTGGAAACTTTCCAGGAAAGTTAGACATCAGCTTCTGTACCCCATTGAGCTCCAGGGACACAGGTCAATAAGCAATTAGAAAATGGTTTTGTAAGTGTCACCATACTAAAGTACAAGGTGCACTCATCTAGGTGAGAGGGAATCAGGGAAGTCTTCCCAGAGAAAGTGACACTTCAGCTCAGTCCTAAGGGACCAGCAAGAGACATTAGGTCCCAGAGGAGGAGGCAGAGGGAAGAAGATGGAGAATTCCATAAGGAGGGAATCATGGCACGTGCAAAGGTACCGAGATGAATGTGAGCATAGCTCATTCTACAACTACAGGAGTGGAAGGAGCTAGAGCGTGTTACTCAAAGAGCTATCAACTGAAGAAAAACGTACACCCTAGAAGTTGCCAGTTCTGTTTTATTCAGGGACCACACTGAAGATTATAGCCCAGGAGATAGCCTCTCAGATCGCTCTGAGGAACTGTTCCAGAGAGGTAAGGGAGGATGAACAATATAGAGGAGTTTTTGTTAAAATAAAAACAAACAAACACCAAAAGATGACTGTTAATAAAAAAACACACACATCTCAAGTTAATGAATTTAGTGTTTTTCTATGTATGGGAGGATGCAAGAGTCTGGGCTCATTGAAATCATTCCTTTGACATACATCTTAACTATCTAGGGCCAGTGTCCTGTTTTTCTCCATCCTGAATTCTCCTCAGGGCACACTCTGGTTGGTTTGCAGTGGCAGATGGCTTGATGGCGGGCAACAGTCTTTGTTTGCTGAAATGACAGGCAACACATGTTTTTTTTGTTCAAAGAGTTGAGTGGAGAGAGAGGGCTGGGGAGGTAGACAGGGGCCCAAACAAGAAGTGTCTCATCCGTTTTGAAATCCTCATCAAGATTTGAATGATTTCCAGAGAGCAACAGGAATTCACAGAAGGGCTACAAGTAGAGACTGAGAAGATCAGATCTGCATTTTAGAAAGAACAGTCTAGCAACGGGAGAATAGAGGTGCTGGGGCTTGAGGCAGGAGGTTTGAAGGCTGTTCAAGTGATCCAGGAACAGAGGGGAGACTTGGATCCAGGTGTCGACAACGGGAGGGGCAGGGTTGACAGAGATTGGAGGGAGGAGGCAAGGATGATTGCCAAGTTCTCGGTGTGTTCGAAGTCAAACACTAAAAAACACCCAAGATGCTCCTTGGACCTCAGCCCCTCCCACAGCTTTTAGCCTACCTTTCTCCATTATCAGAAGTCCAAAGACGTCCACTCTTGTCTCCAGTTCATCACCTTACATTCCTTTGTTAAACAACTGTGTCTGGGAAGAGAAGGTGATGAGCAGATGTCCTTCGATTCTACTGATGGACCTGGTGGGTCTCACAGAATCATGTGGTTGGAATAGGGGATTATGTGACTGATCCTAGGAGAAGGGACAGGGGTGCCAGGCACATGAAATAATAGATATTTAGCTACAGGAAAGAAACCAAGATACTGCCTGTGAACATGTAACTCAAGACATTGGGTGGACAGGATGCTCCATCAGGATGACTTGGCAGCATCTCAGGGAGGCAAGTCTTGCATGTGATGGTGATTTAGAAAACGGAGCCCTTGTTAGTTGAATTAATCCCAGTGTTGAGAAAGAATGTATGGGCAGAAGAGGGCTACTCAGCATCAAGCACAGAGAAAGAAACCCAGGGTAAGCAGTGTCCTTCCAAGCCCTGTCGTCTAAGTACCCTGCTTGGTGCTCTGGACATCACACTAATCTGGAGCACCTCATGCCTTCACGTTGATTTCCTGCTCACCATGCCCACCTTGTAGGTGTGAGGGCATTTGTGCCAGGGGCTTGAAACTTTCTCTCTGAAAGACGAGGTGACATATTTTAGTTCTCACCTTTCCACAGAAGTAAATCCTGAGCCAAAATTTCCAGTGCAAGGGATTATTGGGGAAGTGAGAGCAAACATGAGTAGAGAAAGAGGAAAAGTGAGACAAGGAAGGGAAGGCGGCCGACAAAGAATGTACTGTCAGACCAGCTACCACTGTGGGCAACTGAGCTTAATCCTGCTGGGAAAGCCAGTATAAAGCATACACGTCAGCTGTCCAAGCCAGGTGAGGGAGCTGGGGTGTCTACATACCACCTCCTGTCAATCACTGGTTGAACGCTGCTCCCAGGGATGTGGTCATTCTCCTACACTTCCTGCTTGCCAAGTAGGTAGCTGAAGGGGGCTCCAGAGGCCAGAGAAGACCCTCAGATTGGAGGTGGAAGTTGGACTGGTATGCCCTGAAGGGGTCGGGGGTACTCACAATATACAAGGGTAGGTATAAATTCTAGAATCACTTCTTCTTCTTCTTCTCCAGGCATTCGGCTCTCTGCTCAGCCAGGCCTGGGCCTCCTGAGTTTCCAGCCAAGCACCACCATCCTCGACTTACCCTGAACTTCTGGAACAGCCTAGTGCTTAATGAAAGAACATCTCTCACCCCTCACATTAAGACTAATTTATTAAGAGAAGTTCCTCCCTCAGAGGCTTTATCAGTTCTGTAGCATTACTACTGCAGTAACTAAAGAGATTTGGGAAGACACAGAGCTTCGAGAATGAAGCAGCTCCTTCTTTTGTGCCTTCTGAATAGAACCAAAGACACTGTGTATAGTCAGTATGTGCTGTTGGGGAGAAAAAATTTTCTTCTACCCATTTAGGTTCTTTTGGCTGGCCTAGTAACTAAATTAACAAAAGACAGATTAACAAAAGAAAAACAAATTTAATTACATACGTATGGGATCCCAACAGACAGTGAGAGGCTCCCTAAAAGTCAGGCAGTTGAGGCTGAGATGCCATATTCTGAACTAAGAAGGCAGTAGGGGTCTGTGGCTTCAAAGAGAAGGAAGACAATTCACAGGAAAATGGGAAGAGCCAATGTCTGGTAAACAAATGTTTGCCATGCCGTGCAGAGACAGTGGAACAGAGAGGATTTTGAACAGATAGGTCCTGCTGGATTCCCCCATGTTTCCACGTGTAGCCCACACTCTCTGTAGTTATCTCTGGTCATAGTTCTCTTCCTGGACCAGACCCTCTGTCTAAATTCTTTTAGGCAGTTAAGGGGGAGGTAAAACAACAGTAACAACAACAGCTCTTCCTGAATCTTCTGGGCCTTAATTGACTTCAGCTCAAACTAGTCCATAAGCCAAAGTGGCATATTTCAGGGATGCTCATTCTGAACCCCTTCAGTGCCAAATAGTAATTATATTTGTCCCTAATTATAGTCATACATGTTAAAGAAACCAGAGAGTAGAGTTTAGTGTTTAACTCTTTCAAATGGACTTGAAACAAAAAATAAAAATAACAAATCATTTCACGAGTACTTTTTTCTTTTTTTTTTTTTTTGCGGGCCTCTCACTGTTGTGGCCTCTTCCGTTGCAGAGCACAGGCTCCGGATGCACAGGCTCAGTGGCCATGGCTCATGGGCCCAGCCACTCCATGGCATGTGGGATCTTCCCGGACCAGGGCACGAACCCATGTCCCCTGCATTGGCAGGCGGACTCTCAACCACTGCGCCACCAGGGAAGCCCACGTGTATTTTTAATAAAAACTAGACAAAGAATTATAGAATAACAGTATCACACAGAGGTCTTAGAAAGGTGTTTCTGAGAGTCTCACCACACCAAGATTCCTGGCACCACAAGCAATTGCTCACTGAACACCAATATTGTTTCCTGAAAAGCCCTACTTGATTTAAAAAGTCGCCACTCCCACAGTCCTTCTCTGGTGACGGTCACAGTGGCAGAGGGAGAGAAAGGGCACATAGCACCATTGCCAGTACATGACAGTCACACAGAGTTTGTTTTAATGGTAAAAGTTGGATGTCATCTTTCTTGAGCTACAAACGAACCAAGTAGGGCTAAAATATAAGCTATGGCTGAAGGTAGTCTCAAATGGAATAAAAACATACAGCATGTGGGCAGGTCATTAGTTTCCAGGAATTGGTGGCTGCAATTCGTTTCCAAGTTCCAGGACACTGGAGCCATGGAAACTGGTCATTAGTTTCCAGGAATTGGTGGCTGCAATTCGTTTCCAAGTTCCAGGACACTGGTAAAATGGTATATTTAGGATAAGTAAAAGGAAGTACACACAAGCAACTTACAGTTTGTGGTCCAATTTTTTTGTAAGTTACTTGAACTCACTCTGCACTTTTACATAGGAATCTTTTTAAATGGTGGCATGGGTATTGGACCAACTCATAACAGCCCATTTAACCCATGATGTAGATAAATAGTAGTATTTGTTGTAACCACCACAGGACTGCTCGTTAGTGTTGGTGATCTAGGGTGCCATCCTTCACTATCTGCTCCTCTTGAATTAAATGTCCCCCTGGGTGATCTCAGCTGTCTCCACTGGTTGAACCATCATCACTCACCAATCACTCCAAATTGTACCTCTACTTACTACCTCTTTGAATGCTCCAGATCAACATTATATATTCAACTGTTGGTTGGACATTTCCACCTGGAATACTTAAAATTCAACCAGCTACAAACTAAACTCACCATATCCCACTCTTCCCTCATTTTCTTATATTAGCCCCTTTTCTTGTTCGCCCGTTTGCTTGGGTTAGAATCTTGGGGTCTTGTCACAGCCCAGCAATTTTATGGTGCTATCTATTTGAAGATGCTGTTTTTTCTCTGTCTAGACTCATCCCCTCTCCCACCCCCCAGGCCAGAAAGTCTCCTCTTCCTTCTTCAAGACCCAGCTCAATTGCTGTCTCTCCTGTGAAGATTCTCAGACTCCCTTGGCGGCCACAATCCCAGAACAAGCAGAGTCAGTGCCCCCAAATCTTCTCATTTAAAACTGCTCCCAGGGGAGGGGGAAGGGTAAGCTGGGACAAAGTGAGAGAGTGGCATGGACATATATATATATACTACCAAATGCAAAACAGATAGCTGGTGGGAAGCAGCCACATAGCACAGGGAGATCATCTCGGTGCTTTGTGGCCACCTAGAGCGGTGGGATAGGGAGGGTGGGAGAGAGACACAAGAGGGAGGAGATATGGGGATATATGTATGTGTATAGCTGATTTACTTTGTTATAAAGCAGAAACTAACACACCATTGTAAAGCAATTATACTCCAATAAAGATGTTTAAAAATTTTTTAATGATTTCAGTGACAAAAATAAATAAATAAATAAACTAGCAAAAATCTGATTGAAAAAAAAAATAAATAAATAAAACTGCTCCCATACCATGTGATCTGTTCTCTGAGGTTACCTTTACCCTTGTGGTAGTCAGTTTGCAATTTATCTGTCTTTCCAAATAAAATGTCAGCTCTTCCAGGCTAAGGTTGATCTTGTTCTTATCTTCTTACCTCCTAGAGCCTAGCCCAGTACCCAGAGAGGGGAAATGGGCAGGACTGTGACAGAGGCTTTGAACATGGAATTAGACAACCCAGGATGCAAATCTTAATTTTTCTGAATACTCCTTTTTTTATCTAGTAGGGTCCAGGGACATATCTACATTTTAATCATTTAAAATTATACAAACTGCATCCTCTAAACTCAATGTAAAATCTGCCTTCTGAGAAAATAACTGTATTTTCTGGTTCTATTGCTGGTTATCCACTTAAAATGATTTCTTCAATAAATTTTTGAGGAGGCAAAGAGAAGAAAATATAGGTAGAGCCATGGAACTAATGTTACAAGGAGATTTTCTGTAATCCTACAGGTTGAGTCATATTTCTTAGCACCAGCTCTAATTCTATGCTCTTAATTACTCTTGAGCTATTTTTTCCTCCTTCTCTTTAATTTCTGCTGTGTGCTTTGTTTCAAATCAGATCTTCAGAAAGTGAAAGAGGATAATTAAGCATGATATTTAAGCCATTTGATTAATATTGCATTTTATAGAGGGAGGAATGATGATTAGTGGGGTTTTTTTAATAGCAATACCAAATAAAAATTTTGTTAATGCTATTTCTAGAAAGCATCACCAGATCTGCAACTCATTTTCGCAGGATATAAGCAATAGCTTTCACTGATCTTACACTCTTGAAAAATTCTTCCGTAAGACTTTTTTATTTTTTTATTTTTGAATTGCCAATTGAAGCCATTGGTTTTGAGTGCCAGAATAAAAAAGCCACCTTTTCTCATATTAATTTTACCCTGACTTCTATTTTATAAAGTTCATGCTATAATAAAGACAAATTACAGTCAAAAATTCAGCTTGCAGGCAAGGGAACCAAGGAAGGTTGTGGTGTTTGAAATATGATGATCATACTTCTCTGAGGAAAAAAATACTATTTGCAGTGGAGTAAACATGTAAGATTGGAACGTAAAGGTCAGATCCTGGCCAACCAGTCAGACTATTTAAAAATTCCTATCACATTAGGAATATCATAAAAGCCCGAAATTAAGGGCAGAGTAATAATATCGAATCTAAATTTTGTGAGGAAAAAGACCATACCATTTATACTATACCAAAAGTTTAATTGCTAAGTGAAAGATCTTAGCAGCAAGTGACTTCTGGGTTTGACGGTTCATCCTGAGCTTACCTCTACCTCAGCCTTTTCTATATGATGTAACTGTCTCCACCAGCTTCTCCTATTAGACTGAGCTTCCTTCAGTGCGGGCACTCTGCTCTTTTCATATTTTAAACCAAACCTAGCATGGTGCCTGGCACAGAGCAGGCTCTTAGTAATACTTAATGAATGTATATATGAAAACATCAATGAATGTTTTTAAAGACAAAAAATTCCAAAACCCTTATAGAACTAAAGAAGAGCTGTTAATTTGACCGTCACTCCTTGACAATGGAAATATCTCTCATAAACACAACTGGCTGTGTCCTGCAGAAACATAGGGTATAAATGACAAAGCCAGCTGTTTTATTTCCTCTCCAACAACCTCCTTTACACATAACCAAAAACTACCACCCAGGTCACATGGGCTCAGATGGCTCATCAGACCAGTGACCCATCTCCGACAGTGACAATAGTAAGGGACCTGTTAGAGGTAAAGATTGACTGTTTTCTTCAGTACATTACTTTTTTTTTTCCTGAGTATAAATGGTATTTGTAAAATAATACAAAAGGACATAAATAAGAAAATAAAAATCACCATAATCCTGCTATTAACATTTTGGTGTGTTTCCTTTACATTTTTTACATGGTTGAAATGAAATTTTATCAGTTTTGTGCCCTGATTACATCATTATGAAAGCATTTTCCATGTTACTAAATTTTTTCTCAAAAACATCCCTTTTAACGGCTGTATATTTTGTCTCATGGTATATTTTTCACTGTAATAAATAATGCTTGATGGAATCATCTTTTATTATAAATAACTTAAGCCTTTTTATATAGAAATATGATATAATAAACTTAAATGTATCCATCACCCAGGTTCAATCTATTTTTCCTCCCCTGGTCCAGATTATTTTGGAGCAAATTCCAGACATTATATCACTATGTCATTTAATTTGATATATTAAATAATATATAATTGTATATATACTCTCTACATATTTACATATATTATTATAAATTATAATAATATGTATTGTTAGAGTATATTATATAGAGTATATTATATATATATATTCATTTTTTATTATCAAATATTCAAGCTGTTGTACAAGCATACCTCATTTTATTGCATTTCTTTTATTGCACTTTGCAGATACTGTGTTTTTTACAAACTGAAGGTTTGTAGCAATGCTGTGTCAAGCAAGTCTATCGGCGCCTGTTTTTCCAATAACATTTGTTCACTTTCTGTCTCTGTGTTACATTTTGGTAACTCTCACAACATTTCAAACTTTTTCATTGTTATTACACTTGTTATGGTGATCTGTGATCAGTGATCTTTGATGTTACTATTGTCGTTGTTTTGGGGTGCTGCAAACCATGCCCACCTAAGACGGCAAACTTTATTGATAAATATGCACGTCCTGACTGCTCCACCAACCAGCCATTCCCCATCTCTCTGCCTCTCCTCAGGCCTCCCTATTCCCTGAGATACAACAATATTGAAATTAGGCCAATTAATAACCCTAAAGTGGCCTCTAAGTGTTCAAGTGCAGGGAAGAGTCACACATCTTTCTTTAAATTAAAAGCTAGAAATAATTAAGCTTAGTGAGGGAGGTGTGTTGAAAGCCAAGATAGACTGAAAGCTAGGCCTCCTGCACCAAACTGTTAGCTAAGTGGTGACTGCAAGGAAAAGTTCTTGAAGGAAATTAAAAGTGCTTCTCCAGTGAACACACAGATGATAAGAGAAACAGCCTATTGCTGATATGGAGAACGTTTTAGTGGTCTGGATAGAAGATCAAACCAGCTCCCACATTCTCTTAAGCCAAAGCCTAATACAGAGCAAGGCCTAACTCTTTTCAATTCTCTGAAGGCTGAGAGATGTGAGGAAGCTGTAGAAGAAAAGTCTGATAGCAGAGGTTGGTTCATGAGGTTTAAGGAAAGAAGTCATCTCCATAATATAAGTACAAGGTGAAGCAGCAAGTGCTGATGTAGAAGCAGCAGCAAGTTATCCATAAGATCTAGCTAAGAGAATTACTGAAGGCGGCTCCACTAAATAGCAGATTTTCAATGTAGATGAAACAGCCTAATATTGGAAGGAGATGCCATCTAGGGCTTTCATAGCTAGACAGGAAAAGTCAATGCCTGGCTTTAAAGCTTCAAAGGGCAGGCTGACTCTCTGTTAGGCACTAATGCAGCTGGTGACTTGAAGGTGAAGTCAGTGCTCATTTACCATTCCAAAAATCCTAGGGTCCTTAAGAATTATGCTAAATCTACTCTGCCTGTGCTCTAGAAATGGAAGAACAAGGCCTGGATGACAGCACATTTGTTTACAACATGGTTTACTGAATGTTTTAAGCCTACTGTTGAGATCTACTGCTTAGAAAAAAAGATTACTGCTCATTGACAATGCACCTGGCCACTCAAGAGCTCTGACAAAGATGTACAAAGAGATAAGTGTTGTTTTCATGCTGCTAACACAACATCCATTCTGCAGCCCATGGATCAAGGAGTAATTTTGACTTTCAAGTCTTATTACTTAAGAAACACATTTTGTAAAACTACAGCTGCATAGATAGTGATTCCTCTGATGGATCTAGGCAAAGTCAATTGAAAACCTTCTGCAAAGGATACACCATCCTAGATGCCATTGAGAACATTCATGATGCATGGGAAGAAGCCAAAATATCAACATTAACAGGAGTTTGGAAGAAGTTGGTTCCAACCTTCATGGATGACTTTGAGGGATTCAGGACTTGGTTGGCAGATGTAACCACAGATGTGTTGGAAATAGCAAGACAACTAGAAGTGGAGCCTGAAGATGTGACTGAACTGCTGCAATCTCATGATACAACTTTAACGGATGAGGAGTTGCTTCCTATGGGTGAGCAAAGAAAGTGTTTTGAGATGGAATCTACTTCCGGTGAAGATGCTGGAAAGATTGTTGAAATGACAACACAGGATTTAGAATATTAAATCAGCTTAGTTGATAAAGCAGCATCAGGGTTTGAAAGGATTGACTCTAATTTTGAAAGAAGTTCTATGTGGGCTAAATGCCATCAAACAGTATTGCATGCTAAAAAGAAATTGTTCCTGAAAGGAAGAGTCAATCAATGGGGCAAAAGTCATTGTCGTCTTATTTTAAGAAATTACCGCAGTCACCCCACCCTTCTGCAACCACCACCTGATCAGTCAGCAGCCTTCAACATCGAGGCAAGACCCTCCACCAGAAAAAAGATTAATGACTTGCTGAAGGCACAGATGATGGTTAGCATTTTTTAACAATAAAGTATTTTAAAATGAAGGAATGTACTCTTTTTTAGACATAATGCTATTGCACACTTAATAGACCACAGTATAGTGTAAATATAACTTTTACGTGCACTGGGAAAACAAAAAATTCATGTGACTCACTTTATTATGATATTTGTTTTATTGCAGTGGTCTGGAGCTGAATCTGCAATATTTCTGAGATATGTCTGTACATAAATCTTTGATCACATTTCTGATTCTCTCCTTGGGGTAGAGTGCAAAAAATGGAATTTCAGGTAAAGTTGAAAACTCTTTAAGGCTTATGATAATTTTGCCAGATTGCTTTGCAGAAAAGATATATCCATTTATACTCCCATGAGCAACATGAGAACACCACTTCCCTGCGCCCTAACCAACACCCAGTCATTGAATTGATTTTTTGAAATGCATTCTGAAAGAATCCTCTTCATCCAGAAGCTAATGGTGAGCTCTTTGGAGTCAGTCAAGGTTGAGATTCAATCCTCAGCCTGTGTAGCCATGTGACATGTGAGTCAGTCTCTGAACATCTGTTTCCTCATTCAGCAATAACTACCACATAGAATTTTGTGGTGATTAGATGTAATGTTTATAAAGTGCTTAGCACAGTCCTGGCAAACAGAATTCAATAAATGGTATATGTATTTTAGACTAAATGTCCCATAAGGCCATGTCTATTGTGGGTTGTTGTTATTTGGGGTTTTTTTTTGCTTTTTGTTTGCTTTTGTTTTTTGTTTTTTGCCTTTGCTCAGTGTCCTATGCATCGCTGGCACTCAATATCGAATGAATGAGGGCTCCAGAGTAGGAAGGGTGGGGAGTGCAGCCCTGATGGGTCTCTTATCAGGCTCTCTGATGGCAGGAGACAGATGACCTCGATCTTGCGGAGCCCTCATGCTCTCCACCTCACTCTGGCCCTGATCAAGCCTGCAGTTGTTCACCCACTGATTCTGGAGGCTGTTCATCAGCAGATTCAGAGCAACAAGTTCCTCATTGTACGAATGAGAGAATTTCCGTGGAGAAAGGAAGATTGCCAGAAGTTGTACCAAGAACGTGGAGGGCATTTTTTCTCTCAGCAGCTGGTGGAGTTCATGACCAGTGGGCCATTCTGAGCCTAAATCCTCCCCCACAAGGATGCCATCCAGATCTGGAGGACCCAGATGGGACCTCTGGATGGGACCCACCAGAGTGTTTTGAGCATGCCACGTGGCCCCAGATTCAATTCGTGGGAGTTTTGGCCTCACCAACACCTGTAACACAACCCATGGCTCAGACTGTGGTTTCAGCCACTAGTGAGATTGCAACCTTTTCCCTTGACTTCAGTGAACAGTGCTGGTATAAGGAAGAGGAACCTTAGCTGTGCTACAGTCCAGAGGAGGCCTGTCTGTCTGTGAGGACTGGTGGTATTACCCGGCCTTTTCTCGCAGAGCTCTGGTCCAGAGCGTTCTCCTAGGACCAGGGAGGCCTGGGGCTCATTGCACCATCTCTGCTGGCCACCGCCACCTGCGTAAGGGCCTAGCTCCTTGCTGCCGTCTCTTCTAGAATCTAACTCTCTATCTGCCTCTTCTCTGGAATGTCCATGGGTGGTTCAGAGGAATAATGGCTCCTCTTTTTTTCTGAGAACTATTCATCCGTTTTCAAGGAGGAGCTTTCCTAATTGACTTGCCTGAAAAACTCAGTGGCTCTGTATTAGCAATATTTGGTCTATTTTCCTTAATGAAAGTCAGTGTTCTACTGAATCCTCAAGGCGGGGAGCACTACTCTAGGTGCTATCTCTCTATCCTTAACTGGAGTAATTAAACCTGTCCTGAAGAAAAAAAAAAAAAAGAAAAAGAAATCGCATGAATGAAAAGTTTCTATTTCAATAGTTAAAAATGATATGTCCCTTAAGTTAATTTAATTACTAATAAAGTCCTGGGCTTATTAGCTATTTGCATTTCCAGTCTGTCATTTTAAAATTCATGTCCTCTGGCCATTCAACAAGGGAATTTGTAGGTTTTTACCAAGTGTTTAAAATACGACCCACACTTTACATCCAAAAAGTTCACATCAAAGAATTTATCTTAAAGAAACAAAGCAACTATATTCATAAATACATACACATTTACTATATTAATTATATATATATATTTTTTTCTTTGTGCTGTTTAGTACTTTTTAGTTTTCCTATAGTTTTTTTTAATAATCAGAGAAAAAATAATAAATATGATTTGGAGAAAAAAACCCCAAAATAGAAAATCTTCCTGTGGGAAATTACTATTAAACAAGTTTTTAGTTGATGGCCACATTAAACCTAACTGAATCAATCCTGAGAATCCCAGTGGTCACCCATACTCTGTCTATCATCTACTATAGATTTTATCTGGACCAACTGGAAACCATTTACTTTTCAATATTCATAAGAACTTGGTCAGTGAATCACCCATATTTACTGCTCATTGTTTAATATGAATCCCTGTAACCACCTGAAATGTCTCTCTCCAAGGGAAAGCTCTCCTCTGGGTGCTCACCCCGTCTGGGCCAGTCACCAACTTGAGATCTAGCTCACATTCTACTTTGGACTTTGCCCTTCTTTTCTGAATAGTCTCTGTTCAAAGATGCATTAGGATTTGAGACTAATGTTTTAAGCTGCAAGTCAGGACATGCCTCAGTTCATGGGAGGCAGTGTGGTCATGTGGAAAGAATGAGATTTGGATTCAGATAGAATTAGATTTAAATCTCAGCCCTACCTTTATTAGCTGTGTGATCTTAAGCTATTTAAAAAAGGGTAATAATGCCTACTATGTAGTGTTATGAGAATTAAATAATGACAATGTGTATATACACCTGGGCCTGGCATGGAAGAGCAACTCAATAAACAGTTCTCTCCCTCATTTTCCTCCTTTCCTCATTCCTTTAGTAGCACCTGCTGCATCTGATGAGGAGAAGGGACCCCTGCAGAATATAAGGAGGTGCGAATTAGGAAGTGGAAATGAAGATGGAAGGAAACTAGTGGATGGAGTGGCAGAGGGGGTTGGGTAGTGAAGATCAGAACTGGAAAAAAGCCCGGATTGACTGTTTTGTAAATGTAGGAAGCGTTTCAGGAGAGGAGGGAAAAACAGCACATGCTTTAAACAAGTTGGAGGAAAAGAAGGTGGGTGAGGTGGGGGCATAAGAAACATTATTACCCTCTCTTGACTGGGCTATGCCACCAATGGGCAAAGGAACATTAGGCCAGGTAAATGAGGTTGACAACACTTCAGGTAGGGAACAGGAAGATACCAGCAAGAACAGGATATTTTCCTAATCTCAGCCAGCAAACTTTAGCTTTGGCAACCAAAATCGGTTTTTTGACTATCAAAGGAAATATCTAGTCAAGCCTGGGAATAAGATCAAGGTTTAAATTAAATCAACTGCAATTGACAACAGTTAAGAATTATAACCAACTATATAGCACAGGGAACTATATTCAATATCCTGAGATAAACCATAATGGAAAAAAATATTAAAAAAGAATGTAGAGACTTCCCTGGTGGCACAGTCATGAAGAATCCGCCTGCCAATGCAGGGAACACGGGCTTGAGCCCTGGTCTAGGAAGATCCTACATGACGTGGAGCAACTAAGCCCATGTGCCACAACTACTGAGCCTGCACTCTAGAGCCTGCGAGCCACAACTACTGAAACCTGCGTGCCTAGAGCCCGTGCTCCGCAACGAGAAAAGCCACCACAATAAGAAGCCCACGCACCGCAATGAAGAGTAGCCCCCACTTGCTGCAACTAGAGAAAGCCCGTGCACAGCAACGAAGACCCAACACAGCCAAAAATAAATAAATAAATAAATTTATATTAAAAAAAGAATATATATTTATACACACACATACATAGCTGAATCACTTTGCTGTACAGCAGAAATCAACACAACATTGTAAATCAACTATACTTCAATAAAAGAAAATTATAACCAAACTGAAACCACACAGGTATTTTTGTTAAGACCTTATATTAGCTCACAAGCAGTATATATAGTTACAAAATTTAATTGAAAATTTGTAGAGCCAAGAATTACTAAGAAAACCTTGGGGGAAAAAAACAAAGATGGAAGACTTGTTCTTATTATAAAACTCATTATAAAACTATAGCAATTCCAAATAGAGCAATGGAACAGAATAAAGATTTCAGAAATAGATCCGTATGTATATGGTCTGTTAATTAATGACTAAGGTAGCTCTGCAGAGCAGGGGTAAAGGACTGTCGTTTCAACAAATGGTGCTGAGGCCAGTGCATCTCCATGTGGAATAGAATGAAACATGATTCCTATCTCAGACCACACATAAAAATCAACTCCCAGCTGGACTGTAGAGTTAAATGTGAAAGGCAAATCAGATAAGCTTCTGGGATATAACACAGAAGAATCTCTTTATGATCTTAGGATAGAGAATGGTTTTCTCAAACAGGACAGAGAAACATTAATCATTGACAAATTGACCTTTGTTGAAATTTTAAAAATCTGTTCAACACCACATCATTTACAGAACAAAAAGGTAAGCCACTGGAGAAGATTTTGCAATACATATACTCAACAAAGGAATTGTACAAAATATATCTCCCAGAAATCAGTAAGAAAAAGGCAGACAACCCATTCAAAAATGGGCAAAATATCTGAATACATATATCCCAAAAGATGACATCAAAATTTGCACAAAAAATATGAAATGTTCCTTAACATCATTAGTCATCAGAGAAATGAAAATAAAACCACAAGAAGATACTATTACATATCCATCAGTATGACTAAAATTAAAAAGACTGAAAATACCAAATATTTTGCAAGGATATGGACTGGTGAGAGTGGAAACTGCTATAAGCAATGAAAAAGTAGAGTCATGCTGCAACATGAATGATCTCAGACATCACACTGTAAGAAAGAAGTCATACACAATAAGGTACACATCATATAATTCCACTTGAATGAAGTTATTATTTGGTAAATTTATAAAATTTGCCTGGAGAAGAATTTTCCGAGCTATTTTTAATTACAGTTTTTTAACTTCGGTAACATTCCACCAAAGGGTATAGAAAAAACTTTACCTTCCCTGCCTGCACTTTGCCAGTTTTTTTGATATATTAACATGGAGGTGGAGGCCAATGCACTTAGATAAGAGAAAAAATTAAAGGCATAAGAATTGAAACAAGAAGCAAAAGTATCTTCATTGGTGGGTCACATAAAATTACACCTGGAAAATCCTAGCGCATCAAAGATAAAACAAATTTAAATGATAGAATTCAGCAAGTTAGCAGGATATAAAATTATCATGCAAAAATGAATAGCTTTCATATATAAAAATAGCCAGTTATAAGATATAATGGAAGGGCTTCCCTGGTGGCACAGTGGTTAAGAATCCTCCTGCCAATGCAGGGGACACAGTTTCGAGCCCTGCTCGGGGAAGATCCCACATGCTGTGGAACAACGAAGCCCGTGCACCACAACTATTGAACCCGAACTCTAGAGTCCACAAGCCACAACTACTGAGCCTGCATGCCACAACTACTGAAACCTGCGTGCCTAGAGCCCATGCTCCGCAACAAGAGAAGCCACTGCAAGGAAGAGTAGCCCCCGCTTGCTGCAATTAGAGAAAGCCCGCACACAGCAATGAGGACTCAATGCAGCCAAAAATAAATTAAATAAATAAAAATTTTAAAAAGGATATAACGGAAGAGAAAAACTATAATCACAATAGCAGCGCAAAAGACAAAATACTTAAGATTAAATTTTAGAAGTGTTCAAAACCTCTATGAAGAACATTTAGAACATTTCTGAAACATATAAAATAGACTTGACATCCATACAAGATGTCATTTCTTCCTAATTTATAAATTTAATGCAATTCCTCCAAAAAAAAACCAAAAAAATTTTTGTTGCTGAAGGTACAAAATTGATACTTAAGTTCATTTGGAAAAACAAACATAAAAGAATAACTAAGAAAACATTGAAAAGGAAAAGCTATGAGGGGTGATTAGCCCTATCACACATTATACCATACTACACAGCCTTCATATTTTAACTTTGTGCTATCAGTGCATGAAGAGACAGACCAGTGGAATGGAATAGAAAGTCCAGAAATAGACCACACTACATATGAAAATCTAGCACATTGCTGGGGCAAAGAGGCCGCTTTAATAAATGATGCACAGACAACTGGATAGTCATTTGTAAACGATAAAATTAAATCCATTTCTCACAACTTTACACAAGAGTAAACTCTAAATGGATCAGAGATCTAAATGAAATGAAACTGTAAGAGCACAAAAGGAAAGCAAGAAAACAAATTTTGCAATACATTATAGACAAAGGGCCAATATCCTTAATATAAAAGTTTTTTAAAAATTAATTTGGGGGGAAGGGACTAAAAATCCTAGAAAGATGGACAAAATACACGAACAAGCAATGCACCAAAAATGGCCTTTACATATACAAGTTCAACTTCATTCATAACAGAAATGAAAACTAAAACTACATGGAGATAATCATCCACTAGATTGGCAAAAAACCAAAAGCTCAACAATAAATTCTGATGGTGAGGATATGGAGAAATAAGCAGTCTTACATATTGTTAGCAGAAATACAAAACAATGCAAACTCTCTGGAGGGAATTTGGCAGTAGTTAGCAAAACTACATATGCATTCACCCTTTTACCCAGCAATCCCACCTTCTACGAATTTACTCTGAAGATAAACTTCCAAAAAGATGAAAATACTAATAAGGTTAATATTGCAGCATTATTATTTATATATTGTAAATATTGGAACTACTTAAATACCCATATGTAGGAGAATGATAGAATAAACCATGGTATTTAAATTCAATGGAGTACTGTGTAGCTATGAAAAACAGAAAAGACCTTTATAAAATTGTAGGGAATAATTTCTAGGATATATTTTTCTGAGTGAGAATATATATAGCATACAAATTTTTGTATAAAATGGGGAAATTAAAAATACACATATCCACTTTTAGCAAAAAGAAATACAGAAAGGATAAAGAAGAATGAAACTGTTTACCTACAATGGATAGAGCTGAAAGAGGAGAAAGGGATGGGGCAAAAAGGAAGGGAGTAAGATTTGAGGACACATGAATATACACTGAAGAAAATAATAAGGGGTAAAGGATCATTACCCCTTGCAACCTACTCTCAAAAGATTGAAAAGAAGTATATGTAAGTGTGCATGTTCATGCTTGTATATGAATATATGTGTGGAACATACACACATAGAGAATAACTTTTTAAATGATGAAATGTTAAAAATTGGTGAATCTGCGTAAAAGGTAAAAAGTACTCTATTATTCTTACACATTTTCCATAAATTTGATATTATTTCAAAATTAAAAGTTTAAAAAACATGACCTGGTTTTAAAGCACTACTAAAAAGCTCAGAAATCAAGACTGGGATGATCAACCACTGGGCGTTTTCAGATATGTCTATGATGGATGGATAGATGTCATTTCACAAGTCCTATTTCCAGACTATTAAGACCAATAGACAAAAAAACCCCACAAAAAACCAAAAAAACCAACAGACGTGCAACTGCACCTCTTATTCCATTAGGCAATGGCTTTTTGCCTCTAGCAGCATTTGCGCAAAGTCCAGATACACCCCGCAATCAGTTCAAATGCAATCATAGGTCGGCTGAAGTTAGTTTTATAAGCTTATAGTGGAGAAAATACTGATTTTTAAACAAAACGAACATGAAACTCTTGAAATTAAACAGGCACTGTGATCAAGGGTACTCAAGCACTAGTGTTGGGTAGCTGTACATGAATCATCAGCACTGCCTAGTGGTTCTGACAGGCAGAAGAGAGTGTGGCCTGGGCCAACCAGCCTAATATCCATTGTCCTTCTTTCACTTAATCAACTATTATGTGCAATCACCAGCCAAGAGCCCTCTGAATCTCACCTTACCACTTACGACGTCAAGGCACGCGGATTAAATATTCTTTTATTTGACCCAAATTATTATTGAGTGATAACATTTAAATTACACATCGGAAAGCAGTACAATTACCTCTTAAAACAGGCAATGATGGTTTAATTAAAAGAGTTTGATAAAGAAGATACGGAAAAATCAGGATGTCAAGAAAAGTACCAAGGTGAACATATACCTTGACACAGAGACTAAAATATTTGACGATACAATTTGGGGTTCTAATTCAACAATTTTTGTTAGTAGTCATGCCGAAAGTAACTGGAGAAACATATACATAATTGTTGAGAGGTTGTGTCTGGGGAGAGGATTATAGGGAAATACACACGTTTTGATAAAATTTCAATGTCTGAATTTTGAAGAATAAATATGCATTGCCTTTACGATTTAAACAGCTAAAATCAGATCTAGTTATCAGTCATGGCAATAGCAAGCTACGTGAACTGACTTCTTAAGAGATTAAGCTAAATCACTAGTATTTTCAGACCTAGCTATTAAACATTAAGTTCAGACTATTAAAAGAAAATGAGATAAGCAAACGATGAAATGTGGACATTTTTCATTCAAAATATGGAAGCTCTTTGGACTCAAAAAACCAACTCTTCATTCTATAAAATCCTTTATAATAACCTTAATGGTAATTAGCTTTATAAAGCCACAAAATACTGTGAATTAAATGTATGAGATACAAAAGAGGACATCAGATTACATTGGGGGATGGTTATTTTTATTAAATTTGATTAATTAATTAATTAATTAATTAATTAATTAATTTTTGGCCATGTTGGGTCTTTGTTGCTGTGCGTGGGCTTTCTCTAGTTGTGTCAAGCGGGGGCTACTCTTCGCTGCGGTGCGAGGGCTTCTCACCGCAGTGGCTTCTCTTGTTGTGGAGCACAGGCTCTAGGCATTGCGGGCTTCAGTTGTGGCACGTGGGCTCAGTAGTTGTGGCACACAGGCTTAGTAGTTGCGGCACACGGGCTTAGTTGCTCCACAGTATGTGGGATCTTCCCGGGCCAGGGATCGAACCCATGTCCCCTGCGTGGGCAGGCGTATTCTTAACCACTGTGTCACCGGGGAAGTCCCGTTATTTTAAAATATAGTACATTTCAACAGAAAACTTTTACAATGGGAGACTTTTTTATTCCATTTTTCTAATAAAGAGTTTTTCCTCTGTTTATTAAAACATAAAACGTTTTCTTCTTGACCCTCTACATGTAAAATTTATCAATTTTACGGGCAATTTCCTGGCAATTTCACCAGGCTGAGCCAGGTGAAATATGTCAAGCAATTCACACATAAAATTAGAAAGCTAATTTTGGTTTTACTGCATAGTTTAGTATGCACAGGTTCCAAATTTACTGCAAAACTACCCTGACTTAAGTTTAGATTTGGAAGCACCACCTTGTGGCAAAAGTAAGAACTTCTGAATTGCAGGAGTCAAGACGCGTTTCCGGGAGAGAACACTGGTGGGCTTCTGAGGCATTGGTCAAGTTCTATTTCCTGACCTGTATAGAGAATGCCATGAGGCTCACTTTATCATTATTTGTTAAAGTACATGACTTTTCTGTTATTGCAGGTCATAATTTTAAAAGTTTAGGGAAAAAATGTCCAATTTGTACCCAAATTGAAAGTCGTATGCCTAAATGCTTGAATTTTCTAAGTACCAGTTTTATTTCCTAGAATTGTAAATGCACTATTGTATTTTTGATACACAACAAAATGCCAGAAAGAGGGATATTCTTTGGTAAACGACGGAAGGATTTTTTCCCTCAAAATGTTATCACTGAGGCCCTCTCTCAGCCTCCAGAGCAACTGTAGGGGCCGTGCAGTCATCTGGAAACCACTGCTACACACCTATCCCAACGTGTCTGAAAACTGTCCAAAAAACCCTAGACTTCACTGCATCAATACAGAATATCAAGGATATGTGGCATATTTAACTATGCAGCAATATTCATCAAAAAGGTTTTTCTTTCCTATTTACTGTATTTCCAGGTGACACACACTATTCACAAAATGACCTGAATTGGCTGAGAGTTTCACCCTCTCTCACTGCCATGGAATCACTTCTCCTAGGAGCTAACAGAATCACATTTAGTACCTCTTTCATACCGTAGAGCAGTTTGTTGGAAGGGAGAAAGCCTTACTCTTTTTTTCTCAGGAAACTGTCAGGTCGCATTAGTGACCATCTCCCTATGACCCTCACCCCAGCAGGTGACATCTCACCGGCAGGTGAGAAGAGCCATTGATTGGCTGAGTCTTCCCAGACAGCTACCCAAACCAGCTTCCATCCCATCATGGAGAGCAACTCTTACTCATGATTTCGTCTTTGCTTCATTCAAATACTGGGAATATTAAAGATGGGAGTAGATGTGTCTGAGAATCTTTCACAGGACAAGGCCTTCTGCTGAGTTAATGCAACCTGCTAAAATAATCCTTATGCTCAAGCGAGGCACAGAAAACATTTTTAAAGAAACTAAGGCTACATCGCAATTCTTGACTTAGACCCATTAAAAGGGCTATGATATAGAGGCAGCCACTAAGCAAATGCTGTCTTTTATAGTTTGACACATTCTAGGTATGAATATGCCAATAATCAGGAATATCACTCAGTCTAGCATTTGTTTCTACATATAAAGAAATGTCAGGCTGTTGTACCACCAAGATCTATAACTTCCTCAAGGAGTCTTGAATATATAGCTGCACCATAAGATGAAAAGAAGGAATACTCTCAGGGAGTCTTTAAACAGAGTCTTAAAAAGGATAATGGGATTATTGAACTTAAATCTGAAGAGGTCAAATTCTTAGGTCACCCAAATACAAGTAAGAAAATGTAACAGGAACTGCTTCTCTAAGATTTTGGAATTGCCCATGCTCAATGTTAAGATAAAATATTAATGAGAAACCTTGGCATTGATAGTCCACTGAAGTTATATTTCAATATGTTTATCTAATATAACCATAAGGTTCAAGTGACCACTCTATCTAAAAAAAAAAAAAAAAACCTCTTCAATAGCTTCTAAGAAGATATGGTTAAATTATTTTAACCCTTTCCTCCTAGAAACAGGTGAGAGAGAGAGAGAAAAAGAACCATTAATAATAGAAAATAATGGAGAAAATTACCACCATTCAATGGGAACATAATCCTCTGGAATCTCTGCTACAACTGGAATAAAAAACTCAATAATTCTGACAGACTTTATTTTTTGATACAAACTTATATCTAATTATTCAAACTATAGGGTATATGTAATCATTCAAAGTTTCTGGCTGATACTATCACAAGCATTAGAAAAAGAACATATTCCGAGTAACAGACAGTGAGCTTAGGCACCGTTTCATATAAATTGTTTTACCTGCAGGAAATCCAGGATGTCTAGAAATTACGAAAATTATAAAAAGGGCTAGATTCTATAAGCTCTTTTCCTCAACTCTGGCTAAATATAATAACCTTAAAATACTGACACAGTCTTTGATTATAAAGGAGAAACGTACAATGGTAGATTTATTTTAGTCCTTACTCAAGACTGTATTTAAGCAAAGCTCTCACTCGGTAAGACATATACTGATGTATGTCAGAAAAACAACATTCTAAGTTTTATGGAGCGTTTATAGAACAGGTAATGTTAATAACCAGATTAAAAAATAAGGAAAACCAATGCTATTCTATATGCCCTTGAGCTGGGAAGTTTCTCAAATAATGAAGTCATGTTCAGGAAATGATATTCAAAAACATAAATTTTTATACATTAGTTTCTCTGTTAAGTAAGAATCATTCAAATTCTTCAGTTAACAGCAATACTCAAAAAATCTTCAACTGGCAAACTCGTAGTTTGCAACGTTTCGATTTTTCTTGAATCTTGAAAACTTCAAACTGCCATTAAATATATTATCTTCTGTTTCTTCTTAAAGAACTAAGGTTCATAAAAGGATCATCATCATCATCCTGGAATGACATCCAAATGTAAAATTAGTGACTGTTCCACGCTTCACTGAAACAAGACAGAAGTTCTTATGGGCAAAACAATAACAGTAAGAGCCATTTTCTCCTTTCACATGGGGTAGACTTTCATTTTTCTGTTTCCTTTATAAATATGAATAGTTTGTCAATTTTTTTCTCCTCCTCCCTTCCTTAGTAGCTATTTCATTGTTAAAACAATGAAAGTCCAACTAAATTCTGAGCAAGCATTAAAAATAAAAATTATCCTGCTCTATATGTGTGTATATATAGAAGCCCACAATATATATCATATATATTTCTCTCAATTATTCACCTTAATAAAAGCAAATAAGGCATGGGCAAGACAAAAAAACAAAAAACAAAAAACAACTCTTCAAGTCATTTCTATTAGGTTTTTAAATAGTTTTTTTTTTTTTTCCACTTACATTTTATAACTGGTATATCTGATGTTCTGGAAATTCAGAGCCAAAAAAATAATGAAGCCACATGACCTAATTCAGAAATAGCTGTAATTTTTATTTCCATTACCCATTTAATGCTAGAAATAGACAGCTACTCTCAGACTGGTACAAGAAACAACCTAGGAAAGTAATCTTTCAAATATTTTTTTTTGGAAAAAGAAGTAGAGGAATTATTTAGTTTCAAAGACTTCCTATGCTGCTGGGACGTAGATTATATGCATAGTAAGAATAGGCAGGAATATCAGACGTTAACTAAGAATTTAATGAGAATGAAAACTTAACCTTCGATAAGCCCCAAATACATAATTTGATGAGGTTAACATAAAATCAATGATATACATTCTATAACTAACTATTCAAAAGAGAAAGCAAATTTGTAGTTTTGATTTATGTTTCTTTTAAGACATTCATAAAAAGGGATAATTATTTGGTGTTAGGCTCTGCTGGTGATATTAACACGTTCCAGTGTTCGCTAAATTAGCTATCTCTAGTGAGATATGGATGCCTTGAGAAACACAAATTCGCTCTCACTTATTGATTCATTTTCTGCTACCATAAGAGGCAGAACTCGTTAATAAACCAGAGATAAATCCAAACTATAGCAGAGAAGCTGCTAATAGTTCTCCTTTGTAGCTAACATGAACTATATGAATTTCTGTAAGTAACATATAACCACATGTATATCTAGATGCTTTGGAATTAACAAACGGGTCAACAACTGCCCACTTCTCTCCTGGAGGCAACATGCTAGTGTTTAATAGGCAGACTGAGCTCATGGTGCCATTTTTCTTTGCAGCCTGAGTTCTGGGGAGTCTTCTCTTCAAGCTGTTTCAAAACCACAGCTGGGACACAGAGATCATGACGGCAGCAGGTGAAGCTCAGAATCAAAGGCGTGAGTCATGTGGTACAACAGGGATGAACCTGGAGGACACTATGCTCAGTGAAATAAGCCAGGCACAAAAAGACAAATGCTGTATAATTCCACTTATATGAAGTATCAGAGTAGTCAAAAATCATAATGCACAAAGTAGAAGAGCCCCTTGCCAGGGGCTGAGGAGAGGGGAAAATGAGGAGATGTGGTTCAATGGGTATAGATTTTTGGTTTTGGAACATGAACAGGTTCTGGAGATTGTTGTGCAACAGTGTGAATATACTTAATATTAGTGAACTAACTGGATACTTAAAACTGGTTAAGATGGTAAGTTTTATGTTATGTGTTTCTACCACAACTGAAAAACACCACCATGTACCACCTTAAATATACAGGAACTGTGTAGAGCATATAGTGAACATTTAATAAACATTCTGTTGTAAAGTAACATTAAAGGCTTTCACGATATCATCACCACTATTTCTCCAAACATAAACAACAGAAGCTGAAAAAACTATTCTGATCCTACTGTTAACTGGGCAAGTTAAATAAGAGCTGAGTGATATTATATGTTAAGGATCTGCAGGCCTTTCACATCTGAGGTATTTCCATCGATGAGCACTCAACAGAGGCCACTCATTGACTCAATATTAACTATGGTTCAAAGGAAGGTGATCAATGAAACTATTTTTAGAAATAATTTTCGGCAACTAGCTTAGCAGTCCCTATTCAGATTTTATAAACATTTATTACCTCATCTGATTCAAAATCAACCCCTTTAGTGATTTGGCTCCGGGACATGTGTTTGCTCGATGATGAAGTGCTCAACCACCTGAGGCAAAATATGAGAAAAACAGAGAAAATGAACCAAAGAATTCATCACAGAAGGCTTTCTAGCTAAGTTTTTCATTTTAGTAGCAGCCATGAAAAAAAATAACTAACACATTCCCTTCGAGCTACATTAGAGCCAGTAGAAGCTTAGTGGCAATGAAAAGGACTCTGATGTCAGGGTCTGAATCCCAGTTCTGCCATTTAGGAGCTACATGGCTTCAAGCAGCTTAGCCTCTCTGTGCCGCAATTTCCTCACCTGTAAAATGAGGATGATAAGAATTTTTCAAAGATTAAATGTGTTTATATACTTAAACACTTTGATCAGTGCCTGACACATATGAAAGCATGCCACAGATGTTTGCTGACATCATAGTTCTTAGCATATATTAACATGTATCTACTACCATCCTCTACTCCTGAAAATTATGGCAATATTGAAATATTTTACATCAAATCTCAGTTACGTTTCTATAACAGGATAAAAGGATCTCAGCAAAGGCTCACCGCTTTCTAGGGTTGCCTCACTGTTAATATTATTTGTGTCCAGTCCGAATAACAAAGATTTACTTAGTGCTTGACCCCTGCCAGGTACTATGATAGGCCCTGGGAAACATCAGCAAGCAAGATAATCAGGAATCTACTTTTTTTTTTTTTGCGGTACGCGGGCCTCTCACTGTTGTGGCCTCTCCCGCTGCGGAGCACAGGCTCCGGACGCGCAGGCCCAGCGGCCATGGCTCACGGGCCCAGCCGCTCCTCGGCATGTGGGATCTTCTCGGACCGGGGCACGAACCCGTGTCCCCTGCATCGGCAGGCAGACTCTCAACCACTGCGCCACCAGGGAAGCCCAGGAATCTACTTTTTTTTTTTTCTTTCTTTCTTTCTTTTTTTTTTTTTTGCAGTACGCGGGCCTCTCACTGTTGTGGCCTCTCCCGTTGTGGAGCACAGGCTCCAGACGCACAGGCTCAGCTGCCATGGCTCACAGGCCCAGCTGCTCTGCGGCATGTGGGATCTTCCCGGACCGGGGCACGAATCCGTGTCCCCTGCATCGGCAGGCAGACTCTCAACCACTGCGCCACCAGGGAAGCCCCAGGAATCTACTTTTATGAAGCTTAACTTGTAGTGATGGAACTCATATTCCTATGTATTTTTACTAACAAAAATTTTAAGTCATCTTAGGACAGGGCCAGCAAACTTGGCTAGCAGACCAAATCCAGCCTACCTGTTCCTTACAGCCTGTGAGCTAAGAATGGTCTTCACATTTTGAAATGGGCATATTTAAATGGTTATATAATCACCTACATAATATCCCCAGTTTTGCCTCTTGGCCCGCAAAGCCTACTACCTGGCCCTTTAAGAAAAAAGTCTGCCGGCTCCTGTCTTAAATAAAAGCAGTGTTTGTGAACTCTTAGCCAACAATTTATTACCATGCTTTGGGATGTTACTATAGCAAACAAAATATATCTAAAGGTCTTGTCTGGACAAATTGTTGAGAGTCAAGAGATCTATGCATCAGAATGAAACAGAAAAATCCACAGGCTCTTAGGCACAAAAGTAAAGGACAGGAGGATTTGCCGAGCAAACTTGAAGAGCAACATAGTTTTGGAGGTAGAGGATCAAGGAATTTATCAACCAATCTACCCGGGAAGTCTCCAACTCTCTGTACTTGAACTAAGCAGGAACTGATCATTGTTGACTTGTTTCCATCATCAGTGACAGGAAGAAGCAGATCAAAAGCATGAAGCCACAGTGCCAAGGCTAGCCACAGCAGGTGAGGCACTGTTGCTGTGAGAGCTGGGGAAAGAAGGGGGTTATAGGAAGAAGCACCCACTGAGGCCTGACTCTGCTTGCTAATGTCTCCCCAGACAAATAACCAGTGGTGTCCAGAAACAAGCCAGGCATTCTACACCAGATGCTGGCTCATTTGATCATAGCAGGAGCCCCCAGTTCTGCACCAGAGGACCTCACACACCTACAGATCCAGTCTATGAGAGGTCCCCTATCCTCAGAAAGCAGTGGCAGAAAGGGAAGAATCGTTATTCAGTTTTGACTACTGGGTCAAATAAATGGACTCTTGTCCTGGATGTCAAAAGATGTTTAATTGGATTAGTTTCCTGTGGGTGGCTCAAAAATAAGGCAGACAGGGTGTATTACATTGAGTACCAGGAGCTCTAAGTCTTCTCCATTTTTGTACAGATATAATTTGGAGGCACAAGTCAGAATTCCTACCTAGAGATGTTCAGCCAATTATGTCAGTTGTAGCAGCATCACAAGCATAAGAGAACATGTTAAATTAGCCTACATAAAAGGTGCCCCCAAAATGTTGGCTCCCCCCACTGCAAGGTTTAATAGAATCCCCTCCATCTCTCCTCCTCTACCTGGCCTGATGGGGCCAGGTTTCTCTTGCTCACTGCTTTAAGGTCGGCGGCGGGGGAGGGTTGCCACCAGCTCTATCAAATCTGGAAGGGTCCTTTTATCCCCAGTACAACCATGTAGAGTTTGGTGCAGTTTTTCCAGGGGAAAGTGGGTGGATTTCCACTGCCCATCCAGCAGAAAGGAGTTTTACAGCTGGAAGTTCTTTCCTTTTTAAAGTCAACTACCAGAATATTAGTGCTTTTACTGCTTACCATTCTTTCCACTATTCTTGTTCTATTTCCCTAGCCTGTTCTTTCTTCAATAAGCCCTTCTAGAGGTGTTACTATGTGTTAAGTATTGTACTTAGCACTTCACAAATATTAACTCACTTTAAAGCCTCATAACAACACTTTGAGGTAAATATTATTATCTTCATCTTACAAATGAGGACACAGAGGCACAGAAGTCAAAAAACCTTGCACAAGGTCCACACTCAGTAAGTGGTAGAGCTTAAATACTTTAAATTATGAGTGAAATAACTATACAAACCACGCCATTACTAAACAGTTCTTCAAAGACAGCATAAATTGTGTCACCCAGTTGCTGTCATCAGGAACACAAATCTGCCAAGGCTGATTTCAGATTTCTTGCCAAAATGTTCGTTTCTAAATCTCCTCTCGTCAATTAAATGATTCTTATTACATGCACAGAGGTCTGAAAGCTTAATCTATTATGTGAAGAAGCAACAGCAGAGGATGGACCTAGAGATTATCATACTAAGTGAAGTAAGTCAGAAAGAGAAAATCAAATCTCACATGATATCACTTACATGGGGAATCTAAAAGACGACACAAATGAACTTATCTACAAAACAGAAACAGACTCATAGACATAGAGGACAGACTTGTAGCTGCCAAAGGGGAGGCAGGTGGGAGAGGGATGGAGTGGGAGTTTGGGGTTAGCAGATTCAAATTATTATATTGATACACAGGATGGATCAACAACAAGGTCCTACTGCATAGCATAGGGAACCATATTCAGTATCCTGTGATAAACCATAATGGAAAAGAATATGAAAAAGAATATGTATATGTACAACTGATTCACTTTGCTGTACAGCAGAGATTAACACAACATTGTAAATCAACTATACTTCAATAAAATTAAAAAAAAAAAAAAAAGAAGCAGCAGCAACAGCAGAGATGAGTCCTGGAGCAGAATGCTTGGCTACATGACTGGCTGTGTGACCTTAAGTAAGTTACGTAGACTACCACGCCTCACTTTCTTCAAAGGTAAAAGGGGGAAAATAGAGTTATAAGTACATTTACCTCCTGGAGTGACTGTGACCAGCAAATAAGCTAATTCATAGGCAAAGGCTCAGAATGGTACCTGACACACAGGAAGTGCTGAAAGCTGAGTACATTTACCTCCTGGAGTGACTGTGACCAGCAAATAAGCTAATTCATAGGCAAAGGCTCAGAACGGTACCTGACACACAGGAAGTGCTGAAAGCTGAAACAGAATATTAACAAAATACAAAGCTATTTTCTGTTAATTGGAGAGGACATAGTATTCCAGCAAGAAAATCACTGGGTAATAAAGGCAAAAGGAAATGAATGACAAGTTATTCAAATTTTCAGTGAAAACTTGTAATAATGCTGCATTGACTCCACGAACTACCCCTTGATCTATTTTTCACTTTTGTACGTATGTGACTAGCTGAAAATAAATCTGTTAGACTTCCAGGGCTTCCCTGGTGGTGCAATGGTTAAGATCTGCCTGTCAATGCAGGGGACATGGGTTTGAACCCTGGTCTGGGAAGATCCCACATGCTACAGAGCAACTAAGCCCATGTGCCGCAACTACTGAGCCTGCGAGCCACAACTACTGAAGCCTGCACTCCTAGAGCCCGTGCTCCGTAATAAGAAAAGCCACCGCAATGAGAAGCCCGCACACCACAATGAAGAGTAGCCCTCGTTCGCCGCAACTAGACAAAGCCTGTGTGCAGGAATGAAGACCCGACATGGCCATACATACATAAATACATAAATAAATTTTTTTTTAAAATCAGACTTCTGTAGCATAGAGAAATGTATATGTTGAATTCTGGATAATTTTTAATTTTTTCAGATGTTCCTTTTTGCAGGAAGTCACTGCACTGACCTTTGATCAGCTTTGGAAGTGGTAGGAAAAATGTCTTCTTCTGTATCTGACTCATCTACCGCAATCACCTAAGGGGGAGAAACAAAACAGCAAATAGTCTTTGTGGGAATGGAAAATCTGAATAAAAATGCATTAACTAATGTCAAAAAATATATATTTTTACAAAAAGTTACAAAAAAGGAGACAGATAACATGTAAGCAATAACCATGAAAGCTAAAGCTCTGCCTAACCTCCCCACTACTGTCACTCTTCATTTACAAATGGTTTTTTTATACAACATGTGTGAGCTCACTTCTCTCTTGCTACCACGGCAGCCTGGGTACCTAAAGGAACATGCACTCGGATTGGTGAATGACTCACATTGGGTCATGTGCGGACAGTGCCCTGTGATTTTCTTGGGTTCTAATGAGGAACTAGGCCATCAGTGCTTCATCTCCAATTTTAAATGAGGTATAAGACTGTGTGGGAAGTACCGGATATCTGTTTTTCTGTTACATTTATCCCTGTTAAATATCACTTGCTGCTTTTAAGCCCCATGAAAGATACTTGTGATTCTTGATACTATTATCCAAATTACTACCTATTCCTCTACATTTTGTGTTATCTTGACACTTAATACACACATTTGCCATGTCTTCATCCAACTGATAAAGCCAAAGACAAAATAGTGAAAAAAGCAGCACTTGAGACCCACCCCCACCCAAGGCTGACATTGAAATATTAATCAAAGACCATTAAATGAAGTTGTCCAAATGGCTATGAATCCAGCCAATATTTCTGCATTTTGTCCATGAAACTATCAGGAGATTGTCTTAAGTGCCTTGAAGGAATCAAATGCCTTCAGCATTCCCCTGATCTACCACTATGTCACCTCAATCAAAAAAATGAAAGAAAAAGTTACCATGACTTGCTCTTTCTGAACTCATGTTCTTGCATTATAAAAGAAAAATCTAGAAGGGAAGCTACCTTGTGGACATGATGATAATTTTGTTTTCAGACATGATCTTGAAGCGATAGCCGGCAATAGTTGAATAGGAATAATGAAATGGAGCTCAGGGTAAAAGTTAGCACCAGTATACCCATATATAATTGTATAATAATAAGAGAGGAAAAAAACCAAAAAAACAGAGAAGTTTTCTGGAAGAGGAGGTGGTCAATTGTGTCACATACTCAAGAGATCAAGAAGGAGTGAAATTTGAGAAAATACTGGTGGGGCAGTATGATATAGAGCAACGATTCTCAACTAGGTGTGATTTTTAACCCCCCCTCCCATCCCAGAAACATCTGGACATGTCTGGAGACATTCTGATTATCATAACTAGGGGGGAAACCCCAGGCATCTAGTAGGTAGAGGCCAGGGATGGTGCCTGGGAAGTAAGACACATGTGTTTTGAAAGAGAGGTAACAGGACAATCAAGCCCATTCTGGACTCTTCTTGGAATCCAAAGGAAGAGCAGAAGTTTCATGTTAAATTTAGAGCTGAACACAGAGGTCCGTAGACTCAGACCTGGTAGCTTGTCTTGAGTCTGGCTTCAGCCATTAAGACACAAGCCAGAGTATTATGAGAGTATAAGTAACAAAAGGAAGCCAGCAATAAATAAGACCTCTCTACGCACTGAACGCCCATCTTCAATCATAGTTTTCCATGCATGGACTCTTTTGGTTCAACGTTATTATCCTTAAAAATATTACTGGGTACATAAATTTATGGGTGTCCAATCATGCGATCCATTATCAAAGAAAGAAAAAGAGAAACCCTCCTCCCGTGCAAAAACCCTAGAAGCCCTCAGTCTAGATAATCAGTAAAGTTCTCTACAGTTTTAATGTTCCACATTTTTTCTTCTTTTATTTACTTTGTAGACCAAAGAATTGACAATCATAATGTAGGATACATAAATTGGTACACTAGAAAACTTTTTTTCTTACCTCTGAAGAATTCTTAGTAGCAACATTTTGGGAGGGCTGCTGTCTTGCAGCTTTAAAGGCTATAATGAAAAAGATGAAACATCCATTATGTTATTCTTAAAAAAGCTTAGAAAAATTTGCACACTTCTTTAGCTGAAGGTTTCCTAAGTCTTATCATCCATGATGACTAATTATAAAACCACTTAATATGCTTTAAAATCGGGAGATGGAATTATATGTCTAACTACCAGTCTCATATGATTTCCCAGTTTACTCAAATAAAGTAGTAAGCAGTATTCATAAATACACCTACACTAAAAATATTTTATAGAAAAATAACTGAAGGATAAAGTCTGATCACCTAATGGACTGAACTCCAAATATAGTGAAAGTAACCCTCCACAGGTCTTCCTTCTCTTATAGTTGGCAATCTCTTTCCCTGTGGGAGCCACATGGTTCCAGTAAGCACTTCCTTATTCTCCTCTACTTTGATAAAAATATTCAGTACCTAAGAAATAGTCTAGAGGGAATGCTAGAAAACAGCTTATCTTTCATTCCATGATAACCTTCCTATGAATCCTTGCATTTTCAGCTTTGTAAACTTGGTTAGAAACATGAAGTTTAGTTAATTTTTATTTTTCCTGAGACCAAAACTATAATATTTTGATTTTACAGTAAGAAATATATGTTTGGTCTTCATCCACATTTCTGGCAGAGAGCCCCCAAAACCCTAATTTCCTAAAGCAATGAGAGCCATCAAGGTGCTTTTTGTTATGTTAATGAGGTAACTTTGGGACCACAACTGAGGAGGGAGGCTGGTTACCAGGGGAACCAACCAGGAATAGAGGGTTCGAACTTTCAGTCCCATCCCCGATTTCTGGGGAGGGAAGAGGAGCTAGAGGTTGAATCAATCACCAACAGCCAATGATTTAATCAATCGTTCCTATGTAGTGGGGCCTCCATAAAAACCCAAAAGGAGGGGGTTCAGAGAGCTTCCAGGTGGTGAATCAAGATGCTTCCACGTGCCACCATGCCTAGACCCCAAACTCAATGAGGACAGAAGCTCCTTTGCTCTGGACTTTGCCCTATACATCTCTTCATCTGGCTGTTGATTCATATCCTTTCATATCTTTTGTAATAAACCAGTAATCTAGTGAGTAAACTAGTTTCCTGTGTTCTGTGAGCCACTCTAGCAAGTTAATTGAATCCAAGGAGGGAGTCATGGGGACCTCTGATTGATAGCCTATTAGTCAGAAGTACAGATAACAACCTGGACTTGTGACTGGCATCTGAAGTAGAGGGGGGCAGTCTTCTGGAACTGAGTCCTTCCCCTGTGGGATCTGATGCTGTCTCTGGGCAGGTAGTGTCAGAATTGAGTTGACTTGCAGGACACCCAGCAGGTGTCTGAGGACTGCTTGGTGGTGTGGGTAACCACCCCCCCCTCCCATCCCCCCCCCACTGGAATTAAGTGCAGATTATTAAAAACCTAGAATAAAATTTAAACAGCCAGTTAGAGGTTTAATTTTCTCCTACACTTTACCAGTTTCCTAATACAAAAAAAAGGTTTCCTCCAAGATAACCCCCAAACTAGACAACAGAGCAAGAGGAGATAAAAAGACCGAGGACTTGAAGAAGTCAAATGCTCAAAGAACCCTACAAAGTCCAAAATTCTCCTAGTCAGAAAACTCAGGAATCTTTCCACCTAGCCTAAATTTATGATTTCCTCATTTTTCCTATTCCAGGTTCTATCCCCAACCTTAGGATGTCTACCTGAGAGGAGAAAGGAAAGGCAGAAGCAGAGTTCTTACCCACCCTGCTCAATCACTAGCCTCACATCCTACTCTACGCAAAAGGCTGGAGAGGGCAACTGAATGAAAAGGCCAGCAATCGTGACTCTTTCAAAAACTATTTCTGCTCAATCGTTATTCACTAACTGACCCCTCAAACTCTCGGCTCCTGGAAGAAACAAGAGCCTTCCTTTCTTTTTATCCCCAATAAATATTTGTGTGATAAATTAACATTATCAGAAAATTAAGCACTCGGTTCTGTTAGGAAGGCAATACATACTGTATTGGGGGTTAAAAGCTCTGGTTTTAGAGTTAGAGCCATGTGGACTCACTAGCTGGGTGACTGTGGCCAAGTTCCTTGGCTTCTTCAAGTCTCGGTTTCCCCACCTATAAAACAGTGTTAATAATACTTCATGCTGAAAATTGTTGACAGGATAAAAAGAGGTAGTTAATGTAAATTGTTTTGGCAAGCGCCTAGATGTAGTAGGCATTCAAATGATTTCACTAGTCATAATGGATGGAGTAGCAGCAGTGGTAACCATGGTAAATTAAATGCAAAGACAGAGGCTTCTTTTATTAACTTAGTCACTATCCTCTGCAGACAAACTTCAGTGGAAAAGTCTGGGCTGTTAACTCTCATTCACAACTGCTGCTGGGTATAAGTGTAATATCTACCTTTCCCAATAAAACTCCAGTACTATTGTACAAATCTTTATACTCCATGGAGCTTGTTATAATAGGATTGAACCTTTATTTATCTCTTTATTCCTCCATTTATAATACAAACGTAGAAGCTATAGTTTAAAGTTGCTTTTATCCCAAACTTATAGTAACTATAGTTAGTACTCCATGGTTATTTTGTCAGAGACCATATTAAAAAGTCAGTTTCGTTTTTCAAAAAAAGGCCAATGTTGGAGTTAAACTGCAAAACCATTGGACCAAATCAACTGCATAAAAGACAAATTTAGACTGATTTATAGAAACATCCATTTTCATGAGTTAATTGTAAACACTGTCACTAATACTAACAGCAGCAGTCATTTATTGTATTCTTTCTAAGTGCTGTGCTCAGTAATGGTTATGCATGGCTCATTTAACACTTATAACTACTCTGGGAAGTTAGTACTCCTCCTCCAGTGGGAGGACACAGTGAATAGGTCATACATTTATTTAATTGAAGTCTTAGAAGAAAAAGAATAGCACAGAGGTAATATCTGAAGGGATAACAGCAAAGGATTTCTAGAAATGATAAAAGGCACCAATTCACAGTTTCATGAAACCCCATAAATCCTAAGCAGGATAAAAAAAGAATCACATATCTAGATTCATCATAGTGAAAGTATACAACACCAAAGATGGCCAGCCGGAGGAAAAACAGATTACTTTAAATAAAGCAACAAGCTAAACTAATAGCTGATTTCTTTTTTCTTTGCAGTATGCGGGCCTCTCACTGTTGTGGCCTCTCCCGTTGCGGAGCACAGGCTCCGAACGCGCAGGCTCAGTAGCCATGGCTCACGGGCCTAGCTGCTCCGCGGCATGTGGGATCTTCCCGGACCGGGGCACGAACCCGTGTCCCCTGCATCGGCAGGCGGACTCTCAACCACTGCGCCACCAGGGAAGCCCAATAGCTGATTTCTTAATGACAACAATGGAAACCTGAAGACTCAATCTGAGTGATTAATTCTGCCCACTGGTGTCAAGGAAAGTTTCACATAAAACAACAAAGCCATGATGATAAAAGGCAGTTTGGGCTAAGGTAAAGGCAGGTAATTTACAAAGTCTATGCCTCTGTGTTGCACGCTGACCAACTTTTGGTAGTTTAACATGGAAGTGTTCATATTTTACTCACGATCCTTTTCTAACTCCCTCTGTTTTCTATTTTTTTTTATAATAGTTCTTATATATATATATATATATATATAAACATTTCACAAAAGCCTACTATGTGCCAGGTTTTTGGCTTTCCTTTTTTTTTTTTTTTTTGGCTGTACTGCGTGGCCTGCAGGATCTTAGTTCCCCAACCAGGGATTGAACCCAGGCCCTCAGTGGAGTCCTAACCACTGGACCACCAGGGAATTTCAAGGCTTTTTGCTTTTAATCCCCAGAGTAATCCAATATGGCAAGATTATTCCCAATGCACACGTAAACAAACTAGGAGAGTGAGTGACTTGTCCGAAGTCACAAAGCTTTTTACATGTTGAACTCATCCCAGATCGTTTACCGTGCTGCCTTTTTTCACTTCCTTTTCCCTTCTCTGCTTTCAGCTTACACCTTCCAAGCATGTCACCGCATCTTTCTAAATGCCATTTTCTAAAAGGCAACAGAGACAATATACTTCTAAAGTCAAAAGATAAGGATCTCAGCTGGCCCTACTCAAGTACTGAATAATCCCTGAATAAAAACATAGCAGCAGAACTTTTGATAAGAAGGTTCTTTAAGAATCATTTAATAGAGCTGATGTTTTTTTGTTTTGTTTTTGTTTTTTTTTTTGCGGTACGCAGGCCTCTCACTGTTGTGGCCTCTTCCACTGTGGAGCACAGGCTCCGGATGCACAGGCTCAGCGGCCATGGCTCACGGGACCAGCCGCTTCGCGGCATGTGGGATCCTCCCGGACCGGGGCATGAACCCGTGTCCCCTGCATCGGCAGGCGGACTCTCAACCACTGCACCACCAGGGAAGCCCGAGACCTGATGTTTTTATCCTTCCTCCAATGTCATCTGTCATCCAGAAAATATTGAAAACTTTCTCTGATGGAGTCACAACTCACTTCCTTCTGAGGCAGCTTACACCATCTTTATTTTGGTTGATAGATTATTCCGTATAATGCAAAGACTTCTCTACTGAGAGCCAGTAGTAGCTCAACCTCTAATCTTCTCTTGCTCTGGAAACTAACAGTAGAGTGGTTACCTACTCACTCTGAAGGCCAGAGAATGTGGGATCAATTCAAGCTCTAGAATTTACTAGTTGTGAGACCTTGGGTAAGTTGTCTATCTTTTCAAAGCCTCAGTTCCCTTTTCTGTAAAACAGAGAAATAATAAGTGCCTATCCCACTGAGCTGTTGAGAGGCCTGAAGTAATTGTCACATAAGTATTAGCTATTATTAGTACTATTAGTGGTTTTATCAACCTAGGGCAAATTACTTAGCTCAATTCCCTCGTCTATAAAAGAGGGAGTAGGTGAAATTGTTCTTAAGCCTTCCAGGTCCACTTTAAAACATAGTAAACTTAAATCTGTGTGTGATTAGCTTTTCCATCTATCCTCATTGGGTTGGTAGTTCTTAACCTGGAGCCCATGGATAGGCTTCATGGGGGTCCCTGAGTCCTTTGAAATGGAGTACAATTGCATATGAGTACTTATTTAAAGATAGGAGACATAGCTTTCAGAATCCATAACTTAAAATAGATTTAAAACCACTGTCTTTAGGACTAAACAAATCAAATCTATTCGATCTTTGATATAACAGAACTTAATTTCTGTAAAGACTTGAATTTTTCCCATGTTAGATATCCTAAGTTCCTTCTATCAAATTTTTTATATTATATGGTTTCTCTTCTGAATGATCATATAAAGTTGACATCTTTCTTGAAATATGGTTCCAAAAGATGAGCACAGTATTCTTGGCATGATACATCCAATCAGTACGAGGGAGAACTTCCTTGCTGTAAAGAAGCATTACTTCTATTAATAGTGCTTAAGGCACCATTAGATTTGGACAGTTAGATCAACCTGCACAATCTTAGTGACCTAAGTCTTTCTTACGTGGTTCCCTGGTAATATCATATACTTCTCTGTGCAGCTGTCCTTTTGGACATAAATACAGTTTATATTTACCCTTGATAAATTTCATCTTGTGAGATTTAGTCCAACTCTCCAATCTGTCAAAAATTAATCTCAAATAATAAGATAATATAAATAAAGTACATATGGATATACTCTGAATGGTAGGGAGAAAAATATATCACCACCTATTTTAACGTGTATTTTCACAGATCTGACTTACAACTTCCTCTGATCTCATAAACTATAATATTAAAAAGTTTATTAAATTTCTATATTAAATTATTATTAAAATAGTTTATAAAAATAGGTTCCCTTAGTTTGAGGCTAATTTTTAGACCACAGCACATACACAAGATCAATTCAAAGAATCCTAACTATAACTTCCCTTAAACACAGCTCACATGACTCTATACTAAAGGTAGAGATGGACAAAAGCAGCATGAGGAAAGAAAGTTTACAGTACATTAAGGAGCAGTTCCTTCTCTTAATCATTGTTGACACACTGACCAACTGCCTTTTCCATGTCTTAGTGATCCCTCTATAAAAGGGAAATAACCAAATTTGTGTAAAGTAGGATATAAAAGTTAATTTTTAGAGCCCACCATCTTCAATAGCCTCCATGAATGGCAAAGGTCTTTTAAATCAGCATAATTTATCCTGTGATTCAACACAAACCAGTAAGGTTTACTCATGGGGTTTCCTGAGTCTTCCTGTGTTGGAATTTATAAGTACCTGCTAGGTGATCTTTTGCAGTCTATACTCACCATCTATAATAGACATATTTCTAGATGTTGACGTAGTGGCCTTTGAACTTCTGCCTCGAGTAGGAGTCTCCAGAACAGCGCCTGCTGTTAGAATAATGAGCGGTCAGTATACAAGTCCATCAGTAGCTAAGTTTTTTTTTTTTTTTTTTAAACACCACTAAATAAAGTTATGTCAGAACATAGTTTATGTGTAAGATGTCAAAGATATATATAAGAAGAAACATCTAGAGTCTGATCAATTAATTTTCAGAGACTATTCTTAGGCCACACTTGGTTCATATTGTTCCAATTACAATGTAAGAAAAAAATTTATAAATGTAAGGATAATGAAAACAATTATCACTAGAAGATGGGGATTTCTCTCCTGGGAGATTTTTAACTAAAGTACTACCCATTTTAACAGCTTAAAATTCCGACAGATAAATATTTAATAAAAAAATGATTTAAAACTATTCCTAGGGATGGATTTCTATAATGCATCAGGAAGTCACTGGATAACTATCTTCTATTATTTGGACCATTCAGTGACAATAGTATCACATTAGACACAATGATGGCAATTAATTTAATGATTGCTTTAAAAACTCAAATTGTGTAGGGGCAGTTTTCAAAAATAATACTTTTTATAATCTGGAGTTTTCTTCCTGTGGTTAGTGGGCACTAGCTAGACATTTTCCTTAAGTGTTTGCCTCACTACTACTTTGTACATGTGAGAGTAAACATGTCTATTAAATGTTCCCAATGTGTGAGAAGCACTATGAAATTCTTTAAAAAAAAACGTGTTAAGAACTATTCAAACTATATGTGCATGTGGCCATTCAGAATTTATTTATGTGAAATGTACATGTTGGAACTACATTAAAGGCTGTTTTTATGCATTATAAAAATAAATTTTTAAAGGACTGTGTAACTCAATTCTGCCAAGATGAACACAATTCTGAATTTCCCACACAACTGCCAAGTGTGAATGTGTAAGAGAGACTGTACGCAGTGCTAACCTCTTCCTCTCTGAGATCCTCCTCTTGACACTGGATTCTGCCCTCTTCCTCCTCTCCGGCCTCTTCCTCGGCCTCTTCCTTTGTTGGCTGCTGCTGTGATGTTGTCATCAGAGTCATCAGCCATCTGTTCTGCCCAATCTATACTCATAAGGTCATCAGCACTAAAGGCGGAAGCAGCTTCCTCTGACTGAGATCTGAGGGCTCTGGCCCTACTCATGGCCTAAGAGGGATGACAAGAGGAAAATACACATCAGTAGACAATGCAGCAGCCTAAAAGTCATTAATCCAGTCACTCACATGGACATTTCATATTGCCAAACTGTCTAAACTATTCTTTTTCACTAATCATGCTAAAAAATGTAAAACAGGAGAAGCTCTCTCCCCCATCAATCAAATTCAGTGCCTACGATTTGTTAGATCAATTTACAATACTACTGATATCTGTAAAATGAGACCTTTTGAAAATGTGTATCAAGAACCATAAAATTTCACAAAATCAAACGTTTCAGAACTGGGAGGAATGTTGGCAATCGCCCCTAACGCAACACCACCATTTGTAAGAGAATGTCATCATTTGAGCTACTTTGTACAATGGGCTCTTGATAAATAACAAGAAAAAAACCTGGAGGTCGGTGGGGAGCTGGAGGCTGCCGCAGGGGAGGTGCCGCGGGCAGCTGGGACACCTGGCTTGGCCGTAACCCCGTCTGGGGCCGGGTGGGACCGCAAGGGCCCATGGCCGAGCCAGCTCCATCACCTCTGACTTTCAAGGATGTGGCTGTTTATTTCTCCGAGCAAGAATGGTGGAATCTAGAGGCATGGCAGAAGGAGCTTTACAAGCAAGTAATGAGAACCAATTATGAGATTCTTGCTTCTCTAGTGAAGAACCAATTAAAGTAACTGAATCTATAGAGAAAGAAAAATAATCTTGTGTCATGAACCCCGTGCCACCCAAAAAGAATGTTCCAAGCATCAAGATCACATGGATGTGGACTTCCATGGTGGCGCAGTGGTTAAGATTCTGCCTGCCAATGCAGGGGACACAGGTTCAAGCCTTGGTCCAGGAAGATCCCACATGCTGAGGAGCAACTAAGCCCATGAGCCACAGCTACTGAAGCCCACGCACCACAACTATAGAAGCCCACGCACCTAGAGCCTGTTCTCCATGACGAGAGAAGCCACCGCAATGAGAAGCCTGCGCACAACAGTGAAGAGTACCCCCTGCGGGTTTCCCTGGTGGCGCAGTGGTTGAGAGTCCGCCTGCCGATGCACGGGACACGGGTTCGTGCCTCGGTCCGGGAAGATCCCACATGCCGCGGAGCGGCTGGGCCCGTGAGCCATGGCCGCTGAGCCTGCGCGTCCGGAGCCTGTGCTCCGCAACAGGAGGGGCCGCAGCAGTGAGAGGCCCGCGTACTGCAAAAAAAAAGAGAGTAGACCCTGCTCGATGCAACTAGAGAAAGCCCACGTGCAGCAATGAAGACCCAACAAAAGATCAAATGGATATAAAGTGGTGTATTAGTGTGGGTTTGGTTTGCATTTCCTTCATGGCTAATCATGTTGAGCATCTTTTCATTTGTGTATCTTTTCGGAGAAATGTCTATTCAAATACTTTGCCCATTTTTGAAGTGGGCTATTTGTCTTTTTATTGTTGGGTTATAAGTGTTCTCTATTTGTTCTGAATATCGAACCCTTATCAGATATATGATTTGCAGATATTTTCTCCGTTTCTTGGGTCGTCTGTTCCCCCCTTTTTTTTTTTGCGGTACGCAGGCCTCTCACTGTTGTGGCCTCTCCCATTGCGGAGCACAGGCTCCGGACACGCAGGCTCAGCGGCCATGGCTCACGGGCCCAGCCGCCCCACGGCATGTGGGATCCTCCCGGACTGGGGCACGAACCCATGTCCCCTGCATCGGCAGGTGGACTCTCAACCACTGCGCCACCAGCGAAGCCCCTGTCTGTTCCCTTTTTGATGGCGTCCTTTGAAGCACAAAAGTTTTAAGTTTTGATGAATTTCAGTTTATTTTTTCTTTTGTTGCTTGAGCTTTTGGTGTCATATCTAAGAAGCCATTGCCTAATCCAGAGTCACAAAGATCCACTCCTATATTTTCTTCTAAGAGTTTTATGGTTTTAGTGCATATATTTAGGTCTTTGATCTTTTTTTCCCATTCTTTGATCCATTTTGAACTAATTTTTTAATACTGTGTGATATAGGGATCCAGCCTCTTTTGCATATGGATATCCAGTTGTCCCTACACCATTTGTTGAAAAGACTGTTCTTTCCCCCATTGAATTATCTTGGCACCCTTCTGGAAAACCAATTAACCATAAATGTCAGAGTTTATTTCTGGATTCTTGATTCTGTTTCATGGATCTATTTGTCTAGCCTTATCCCAGTACCACACTGTTTTAATTACCATTACTTTAGGATCAGTTTGTCAATTACTGCCAAAAAAAGAAAAAAGGGCAGATGGGGTTTGGGGATTACTGTCATCTAAACAGTACTAAGTCTTCCAATTCATGAACATGGGATATCATTTCATTTATTTAGTACTTTTTTTTAGGACTTTTAAAATTACTTTCAGCAGTATTTTATGATTTTTATTGTGCAAGTCTTATGTTTCTTTTATTGGGTTTATTCCTAAGTATTTTACTCTTTTTGATGTTCTTGTAAATGGACTTGTTTTCTTTTTTTTTTTTTTTGTGGTATGCGGGCCTCTCTCTGTTGTGGCCTCTCCCATTGCAGAGCACAGGCTCCGGACGCGCAGGCTCAGCGGCCATGGCTCACGGGACCAGCCGCTCCGTGGCATGTGGGATCTTCCTGGACCGGGACACGAACCCACGTCCCCTGCATCGGCAGGTGGACTCTCAACCACTGCGCCACCAGGGAAGCCCTGGACTTGTTTTCTTAATTTGTTTTTGAAAAATAGTTTTATTTTAAAAGATGCTGAGAGTTCAGCCCAGATGAAGACTGAGAATAGGTGTATGGATTTATTTTTTTTTAATTAATTTTTGTTGGAGTATAGTTGCTTTACAATGTTGTGATAGTTTCTGCTGTACAGCAAAGTGAATCAGTTATACGTATACATATATCCCCTCTTTTTTAGATTTCCTCCCCATTTAGGTCACCAAAGAGCATTGAGTAGAGCTCCCTGTGTTATACAGTAGGTTCTCATTAGTTATCTATTTTATATATAGTAGTGTATATATGTCAATCCTAATCTCCCAATTCATCTCACCCTCCCTTCCCCCCTTGGTATCCATACGTTTGTTCTCTATATCTATGTCTCTATTTCTGCTTTGCAAATAAGTTCATCTGTACCATTTTTCTAGATTCCACATATAAGCGGTATTATATGATATTTGTTTTAGGTGTATGGATTTAAATAAAAGATAGTGATTCCTTTTTTCATGAAATTAAAGAAAAAAGAAAAAAACTCACCAAAAATAGCTGCTATCTCTGGGTGATGAAATTTTAGGGTGCTTTTTGTTTTCTTCATTATTCTTGAATATTTCAAACGTGCTACAATGTAGGTTTTCTAAAATATTACTTTTATAATCAGAAAAACATAAGCAATAATCTCTTACAAATATATAGTAAAAATAATTAGGTAGAACAAAACAATTGAAAGCCTGGAAAATAATAAAAACCTGAGGGCCAAGATTTTAACTTAATAAATTTTAATTTGATAAGAAACTGTCTAGAAAAGACAAGTTTGAGACTTAATGAAATATCCTAACTCTGAAATGAATACAAATTTCTGATTAAAAACAGAATAAGAGCAATGCTGCCCTGATCTCTTCCTTTAAACCTATCAAAATGTAACAAGGAGAACAAAAATTTTAAAAATACCTTTTTGAATAAAATTAGAAAATTGCTCCACCCACAAAACACAAAACCTAGGAGAAGGAGTTAATGGGTATAGTGAATATTTGGCCTGGCTAAGGGAGAAGGTTGAGAAGAGTTTCAGACAGTGTAGAGAGCTCCAAAATTGATCTACCCATGCCAAGGGGCCATGACAACAGTCTCTCTTGCTTGGAATGACTAGTTCTGGGTCTAAGAATAGGCATCTAGAGCTTTTCTAAGCTCTGTGTGGTGCCATGAAATACGGAGAGACAGGGCTAGATGAGGAGATAAGCACAGAGCAGGCAGGGCAGAAGCAGGAGTGCAGCGGGTGGGGGGAGGTGGAGGTAACCCAGCTTCACGCTGATGAACTGGCTGAAGTGAAACAACAGCTAAGTCACTACAGGAATGGCTCAACATGGCATTACAACTCCAAAAGAACAAAACTTTAGGGAATACAACCAAAAAGATACAAAGAAAAAACAGTTGAAAAAGATTTCAATTCATCTTTCTTGTCCCAGATGAAGTACAGTCAGTCCTCATAATTTTCAGACTCCGTATATGCAAATTCACCTACTTGCCAAAGTCTATTTCTAACTCCTGATGCGTTTCTGGTCATTCATGGACACGTGCAGAGAGGTGCAAATTCTGAATCGCCTGACACACACTTTCCCAGATGAGGTCGAACGAGGCGACACTCAGTCTTCTTTAAACGGGTATCCTTTTCACAGTACGTTTACTGCCGTGTTCACAATTTTGTGCTTTCAGCTGGGGATTTTACTTTTAAAACGGCCCCCAGTGTAGTGTTGAAGCGCTGTCTAGGGTTCCTAAGTGCAAGAAGCTGTGATGTGCCTTATGGAGGAAACACATGCGTCATATACACTTCATTAAGGCATGCGCTGAATGGGCCACAAGTCCAATGCTAATGAATCAATGATATATATTGAGTAAGGTCTTAAAACAGAAACACACATGGAAAGGGTTATGTATTAATCAGTTAACAAAAATGTTGTAACCAGTGGCTGGCAGGAGCCTATTCCTATACTTCCCCTAGAAGCAACAGTTCAGTGTTCACTCAGTGTTTACAGTGACTTTATAGAATACAACTACCATGAATAACAAGAACTAGCTCTACATTAAAATATATATATACAGGGACTTCCCTGGTGGCACAGCGGTTAAGAATCCACCTGCCAACGCAGGGGACAAGGGTTCGAGCCCTGGTCCGGGAAGATCCCACATGCCACGGAGCAAATAAGCCCGTGCACCACAACTACTGAGCCTGCACTCTAGAGCCCATGAGCCACAACTACTGAGCCCACGTGCCACAACTACTGAAGCCCATGCACCTAGAGTCTGTGCTCCACAACAAGAGAAGCCACCGCAATGAGAAGCCCGTGCACCACAATGAAGAGTAGCCCCCGCTCGCTCCAACTAGAGAAAGCCTGCACACAGCAATGAAGACCCAATGCAGCCAAAAATAAATAAATAAATTTATAAAATAAAATAAAAAATATATATATTTAAAAGAAAAAAGGAGACCTAAATTACATAATAAGGTAGATCTAACTGATACATGTTGAACTCTGTACTCTGAAAATAAACAATATACTTCTTTTCAAGACCCCGTGAAATGTTTTAACTGATATATAATGGGATGCTAAGAAAAACATCAATCCTAAATAGTAAAAAGAATATTATCATACTTTCTAATCACAATGCAATAAAATTCGAAATTAATAAGACAAAAGCCTGGACTCCAAACTGCAAAACGAAACCAAAATTGTAGAATACCTAGAAAATGATAATAAAAATACTGCATATCAGAACACATGAAACAATTTAAAAGTGAATTGTTAAATTAAAGAAAAGAAAGGAGAATGGAGGGAAAAAAAGATCTAAGGAAAATTAAAAGAATTATGATAAAACACTTTGCTCAGTTCTAAGTAATTAGGAAAATAAATGACCTAAACTGAATCAAAAAAAGATAGACAGTCTCAACAGACTAATTAACAACATTTTGAGAAAGTTCTTAAAAGAACTACACTCCCGAAAAGGATCACAACCAGAAAGTTTCACAGGTAAATTCTACCAAATCTTCAAAGAACAGATGATTCCATGGCTATTTCAATAGGAACAGAGCATAAAGAAAGAAAGCTTCCAGCTGGTTTTTATAAAGCCAGCATAACATGGTACTGAAAACTGACAAAGGACTGCATGTACAAAAGGAAAATTACAGTATCTTACTCATGAATATCAAAGCAAACAACAGGAATCCCAGGGCGCATGGAAAGACCAGTACACCTACCATCAGGGGCTTCACAAAGTGATACTAAGGTTGGGTCAATAATAGGATAGAAAATAATATAATTCACCGTATTAACAGAACACAGAAGGAAGAACCCTGCATGCTTCTTCACAGTTGCCAAAAAAGCTCTTAATTCATTACCCATTCTGGATTTAAAAAAACAAACAAAAAACTCTCAGGAACAAGTAGATACTTCTTTTACATAACAAAAACCCTAACTCTGCTACTACACAAACACACATACAGAGTGTGCACACACTTTCACCCGAGTGCTCTTATAAACCAATTAGAGAAAGACCAATGCCCTAGGCAAAAGAAAAAAATATTCTATGCAAAGAACATGATCAGGTGTTTCATATAAATATAACTTATAAACATAAAAATTGCTCAGACTCACTAGTAATACAAGTAGTATGAATTAAAAGCAGCAGTAAGAAATAATTTCTCACCACTTAGATTTGTAAAGATCAAAAGATGTAGTAATATGTCATGACCGCAAGGATGCAGGGAAATAAGCACTCCCTAATACTATCGGTCGGGAGAGGAACTGGTGTAACACATTTGGAGTGATTTGGCAGAATCTAGCAAAATTTAAAACACATGCCTTTTTATGATTATTACTTCTTTGAATGAATTATCATCATTGCCAAATTTCATACTTTGCCTTTGTCTAAATACTACATCTTCATTTTAGCATCTCAAACATTATACTCAGATAATACTTTATCTTTCTGTACAACAGACTGTGGACTTTACTGCTATCTTTGAACTACATTACTTCTATGAATTTACTTCATGAGTAGAGGCATAGGGCCAATGGCAAGACAATGTTTCCATATACTTTTTGCGAGATTTAAAAATATACTACCCTAGTATTATTGCACTTTTTTGTAGTAATATATACGTAACATAAAAATTTACCATTTTAACCATTTTTAAGTGTGTATTTCAGTGGCATTAAGTACATTCACATTGTTGTACAACCACTGCCATCATCCACTGCCACAACTTTTTCATAATTCCAAACTGAAACTCCATACCCATTAAATAACCCTTCATTCCCTAACCACCCCCCCAAACCCTGATAATCACTCTTCTACTTTCTGTCTGTATGAATTTGACTACTCTAGGTATCTCATGTAAGTGGAATCACATAGTATTTGTTCTTTTATGTCTGACTTACTTCACTTAGTATAATGTTTTGAAGGTTTATCCATGATATAGTATATACCATTCTATACTTCAATTTCATTCCTTTTAAGGCTAAAGAATATTCCAATGGATGTATGTATCACATCTTGTTTACCCATTCATCTTTTGATAGACTTTGGATCGTTACTACCTGTGGGCTATTGTAAATAATGTTATGAACATTGGTGTACAAATACATGTTCGAGTCCCTGCTTTCAATTTTTTTTTGGTAAATACACAGAAGTGGAATCACTAGATCATATGGCAATTCTGTGTTTAATTTTCTGAGGAACCATAATACTGTTTTCCACAGTAGTTTTTATCTTCCCACCAGCAATGCACAAGGGTTCCAATTTCTCTATTTTCTTGCCAATACTTGTTACTTTCTAATATTTGGATAATAGCCATCCAAAGGGGTGTGAATTGTATCTCATGGTTTTGATTAGAATCTCCTAGTGATTAGTGATGTTGAGCATCATTTCATGTGCTTTTTGGTTACTTGTATTTCTTCTTTAGAGAAATATCTATTCAAGCCCTTTGTTCATTTTTAAATTAGGTTGTTTTGTGTTGAATTTTAGGAGCTCTTTATATATTCTGGTTATTAATCCTTTATCAGATATATGATTTGCAAATATTTTCTCCCATGCTATTGGTTGCCTCTTCACTCTGTTAATAGCACTTGGTATTACAGGTTAAAAGAGGGCATCAACCCTGCCTCAAATTCAGATAGAACATAAGAAAGAAATCAGAGGCCCAGTCCAACTATGGACTATGGATCAGACTAAGAAGAGTTTTTACATTTTTAAAGGACTGTAAAAAAAAAATATGTGACAGACGCCATATATGGCTTGCAAAGCCTAAAATATTTACTATTTGGCCTTTTACTTAAATATGAACTTATAATTAAAGAAAATACTTGAGAGTGTTTCTATGTGAACAAAAAGACATTAAAGCATGTTTTTTCTCTACTGGAAGGACTAATGCTTTGTTTGTCTGTTTAAATAATTTAAGTATGATACTGGGATTCATATTCTGAACTAAATAATTCCGCAAAACTGTGAACCACAGCTTGGGAAAGTCCCAAACTCTATTAGTCAAGTTCTAAATAGAATGCTGAGAATGAAAAAATTTATAATACCCTATGGTATACTAAAAAATTACCTAAGAAGCCCTGATTACCTGTTACAGTCTTAAAATATAGCTGAAAATCTGAACTCCAAAGTTTTTTCTTCTGAAAAACTCCCATATGAAATTTCTCATACCCTCTCCTTACCATCCTTGAATAAAATGTTCACTCTTACTCTTTAAAAGACTAACGAAAAACTGAGATTAGTGATTTCGAACATAAAGGATCCATTATAAAGAAATATTTCTGTCATCTGTGAAACTGAAAAAGTTAATCAAGGGACTTCCCTGGCAGTCCAGTGGTTAAGATTCTGCGCTACCAATGCTATCAATCCCTGGTCGGGGAACTAAGATCCTGCATGCCGCATAGTGCGGCCTAAAAAACAAAACAAAACAAAAAGGAAGAAGTTAATCAAGTTTAAGTCAAATAATCCAAGAACCAAGAATCATTTCTTTCTAGCATTCATTCTTACCATTTGGCAAACTTCCTTTTCTACTTTAAGGGCACTCTATATAAGATGAATACAAATATAATAAATGTGGTAGGGGATCCCTAATCTATAGCTTTCTCCTCTTAGCTTCCAAAAATCACCTTGAAAAAAAATTTAAAAAGCAATTGATTCTATGCTTATTATAAAGTGATTTTCACGTGCTGCATGATTTTAGAAGTCTTAAATTTTTAGCCATTCATTGGCCATATCTTGTATTAATGTTATTATAATATAAAGCCTTGATAGGACATAGTATGGTGGAAAAGTCCAGACTCGGAGGTAGAACAGGTTCAAAATCCAGCCCCACCATGTGACCTTAAGTCTGGTCTCAGTCTCTTCATTTGTAAAATGGAAACTGAGATTAGTATAAGTAATGTACATAGCAAAAATTTAATAAATACCATTTCCCTTTCCCCCTTGAAAATAGTAATGAATAAAGTCAAATAGGTAACCAATTCTATTTTTTCCCAATACATTTATTTAGGAGAATGACTTTGATATTGGGAATGTTGAGTGTGAAATTTAGTGGATGATGGTAGCTTTTAGTTCTGTAGTCAATTACTGAAGGCTATTAATGAAAGACACAGTGTGGGAAAACACTGTAGTCAATACTGGTACTATTGCTGGCAATGTTAGCTAATGTTGCAAAATTTCCTATCTTACTGCATGGATAGTGTTAAGTGGTATAAGAGAAAGAGACCTGTGAAACCTATTACAACTAGACATTTAGAAGGTTATCCTAGCATATTCTTTTTTTTTTTTTTTTTTTTTTTTTTTTGCGGTATGCGGGCCTCTCACTGTTGTGGCCTCGCCCGTTGCGAGCACAGGCTCCGGACGCGCAGGCTCAGCGGCCATGGCTCACGGGCCCAGCCGCTCCGCGGCATATGGGATCCTCCCAGACCGGGGCACGAACCCGTATCCCCTGCATTGGCAGGCGGACTCTCAACCACTGCGCCACCAGGGAGGCCCTAGCATATTCTTTTTAAAGAAAGGTTATTAACTGAGTTACTATACTGTTCATATTTCTTCATATTCTAATGAAGTGGGACACAATTTGGAGGGGAGGAGTGTCCCAGAACATCAAACTTCTATAGTAAGATAGAGAAAAGAAAAAACCCACAACACCAAAAATGTCACTTTCCTATTCCCTAAAATTCCAGGTAAGTGGCATTATTGGATCAGTTAAAAATCCTAAATAGCAAGTATGGAATGTCGGATGATGAAGTAAATCAGATTTAGACATGGAAGTTTCATTAAAAAAAAAAAACCCCACAAAAACCTAGAGTCTATCTTATGACCTCTAAAGATGGTACAGAAGAATTATTTGATAACCGATTTTTCCTATCAGAGTCTAAAACTGCTTGACCTTAAAGGCTGTGGTATTACCTTGTAGTCAACTACTAAACAGGATTCCTTTGGAAGAATTCAGGGGGGAAAAGAGTAAATTGAGAGTCTCCCTCTCCTTAAGCAGGGTGCTTTTCCTTCTCTCCTTAGTGACTCAGGTCTTGACTTTTGCCTAAGGAGTGTGCTTAAACCAAGGCAAAAAATATTATTTAAAAAGGGGGGAGGGGCTCCTATTTATCCCCTTTTTATTGTAGCAGAGAAGATAGTGGGACTTGTCAAAGTTAATCTGAGGGATATGTCACGTTTCAACTCTTTCCAATTCACCACCTGTCAGCTACAATTCTGAAGTATTTAGGGAACAAAAATGGACAGTTGTATGGATTCAGTGAGGATGAAACTTCAGGTCATAAGGTTTAAAATTTTCTTTCTACATGTATCTGTCTCACCTACTAAACTGAGAATCTCTGGTGGACACAGACTATACCTTTTTCAATATTTATATTCCTAATAAAAAACAGAATGGCTACCCACAACAGGTACTATACAAAATGCTGAAGGAAAGCAATCAAGACAAAAGCCCAAAAGTAAATAATTGATAACATAATTTTTAAGTACTAGACAGCAATCATCAAACACTAAGGACAATTAGAAAACAGGAAAATATACTTCAATCATGAATTCACCAAGTATCAGAAAGAGGCCCAAAGTTTAAGTTAACGGTTGCTAACCTCAAGTCCCTAATCTCCAAAGTGACTGAAAAGACAGTGATGAGGGTGAACAGGCTAATTTCAACATTTTAGAAAGGCCAGTGGACACTGTGTATTTACCTATGATGACACTGCTAACCAAAACACTAAGTTTCTTTCTTTTCGCCCCAAACAATATCAGCTCAGTAGGGTAAGATTTTATACTGATAAGATGCTCTAATAGCAGTTGGGAATTATTTTCATTAAAAAGAGCTCTTCAGGCTACTATTCCTGCGCCTCCCCTCCATGCCCGCACCCACTACATACACACATGTGCAATTAAGTAAGTTTTCAACAAGAGCAAAAGGAAAAAAAAAGAGAATATCAGCAAGCCGAATACTCGTAGGCCGAACTGGAATAAGTCAAAGGCAGCGGTCCTCAGCCAACCCCTGCTCAGTCCTACCCACCCAACAGAGATCCTGTGGACTGACTACTCTAAATAAACCTACTAGTTATTCTGATTTAACAAGCTGACATATAATAAAGGAATTTTCAGAAAAATTACCTCTCGAACTTCATCATCTTCTTCATTCTTCTGTCTGCTTTCTCTGAAATGACGTACCTGGATTGTAACAGAATAAATCACAAACATGTCTGTTATGTAAATATAAAACTGATTAACTGATGTTTTCCATTACAACATAAAACTCAGAAATTCAAGTATGGTTTTGTTTCACGAAAGATAAAGAAGTCATATTCCCCCAGTGACTTGCATTAAAAATTCAGAAATGTACTCTAAGAAAAATTGGCCCTAAGCAAATTATATCACCTGCTGACCAAATGTTCCAAGTCATTGAAAAACAGCCTGTCGGACTGCAGAGGAAAAAATTCTAATGTCCTATGGGTGTTATACTTCAGTAAAAGAGCTAAAAACAAAAACCTCTCTTTTAATAGGTTTAAATTATTACATTGCTCAAATCATTCTGGGTACCTGGCTGCAAGTCATCCAGGAGGCTCTCTGAAATGCTATCTGAAGTGGGTGGGCCCCTGAAGATCCATTTTGCTAACAGTCAACCACCAAATGTTTGCTGTCTGCCAACCCTGGTCCTGGTGCCATGAAGGATACAAAGCTTCCTTTTTTACTGGTTTTTGCTCCCAAAGCTCTTATAATATAGTTATATAGCTAGAAATAAACTCCATTTATTTAATAACTTACTCGGCACATATTTACTGAGCCAAGCTATATGCCAGGTGCTATTGTAGGAACTGAGAATACAATAATGAACAAAATGGTCAAGAATTCTGCCCTCCATGGAGCTTACAATCAGTGTGTGTGTGTGTGTGTGTGTTAAAAAATAAGAAACAAAATAAAAAGTTATGTTGTATTTTAGAAAGTGTATAGGATCAAGTTAATTTATAGCTAGACTGAGAAAGCTCCATCCTTACCTCTGAGGAGCCTCTGGCATTCCCAGGGCCAAATCATTTACTGATGGATTTCAACCTGCATGAGCAGTTAGACAGCATGGTTTGATTATGTGACCAGACAGGCATAAAAGACTCCCTGGAAACTTCTGCACAGATCTTGGTGTTCTGTCCCAGGTTTGCTGTGTACATATAAGGACATGAGAAACAGACGCCTGGTATCTCTCAGATCCCTAATGCCTGACTATACTCCTTCTCTTGCTGTACTGTTACCAGTTGCCTTTAAATAAAAACTTTAAGTGAGTATGTTCAGTGGAGTCTTATGAGTCCTTTCAAATATGTGAACCTGTGAAATCTTTGCAAAAGGTGTTAAGTGCTCAGAGAAAAGTAATGCAGGAAGAGGGACAGAGAGTGCTGAGGAGAGGCTACAGGATGATCATCAAAGGCCTCATGGAGAAAGTAGCAAAGCAAGAAGGTAGCAAAGATTTTAAAAGGTAGGGAATGAACCTTGCAAATAACTGGTGAAAATCATTCCACTCAAAGGAAAGAATATATGCAAAGGCACTGGGACAGAAGCATGGTATGTTTAAGAAACAGCAAGGAGGTCGCTGGGCTGGAGCAGACATAAGGATGAAGAAGTAACAGAAACCACATTGAGTAAGGCCTTGGGAGCAACTGTAAGGACTTTTGTTTTTAGGCAGGAGTGACTTCATCTAAACTATGTTAAGATCACCAACAGCTCAGCTGAGCTGAGGACAGAACAGAGTGTGGAGGAAAAGCACAGGCAGAAACAGGGAGACCAGTTTGGAGGCAACAGGAGTAATCTAGGGGAGAAATGGCCAGGCCTTGGACCACTGATAGAGATGAAGGTGGTGAGAAATAGTCACATTCTGTATATATTCTGAAGGTAGAGTTAAAGGATTTCCAGACAGGATATAGGTGACAGAAAAAGATGAGTCAAGGATAACTTCAAGGTTTATTGCTTGAGCAAATGAAAGAATAGTGCTTCCACTAGAACCCTACAGGTAGAGAGGGACTAAGGTTCAGCAATTCAGACTGGGAATGTTGGAAGTTGGAGAGGTCTCTTAAACATCCGAGTGGAAGGTCTAGCAGGTTGTTGGCTACATAAGCCTTGAGTTGAGAGGAGAGGTTTGGGCTAGACTTTTGAAAAGTCATCACCAGATGACAGTATTTAAAGCCAGGAAGCTGAGTGAGAATACAAAAGGAATATGTAGATGAAGAAGGGGTCCAAGGACCGAGTCCTGGAGACTCCAACTTAAGAGGCTGGAGGGGTGAGAGGAATCAACAGAGACTGAGAATACACAATGAGCTGGGAAGAAAACCAGAGGAGTGTGGAGCCCTGAAAGCCAATGGAAAAAAGGTTTTAAGAAGAGGTCAAGTGAGATTTAAGATGCAGAACGGACAATGGATTTAGCACTGGAGGTCACTGGTGCTTTGACAAGAGTAAATTCACTGGAAAGAGGGGATCGAAACCCCTGAACAGATGGATTTAAGAGAAAAATGAAGGCGAAGAATCTGGGCAGCAAATACAGAAAACTCTGTGAAGCAATTCTGCTATAAAAGAGGGAAAAAGAAATAGAATACCAGCGAAAGGGAAATAGGATCTAGGCTCCAGAGTTTTGTTGAAAGAAATAGCAGTTAAGATTCAGTAGAAGGGGAAGAATACAGGAATAATATTTATTTTAAAAGACGGCACAGCATGTAACAGTGCTCGAGGTGGCATGTGATATATCAAAAGCACTGAGCCATTCACAGAAGAGAAATGAGCGTCAGAGTAAAACTACCGAGCAGGCATTATATGTCAGTGTACTGAGGGCTTACATGTATTCTTTTAATCCTCACAACAACCTTGAATGAGGTTCTATTATCCCCATTTCATAGATGAGGAAACTGAGGCACAGAGAGGTTAAATACTTCACTGACGGTTCCATAGTGAGTAAAGTCATCTGGTCTATAGTCCATACTCTTAGCTACCATGCTACACACACACACACACTCTCTCTCTCTCTCTCTCTCTCAAAAGTCATGATGTCACTCCAGGTGTGGATGATCATTTTGGGGAGTGGAGGGTGGGAAGGAGGGTTTGTATGTTTTATTTATTTACTTTTTTAGAGGAGCTTGGATTCACAGAAAATTAAAAGGAAGGCACAGAGGTTTCCCATATAGCCCTGTCCCATACATGCACAGCCTCCCCTATTAATATCAACATCCCCCATCAGAACTGTACAGTTGCTATAACTGATGAACCGATACTGACACTCCATACTCCATATCACCTAAACTCCTTAAGGTTCACTCTTGGTGGTGTACATTCTATGAGTTTGGACAAATGTATAATGACATGTATACATGTATAACCCACCATTACAGTTTGATACAGAGTAGTTTTACTGTTCTAAAAATCCTCTGTGAATCCACCTTTTCATCCCCTTATCCCATCCCTGCCCAACCACTGACAACCACTGATTTTTGTACTATGTCCATAGTTTGACCTTTTCTAGAATGTTACATAAGCAGGAATCATACATTAAGTTACTTTTTCAGATTGGCTTCTTTCAGTTGGTAATAGTCACTTAAGGTTCCTCCATGTCTTTTAATGGCTTGATAGGTCATTTCTTTTTAGCACAGAATAATATTCCCTTGTCTAGATGTTTCACAGTTTACTTATTCATTTACCTACTGAAGTACATCTTTGTTGCTTCCAAGTTTTGGCAATTATGAATAAAGCTGCTATAAATATCATGTGCAGGTTTTTGTTTAGACATAAGTTTTCAACTCCTTTGGGTAGATACCTAGGAGCACGACTGCTGGAGAGTATGGGAAGAGTATGTTTACTTTTATAAGAAACTGACAAACTGCCTTTCAAAGTGACTGCACCATTTTGCATTCCCACTCGCAATCTAAGAGTTCCTGCTGCACCACATCCTCACCAGCACGTGGTGTTGTAGGTGTTCTGGAATTTGGCTGTTCTGACAGGTATGTAGTGGCATATCTCCTTGTTTTAATTTGCATTTCCCTAATGACAAAAGATGTAGAGCATCTTTTGATATGCTTATTTGCCAACTGACTACCTTCCTTGGTCTGGTAAGGTCTTTTGCCCCTTTTTTTTTTTTTTTTGGCGGTACGCGGGCCTCTCACTGTTGTGGCCTCTCCCGTTGCGGAGCACAGGCTCTGGACGCGCAGGCTCAGTGGCCATGGCTCACGGGCCCAGTCGCTTCGCGGCATGTGGGATCTTCCCGGACCGGGGCACGAACCTGTGTCCCCTGCATCGGCAGGAGGACTCTCAACCACTGTGCCACCAGGGAAGCCCTTTTGCCCATTTTTTAATTGGATTTTTAAATTTTCTTATTGTTGAATTTTAAGAGTTTTTGTATATTTTAGATAATAATCCCTCATCAAATGTGTCTTTTGCAACTATCTTCTCCCAGTCTGTGGCGTGTCTTCTCATTCTCTTCACGTTGTCTTTTGCAGAGCAAAAGTTTTTAATTTCAGTGTAGTCTAGCTTATCAATTACTTCTTTCATGAATCGTGCTTTTGATGTTGAATCTAAAAAGTCATCACCATATACAAGGTCATCTAGGTTTTCTCCTATGTTATCTCCTAGGAGTTTTACAGTTTTGCATTTTATATTTAGGGGGTATGGTCATGTTATATTTATGGCACTTGACTGACAAATCCACCCATGCTAAAAATTTATGAACCTAACACACCCAGAGCCACAGAGTAAGTAGTTTTAGACTGTGGATTATCTGCCTTCCCTGTGGAAGTACCTGGCATTTAATATTACCGGTTTTACATTAGTTGACACCATAAGGCTTTAAAAGAATCATGTTAAATGACTAAAAGCACAAAATTAAAAGTAAAAGGGAATGAGTTTTAAAAATAACATTTTGTTCTTCTGCTTAGAGGGAATTTGGAAAATACAGAAAATGATCCCCTATAATCCCACTACCTGAGCATAACCACTGATAATGTTTGGAATATCTTTTTCCATTCTTTGCATACATGCACCCACTCACATATAAAATAAAAATAACTGGGATCACATTGTGTATAGTTTTACCTCTTTGGAATTCTTTTCCCACTTAACACTGAAAATACTTTTCCATGTTCTTCAAAAGTGTAATTTTTTTTTTTTTTTTTTGTGGTACGCGGGCCTCTCACTGTTGTGGCCTCTCCCGTTGAGGAGCACAGGCTCCGGACGCGCAGGCTCAGCAGCCGTGGCTCACGGGCCCAGCCGCTCCACGGCATGTGGGATCTTCCCGGACCAGGGCACGAACCCGTGTCCCCTGCATCGGCAGGCGGACTCTCAACCACTGTGCCACCAGGGAAGCCCAAGTGTAATTTTTAATAGCTGCATAGTATTCCATACTATGTATGTGCCAATATTTATTTTACTAAAACATTTCCAACTTTTCCGCACTGCAGATAACACTGACATAAATTAACTCCCCATTCTAATCTCTATCTCATTATTGTCTTAGGAAAATCTCCCAGGGCTGAGTTAAAGGACAAATCTTAAGCTTCTTGACATGCTTAAGAAGGCAAAAATGCTTTTCAGTGCAGCTGTTCAAACTCTGATACTCCTACCAGCAGAGTACTATCTTTCTCAAATTGTTGCCACTTTGACAGATAAAAAATACATTTAATTTGAGCTTCTTTGATTATCCTAGGTTAAATACCAGTTTCATTCGCCTATTAGCGATTTATATTTCTTTTGTGAAACACCTATTCAGGTCCTCTGTTCAATATTCTATTGAAATCTTTAATAGTCTTCTTAAGATTCATAAGAGCCCTTTAATGTAGTAAGAATATTAACCTTTTGTTCTGCCCACATATGAATATTTTCTCCATGTCGATACCTTCTCATTTTGTTTTTTGACAATTTGACATGCAAATATTTAAAAATTTTATGTAGTCAAATCTAAAGAGCTTTTCCTCTGCTTTTATGCTCAGAGGGACTGCATTTCCTAGGTGAAATTCAAAATCTCAATCAAAACTTAATAAAAAATTGAGATAAGCAGACATTTTCACCCTATGAGGTTCATTTTAAAGCACTTTCATGATCTTCAAGAGAAGATACTAGCTATGGGGAACAAAACTAACATTCACTGGGTATCAATCATATTTGAGACTCTGTTCTAGACACTTATTAGACATTTTCTAATTTAATCCTCACTTTATGATCTCAATTTTATAGATGAGGAAACTAAACAAATCAGTGGAGTTAGTGATTTACCAGAAAGAAACTTAGAGCTACTCTTAAGGAGAGACTATCTAAATAATAGATTTTCCACCCCAAATTAGTTACTCACCTCTTCATCGATTTTATCTTCTAGGGCATCAGTATGACGTTCTTTAAGAAATCGCTGTGTTTTTTCCAACTGATATTTCACTAATTCCTCTATGGCATCTTTTTCTTCCTTGTCCACAAATTCTTGTACTGCTTCACCCATTCCCCTTTCTGTTAGAAGTGAGAGCTGCACGTTCTGTAAGAGACATATAAATCACTGGATGCAGCATCTTCCTTACAAAACAATTCTGTATAAGCAAGGAAAATTACAGAATAATTTTACCAGAGAAAAAGACAAAAAAGTTATCTAGTTATTGGAGGGAAAACACAGCAAAGCAAAATAAATCAATTGATGGTAATTAAGCCTACTGATAAATATTAAGGGTCAGAAAAAGCAAAGTAAAAACAAGAAACAGGAGTAGAGTATAGGACTTGTGAAAATGCAGAGGCCTGCGAGGCTGGGACACAGAGTCCAGAAACAGCAGCTGATGACTAAGAGAGCAGGTTAACCAGTGTGGTAGGCAGAAAGATGGCCCCTAAAGATGTCCACATCCTAATCTCTGGAACCTGTGAATATGTTACATGGCAAAGGAGAATTAAGGTTACAGATGGAACTAAGGTTGCTAAGCAGCTGGCTACAAAACTGGGAGATTATCAGGGACTATCCAGGTGGGCCCAGTGTAATCACAAGCATCCTTGAAAATAGAAGAGGGAGACCAAAGAAGGGAGTCACAGAGAAGTATCCGGGGAAATGACGGCCAGACAGATCCAGCATTGCTTGCTTTGAAGATGGAAGAATGTGGCCCGGAGCCAAGAAACACAGGTACCTCCAGAAGCTGGAGAAGATGAGGAAATGGAATCTTCCCTACAGCTTCCAGAAAGGAACACAGCCTTGAAAACATCTCAGTTTTTGTCCAGTGAGACCAGTGTCTGGTTTTTGATCTACAAAACTGTAAGGTAATAAACCTGTGTTGTTTTAAACCACTAAGTTTGTGGACATTTATTCCAGCAGCTATAGGAAGCTAATACAACCAGAGGATCTCAAAGTGGCATATACCCACAAAAATAAGAATAGCTTCACCATCCAGTGGCTTATTAATAAAGTAACTCTGAAATTACATCCAGATGCAAGAAAATTAAATCCTGGATTCAGACTTAGGTAGTAGTGATATAAAGAAAGAGGATAACAACACTGACAATAATAGACACAATAATAACAATATTAATGACTGACATTAAGCACTTATTTTTCTTGATACGTAATAACTATAAATGAATGTAATTGTCACCCTGCTTACTTCATGGAGACACTGAGGATTCATTTTGTTTAAACTATCAATTACACATATCTTAAATTAAAATCTGTTATTATAAGATAGCCATTATCCAAACTGAGAACTGTAACTAAGAAATTACCTTCTCTGCGGTTTGAAAATACTGTTTCACAAGGTCTTCTACCCTTAGAGTTGTTCCTTCTGAAGGTCTTGTGATGAACTTCCCAAAGTTGATCTCTTCTCCTAGAAAAAAGAAGTCCATGAAAAAAAAAAAAGTAGCAGTTTCTCTTTTAATGTTAAAGTGACCAAACTCACTGAAGGTTGCTGTCAGTGAAGGAGGTATGGCCAAACTTTATCAACTGTCAGTTTGCTCAACCCAGTAAATTTTGAGGCAAAAATATGTCATTTTTGCTAATATCTAGAGTCATTTCCCCAAAGTCCATATTTCTTTTCCAAATCTCCAAGTAGTATGTCTCTTGGAGCTGTTCTCACACAGTGGTCCACAGATCTCTGGGAGTCCCCCATACTGGTTCAGGGGGCTTAAGGTCAAACATACTTTCATAAAAATACTAAGACGTTATTTATCTCTTCCACCGTATTGACATTTGCACTGATGATACAAAAGTAGTCGTGGGTAAAACTGCCGGTGCCTTGGGATGAGTCAAGGCAGTGTCTCTGAGTTCTACTGAGTGTCATCACTTCGTGCTCACAGTTCAAAACAAGACACAACAAAAAGCCAGTTTCACATAAGCATGTCCTTGGTGAAACAGCAAAAATTATTAATTTAATTAAATCTTGGCCATTAAACACAAATCTTCTTAATATTCTGTGAGACAAATGGGAAGTAGGTTTAAAGCACATTTGCTGCATTCCTAGGCAGGATGGTTGTCTCAAAAAACAGCAGGTACAGAATAAAAAGAATACTGGGCAAGAAGTCAAAAAGCATAGGGTCCAGTAGGTGCTCTGCTCATAACCTTTGTCAGGGAAATGAATATTAACTGTCTAGCACGTGTGTGATCTGGTGTGGAAAACACAATGATAAAATGACAGGATGCCGCCCATAATAGCAAATGATTACAATAGAAGATGGTAAGTGCTACAACAGAGGTAAGCACAGAAAATATGACACACAGAGAAGAAATAAATTAATTCTTCTCAAAGAAAGCTGAAAATAACATGCAGATAGCAAACGCAGTTATCATTTGACTCAAGACTTGCACTGCAACTAAGAAGTCCGCATGCTGCAACTAAAGATCCTGCATGCTGCAACAAAGATCCCACGTGCCATGACTAAGACCCGGCACAGCCAAAAATAAAAACAAATAAATAAATTAATTTAAAAAAAAAGACTTGCAGAATGAATAAGACTTACTAAGCAAAAAAGGAAAAAGAAAAAGTATTTTAGGCAGAGGGAAAAGTTTATGCAATGGCTTAGGGGGTAAAGAGGCACAAAGTTCAGTGTGCCTCTTACAAAGTGGTGAGGACAAGTGCATAGAAATCTTTTTTGGATTTCAAGACAGGAGAATTAATATTACTTCATAAATATGATTACTATATTTTACTATGCCAGACACTATGTTAAGACCATTTACACACAGTATATCATCTAATCCTCACAACAATCCTGTGAGGCAGGCACAGTTATTATCCTGATTTTGTAGACAAGAAAACAAAACATCAGAGATTACGTAATTTGCATGACGTCACACATGTAGTTAAAGTAGCAGAGCTGGCCAAAACAACAATTTCATGCTTCCAATAAGATATACAAAAGGGTCATTGTTCCCATTCAGCAATTAATGTTTAAACAAAAAAGGGATCATCAGAACAAAACTGACAATGGATGAAACTCAAGTAACATAAGGTACTAGGTTCTATACTCCACATTCTCACAAATGCTACACCCAAAAAATTCATAGCATAAAAATATCATTCTCTGATATGGATTTCCCCCCCCCAAAACAGTATTCTATGAGCTCCATTTAAATATCCAAATGACTGTTTCAGGCTGAATTAACAGCACACACCATTGTGATCACAATTTCACTACGAAAAACAGAAGCCCATTAAATCGGGGTTAATAAAAATCAAGGTAGCATACATGTAAACAAGGGCTATATTTTTCTATGAAAATTCTGACTCGATAGCTCTAAGGAGATGAGCCTCTGTATTTAAAAGGACCAAAACTTCTTAAGAAGAAGCACTGTTTCAGTCAGATGACCTGTTTTTGATAAATGCTAAAATAAGGGCAATTCGTTTTTATGAACTTTGATTGGAAATTAATTATCTGATCATCAGAAACATCAAACTTAAGCCCGTAAGTACGTATCTTTTTAATATTCTGGGACACCTCTTATTTCAAAAGACTGGAGTCTTCTTAAATCACTGTACACTGTAAAGTTGAAATATTTAGCCCTGCAAAATTTGAGAGTATATTCTCTGAACATTAATAATGTATAGTAAATAATAGATATTTAAACACTTTATCTCTAAAGTGTGTTGTTAATCAGCAGCACGTTTTAAAAAAACTACGAAAGACTTCATTTCTTTATTGATATCCACAAGTTTACAAATGATTGCTATCTAATTTTTAGAAGTGATTTAATTATTCCAACTATCAGTTTATTTGTCTGAGATATTAGAAAGAATCATAATAAAACATTTTCCATTATTGTTTTGTACTTTTACTAGAGATTGATTTATGCGAAGCCTATAAGAGCAGTTTTTAATTTGTAAAGACAACTAGCTTACCCGTGTCTTCCTTTTGTTCTCTACGCCTGAAAAAATGGATAACATCTTTTGGATTCGCTACCCGGTCCACAAATTTCTGGCTAAAGCGAAGAACACTGAACGGTTCAAAGCCTCCACTATAGTCCACCTGGAAATACAGAATAAGCTATGAAGGCTAGGAAAAAACAGATCACCAATTTCAGTATTCATGTTTATGTGTAATACTTTTAAGTTTATATGTTAATGTTCCACAATTCATTTTAAAGATCATAATGATGTTATACCATTTATTCTACTGAGAAAATAAAACTTCAAAGGTTTACGCTTATGCAGAACATTGTTTGATGGAATCAACATACAGTAAGAATTCCCACAATGTCAGAAAATTACATCTCTCCATGATAAAACTAGCAGTCTAGGTACCAGGAATATCATCTGAAAAGGACGTGAAATTTCTAAACAAATTTTTTAAAACTTTTAAAACAGAAGGAGATTCTCTACCAAAACAAAATGCTGCCCCTAGATGCATTTGTTAATTGGTCTATCATGTAGGGATAAGCTTTTACACTAGACAAAAATAAATGCTGGGAAAATCCATGGAAGAAAAGAAGCTAGTCTGTGAGCTTTGAGAAATGATCACCTTCCTTCAAAACACAGTACAGTCATCCCTCGGTATTCACAGTGGGTTGGTTCCAGGATCCCTAAGAACACCAAAATCTGTGGATGCTCAAGTCCCTTATATAAAATGGTGGCGTTCAATCAGCCCTCCATATCCGTGGATGCAGAAGTGCAGGTACAGAGGACCGACTGTTTCTATTTATAAAAGAATTAATAATTGCTCTTAAGGCAGGCTCTTTCTAAAGAAGTCTATGGTGGTACCAAGCTCTTTACAAAGAAAAATACTACATCTATTTCTAAGAGATATAATTGTTCTCCTAACTAGCTGTTCTCAAAGTATGCTCTGGGAATCAGCATTGTACCACACCAGCCTTTCCAGATTACTCCTAACCTCCACCCCACTTACACTCTTCATCACACTTAGCACTAGCTAAGAGTTTATTCATGTATTCGCTATTTGTTTCTTGTGTCTCTCCTCACACCTCCACCTCCTGTAACCCTCGTCTATTTTACCATCGTCTATTTTACTATCGCTGTGGCCCCCCTCCCCGCCCACCAGCATGCAGCAAGAAGGTACTCAACATACATTTGCTCACTGCATTAGTGAATCAGTGAGCATCCTCTAGCCAACACAATGTACTTCAGGAATACTAGTTACGTGAAAATATTTGTTCTTTTGTTTCCTTAATGAATTAATAATTTAGTGTGTTTAGAAAAAGGAATGCCAATTTTCAATTCAAGTCTGGTTGGTTCTAATGGTATCAGGCAGACACAGATGAGGAACATGGGACCTTTTGCCCTGATGAAAAGAACTATGTGGTTCCCCCGAAGCAACTATGTTTCTGTTACCCAGACCATCTCTACAGCTGCTGCCATGTTCTAAAACAGAAAATGCCAAATGCTCAAGCTATTGGGCCTCCCCAAAACTCTTTAGACATTTTTAACAACTGTACTCCAGCCTAGCTTTATTTGTAATTTTCTGCTCCTAAAAGTCGCAAAACTCGTTCACTAAGCAAACGTTACTGAGTGTCCACAATGTGTAGGCACTCTGCTAAGGGCCAGGGGTACAACCATAAGTAAAACAGCAGCTTGGTTGTGAAGAAATCCACAAGCTGACCGGGAAGATAAAATATGTAAAGAAGTAATTGCAAGCAGAATGTGATGGTGCTGTAAGAAGTATGTACACCGTGCAGTGCAGCCAAAAAAAAAAAACTTTAAAAAATTATTTAATAAAACATTATTACATATATACGTATATATAACATTTTATTACATCTGATAGTGAGATGTAATAAAGCCATTCTCTTTCTTGGCAAACTCAAAAAAAAAAAAAAGAAGTATGTACAAAGTAGACTGAGGACACAAAGGAAGAAACAACGACTCTGAAGGGAAGTCAAGAAAGGCTTCTTTCAAAGAGGGGAAGCTTTAAGTGGGTGTTAAAGGGGATATTACGAAAGAAGGAGAGAAGTGCATTCCACGCAGCAAGATCAGCATGGGCAAACGTTCCAAAGAGTGAAATAAACTCCACTGGGCCTAGGAAAACATCAACATTTAGTCCAGTATAACTGGAGCTTAGGAGGTGCTGGCAGGAAATGAGATAGAAGCAGAGAGGTGGGTTTAGACCACGTCATGTAAACCTTCTGAATGCCATGCAAGAGTTTAGACTTGTTCCTGTTAGAGCTAGGAAATCATTAAGTCGTTTTCAGTAAGAAAGGTATGCAAGATCGTATTTTCCAAAGATGATCTTGGCATTAGTGTGGAGAGGCTAGAGGTGGGGAGAGGGGGAAACTGGAGGCAGAGTCAGGCAGTCGGCTACAGGCCAGGTAAGAATCAGGCCTCAGCTACAGCAATGCCAACGGGATAGAGAGAAGGGGCCAGATTACTAAATTCATTTAGATCTTGTAAATCTATGAAGTACAACCAAGGGACAAGAGATCCAGTGGCTCAAGGTCATATAGCTAGTGGCAGAGTCAGAAGCAAACCCAAGCAGTCTGGTTCTAGAATGTACTGTTTACCTTCACACTCTATGTCCCAGGGCTTCTCAAATTTTAATATGCATATAAATATCTTGGGGATCTCCTTAAAATGTAATTCAGTGAAAAAAAATGTAATTCAGTAGGGTTAATGTGGATCCTGAGACTCTGTATTTTTAAGAATTTTCCAGGTGATGCCAATGTTGCCGGTTTGAGGGCTGCACCCCTTAAGTACAAGGCTTTAGAAGGACTCTTGGACCTCAACAAGGAGGTCTAAGCTGGAGGTCAAAATTTGGGAGTTGTCGGGCTTCCCTGGTGGTGCAGTGGTTGAGAGTCCGCCTGCCGATGCAGGGGACACGGATTCGTGCCCCGGTCCGGGAGGATCCCACGTGCCGCGGAGCGGCTGGGCCCGTGAGCCATGGTCGCTGAGCCTGCGTGTCCGGAGCCTGTGCTCCACAACAGGAGAGGCCACAACAGTGAGAGGCCCGCGTACCACAAAAAAAAAAAAAAAAATTTGGGAATTGTCATTCTATAAGTGACCATATGCCTAGACTGAACAGAGGGCTAACTGAAAGACAGGAAGGGACAAACATCATTTGTAGTAGAGAATGCCGAAGAGTGATTCAGTAAGATGACAAAAGTCTACGGGATTTGACAATTGAAGGTCATCTTTTCCACCTTAGATGGTGGAATTCCACCTTGATCATAGTGGATTGAGGAAGAGAATATTACATGAGCAATATAGACAATGTATTTTTTTGAAAGAAAATCAGAAAGGGCAGGAGCTAGGAGAAGGGAGAGGCAGAGGGGCAAATAAAAAATGTCTGTTGTTGTTTGTTTGTTTGTATATATCATGATAGAAAAGATAAGCAGGCTTATAGGCACAGGAAACACTTCAATTTCTTAGACTTTTCTAATAGTCTCAAATACTTATCAATTCTTTCCACATATTTATCAAGCACTTGTTATGTGTCAGGAACTGTTCTGGGATCTTTGGATACATTGGTTAAGAAGATTCACAAAGTTCCGTGCTTCTATAGAGCTGATAGTTTTGTAACTGAGGACAAAAAATAACCAAAATAAATAAATTGGGTGTAGTAGGTTAGGAGGATGTGCCGTGGGAAAAAAAGAAAAGAAAAAGTAGAGAAGGGAAGTGAAATCAGGAGTGTTGGAGAGAGGGTATGGGGGTTGCAATCTTAATTAGGCTGGGGCCCACTGAGGTGACATCTGAGCAGATCTGGAGGAGGAGAGAGCATGCCTGATGCATCTGAGGAATTACAAGAAGGCCAAGTGTCTGGAAGGGAGGGAGAGAAGGGAACAGTAAACGAAGTCAGAGAGCACAGCCAACGTATCAAATACAATAGACTATTTAGAAAATGAGAAAAATAAGAGAAAAAAAAAACCAAACCTATCAAAATGAAACTATGATTAAATCAAATCCTGGCTGCTTTATTATTCTTTCCACCAATGATGACTGCTCTTCTTACTATACGTTCTCTCTTTGGTACTTTTACAAAAAAATCCACGTAAACTGTACAATACTCTCCTCTGAAAATCAATAACGTTGAATTTATCTAAAGAGGACTTACTCGCAGTCGTATAAGAGGCTTCTCTGGCTGTCGAGAATTTCCCAGACGTTCCCGTTCTGCATTTTCAAGCATTTCTTCAATCTCAAAATAAAGATATTGTCATGTCTAGAGGGAAGAGGTACTACTGGCTGGCATCTAGTGGTTGAGGTCAGAGAGGACTTGTAAAAACCCTACCATGCACAGAACAAGCTCCCACAACAAAGTGTTACCCAGTAAAATGTCAATTGTGCCAAGATTGAGAGACCCCGGGCTCCCTGACTAAGCCAAGACAATCCATTCATTTTCCATCTCCCTGGCCTCAGAGATTGGGTTCAGGGACAAGTACATGACCTCAGTCCAGGGAAACTCAATGCTAGGGGTTTATTTGGAACTACTGGGGAAAAATGATTCTTTCAGCTGTAAGGACAATGTAAGTCTGTGGGCCACCACGTGAAAATGCCTTCTTTATAGCACAGCTTAAGACAGAAACCATCAGACTGGGTGGCACAGAACTAGACACAGAAACAGAGAAAACTACTTAATTTGAGTTTCTGGATCTAGTCATTCTGAAACCAGCAAACTCTTAAACTTTCCAGTTATGTGAGTTACATGTTGCTAGTAAGCTGTGACACGGGGCGAGTTACTTTATCTAAGGATCAGCTCCTCTTTCTATAAAATGTGTATGGTAGACTCTACAGACCTATAGCATCATTCAGTGGATTAAATGCAAAATGCTGTCAACAGTGTCCAGAATATATACGCCGCCAATGAATATCAGTGATAATTATCATTATCATTATCATGATTTTTATAAGAATAAAATGCGAAGCAGAAGAGCCTACACAGCGTAAGAACTGAATAAGTATCAGTAATTAATGTTATTAAGCTGTCAAGTTCCATATTATTAAATGCATTCACCCAACTTCATAGTGGCTCTAGAATTTCCGCAGTGGTTTAGGGATGGCAGTCTGCATGGTGGGAAGTATGGTACTTACACTGAAGTGACAAGGTGCATAGCACACATTTTAAGATTTTATTTGGAGGGAGATTTCAGGGTGAAAGGGATGTGTGATAGAGATTATTAGCGTAATGGAGATTATTAGAGAGGCTAAGGCTCTCCTCATCTACCATAACATCCTGCCGTTCTCCAATCAAAGCCACTGCCTGCTTTCATTAGTAAAATGAACAAATTATCAAATCAGGATAAAAAGAGAAAAGATTACGTATATGTTTTTGAGAAGGTGGAAAGGACCTGGGAGAGGAGCTTAATTAAACAAAGTTTCTTCTATTTATAACATTCCTCCCTCTGGAAGATGTTAGTTTTTTTTTTTTTTTTTTTTTTTTATGTGGACCATCCTTAAAGTCTTTATTGAATTTGCTACAATATTGCTTCTGTTCTATGTTTTTGGTTTTTTGGCACCAGGTATGTGGGATCTCAGCTCCCTGACCAGGGATCAAACCCGCTCCCCCTGCCCTGGAAGGCAAAGTCTTAACCACTGGACTGCCAGGGAAGTCCCTATTAAAAAAATAAAAAAGAAAAAAATTTGATACAACTGAACTCATTTATAAAACAACAATGGTTCCTTACAGGCTTCATGAGAATGTAACAAATACAATGACTTCCCTCTACTCTACTACTGAAGTATTTAATTCAAGGTAAATAACCTCTCAACTAAAGTAGATCTCAATGACCTTTATCTAGAAGAATTACCTTCTCCAAGCAGAAGCTTTGTATGGCTTGGGTTACTTTAGGATTATCGGGGTTAAAAATGTCTGGATGATCAGCCAGAACGACATCCTCCATGAAAAACTGCCGCACTGTGTGGAGAGGAATTTTCTGCATGTTCATCTTCCTTCCTTTAATACGCAGCAAACCAACGTGTCTGAAATGAGGAGGGAAATGAAAGCATAGTCACACTGTAAACTTCCTCAGGAAAATGTGCACATCAAAACTATCATATTTCTAAATTTCTACAAATTATTTATAAAATCACACCCTTAAAAAGTGTTTTTAGTAATTTAATCTTAATGTTGTATCACAGGAAAAAACTTAAACATTCTTCTTCCCCAAAATAAAATCCATTCATACATCATTTTTCCTACAGCACTCTAATTTAAAATTTAATTAATAAAAACATTAGCCTTGCATTGGCCTAATGAGCAGCAAAATCATTAATACCATTGGGATCTTCTCCTGTTGAAAATAGCTTAAAATCTGGGCAAACAGTAAGACTGTATTGAATGATCAATCTTTATGAATAAATCTATCATGTAAATAACAGCATCATCAGTACCTTGAGCCTATGAGATGGTTAGATTATCATAGCAATTTTTTTAATTGATTTAAAAACTATAATAATTACTCACTTCTTTACAGCTTCTCCTGGGGAAAGAGAAGTGACCACTGAGCTTCCAGGTTGTGATACGTAAAAGAGCTGTTGTTCATTTTTGGTTGGAGCTATTTTACACTCATGTTCATGGCCCCAGATAACAAGATCAATGAAGTCATCCAAAAACTGTTCTGGAATGAAGTTAGTACTTCCGTGTTTACTCCTATGCCAAGATTTTTAAAAATAAATTATTATAAATGTCCAGAGATATAGAAAAACTTCATAATACATAAGTCTGTATAGATCTTTCTTTCTCCATTAACTAAAGGTTTATTACATCCCTTCTATATGCCAGAAACTTTCAAGGGATTGGGGATGCAAAGACAGTATCTAATTCCTGCCCTCAAAGGGTTTACAAACTTGCAGGACACAGACAAGTAGAAGCCTCAAAAGCGAAAGCAGTCAATTCTACATACAGAGACAGATCACTAAAGGCTTTAGAGAGGAATAACTCCCCCTATGGGAAAGTCAGAAAAGCATGAGCTCTAAAAATAGTAAAAACCTATAAATTGGTCTGAGTGTATACCAGAGTACAGAAAATGGGAAGTGAGTTTAGTCTAAGCTTTGTAAAATAAAGTCAAAACTCTAAATATGTCCCATCATTTTTTTAATAACATGTTTCTTTTACTGACTATAAAAATAATGAGAATGTCAGTCTTACAGAGATAAGAGTTTTCAATATTAAATAAAATATTATATGAATATGTGATTTTCAAACTCTCATTTTATACCTAGATTAGCTGCTATTATTAAAACATGTGAAAACCCAAAGAGAGGAAGACAAAAAAAAAAAGTTTTCCCTAATACTGATTTATATCACTGAGAATTTAAGTAAAAGTGTTCAAATACTTCAATCAGCATTCACTTAAGGCAAACTGACATTCATTCATTGAACAAATATTTACTGTGTGTCTACTATGTGTCAGGTTTCCCAGGTCTCTTCTAAATACTGAAGACATAGCAATGAACAAAGTCCTTGCTCATTGTGGGGGAAATTAGCAATAATACAATATGTTTACGTATATGCATACACATACACATACACACACACACACATATATAAAATTTGTCAGGTAGTGACAGGTGCTATAAAGAAAAATAAAGGGAAAAATTACACGGAAAAGGGAGGCTACTATACAAAGGGTGGTCAGGGAAGGCATCTCTGACAGGAGACAAATGAGCAGAGAACTTAGAGGAGGGATCAGGTGTGCATGGGAAGAAAGTCCTAGGCAGAGGGATGAGCTGATGGCAGAGGTGCTGACGTGGGAAGGTATTCAGTGAGTTCAAGAACAGCAAGGAGACCAGCGTGGCTAAGCAGAATGAATGCAAGGAAGAGCAGGAAGTGAAATCAGAGAAGCTCATGTGTCTAGGAATATTTATGTAAAAAATGTTTTTATGTAAAAAACGTTATGATCCTATCACAATTACTGAAGAAATGCAGAATAACTCAAATACGACATGATGTAACTATGCTTTAATGGAGCACTGGAAAAGGGAAGATTATGCTGGTGGGCTGACTCTGATTTGTGACCTAGAAGCTGATCAAAACATCTTTGTGGAAATATTTTGCATGACAAAATTGCTCAGGGTTTACCTTCTTTTGCTGCAAGAGAAAGAAACTGGTCCACATATAGAAACAAATGGAAAATTAAATAAAATGTAAAAGGCTCAAGAATTCTCGCTTAATATGAGAAAACCTGTTTTCTATAAGACCCTGAAAACAGTAACAAAAGAAGTACCTAAGAATGCAGAGGATGACAAATGAACCTAACAGCATTACAAAAAAACTCTTATAACCACAATGAAGGGGTGAGGGGAAAGGAACTGACCAAAGTAACTTTAGAAAGTGGTGTTTTTGACTAGATATAGTAAGGCTAAGAACTAAAATAACATACAAACACTGTACCCTAGCTGGCAAATTTGTTTCTCACAGGGCTATGGGTCAGCAATTTTGAAATTACTTTGTTATGTCAACCAGTATTGAAAAAAATAAGTAAACATACCGTAGATAATACAATCGAGGTTTCTAACTGTTAGAGAAAGAAGTCACAAATAAGAAAAGACAAAAATGAATCCTGTAGGGCTGGATTCGAATCAGTATGAACTCGTGCTTGTTTTTTTTTTTTTAACACATGTATACATACAGACATGTATGCATGGATTAGTGAATATACATATATTTCTTTAACTCTAGTCATGAGGGCTAAGAGACCCACAGTAGCAATAAGCACATTTAGTGGCCATATCTGGGTTTCAAAATACCACTCTCCAAGAAAAGCAATTAGGGCTCCTTGGAGAAGTGGTTAATTCCAGGGCTTGAGGAGAAAAATACAAGATGAGCCAGGAGCATCTTGTGGTACTAGAAGGTTAAGGACATGCTCAAAAAATAAAAAGGAAGAGGGCATGTTGAAAGGACATAGAAGCCAATGTAAAAAAGCTCTCAATGGTCAGAGCTGAAACAACCTGAGCAACAAAAACAACAACATCAAAAAAATAAAGGATTGGATTATAACTCAAAAAATTAAATAAACATCCTTGAGTCCACAATAACATAAATAAATGAATGAATGAATAAGTAAATAAATGAGAAGGGACAAATTTTCCTAACAGAAGAATTTCAATCAATAATTATAAAAAGAATGAGGGAAAAAAAAATCAGAAACACCACCACAATATTAATTGCTGGAAACAAGATCCACCAATGGATGCTAAAATTTGTGGGCAAAAGTTTAAGTTGAAACAGTATGTTCACATAGTCTCAATGTATTTTTCCCAAAATATTTATTAATTACAAAGTAGAAAATGGGACCTCTACGGGGAGAAACCTGGTCTACACCACCTTAATTGAATGATCAAGATTATTAACATCACCAGTAACCAGCCATACCAACATTATACTACCCATTCCCCTTACCAATGCTGCCATTCCAAACTTTCATTCTGGCTTGGAATCGCTGATAATTGTTCCTTCTGACTTATCCCTACCTTGGGAAAGTACAAAGTGTAGCAGAACTGGAAAGCCCTCAGCAAGAGAAGGAACAAACTCCCAGTTTGTTATATGGAGACCACACATATCAAAACTCTGGACTGCTCCTCCTTTAACTCACACTGTTTATTCAAGAATATACATAAGGCAACATAAGACTGCCCCCT